>NC_090265.1:1529616061-1530349811 GCF_040414725.1 Anabrus simplex
ATTAATATTGAGGTATGATTCACCCGCTTGCCGCGCGCATTATGCAATCTAGCAGTCTCTTACTGTGTACTGAAAGATAAGAATTTCATTTTGGTCCGTATTGAGCTCGGATTGCAATTAAATTAATAACATATTATGGTTCCACCCATTCAATACAATAACACTTATAAGTTAGTAATGCGACGTTACATCACATGTCGATCACAAATGTCACGGTACCGGTTTCGACCACAGATCTGCGTTATCATCAGCCGGTAGTTCATAGGGTAAAAGATAAAAGCAATGCACAGATGAATAACAAGTGACGTAGAAAATATAAAGATATTGTTTAGACGGAAGTTCGTGTGGAGCTATATAACACTTGAGTATAAAGCACTAGGTTTTAAATGTTTTTGAAATCTTGATTTGAAGATGAATTAATAGCTCGATATTAAATATTATAATCGTATGTTTGATATATTAATATGCAAATAGCTAATTGTATTGTATGCAGACAAGTTAAAATTAAACACGATTGTGAAGAGAAATAGGTACAACAGAGTGCAGTATTAGAACAATTGAGAATCACATTTGACGAACGAACGTACCTTCAAGATAAATGCTCGAGTACTTGAGGTGGCGACGACATCAAAAGTAAACCTCTTTTACACTCACTTCCACTTCTCTACCTTCATTATACATACGCAAGTTCAGGGGGACACTCCAAAACATTGTCTTCCATATTAAATGAAAACATTTTCCCAAATATTTTTGTTATAAGTAAAACGCTGAAAAGAAATTAACACTAAATTACCAAGCACGCACCGACAAGAGAATGTAAACAAATGGTCGCCATGACAGTTTGATGCCACTTGTAGCAATCTGATTGGCTGAAACGGTCATGTCCGTTTTTGACAGAACGTACGTTTGGAGGTGTCCGATTATGAAAGAAACTGCACATTTCTGTGTTAAAAATAAAGTACAAATGTTTGCTTATGAAAGACGTGGGCCACTAATTCAGAGAGAGCATTAAAAATACTATAATAATCGATTCGTAACTCAATTTTGATCTAGGTGGAGCATGTCCATGTTTGATATTAGGCACCTCATTTTTGTCATCTGACACAACCTCTCCACATCTTCTCTCCCCCACATCATCACAGTTTTAAGACATTTAAAATCTAGGACATTAAGGAGCAACTACCTGATTAAATTTTAACCTCGAATGTCAAGCAGTTTTAGACAAATGCATACCGAGCGAGTTGGCCGTGCGGTTAGAGACGCACAGCTGTCAGCTTGCATTCGGCAGCCATGAAGATGGTTTTCCATTGTTTCCCAATTTAACACCAGGAAAATGGGGCTGTACCGTAATAGAGGCTCCCTTTCCACTCCTAGCCCGTCGTCGCCATAAGACCTATCTGTGTCGGTGCGACGTAAAGCCATTTTACAGAAAGACAAATGAATATTTTTGTCATCAGACCTCACCCACCCAGTCAAACGCCTCTAGGTGTGCATTGTTATAAGACCGCTTCTTATTTCAAATCTATGCGATAAAGAAGCAATAACCACCATGCTGAATTTCAACCTCATACGTCAAACGGTTTCAGAGATATTAATATTCGTGTTTTGAAACCTTATCCTCCGTGTCAAAACGCCTTACAGTTTGTATTATTTTAAGATTAATTTAAATTAAAAATCTATTTCATGCAGGAACAACCACCATGTGAATTTTAAACCTCATATATGTGAAACGGATTCAGATATATGAACATTTATGTCGTCAGGTCTCACCCCCAGCCAAACCCACTTAGGGGTAAGACCACTTCTTATTTATTAAAATCTAAGACATATATGAAAGAAAATCATGCAGAATTTTAACTTCGTTTGTCAAACTGTTGCAGAGAAATGAATATTTTTGTTTCGGGCATTAAGCCCCATTTAACCCTTAAAGACTGAATTTTGTCAGTACTTGTCTTATGGAAATCTATTACATAAAGAAGCAAACATTGTGTGAAAAATAAACTTCGGAGGAATGAATATTCTGGTTTCCAGGGTTTTACTCCCTTTTAATCCCCTTAGAGGTGGAAATTTTTGAAACCCTTCCTTAGTGAGCAGCACCTACGGCCTTAGAAAGTCTTGATTTTCGCGTCGTGAGGCTTAAAATGACCTTTGTCCTTATATGACAAATTAGATACTGCAAATGTGCAAAAGGGTCTAAATCGAGGAAATGGAGAGGGTTGTTAAAATTTATTGTAGCCAGTGTTACCCGCAGTGTCCTCAAAGGTAAGAATACAAATTTGGTTCAGATTGGTGATATGACATGGATATGTATAATAAACAGGCACACAGACAGACAAACGGAGAGACAGACATTCTGCTTTATATAAAGATTTATTTATTTATTTATTTATTTATTTATTTATTTATTTATTTATTTATTTATTTATTTATTTATTTATTTAGTATTGGATTGATTTAAAAGGCAGAACATGAATGTGTAAATTGATGTGTAGTCTGTCAAGCACTGTTCTAGATACATATCACAAAGTCCTACGGAGATTTGAACGCAGGGTTCCATGGAGAATAACTAGGACCAAAAAAGGACTCATCGCTTTGCTGAGAGTTAAGGGATGAAATAAATAAAGATCCTGAATGTCCAGAGGGTTGCGGGATGAAATGGAATAAAGATCCTGAGTGTGCTAAGGGTTAAGAAGTAATATAAAATAAAATAATATAAAGCTGAGGAATAAGGTTGGATTTGAACGAAAATAAGGCTTCTCACTGTGCTGAGTTATGAACGACGAAAGGTAAGTGTACGATGTGGATTGATGACTCACTATTAAGGAAGTTCTTGATTTACAAGAGGTGTACAAAGTAACCACCCCCAGCCTGAACATATGCTTCGGCACGACGAAGCCAAGTTACTCACATACGTTTACACGTCCGTGCGTTGTTTATTATTGCAGCTGGAGCACCAGATACACTTCTTTGGAGGTCGTCAATGTCTTTAACCTGACTTCTGCAAACCAATTAGGGCCTACTTCATATGGACCCAGAGGTAAAAATCGTAGGAATTTAAATCGGGGCTTCGATCTGGTCACTGCACAGGGCTATTAAGACCATGGTCCGGGAATGCGTCGTCTAAAAACTCGCACACTCGTCGAGAAATGTGACGGGGTGCATCAACGTGTAAGAACCACTTATCCCTACATTATGTTCAAAGGAATGTCTATGGTTGGAAAAACGTTCTGGATACATTTGTCCCACCTTGTTCCATTATATGTTTCCCCGCCATATATTAACATTTCATGGCTTGATAAAGCCATTTCGCCTGTACTCAGAACTCGTACCCGTATAGGTCGCAGTGAACTGACCTCGAGAGACAATCGCCTAGAATTCTACACAACCTTGGAAGGGAGGGCGACATGGGGAAATAACAGCTGTATTAACGTTCTGCTTAGCAGATGGGGATATCCAGTGCCTATCGGTTCTTCAAAAATCCTGACAGAAATTTTGTGACTTCCTATTTTCTCCTACACTAATTAAGATAGGAGTAAAATTTTTGAAGGTGTTTGCAGGAACACAATTTTCAACCATCCATTATTCCAATGATGTACCTTGTATAGATATTATGGAAATATTGATACACAATTTGTTCAACGAACTAAGAATATTATTGAGAATTATATCAAAGAAAACTTTTATATTACTTAACCCATTTAGTATATCTTATTGGAATTTCCTAATATTCTTCACTCATTTCGAAACATAATAGGTTTTCTAACGTCAGCCTTTTTCTAGTTAATAAATTTATGTTGACGTTTGGAATGCTGTTCAATTGCTGTAAGTTATGTTTTTCGAAAGATTTTGGTAACGTAATTTTGCAGAGTATTTCAATGAATGTGGTTCTGTCGAATATTGCTATTACTAATTGTGATGGAAGTGTTTATGATTATAGTGATAACGATGATGAATGAACCTAGAGGGGTGACTACCAAATCTGTAATATGCTCCCCTCCATTGCTGTTAATTTGTTAACAAGGGAGTGCTTTCATACTGGGGTTAATATTTATCTGCTATTTGTTGTTGAGTACAGGTTTTCCACCTGAATGCTCCCCTCGTTGCCGTGAGCAGGAGTACAGACATCTTGAATTATAACGAGTCATTTTCTCTTGACGGCACTGATGAATGATGAAAAAATTATTGATTCAATATGGCAACTTACGTTTTCCAACATTATTTCTGGATTATAGTATTAGTTTTACATACATGCGAATGTACATGCATTGGCATGCACACATATTAATTATAGACGGTTATGCTTTGTTCAGTCTGCAAGCCTGCATGAATTATGTGCTTCCACAATTCTCTGTATGATCCGTAGTCTCGTACCTCTCATCTTTCACTAAAAACTGAATACAACAAACGTTACCTTGGTCTCCCTATGCATTTCTTACTCTCTGTGGCCAAGTCTATTAATCTTCTAAGTAATGTGCCCCCCTCATGATTCCTGGTGTAAGTTCCAGTGGTCACGTCCCATTCGTGAAACATGAGCAACGGGTGAGGGGCATTGTAAGTGATCCTGAGAGTGGGCAGTTGCTATAGGATAAGAGTGGGCATCTCGATCTTATTATGAGTCGTTGCCATCTTTTTACTCATGCAGCTACAACTATCGAGTCCACTAGTGGTCCCTGAACCTAACTCTCTGGGACTATATCGTCGCTGCCGGGAAAAAACCTCCTATGTGAAATATTTTAACTTAGAACTTTGGCCGGTGAAGTTCTGTCATCTAACGTGCAATATTGTGTGAATATCGTCAGGGCATTCTCGTTCTTCATAACGTATGTATTGCGGGTCAGCATATCTCCAACAAATATTATCACATAGGAGGTTTTGCCCCAGCAACGACGATATGTAAGTAGGACTACCACCCTACTTGAAATGTCGTATAGCTTTTAGTGCCGGGATATCCCAGGACGGGTTCGGCTCGCCAGGTGCAGGTCTTTCTATTTGACTCCCGTAGGCGACCTGCGCGTCGTGATGAGGATGAAATGATGATGAAGACGACACATACACCCAGCCCCCGTGCCATTGGAATTAACCAATTAAGGTTAAAATCCCCGACCCGGCCGGGAATCGAACCCGGGACCCTCTGAACCGAAGGCGAGTACGCTGACCGTTCAGCCAACGAGTCGGACACCACTCTACTTCACAGAAATTGACCGATCAAACAGAGAATATTTCAAACGAGACTATGAGAACGACAGAGTATTACTTCTATTTGATACACCAGAGACTACATGGAAACAATGTGACGAACGAAATGGAATTTGTTTTAAATATATTGTTTCGTGAAGTTAAAAGTTGTTGCTGTTATTCTTATATTATTATGCAGATCAAAGTGCAAGTTGTTTGCGAATATGGATATATATTTTTCGATCATTGGAGGTTTATATTATTTATCTACTATCGATAATATCTTGGCCACCTACACTTTTTTATTTACACAAAACAAGAAAGTTTATATTCTAGGGCAATTGATCTTTTTACAATTTGCTTCACCTTGCACTGATACAGATAGGTCTCATGGTGACGAAGGGTTAGGATGAGGCTTGGACTGGGAAGGAAGTGAGCGTGGCATTAATTAAGGTACCGTCAAGCATTTTCCTGATGTGAAAATGAGAAACCATGGAAAACCATCTTCAGGGCTTCCGACAGTGGGGTTCGAACCCACTATGTTCCGAATGCAAGGTCACAGCTGCGCGACCCTAATCACATGACCAACTCCCTCAGTAGAGCAATTGAACTTTGTTATCGGAGAATAATAGGAATTTTAAATGATTTAACACATTACATTGCCTTTCACATTATTCCTAAATCCATGTGTTATTATAGCATATGCCTTTATATTTATTTGTGTTTCTTCCTAACATACGTTATCGAGTTGTGATTATCAACTGAAGGTATTTTTAGCAATTTCATGAAAATGTATGTGAGGCTGAACTCACGTCATGTAATAAATTCAATCAGTATTATTCGTTACAAAAATAACCTTTATGCCATTATTGTACTCTATTTTATGCTGGGTATAGTTACTATGCTGTATTGTAACTTTCATATTGTGTAAGTTAAATTCACTTTTTTAAATTTAGCTGCTTGTGTTACAAAGGCGGTTAGTAGTTACAGATTTTAAATTATTCGATAAAACCCACTTCGAATATATCCACTTTATGTTATTTTTCTGACAGAGAAATATTTTTTTCTTAAATATATGACAAATTTAAGAGTTTATTGATGCGGAACCTCGTTAGTTGTAGTCGACTTGTATAATAATAATAATAATAATAATAATAATAATAATAATAATAATAATAATAATAATAATAATAATAATAATACAACCAGTGAAATTCTGATCGATTTCGGTATATTTTTTTAAATATGGGAAGATATCCAAGCTTGACTTTTTTGCAACCAACATAAAATGACATGATTGAAAGATATTTGAAGTACTGTAACTCCAACAAAAATAACATATACGATGATTAGAGCAATTTTAAACTTGATGGATAAAACTTATGAAGTTATAAGGTGCGTATAACGAAGGCATTGTCTTGAAATAAATGAAATATTACTTGTAGTTTGAGCATTTTTGTGTCTTTGAATACTACTTTTTTTGTTTTTGCTATTTGCTTTACGTCGCACCGACACAGATAGGTCTTATGGCGACGATGGGATAGGAGAGCCCTAGGAAGTGGAAGGAAGTGGCCGTCGCCTTAATTAAGGTACAGCCCCGGCATTTGCCTGGTGTGAAAATGGAAAACCACGGAATACCATATTCAGGGCTGCCGACAGTGGAGCTCGAATCCACTATCTCCCGATTCTGGATACTGGCCGCACTTAAGCGACTACAGCTATCGAACTCTGAGAAATACTTCTTTCAAAATTTACATAATCTCTTACAGAATATGACACTTTTCCATACGTTACCAATATTTTCTTCTTTACTTTAAAGGTACTTGACAATATATCAATCAAGTATTTTTTACTTAAAAATAAATTTTGATTCAGTTTCCTTCAACGTCTTCTAAGCAAATAATATATCGATATTTTCTGTTATGACGATGGCCATTGGCTCAGAATTTAACAACGTTAAAACACTCATCTAGCCTTATTTTGGCAGGAAATTTAAATGTACATTTGGAATAAATATATACGGGAAGCTGTAGTCATTTTAATGATAAACGATTTATTCTCTCAATTATATAGTAAAGTTTAACTAACTAATGTGTTGTAAAATATTTCTCGTCTTAGTACGAATTATCTACGATATGAGAAACTTTTCGAATATAAAGTTATCTTGAACTGCACCACGCTGGGTTCATTTTCATTGAATTAACATTGGAAATCTTGTCTTCAATTGCTCCGGCAGTAATGGAGTCTCGATATTCTTATGGCTGTGCAGACAAAAGAGAATCATAAAGCGTCTCGGAGTCGGCTGTAGTTTTTATCTCAATATTCTAATCGATTCGTGCAGCGGTATTCTCCCCACTCTCAACTCTCGCTTTTAGCTCATCAAGTGTTTGGTTATCGGAAAAATAGTTTCGTGTGGAGAGAAACGTATGCTCCGTCTTGCTTACTGATACGGTATTTATGCGATGATCTAGAACAATAGAAATAGGATAGGCGACATCATAAAAATATTTAAAGCCGCATATTCACAAGTGGAAACAACGTAATATTCCATGAAGCAATACTCCAAATATATCTAAGGATTTTTCATTAACACAAAACCGATTGATACTGAAGGATTAAAATTATGTCTTAAATTATTTAATCATTGGATATACAAATATCTGATGGAGACTCGCAGATCCGAGGTTGAAAAATCACTGTTTTTCTCCTTAACAACAATCACAATTAAAATGGGTATTTGAAGACGATAGACTCAAATCGTCCGGCAGTCTTGTCGCTGGAAAGGAAACACACTATTTCAATGGGCATTGTTTAGATTAGGCCCCCTTAGCCACAGAACACAATACTGAATTCAGTAAGCAAAACACAGAATTTTGTAATGCTACCAAAAAAGACAAAGTCAAAACAAAGACAAAGTCACCTCCGTACAGACCATGAAGGCCCTTAGAGGAGTGGAAGGTAAAGGCTTCCACCATTGTTTACCGCGGCACGTGATGGGGTGGAGTGGTTAGCTCTACGCCCGGCCGTCTTTGCCCCCAGGAATTAACCTGGTGCTAATTTTTTGCGTAGGCTGAGTGAACCTCAGGGCCTTATGCACCTGCGGAAGTGGGAATCTCGTTTCTTAAATTTTACGACTTCCTGACGGGGAATCGAACCCACGTCCTTCCGGGCGAACCGAGCACGCCTTTACCGCCACGGCCAGGCAGCCCTTTGTAATGTTACCATGTTTGATTTTATTCGTGCAATTTTAAACTAATATTTACCTTTCTTTAAAGTATAATTTAACTTAATTTACATAAAGATACTTTATATATGCATAGACATTATAAAACAATGTGACACTTGGCTAACAATATTACAACAGTCTGGATGCGGAAACATCTTCTTCTTCTACTTCTTAATCAGTTTACACTCCAGGGTCGGATTTTCCCTCGGACTCAGAGAGGAATCCCACCTCTACCGCCTGAAGGGCAGTGTCCTGGAGCTTCAGACTCTGGGTCGGGGACACAACTGGGGAGAATGACCAGTAACTCGCCCAGGTGGACTCACCTGCTATGCTGAACAATGGCCTTGTGGGGGATGGGAAGATTGGAAGGGATAGACAAGGAAGGGGGAAGGAAGCGGCCGTGGCCTTATGTTAGGTACCATCCCGGCATTTGCCTGGAGGAGAAGTGGGAAACCACGGAAAACCACTTCCAGAATGACTGAGGTGGGAATCGAACCCACCTCTGCTCAGTTGAGCTCCAGAGGCTGAGTGGACCCCGTTTCAGCCCTCGTACCACTTTTCAAATTTTGTGGCAGAGCCGGAAATCGAACCCGGGCCTCCGGGGGTGGCAGCTAATCACACTAACCACTACACCACAGAGGCGGACATCGGGAAACTTACTTGAGAAAATTAACTTGGTGCGGTTGTTGGATCAATGGGACGGTTGGTACTGTTTTCCAAAGTCCAAGTATTTCACAAGCGTAGTCGTAAGTTGACTTGATTACTTCAATCCTCCAGAATCTAGAAGGTATGCTTCACTCCACTTTTACCCACCGTTGCTCCCATGTATGCACTCGCTTGGCTCATTGTCTTGTCGATGCATTATGCAGTACTTTTAGAGAAATATGGGGAATGTTTCCGAGATTCTTTGTTCACAGATTCATCGTGGACGGATGAAATGTACTTTTGTATGTATAAGAAATGTATTTGATATTAAAACTGTGATTAAATGAATTGCATTTATCATTATCGCCAGTAGTAGTAGACTGGAAATAGAAAAGGTCTATATAAGAACGGTTTTTTTATTCTAGTAATCAATGGAGTTGACAGCTTAGTCCCACTTTTAGCTGCGTGATTGGAGTATTTCACACGATAGGGATGATAATTCGATCTTGCAAGTCGACACCAATGAAGAGATAAAAGCAAAGGTTGTCACGAATCAGTTATGTCTAATTATCCCTTACTTGTTCTAGTGGACTGAGTTGCTTGGAAGGCGGGTAAAGCATAGTCCCAGTATTTCGGAGGAATTAAGGATAGAAATATTTCCCGTTGAGTTAAATAGCCACACACCCGTCATGGTATACCAATATTATACGGTACACAAGTAAGGAAGGGCTGTACTTGCCAAATTACCTGTTGTCTGTCGTTTACGAACTGGAATGTGTGTACAGGTTCTCTCTGGAACGACAGAAATCAAATATGCTGGATTTAAATAATAGACAAACTTTCACTGCTGAATAGTGGATCTCACGTTAAACACAATCACTGCAAAAATGTGTATCTACCGTGTGTTCTGATGCCGGTTTTAAATATAAATCGTGTATAAGGAGGTGCGTGACTCGTGGTGAGATGGATGAATAATCCATAGTCGTGGTTGTAAGCGGGCAGTGGCACCCAGTTCTCTCCAGTGATCGCCTTCCCATCCCACCTTTCTTCTTTTCTTTTTCTTTTTTGTTTGTTTACTTTCTTCCTTCTTTTACAAAGATTCTTACCGATGGAAGTTTGGCCGCTTTCTCTGTCACTTGTTTTATTTACGAGGCGATAAAGATTTTACGTGTTCCTCGCCACTGGAACTTGGTTTGAATCCTGATGCTAGTCCCAGTGGTGTTAACCAATCCTCGAGTGGAGCCACAGGCAACTATGGCTGAGAGCTTTTCCATTTCTTATAGTACGATCGGGCATGATATCAGGAAATAATAAAAGAAATAGTGTTCCACTTTCTCTGCCACAACAGCGATGAGTCGTATGAATACTGTTTTCAGATCTCCAGTTCACTGAACAGTCTGTAAAGGAAAAGAACACTAATAAACAGTAATTCCCCTGATAACGTACTATAGGAAATGTATAATTTTTAATTCGATTTTTTTTACGGAGTAGGTGCAAAGATGAAATTGACTGTGAAGAGAAATGAAGAATGTGAAAGCAGTATATATCCACCTTGTATTTATAAAGAAAGGTACACATTCACCGATACTAGGTTTGAATATTTTTCTTTTCTTTTCTGTGTCCTCGTCGTGCTATGAGAGCTTGCACGTCAAAAATTTTCCCAATTAATATCCTCAATCTATACGCATTCCAGAAAACTTACGATAACTGATCAATCAAACAATGATTTCAAATTGCCTTCGCATTACCATATTCCTTCTAGTCCTTTTTCAATATCGCTGTGAAAAACAGACAGAAATGGGGCTTTTATATAAATGTTGAATATGTTGTAATAATAATAATAATAATAATAATAATAATAATAATAATAATAATAATAATAATAATAATAATACCGGTAATAATAATAATAATAATAATAATAATAATAATAATAATAATAATACCGGTAATAATAATAATAATAATAATAATAATAATAATAATAATAATCCCATGGTACTACAACCCTTGGAGGGCCTTGGACTACCAAGCGACCGCTGCTCAGCTCGAAGGCCTGCAGATTACGAGGTGTCGTGTGATCAGCACGACGGATCCTCTCGGCCGTTATTCTTGGGTTTCTAGACCGGGGCCGCTATCTCACTGTCAGATAGCTCATCATTTCTAATCACGTAGGCTGAGTGGACCTCGAACCAGCCCTCAGGTCCAGGTAAAAATCCCTGGCCTGGCCGGGAATTGAACCCGGGGCCTCCGGGTAAGAGGTAGACACACTACCCGTATACCACGGGGCCAGCTAATAATAATACTAAATTATTACAGTAACCTATAATAATCTGTAGCACATTCAGAAATTTGCCCATGGCCAAAGCGATTGCTGGCCAGCTAGATGCCCTCCATTGCAGTGCCACATGATCTGCACGACGTCATTTGAAACCACAAATTCCTTAGCTTTCTTGGCCAAGTATTGTGCCTCTCTTATCAATAAATCCTTAGGTTTATGAAGCTCAGTAAACACCGTTTCAGCTCTCAGTCCCAGGACAAGGCGGAAATCGAACCCGAAGTATCTGTTTAGTGACGGACATGCTATCCAACACAATCAGGATAGTAGTAATAAGTATGCTAAGGCCTTAGTCGACAAATAGGTTCGATCATCAACAGGTCCACTGTTAGAGAAAATCTAAACATCGCTGCAGAGCCATCCAAGGCAAACGAGCTATTTCCCCGTTGCTTTCCTCACCGAGCCATAAGTTGCTGTCACATTAGTTTGCAAAGTTCAAGGAGATGCATAACGAACCGATCTTAATGAGTGACATTTTTACGTTTTTTCATTTCAGAGACTGGCTGCATAAGGAAATGTGATACTAAGAATATTCGTACCTCAGTCACTTTCATCTCGTCTTAGCTCCATGAGACACAATGCACACTTACCATACCGGATAGTAACAATAATAACAAAAGAAAGAAATATTGGAAGACGCAAATGCTTGTCAAGTAAATGATTTAACAGCTTGAAATACTCCAAACCACTGAAAACATTGGTTAATTTATCCCTATAATGAAAAACATCAATTACGCTATAATTCAGTGTGCAGATGATTTTCGCGTGTAGAAGACGAATGTGAGGGTTATTTATGTATAAGAACCTATTCTATTTGTTTGACACCGATTGTTTGCTAACTTATGTCGAGTCATGTTTCCAGCTTTAGATTTTACTACATAACAATCAGAGTTCATTTCATGCCACATCGCTGTGAACTAACACGCGTCTAATGAAATGGTGACATCAACAACATTTTAATAACAGAACTCACCCACTCTATTGGATAATATTTATAAATTTCCTCTTTCCGCTTAAAATCATAAATTCAGCATGAATAATCAAGATAACAAAAAGAGAATGTACACATTTGGTTTATTACCTTATTTTACGCTTGATCTCCCAACACAAGAGTTACTGGGCGTTTCAGTTGCCTTGTTTTTTTTGTTGCTTTTCGTGACTTTATCTCGACTAGCGTCATGCCTTTTACGGAGCAGGCGCAATAGACTTCTTGTTGGACAGAAGGAAATTAAAAAGTAATAAAACCAATAGTTCGCTGTTGCGTGTTCGTGATATTAATAGAGCCACTGAACGACGACGCGGACGTCTGTGTTCTGTTAGCAAGTGTGTAATGCACGTGATCCGTAGCTATAATCTTTGAATAGAGTACGGCTTTCTATTTTATTACACGTTGAATCTCTATGAAACTAGGTAAATAGAGCAATTCTTACGGTGCTTATTATAGTAAACTGTTATTAGATCTTCCGGAAGATTTGCAATTTAATCACTGTTGCATATGACTTTGCTGGTAAGATGTAATGTTTACCGTGCGCTGTGTCTTCTAGTATAGTCTAGAACAAATTAGTTACATTCATTGACCTCTCTTAGTCTTATCTTTCGCTTTGAGAATATGAAAATAACTGAGGTATGAGCGATACTAGTGATGCCATTTCTTGTGACCACTCCCTATTACGAATGATGGCAATATGTTGACCACAGGATCAGTTCGTGCATGCATTTCATTGCGGTTGGCAGTCCGATATGTAATAGCAACTTCTGTTTCGTTGAGGAAAGCAAAGGGAAAGTACCCCATTCCTCATTTCCCCAGTAAACCTCTTCAGTGATGCCTAGCTCATCTATGATAGCTGGCAGTCAAGGTGCTGATGTTCCAAAAAGTTTTCGGGCTGAGTATTCAACATACAGGTGCTGTTCACTTGTTGACGCGTTAGTTTTGTGCAGCCGTACTATCATTTAAAATTGCAAAACAAAGAGCAAAGTCATCCCCGTACAGGCCATGAAGACCCTTGGAGAGGTGGAAGGTAATGGCTTCCACTATCCGTAACCTCGGCACTTGATGGGGGTAGAGTGGTACTCATCTTCGGTGTAGGCTGAGAAAACCTTAGAGCTATGTGCACCTCCGGAAGTGGAAATCTCGTTTCTTAAATTTTACGACTTCCTGACGGGGATTAGAACCCACGTCCTTTCGGGCGAACCGAGCACGTCTTTACCGCCTCGGCCAGGCAGCCCCTATACTATCATTTAGCAGAAATTAAGTTGCAGGAGAAGTGACAGAAACATTTCATCTAACAAAAGTCGGTCAGGGTGATCTTATTGTTGATCATATTAATGACCTCTATCTCTGGAACGCGTCCTGATGTCGTAGTTACAAATATGCATATGACCATAGTTGTAGAAAACGGAATTTTTGAAGTACATATGCCTGGCATTATTTTGTGGTACGACAAACCATTTGCCCAGTTTTGCTTTTTTTAGTGTATAAAACATGCACAGGTTCAGTTAACTTTCCTTCTCCTCATCCCAGGTATTTCTGGAGTTGATGGAGACAGCTAAGATAATTTTGGTTTTGGTCGCGGGTTTAAGGCCGGATGCCCATTCCATCCGCGCCGTGATTTCTGAAATGGAAATCTCAACCCAGGATCGCCTGTGATCCCATCCTCAGCCTTCTGAGTAAAAAGCTAGAGCAGCTGAGCCACTGAGCTAATCTCGTCCCCTACGCGAGTTCGGTGTATACCTACATATTAATGACCGTCAGTTTCGAATGGTTAGTTATTGACACAGCAGGATACTGTATGTCTGGTGTTTGAACTGAATAAGGTAAATCCATACCAAATTCCAGCTCAACTGGTTCTGTAATTTCGAGATGATTAACTTAGAATGAAGCAGACGGCATGTCATTTTAAGCTATTACGCGATATTTTGCATATAAATACGCAAATAAGTACTTTTCTTCTACTCTGAACAGCCGCCACGACTTCGTCTAGAAGAAGTGACAAAGGGTTCATAAGATGAATGTGCAAAAGAGAGTGCCGAGGTAAAAAGTGCTTTTGTGTGAAAAATAAAAGTGTAAAAATATTTCTCATCCTTCCGATTTCCATACCACCACGGGTGGCTTCTCCTTGTCCTTTCCACAATTATTAATCCCCCATTTGTCTATTGACTTCTTCGTTAGTGAAATGATAGTGAAATGTCAAGCCAGAGGTCCATCTGACCTTCTCTTTCTATAACAACAAGAATGCTATATGTAATTTGTTTTTATACGATATTTAATTCATTACAGAACAACAGTCCGCCTCTGTGGTGTAGTGGTTAGCGTGATTAGCTGCCACCCCCGGAGGTCCGGGTTCGATTCCCGGCTCTGCCACGAAATTTGAAAAGTGGTATGAGGGCTGGGGTATGAGGGGTCAACTCAGCCTCAGGAGGTCAACTGAGTAGAGGTGGGTTCGATTCCCACCTCAGCCATCCTCGAAGTGGTTTTCCGTGGTTTCCCACTTCTCCTCCAGGCAAATGCCTAACATAAGGCCACGGCCGCTTCCTTCCCTCTTCCTTGTCTATCCTTTCCAAACTTCCCATTCCCCCACAAGGCCCCTGTTCAGCATAGCAGGTGAGGCCGCCTGGGCGAGGTACTGGTCATACTCCCCAGTTGTATCCCCCGACCAAGAGTATGAAGCTCCAGTACACTGCCCTTGAGGCGGTAGAGGTGGGATCCCTCGCTGAGTCCGAGGGAAAAGCCGAACCTGGAGGGTAAACAGATGATGATGATGATGATGACAGAACAACAGGTCGTGTTGCTGGGTTTCGACATAAGCTCGTCTGACAGAAACGGCCAGTCGTTGTCCATCACTTCGGTACCAATAGGCTGGTCTTACAAGATGTGTCTAAAAAATACGGTGAATTGACCGATATCGCCACGGCAACGTGTGGTAACACTGCGTGCATGCGCCTTGAGTAGAGAGACATCTCGAGAAGCGCCACGTAGCATTGAGCACACTGAACTGAAGCAGTTTACTCTGCTGTGGCCACTCTAACGTAGTGCGTGTGGAGACTCGTGTCATAGTGCAATGCAGCAACGCTAAATATCACATTTTGTTACAAATTAGAAAAAAAAAAAACAGCTTCGGAGACGTATTCAATGGTAGTGCAAGTGTACGGAACAGAAGTTGTAAGCAGAAAATGTGTGTATGACTGGTTCAAACGCTTTCGGAATGGGCAGGGAACTCTTGAAATTGCGCCACGACCGGGTCGACCACAAACAAGCAGAAATGGAGAATATATCGAGCATGTGTGACAAAAGTTGTCTGAGAAGAATATCAGAGGAATTAGGGATTAGCAACGAAAGTGTGAACACCGTCATTCACAATAATTTGGGTAACTGGAAGAGCAGAAGGCAACACGGATGGAAATGGCTGGAGATTTTATTGAAACGTGTGACTGAGACCCATCTTTTCTGAAAACCATCATCACAGGCGGTGATAGTTGGTGTTACCGGTTCAATCCGGAGACCTAACGACAATCAATGGCATGGTGTTCACAAGGTTTCCCACGTCCCAAAAATAGTCGCCTCCGAAAGTCCAGGATCAAGACAAGACACTGTTGATCGCCTTTCTCGACAGCATTGGTATGATTCACCAGGAATTCGTAGCGGTACCAGGACAACGTTATGTCAAAAGCGTATTGTGACCAACGAAGTGTACCATGAAGGCGGTATTTGTAACTTCTATTTAATTTTTGTTACGGGGCCATTCACCAACAGTTTTAGATGCACTTTGCATTTTGTAATTATATAACTTATTTACTTCTTTCCTAGAGAGGGATGAGTGCTCAGAGAGTAGAGCTCAGGCTTTCTCAGCCAATTTCTTTTCGGAGGACCCCCGAAGCCCGATCCCCCCTGCGTGGCAAGCGGCTCAATCTACATTGCCTCCGACATGCTAAGAAGAAAGTGATAGCAGGGAAGAGTGTGAAGTGATACAAGTAGTATCTGCCGGTTTCCGGGCTGAACTCGCTATCACGGCAAGCCTGTTTGTACGTTAGGCGCATTACCAGGCAAGGTTTGTGTTGGTAAGGTGGTGTTGAGGGGTGATATTGAAGGGTCAGGGGAAAACTACATAGGCAGAAAGAGAAAGTGTCTGCACATAAAACCTGGCAAATTTTTATAGCACATTCAAGGATGTGGTTTCTGGATAGGTCCAGGAGTTTGTGTTAATTGAGAATAGGTATCATGCATCACCCATGAACCGTAGTCTCGCCATTTCAGTCGTTAGGGAATGAGACCGTCTGGGCACTGCCGTGAATAGCGCGGGACTTGCCGGTTGCGGAGCCATGCGTCAAGTACCGCTAGAGCCCGCCGCACAGCACCAACTCCTTGGGGTCCCTCGTACCCAGTCTCCGATCCCGGAGAATGAAGCCAGCCCGCCTGGGCTGGGGCCTCCTGGATAGAGGTGGGTCATGAAGCCGGGCCTCCTTCCTCTCTGCCCGTGACATGGCCCGGTAAACAGGGCAACTGCGGTGGGAGGCCGGGTTGGCCCCCTGAGTCAATGTTGTTTGTGTGTCTAATAACCATGTCCCGTTTCTCTACGGGAATGGGTATGAAGTAGGACGAGTATTCGTAGCAGGTTTTTACGACGGGATGGCTTTTCTGACGGCAGTCCGGCTCCATGGCTAAATGGTTAGCTTGCTGGCCTTTGGTCACAGGGGTCGCGGGTTCGATTCGTCGGGAATTTTAATCATCATTGGTTAATTTCGCTGGCACGGGGGCTGGGTGTATGTGTCGTCTTCATCATCATTTCATCCTCATCACGACGCGCAGGTCGCATACGGGGGTCAAATCAAAAGACCTGCACCTGGCGAGCCGAACATATACTCGGACACTCCCGGCACCAAAAGCCATACTCCATTTCAATTTTTCCTGACGGCAACCACAGAAGAGTTAAGGAGATGAAATGAATGACGTGATATATTATAAAATGAAGGGAGAGGACTAAATCTCGTCCCAGCACATCGCCTACTCTTTCCGATTGGTATCGAGAGGTGCTCAAGGCTTGAAGTCTCTACCCGACGGACGACTCACCATGAACAGCGGCATATGCCCTCGCTACATATGAAAACTGCCGAGAGGTTTGCAGTTGAATCCAGGCTTTTTGTGCGCAATCTAGTGATTAGAAATTGTATAGGCATACCATCACATCACCTACCCCGCCGGACAACATTCTGATGGTGAAAACATTTTTGACAAACGTGACTCGAACCGGCTAACCATGGTGTCACGCCATATAGACCTGACGCCTTAACGGCCATACCTACCAGCCGGCCTTTTTTAGACGAAGTTAACGGATTTGATATCACTGAAATACACCACTATCATGTTATCAATCAATCAATCAATCAATCGATCACTCAATCAATCAATCAATCAATCAATCAATCAATCAATCAATCAATCAATCAATCAATCAATCAATCAATCAATCAATCAATCAATCAATCAACACTGGTCTGCATTTAGGGCCGTCACCAACGTTGCAGATTCCCTTGCAGTTTGCTCACTTAGTATTTTCTTATTTGGTATTGTTGTTTGAGGCATCACTCCATAGACTGGTTTGATGCAGCCCTCCATGCCAACATTTTCATTTCTACATAACTGCGCGGCTTACATCTGCTCTAATCTGCTTGTCATATTTATACCTTGGTCTACCTCTACCGTTCTTACCGGTGGAAAAGCAGTTAGTATGACGCACATCCATTATTTAAAAAAAATTTTTTTTTTTGCTAGTTGCTTTACGTCGCACCGACACAGATAGGTCTTATGGCGACGATGGGACAGGGAAGGGCTAGGAGTGGGAAGGAAGTGGCCGTTGCCTTAATTAAGGTACAGCCCCAGCATTTGCCTGGTGTGAAAACGGGAAACCACGGAAAACCATTTTCAGGGCTGCTGACAGTGGGGTTCGAACCTACTATCTCCCGAATACTGGATACTGGCCGCACTTAAGCGACTGAAGCTATCGAGCTCGGTATTATTATTATTATTATTATTATTATTATTATTATTATTAGTAGTAGTAGTAGTAGTAGTAGTAGTAGTAGTAGTAGTAGTAGTAGTAGTAGTGAAATAAAGTGTTCCGCGTGACTGAAGAAAGAACATTAAGATGGTTCGGATGCCAGATGGAGAGAATGCCATAATGATTCTAAATTGGAAAGCTGAGGGCAGCAGGAAATGGGGAAAAATCTTTCAGTACATTGTATGGATGGTGTACGAAATGACGAAGAGGCATGTCTAGATGAGTATTGTAAAGGCCAATGATTCACAGGAGTACTATCTTATTGCAGAAATTTCCTTTCATACATCTTCTCTCATGGACATTTTCCCACTTATCTAGTAATGTGGAATGATCCCAGTTTTACGTCCCTTTTCCGACGCCAAACCTGTCTGGAGAAATCTTTTCTCTACTGTGTTTTTCTGTGGTGGTTAGTAGTGTTATGTGTTGTATGTGAAAGAAGATATGTACAGCATTAAGACGATCATGAACACCCAGTGAACGAGGTGAAGGAATTATCTCTAGCCTGTCCGGGAGTCCTATCCGGGACTCTAAGAACCGAAGGTTAGTACACAGACAATTAAGCCTGAATACTTCATTTTGCTGTTTGTTCGAAGACGCACCAACACAGACAAGTTTTATGACGATAGGCTGCGATTGGGAACGAAACGACCCTGGCCTTAATTAAGGTACAGCCCCAACATTTGTCCTGTGTGAAAATGGGAAACAACCGAAATCTACCCTCATTACTGCTGACATTTTGGTTCGAATCTACCACCTCCTGAACGTAATCTCACAGCTACGTGACCCAAACCACGTGAGTAACATGCTCAGTAGCCGGACTACTGTAAACATTACCTAATATATATAAATTATTAATATTATTATTATTTGGTACTGCAAATTCATGTAAAAGTACCCACAACTTAACTGTGCTGACACAGTGAAGTGAATAATGTTGGTTATAGCGGGTCAAGGAGGCTATACTGACCTATGCGTAGCCTCTGGCTATGAGAATCAGAGGGACAGTCATTTAGGTAAAGAACGAACAAGGTTTCCTTGAACTTGTTAAAAAAAACATCTTTAAGAATTTGATGCTGAAAGCTGATATAAGATCTTAATTATTAGGTATATTGATTAAAGGATATACTCCATGGAGTCCTCGTACTTGACCTTACACTTTGCATCAGGTAATAACTCAATTTTCTTACTAAAAGGATTCAACACTGCATCTAGAAATAATAGAACTTGACGCTAATTGTAAAGAATTACGCTGATACTCTCGAATGTTCTATGGCATTATCTTCAATATACTCAGCTTCGTGGGTGGTGCACAAATAGAGGCTGAAGTCCTACCACTGCATTTGATGATTACAATAATGTCTGAAAAATTTTCAAGCGACTCGTGATGTTAGTATTATGATTACATTGATTAGTTTGCATTCTGGCTTGAGCCAAAGTGTTTCAACAACCGAAAGTTTGCAATGGTTTTTCTAAGGTAATGGTACAAACTATTTCATATTCAATACGCTTTATTAAGAAATGCAATAGTAGGCTTTAGTAACTCCCATAAGGTTTTCTGTTTTCATTTATTAATAACTCAAGTCTGTTATTACCGTCCACCTAACAGTGAGGGGTAATCTTTGAAGTAATTGCATGTCCTCTGCTATTATGGTGGATTACTTTTCTAAATCATTCATTTTTATCACACCATGTTGTTGGCCTCGTAATGGGTGGTTGCAGCTAACACAGTAATACAAGGTTACTAATATTATCAACGATCTCCGGAATTGTCTCACCTAATTTTAGATATAGAGTACATTCCTAAAGCATGGTTTTGACACAGGGTGACGGGTCTCCAATCTTACTATCATCCGTATCTTCAAATTTTGAACAGTTTTTCGTGTGAGAATTACAGTATGTCTATACTAATATTCTAAAGAGGAAAAATTTGTTTGTTTGTAACGAATAGGCTAAAAGACCACTGAAACGATTTTAAAAATTACTTCACCTATAGAAAGCTACATTACATGTGAGTAACATGGGCTATATTTTATTTTCAAAACAATTCGAGGTTGGGGGCTTGGGGGGAGATATAAAAATAATAGGCTTATATATGCAAAATATCGAATTTGTCGTATAAGGACGAGTCAAAGCTCAATTTAATCCTCTTGACGCAAAGAACGAAATTCGGTAAGCCCTACGGGCCCGAAAACCATGTTTTAAGGCCCTAAAACCAACCGTTACGGAGATATTGGCACCACACTACCCCTGCTCTAGGAATCGGATAAAGTAATGAACAGCCGTAAACACGGCAACGTCAGCTCCAGGATTCTACAGCAGCGAAATTATCTTATACATCAAGTAGTAGGGGTCCGCTGTCTGTAATTCATTTTGTTTTTCCAAATTTTCAAATATTTATCCGTTTTAGGTCAACTCAACAACGAATTGGTGGTTTTCACTTTTCGTGTCTGTTTGTCTGTTCCACCATCACGTCGAAACGGCTGGATAGATATCAACCAAACTTCATATTTAGAGTATATTCATCCCAGGGAATATTTTGATATGCATATCATTTTAAAACCTTTGAAAAGACGGGGGTTTTATAGGAAAACCAGAACGGTTTTCCTCCATTTTCTCTTATACTATTGATTTTCTGTAAACTCTGTGGACCGTATATGAAAGGTCTCTTCATTATAAACAACTTTCGTTATGTTCATAATTTACCTTACTCTTCAAATGACGGAGAAATTGACTATTTTCTGCCGATACCATGCTCTGCATTGAGTGACCGACAGACCGACAACGAATATATGGGTTACCATGGCAACGTCTCTGACTGCTTGCCAGTAGGGAAGTAACGTACTGCCATTTTCCTCATCATAATCGTGGTTGTTCCTTGGGTAGAAAGCAAGAGAGTCGTCAATCGGCCATTCTGCGGGATATTGGAGGAATACCTATTATTGGAGGTTATAACCGTCGTCGAATAGCTTAAGTAATAACACAAATATTCATCTGCTTAAGTAATAACACAAATATTCATCTTCTTATCTCATTACCTAAGAATCCCTGCGCCTAAATTTCTCTCCGATTACCGCTTTCTTATATCCATAACTCACACCGGCATAATTTATTGAGGAGCATTTGATTTTCCAATACATTCACTTGGTATTTACATATTTGTCGTCATCCGGATGTCTTCAGTTATAATCCATTTTCTATTAATTTCAACTTACTAAACTGTATTATTTTCTTCCTTAATTACCACGTATGTATGCGAGTGCTAATCCCGAATGCTGGACACACTTTTCTTTGAGGAAATATTCTATGCTATGCAAATGTGTAACTTTTGGCCCAGGAAAATTCCGAAATATGGATGCAATTTTAACGACGGTGCAGACCTTCGTTTCGGGGTAATTGGTGGCTAATCAGTAAGTCGTATCACAAGTCAGAAAGCAAATGGCGTTTCATTTTGGAGAGATCTACAACATTTGTCCTATGACTTTTCGTCGTATATCTATCCCTAATACGTTAAATACAGCTGTATTTCTCGATTTCAAGTTGATTTTGTACTTTTACACGTATATGTTATCATTTGGCACACTTATACGAAAGGTAGAATCATGACATTCGGCAAGCACATTGACATGACCATTGGCCATGTTATAGCCAAATTTTATGATTCTAGCTGTCACATCAGTATCAAAAATATAAAGTAGTATGTGAAACCTGTACAAAATTTCACCCCATTCAATGACTCTAACTCAATCTAAGCCATAAATATAAGAGATACGAGAAGATGTCATAGGACCAACCATGTAGATCACTGAAATGGTCGTCTGAAGGTGAAGGCCGTTTGTAGATATGTCGTACAGTTTCAAAGCAGTAACTATCGAAATAAAGATCTGCACTTCTAGAGTGTGTCTGTACATTGACAGTTTTGGCGAAATTTCCGTACAGTTATCCGTTTCAGTTGTAATAATGACCATCTGCATATATTCAGTTCTGGTGCCTGCCTGTTTGTTTGTTTGTCTGTCTGTTTGTCTATAACTTGGAAACTACTGGATATATTTCCACCAAACTTGATATTTAGAATCCACCTGTCCTTTGGTAGGTTTTAGAGCAAATATTGTTTCTAAATCCCTGAATTGACTGAGGGATTATACGAAACCGAAACCGTGATTTTGCATTCCCACAAAATATACACAACCAAACTTAATGTAAATTTACCTGCCTTAATGGAAATTAATTTCTAAGCCTTTTTCATCATGTGCATCATTTCAATACGAGGATTAATAAGGGATATATCATTATCATTTTCCGGTAAAAGTCCCATCGGACTTAACTCAAGAGCGGGTGCGTGTAAAGCGTATTTTTTACAACTTGAAAACTACTGAAGATATTTGAGTCAAACTTTACATTAACATCCACCTGTCCAAAGGCAGGTGTTAATCGTCAATAACATTTCATGTTCCCGGAATGGACTGGCGGTTTATAGGGAACCGAAATGGTGATTTTACTCTTACACAATATATACAGTACAAGACCAACCTGACTAGAAATCGACCAAACGTGATGGAATTCCATCTCTAAAGCTTTTTATCATGTGCATTTTTTCGACAGGAGGATTAATAAGGGAGATATCATAAACGGTCCGTTTTTCAGGTTAAGTCCAGCGGACATAGCCCAAAAGGTGTTGTACGTGGAGCAGGTTCCTTATCTCTCTCTGTAAATAAAATCGTAACGACTGTGTGCCTATACATTGACTATTTTGGAGAAATTTTCGTACAGCTGCACGTTTGAGGGGTAATAATGTCCATCTGCATATTTTCTGGTTTAGTTTCTTGAAAATCCTAATTTTTACACTCCTCACCGAAAACCCAGATTGCGGCATAATCTGCCAGTCAAAGAAGGATATTGAAATTTGGCAAAATTATACGTTTTAGCCTGTAACGGACGGAAAACTTCCAATATCTTTAAATTTTTCCATTTTTATCCCGAAGAATATCGAAATATGGAGGCAATTTTAATGATGGTGCAGACCTTCGGGAAGTATTATCACGTAACGGATGGCACAATACCCGTTCAATTTGGAGTGATCTACAACCTTGGTCTTACGACATTTTGTCGTATTTCTATCCCTTTTACGTTTAATTTTTCTCTATTTCTTGATGTTAAGTAAATTTGGACTTTTCACATACATAATTCATACCTTCCATCACTTATAGGAAAGATAGAATCATCAAACTCTACACGAAAATTGGTCCACCCAGTAGCCATATATGAGCCAAATGCTTTGTATGTAGCTCTCACTTAATTATCCGAAAAGCAATGCAATGTGAGAAAATCTTACACAAATTGTTCCCTATTCCACGTTTCTAACTCAATCTGACCCATGAATAGATGAGATATCATAAGACCAGAAATTTAGGCCGCTAAATCCGGCGTCTTATGGTACAATCCTTTCTCGATATGATGCACCGTTTAGCAGCAGTTAATCTGTAAATGAATGTCTGCAATATTGTAAACAAGCACATACTTTCGTATGTCGAACTATATATATTCAATGATGTCGATTTTGTAGTAATCGAGAAAGGGTGTGTCTACTATTGTAATCAGTACTCCCTACACCGACTTTGACTGGCAGTAGGAATGGGGTCCTTCTCCAATTCCTGTGTAACTGGCATTAATAAGGCAGGCCTACTATTGTAATGAATAATTCACTTCTCGATTTGACTTGCAGAAGGCAAGGGAACATATAGTTTTGTTCAAAACTCCCCTTACCCGATTGTGTTTGGCTGTAGGCAAGCGTTCCCGCAGTTATAAACAGATGTACCCATCTAAAATGTGACTGGCATTAGGCATAGTGGCCTGCTATTTTGATGGAAACTCACCAACTTGGTGTGACTGGCAGTAAGCTGGCTGGCAGTTGGAAAAGGGGCCTGTCATTATAATGATAACTGCACAACTCAATTTTGACTGTTGTAGGGAAGTTTCCTATCATTATAATAAAAACTCCTCAATTTCTAATATGTCCGGAAGTAGGAAAGGGGGGCTGCCATTGTAACGGAAACTCTCCAACTCGATTATGAATGGCAGTAGGCAAGTGAGCCTGTCGTTATCATCACAAATCCGTAACAAGTACTTTACATTGGAAACAACGTATGGGGACCTCTCCATGCTGTTTTTCGGATAACGCTATGAGACATGCTATTTTAAAACAATCTTATTTACTGCATGTACAGTATTTACTTCAATATTCGTGTACAATGCAGAATACCGTAGCGATTCACGGGTACATTTGCTGGTCTACAATAAATCACAAAAACCTAACATGATATTTGGAATCTCCTTTATAAATAAAAGAACACACAAATTCGTTTTCAGAAAATCCACTTAACGGGGGGGGGGATGAAAAGAAGTGAGGAAGGAGTAAAATTATTTATATGAGGATACATATATCTCAAAAAATGAAGATGTTACAGACTTTAAAATTGGTACTTGGAATCTCCTTTAAAAATGAACGCACTCTTTTTGGAAAATCCACTTAAGGGGGTGAAAAGAATAAAAAAGCGGGTGAATTTTTAAAATGAGTATCTTCTTATATCGCTTTACCCACACCTGTGGGGTTGCGGGTGCGAACTGTGTCGCACATGTGGATTTGACCCTGTTTTACGGCTGGATGTCCTTCCTCACGGCAACCGTATGCGTAGGGATGTAATCTATACTTGTATACTAATATTAAAAAGAAGAAATTTTTTTATATTTGTTTGTAACGGATAGACTCAAAAACTACTGAACCGATTTTAAAAATTACTTCACCTATAGGAAGCTACATTTCCAGTGAGTAACATGGGCTGTATTTTATTTTCAAAACAATTCGATGGGGGGGGGGCGACGGGGGAGATAAGAAAACATTAAAATAATAGGCTAATACAGGCAAAATATGGAATTTATCGACGAGACAAATCTCATTTTAAGCCCCTTGACGCAAAGAACAAAACTCGGTAAACCCATCGGGCCCGAAAACCATGTTTTAAGGCCCTAAAACCAACCGTTATAGAGATATTGGAACCACACTACCCCTGCTCTAGGAATCGGATAAAGAAACGAACGGCCGTAACCATGGCAATGTCAGCTCCAGGATTCTACAGCAGCTACAGTAGATTATGCATGTACGTTTGGGCATAGCTGCCAAACAAAAGTGATACACATATGACTTACTATCTGGATAAAATAAACTGCTGTGTAAGACGCTCATAGCACTCCTTTGGGCGGGGATGGAAAGGGAGTGAAGTATAAAAGTAATAGCCCCGGAGATCTCCGTAGTACAGCAACCAGCGGTTGCCGACGAACCTCCGTTTTTACGTACTGGCTTAGGTTTCAGCATGTTGGGGAGTCTGTTACCTATAGTATAAACTATTTTCTGTTAAATAATGGAGTAGTAGTATCACTGATGTTATTAGTGCCGATATTTTGGTCCACGTTTACGATCATTGTAATCATGAAAACAACCTATATACCGTACACAATTGTCAAGATGGTGCGCCCATGACTTGAAAAAGTTTCTCAACATTTGTACTCAGATTCATTATATGATTAGTGACATTTGTGACAAGCCATGAGATTTATAATTCTTGATAATTATAGTAGTTTCTTTTTATTCATCGCATATTTCCTTGATCATTTTTAATAGTTACGAAATGTCAGATCAAACAAATACATTCAATAATATTTATATTTGTGGTACTATCTAGCGGAAGTATACTTACACTAAACCTGCAGCTTTGTAAAGGGAGCAGGTATATCTAGGTGGGAATGAAGGAAAAACATGGTAGCAAAAGATCTTAGAGGTCGACGCTAATTAGGAACTAATATTTAGAGTCCCCCATGAAGAAAAGTAGAAGAAAATACACTATAATCCAAACATGACAAATAATTTCTACGTACTTAAGTAAATACACCAGTGATATAAATATCTAATGAAGTCAGTCACACCGATATTATGAGTAACTAAAGGCAGTTTCTGATAACCCGTACGAAGAACGGGAACTTCTGCTAGTTATTATTATTTTTGTAAACATTAATGGATTTGTCGACCTCCATACTGGAGAGGAAACAAATTAGTTTCAATTAATAAAACAATGACGTGTCCGTATTGTACCGTATCCTGTCCTACTTTCGGCCTACCATAGGGGTAGAGGCACGTGGTGCGTCCGAATGTGGTCAAAGAGCAAATAAAAGAAAATATCTAACTATAAAATACTCCAAAGTACTCGTACATGGAAAGGTAAAACGTACATATAAATCTGGTGAATGAGAGCTCGAGAAATCGGGTAAAATAGACTTAACTAAAACATTATAAAGCCATTCTAAAAAGAAAATAAATCAAATAAAACAACCGACCACTGGTTGAGTCAATCAAAGAAAAATCACACGAATTTTTACATAAATTAGAATAATTAAACAAATCGTTTCCAAACAGTGCGGGTTATGTTCCCAAGATATTAAGAGAATTTCTTGTTGCATGGAATAATTTAAATTTACATATTGTAGTTGTGCGCATTGTTAAGTCCCTAGTTCTTTGCCCAAGGGCTCGATGTGTAAACCGTTCATGATATGCAATAGTAATACCCGATCCACTAGTAATGGTCTAAATTACATACATATTCCGATCACTCGGACACAAACATATAAAATACTTGTTCAGAACTGCACCTGATTCATCCTTCCAAAATGGTCACATACTCTACAGTATGGGTCCGAACCCATGAAGAACAGAATCTCTCTTCCCAAAAATAGCCATCGGGCTATTTCTCCCCATTATCGAACAAATGACATCACAACAAAATCACACTGGAAACAACATACAAAACACAATATGAAATAAACAAAACCTGGAAAATGAAGCACACACAATATATACACTGAAGTTGATAGAGCTGTCGGGTCAAGAACCCATCATATATGGGCACTGGACGTCGCATATCTCATGTAGATGCAGCATAACAGTAGCATGTAACACGGCAGGGAAATGAGGTTATTGGCAACAGAAATACCAACTACTAGGTCTTTATGGCATAGTGAATTCACAAACATAACGGGACTACTTGTAGACACTTCACTACCCTTCTCTGACCAGCGTACAGATGAGTTGAGGTTCGCCAACTACCTGGGGAAAGATTAAATGGTGCATCCGGCCTTGACAACATTGTCGGTGCTTCAGAATAAGCACACAAATCTGGCCAGCAAAGTTCGGCTCACAGCCTTACATAATTTCACATCTAACAGGCCAGTTTATTACCTCATCATCACAGCTCCAAATATAACATCATGGCTTTCATATTCGCTTAGCATCTCAGCCCCAGTAAATGTCCACAAGCAACTCTATAGCCTCACATATAAATAAACCTCGGTTTGACGACCGGTACATATCCATGAATATGCCTGCGACCATACTTAAAGACCCTACTCTACTTTCGACGTTGAAAAGTCTCCCCTTGCGTCTTATCACAGCTGAAATTCATGCAACATGCAATAAAACATTCTAGGATACACTGGCTCTAGTATAAACCGCACTCCCGGTTCGACGTTGCTGGCGTACAGTCCACTAGCTTTTTGTTGAAGAATCTGCCCATACAACTCTATCTTAAATCAACATAAACTGGAATAAAATACAAATAACAGTAAGACACGCCTATATCTAACCTATTCTTTCCCTTCATTCCCATCTAAATATTTGCAACACTTAGCTTAAGGAGTTAGCATGCAAGCAGCAATACAAATGCCACTCTGGCTTACATTTGAGTGTTAATTTATTCATCTAAAATGGCCTCTCCTAGTGAATCTAGCTATCACTTCACATGCTTGAAGAACAAAGGGACTTAACTTGGTGGCAACCTCTCCATCAGCGGCGAATCACACCCCTTTGTATGACATGCGGGCTCAGCCCATGACTAGAACACATAGCACAGGGATGAAGGACCTCCTGTCGACTCCTGGGTAGTTCATAGCTGCTGTCTCCTTGATGTGGGTCTGTATCTAGAATTGTTGAATTCAATTAACACCATCTACTTCTACGATTATTGTACTCGAATGCACGATCGCATAGTTAGTATTTGCCAATAATTTACTATAGCCGCCGCTTAGATGTAAGTTTGATCTGTGCGGCGCTAAATTAAGGGAACTGGGCCCGGTTGCTATCTGTCCTTGCCAGCGGTTATATATTAACGAATCGCACACGTTCATTTCACACTTCGAGTACCCGCCGTATGTTATTTATATGTGCAGAAAGTCACTAGCTGTTGTGAGCTAAATCACAACGATTTTAGTTCAAGTCTAACAGAAACTTAAAAAAATATTGTCTTATCTGCTCGCGGTGACGACACATCACACTCGGCGTACAAAATGCAATAGGAGGACGCTTTCCTTGTCTACTCAGCCTTTATAGTATCATAAGGTCTTGGGCTTCAAGGGGAATTACGGCCAAACAAACCCTCTTCCATTGTGAGAGCTCGCCGTATGATAACGTCCGCTCACGTTAATACGCAGATATACCTGCATGCCACAAGTAAATGGTTTAATCAGCTCCTGTTACTCTATAATTACCATCTTAACTAAGTGTGGTGTCAGATATATAGAATTCAGCTTGGTGGCGGATTAATTGATAAGAATTCAGGTAATTCCATCCCTGGAAAAGAGAAATTTATAAACCTGTGACAAATGTTTGGTGAAACCTTTCGTTCAAATCTCACCCCCACCAAAGTTTGCTGTTCGCGTAAGGACGCGGCTATGGGGTCTTCATGATTGTAGTCACGGCTTGCGGTTTTGGGTCCAACTAGAGGAATGCGTTCCTACCGCAGCGCTACGGGGTTCTCACAGCCTATGGCCTCGATGGCCCTCGATGGCCATCCTTCCTTCATTCCCCGCGACTATATTGATCACGTGAATAAAATTATGCCACAGTGTTGCAAATGATCAATTGAAGCATTTACGATATTGTTCAGTAAAGTTATCCGTCACTTTCCTACAAGATTTCTGTGCCGATCTGTGGTCGAGTGTCCCTTCTGAATCACTAGATCGCGATTTAAACCCAACAAAGGTAGTAGAATTATTGAGAGGCGGAACATAGTCCTTTCGGTACTCGATGCCACACGGCATTGAAATGGTTGTACTAGAATTTTGGTGACACTTCGGTAATTACTCGACAAAATCAGCAGAGGGTAACTTAATATGATTGTAGTTTCTCTGGCATCTGATGGAGTGAAACGGAATATTAAAACTATATGCAACCATATTCTGAAACGGAAAAGAACTAGTGTTAACTGGAATGTGTAAACATTCTCTCTTCTCAGCAAATGGACTGTGCAGCGATTTCATGTAAACGTGATGCACCTCCTATGAATAGATTACTTTTATTGGTCAATTTGAAGAATATTTAGGAAAAGGTGATCTCACTTTATGTTTTTAAACAGCTCTCTTGAGTACGCTTGCACCAGTCAGCCTGGCAGGCTATCCACACGATGTTATCATATACCAAAAAGCGTCGTTAAGGTTGCTTGACTGGAATACTACTCTATGATCTAATTTTATCTGGAAACCCCAAAATATGTAAGTCACACAGATATGTAGTGAGAATAACCAGTTCTATTTTTATTTGAAGTATGCAGGAAAAATAAAATTCTAGTTTCAGTTCATTAAAAAATAATGTATTCTAAAAAGACAAACATTTGTCGAATTACAAGTTGTACCTGCTCAGCAAGTACGTACATTGAAAGTCATTCGTCGTCTTCAACCCAACTTAATTATCCAGTGAAGGAACAACGATCAACCTGTAAGTCAAGCTACAGTTTCATTGGAACTCAAAAGGAAATTTCCTATTTGTGCGAGACTAGCGCCGCTAGTTTATTAACTGTCAACACTCTGTGACGGATATTATCAAACAACAAGTACTTAAATGGAATATTAGTTAATTGTAAGTCAATTTTATTTAATGCTGCATATATTCTAGATTACATACTTCTATTGTTTTCATTTACTTTGTGAACAGTTTCGTTACCCTCTAAAGCATGTTTTCGGTGGTAAGGTAAGGTCTGCCATCGCATTTATTTATCATTGGGCTTGACCGGAATTCTATTTACTTGATCTGCATTTATTTATGAATTTATGTTCATTTGGAATTTACCTTCCCGGTGCCTAACACTTATTTTTTATATACTTATAGCGTAAAATAAAAATGCATACACATTTTAGTTGCTACCTTATGATTAATAATTATAATTGCGTTCGATCTGGAAGGCCCCTACCGTATAATTTGGGAACCGTAATGTAGCCGATGAGAGTTACTACAACATTTGTCAAATAGAGTTAATTTGTGGGTTGTTCAAGAGTTTTGATTCAGTATATGACGCAATCGGGTGATGCAATAGCGCCAGAATCTTGAGGTAGGTACTAAAACGACCGTGCACGCAGCTAACAATTAGTATAGTTGTGATTCTGGCGTGATAGCACGTTGGATGAGGTGCCGTCATAGCAATGAGTTCTCTCATCAGTTGGCCGGCAGGCGCAACTAGCTTATCTGCCTCCCGTTGACTCAACACTTCCCTTTACACAGTGCAGCGACAGCATGCAAATGCCCGCACTTCGCAGTTCAAGTCCGTGCTTAGAACGTGTATTAAGTGTTGATCTGCCGCTCCTACTTTTCTCGAGTTGTGAGGTGTTACTTTGGTGTATAATTCTCATAATGCCACCACATGTGTACACGGTAGAGGAAAGGGTAGCCTATTTATGTACGATAATTACATGAAAACAGAGTCTTGCAGGGAAGTCGTTAGGTATTTTGCAATGCAATTTCCAGGTGTACGCCCTCCACATAGAGAGACCGTGCGGATACTCGTAAACAAATTGAGAGGAACTAGTTCTTTGCTCGATAAGAAGCGAAGTGGTGAAAACATGTTCTTAACGAGGTAAAAATAAATGAAATAGGAAAATAGCCCAAAAATCCCTAAGACAACCTCGACAAGAAGCCGGGGTTTCGAAGAGTTCAGCATGGTGGGCTACGGAAAAGTTAAAATATTTCCAACATCTCCTGTCATAAGGTACGAGCTTATTTTCTTAATTTTTAATTACTAATTTTCTTAATTCTTATTTTCTTAATTTTCATTGTTATGTCATGCACGGATCATTTGATGAAATGAGCGAAATGTTGTCCTTGTCGCTATGCCGCGGAGCGGGTAGTGATGAGTCAACGGGAGGCAGATAAGCTGGGCCCTCCTCCACGCCAACCGATGAAAGACACTCACTGTACTAGATGATGGCAGGAACAATCAAATAGAGAAAGTTTTAGAAAATTGTGGTTCGAAGAATTGAGAAAAAGTTATTAAAATTCCTTTTGGAAAAATCAAATGATCATAAATATGTCTTTCAACAAAATATTTGACGCTATTTTACTTAGGAACCGTGCAGGCTGTGATGTGAAATAATGATGGATGGATTCCCATTTACAGACCAGGCAAATTCTGGGGCTTTAATTAAGGATCCGGTCGCATTCTTCCCACTCCTAGACCTTTCCTACCGCACCGTCGCCTCGGCAAGGCAACTCCTTATAAAAGGGTATTCTTACTCAATTCTGTTCGAATGGTGTTCTTACGATTTTCTATCGCAACAAATTTTAATACGTAGAAATTATTGAGATATATACCAATTAAATGATCAGTCCATTTTGTTTTAAATGGTGGCAGTGTACCTTGAATCACATGTTCTCTGACTCCGTTGAGGAAAAATAAATTTGTTATGAACTTTCCGTTATAATCCAATTGACCTTACCTTGAGAATACAACTCCCGATGAAGTAAATTCAATTAGATTATGAGGAAATAACTGAAATACACTTAAAATGACACATTCTGGATCAGGAACCTCCTATTTCTTCATTTTTACTTCATTCGAGTGCAATCCACTCCACACGTAATGTTTTTCTTCGAGATTGAATATATATGGATCTTGCTCACTGGTCGACTGTGAATTCAATTATGAAGAAGCCACCGTGCCAGCTAACAATTAGGCAAGAATAATCGGTAATATCTATATGAAATAGAGTCTTGTGCTTTCCAGCAGTTACTCTATAAATACGGAACTGGCATCAGCTGTTCGCAACTGGTGATTGCGTGGTCTGCTGCTCCACTCCGTGTCCAATCTTTACGGCCGCGTCTGACACAGCAATTCCCGCAGTGGTTGGCCGTAGCAATTGAATGTGGAGAAATTCTGGGCAGCAATTTGCATAATGCATTTTAATCTACAACGAGTGTCATAACATAAATTACGATAAAAGAAGCGAGAAAAATTTCAGTAATCTAAAAGTAATAATTCAACACTACCTGTGCCTTAATGCTGCTTCTTTGCATTGTCTATTTGTTTAGAACTAGCTGTATTTGTAATTTCTAAAATAAAGTTATCTAGTGGAGATGAGTGGTAGCAAGACATTGTATCTAACAATAGTCAGTTAGGGACTTGGAGCCTTGTAGGTTATCAATCACTATGGCCCGAATTCTTAATACTTGCGCACGTTTTCCTGAGAACGAAAAGCTTTGGCTGTGGCGAGTGGGGGGTTGCACTTCTGTCGCTCTTCCCGAAGCCAACCAACCGGCAAAGGAACCAACAGAAACCGTGTTCGCCATATTGACATACAAGATCAAGGATCCAAAATATAATTATAGCAGTTTGCACTGAACATGTTAAGTAGTAATTCGTTCACTGCTGTCCGATTATGAGTCTACGCAGGATTACTCGTCACTCACATTTTCTGATGTGTTGATAATGATCTCATCCATGGCGATTTCCATGACACCATCGCGCCTGCAATAATCGTCTTCAAGTTCATGGACGTGTTTGCAATACCCTGTCCAATCATGCGAGAGACGGAAGAGAATGCATCGAAAGTGTTCTTTCGTATATTTGCAGCTGACGTATCTTCCCTTATGTTGTGTTCCTACAAGCTAGTTCTGTAGCGTTTATATCATAGGTGGCTCATGTGATGGATATGGAATAGCTTCATAAGCTTTTCCGTGAATCATTGGAGATGTTAAAGTTAAAAGAAATGGTATATCCTGTGCAAATCAGGGATATTTCGTCTACCAAAAAGTATTATATTATATTATATTATATTATATTATATTATATTATATTATATTATATTATATTATATTATATTATATTATATTATATTATATTATATTATATTATATTATATTATATTGCAGTATCATTCAGTGGACCTCCATGCCGTGATAACTCATCGAGCGTGTTTCTTGTTTTGTTTCGTCCTTTGTTCAATCTATTCATGCTCTTTATCAACCAAAGGCATTACAGGTGGTGCTAGTGTACTGCCCTCATATTGAAGTGCAGTCAGTTGTATATCGTCCCTTAAGAAACAATACCGCGTATCTGACAATGCTCTTCCTATGCATTATGTTCCTTATGACTGGCCATGCCTCCCAGCCACAAATAGATACGTAGTTCATGAGAACAATTTTCGATATTTTCATTTTCCTATAACCGTACCATACCGTACCGCATGTAGTATTCGCGCACTACTACAGTAAAATATATTTAAGGTTCATTTTCCTTTACACATGAGCATCGGAAAATGAGCACAACGAAAATTGCTCTGATGGACTGCATATCCATATGTGGCTGAGAGGCGTGACCAGTCTTACGGAACATAATGGATTAGAAGGGCATTGTCAGATGCGCTGTATTGTTTCTTAACGGATGATATGGTTTGTACTAGCTTACTGAAAAAAGTAAAGAAAAGGCGAAAGGCTGAGAGGATGACATGAATCACACACGAATGGGTGTAACTGTTCTCGAATTAATTGGTACAGCTTTGGCAATTTTGTGATTTATTTCATTCTTTCAAAGGAAGCATTCCAACCGTCAAAACGATGCGCCAAAACGCGGAAATATTATTTTCTCCGAAATTATTAGTTACGAAGAAAATGCATATAAACTTTTTTTTCTGGGAAATCGAATTTTAAGTTCATCTGCTCTGCTCCAATGTTCAATAGGACCAACCGTTCACGCGCTGTTGGGGGGGGGGGGGGGTAAGGGAATGGAGGAGTGGAAAGGAACTGGCCACCCTACCGTACGTAAACTCCGGTTCAGGAACACCTCTGCGGACGTTCGGACCTGCCTTCGGGCAGAATACACCCTTACTTACTTCACTTTTAAGGGTCCCATGCATACATTTTTCTATGACTTGCTTCACAGTTTATTTCGCTGCAGAGCCCCCTTCAGATACAATGTAATAGTAAGTAGCCAATATATTAACCGAAGGTTACAGTTGTATGCTTGCCGAAATTTATCACGGTCGGTCAAATAGCTTTTACGTGAAGGAAACAAAGGCGAGGAGACCAAGGGTAAAGCATGGGCCAAATCTCAGCAATTTTTTTTCCTGGAAAACAATTAGAGACATGAAGAACATTCATTATTTTCTGGGAAATAGGACGGTTTAGGCAGCGTATTGAATCATTATTGTGATAAAAGTATGAAATATGGATCCAGAAGATATATCGCAGATCAACTCTAGCTATGAGTTTTAAATGTTTACACAGATTCTCTCCTTGTCCTTGCCTACATTCACGCATGTGCCCATTTCGAACAAGCCTATATACCAGAACCCTTGAGCTTACGTTGCCATGGTTACGGCCGGTCATTTCTTCATCCGATTCCTACAGCGGGTGAGTGTGGTGCCAGTTTCTCGATATTCGATATTTCGCCTGTATTAGCCTATGCTAATAAGCTAAAGGATCCAAATCACGGCTCCCACGGGAACTCTTTGATATTCGGGGATGATACATAGCCTATGTTACCCGGAACAATGATATTTTTCTCATAGCGAAAGACATTTCAAAATCGGCCCTGTAGTTTCTGATATTACCAATTATATAACCAAAAACTCACAGTCTCTATTTATTTATTAGTACAGTTATAGATTATTTTGTTGTGTATAGGGAGAATCTTCCGGCATTTTAGTGTGTGTATTGTATGTTAATTATTGTGTGTTAATGAAGTGCTCATGCACTGATGATGGTTATATCGGAATATAGATAGTTTATTTTAAATTAGTGGAAATGTCATTGGAGAACCGACGTGCGGTTCCCACCCATTTATTGTAATTCTTTTTAGAGGGTTAGGTAAGGTCTATAGTGGATGTACCTCTGCACAACCTCATGTACACGCCCTGGTAGAGAAGAGAAAATTATCATGCTCCACCTAAATTCGAGAGATCCATTTTGGTGAGCTCTGACACCCAAATTACGGACATTTCAGTTAATTATTTTATTTGTATTATGTTAGTATTACAATTGTCGACCACTGTGGTTGCAAGTTAGGTTACAAAACGTTCCCAAGCGTGGGGCTAATGTATTTAACAGTATAATGGATGATACACTAGTGGCGGAGAAATTTGCATTACGTCTTTTGGCTCCCTTAATATTGCTATGCCACTATACACTGAAATGAAATGGTGTATGGCTTTTAGTGCCGGCAGTGTCAGAGGACATGTTGGGCTCGCCATGTGCAGGACTTTCGATTTGACGCTCGTTGGCGATCTACGCGTCGTGATGAGGATGAAATGATGATGAAGACGACACATACACCCAGCCTCGGTGTCAGCGAAATTAACCAATCATGGTTAAAATTGCCGACCCTGCTGGGAATCAAACCCGGGACCCCTGTGACCAAAGTCCAGCACCCAAACCATTTAGCCTCGGAGCCGGGCCACTATAAACTAATCAAATAACATATAACTTAGTACACAACCCGGCTATCCGAGAACTTAATGACGAGTTTCGAGAAAATCTATTAATCTGTTTCCTCGTGCTATCGTAACAAGCGGAGTGATGAACATGAACTGAGCCTTGTTTCAATTTTTGAATGTTTAGTGCCAGATAGAAATGAAGTACGAATTAAACGTTTGAAGTGGGTAGGAAACAACGTGAACCGGGTATATGTGTGTCAGAGGGTTCGTCATACTGATAAATCATCATCTTCTTCTACTTCCACCGCTTTCTTTCTTTCTTTCTTTCTTTCTTTCTTTCTTTCTTTCTTTCTTTCTTTAAGTTGTTTTACGTCGTACCGGCACACATACGTCTTATGGCGACAGTGGGATAGGAGTGGGAATGAAGAGCAGACGTGGCCATAATTAAGGTACAGCCCCAGCATTTTCTTGATGTGAAAATGGGGAACCACGGAAAACCTTCCTCGGGATTGCCGACAGTGGGGTTCGAACTGTGTCACACACACACACACACACACACATATATATATATGTATCTATGTATGTATGTATGAATGAATGAATGAATGAATGAATGAATGAGATTTGGCCCTGTTTTACGGCCGGATGCCCTTCATTGTGCCAACCCTATGTGGACGGATGTAAGTACTATTGCGTGTTCCTGTGGTGTTTGGTAGTGTGGTGTGTTTTCTGAATTTGAAGAGGAGAGTGTTGGGACAAACACAAACACCCTGTTCCCGGGCCAGAATAATTAATGAGACGCGATTAAACCCCGAGACCTGGTCGGGAATCGAACTCGGGACCTTCTAAAATGAAGACCTCAACGCTTAAAATTCAGCCAAACATATTGATTCAGCATATTGATGAATAACTTAAAAATAAATCATTCGATATCTAGCGCCGTTGTCATTTCATCAGCTCCTGAATTTAGGCAATTAGATCACTTCGCAGGCAAATAAAATTGGGTTTTGCGAGGTGGTGCTGCTAAATTTGCACGTGGCTTAAGACCGGCTTGACAGGCATGCCGAAAAATCAGCATGTAAAACAGACACGCCGGGGATTTCAGCCGCTGTCACCGTAACTTATTTGCTATGGCGCGATCCTCTCATCTTGGATGTCCATGTTATCCCTCCCCTAACATGATATCTCCGTGTCTCATATTTCGTATACAGCTGGTAGTCCAGAGTCTTTGTATACGACACCAATAATCGCGAAAAACTGAATGTTTGCTTGCTCTTTTTTAAGATTATTTTACGCGGAATGTGTTATTTCACAGAATTATTAAATGTTAATTTGAATTTCAGTTCATTTGTGGCACACTTGATGGACGTCATATTAATTATTACATGATTGTGACGTAATTGTATTTGTAGAACACTAGGAATATTGTGGCTTGTTTTAAATATATTCACATATTACCTAACTTATGTTTTATGAGAAGAATACAATTGGATTATTTCCTAACAAGAACTTTCCATGATATTTTGGATACAGCGCCTATGTCCTAAAAAAGTGAAATATGATGTGGTTTTGTAGCAGCAGAACTGAAAGGAGGATGACCTATCAAATGACATTTCAAACGCAAAAAATGGTTACTATACAAAGTATTTTATAACGATATTATTCCTGTGCAATGAATTAAAATGATTAGAGGTATAAAATGATAATACCATTGAAACCACAAGAATTCTTAGAAGGATTACAATTATTATCCCAGTAAAAATGAAAAATTATTAGATGCTCTGCAAGGAATACCCCAGTAAAAAACTAGAAGCGTCACAATTTAAGGGTCTATGATGTGTATATATTCAGTAAAAATTTCGATAGTTGTTTATAGAAATGTTGTCTTAAATCAACACAGATTTCTACTGAATACAGATGCACAGAAAATTCACGAACACTTTGTACTACACACACAAAGTCCTCCAAATTTTAGCTCTGCATTCTTCTGTATGTGTGCTGTTAGAGATCACTGACCAATTAGAAGAAAATTGGATTGTAGAAGGAGCAAAAAGTTCATCTCAGTAAACATTCTAAATTACTTTTCAACAAGTGTGAATATATGTTGTGTTTCTCACTTGTGCAAGTTCAGATCCATCCCCTCATTTTTCATTCTAATATAGCGATGTATGGAAATATTGTATTTTTAATTTCTCTTTTGATTTCAACGGGTATTCTATCAGCTCATTTAACGTCCATGTGGGCGATCCATTTTGATGATTTTCTGTACGGGGGAGAAGTTTTATATTATGTAACCGTTACACATCCACATTTATTTTCCATATTTAATAACTAAGGAAAGTAATACGATAAGGCCACTTTAGTTATATGGCCCACAAGCATTCTTTCGTAATAATAAGAGGGCATTCCTACCCTCTCTCTCGGGCCGATGACCTTCGATGTTAGGCCCCTTAAAACAACAAGCAACAAGCTTCCCTCTCTCTCGAATGCAAATCTAGGGTGAATGTTCTTACGGTGATGAAGTAGCTTGAGTTGAGATGTGGATTCGTTGAGCCGCTGTCAATACATCGTCGATCCTATGCCAAAACCGCGAATGTGACAACGCTCTTCCTATCTATTATGTTCCTTAAGACTGGTCACGCCTCTCAGCCACATATGAATATGCAGTCCTTCAGAACAATCTTCCTTGATTTCATGTTCCTATGTGCGCCTGTTAAGGAAAACTAACCTTAAATGCATCATACACTAGGAGTGAGTAACCATGTCATGCAAACACGCATTTCTACAGTACGGTACTGTTAGGTCCATTTTCCTTTAGATAGGACGAGCATTGTCACATTCGCCGATTAGTAACAGGAGTGGCGACATCTCATCCAGAAAATGAAAAATGATATTGGATGTCAACTTTCGTAGAACTAGCCTCACACTTAATCAATGTGGTAGGATCAATCTGGGGCCGATGACCTAGATTTTAGGCCTCTCTAAGCAACAAGCATCAGCAGTAGGAACAAGTTATGGATCTTCTTATGAAGGGATTCAGGTTTGATTCTCAGTCAGATATAATTTTATAATTGTGCTTATTACTTCCAGAATCATCATTATTCCGGCTTGGAAACTAACCGTTTAAAATATTACAAGAGGAAGTGAACACGTACTTTAATAAAGAACCAAAAATTACAGTAGTAGTTAGGATTGTTGCCCCCTCGTGCAATGTTCTACATGACAACAGCACTACGGGACGTTGTGAGCTGTAGTGCCACACGAGGAGTTGCAGCTCTCGTAATAGAACAGGAAAAACTACTTCGTCTGTAGTTTGCAGTTCTGAAAGAGTTACAGTTTACACAATTATAACCTTAATGAAAAAAAATATTTATTGCAATCTCAGTTTTTACATTCCACGCCTCTGCACATAAAGACCAGGAGAAATGAGATCTCGGCCAATGAATCTGGTTCTTGATAATGAAAGTCACGTCCCTATGGTTTGGATTCACGTAAAATCAGAGGCCACATTGCTATGACCAAGATATCAAGAGTCACGAAAAACCTTGTAGTTTGCTTACATTTAATCCATTTGGGGTTTGTTAAGTTGTAAATTCATCTAAGCATAAAACCTACCATCACAAGTTTTCATGAATTCCAGAAAATATAGTGGTTAATTTTATGGTTATAAGTTGAATCTGCGTGGAATTTAAAGAGGATTAAATGGAAGAATGGAATCACTATTAATCGTTTTCGTGTACCATTATTATTTGTTTATTATTTGGTGGAATGTAATAGCTCACCAAGGGAACAATCAGTACGGATACATATACTAGTGTTATAAAAACTTAGCGCCATAAATATACATCTCTTTAATTGTACAAAAAGTGCCTGTCTTTCCTATGTGAGACTTCTGTTCTGCTTGTTAAGGGCTGTAACGAGATGGCTTTCTTCTCTGGTTGACCTAAATAGGATTAAATGTTTAACGAGAACTTACTGACCTCTTAGTTTAGTTTAACCTCCTAACTAGAATTTACTGAGCTCTTAACATCAAGTTCTATTTCCTCATTCAACAAAAACTTAGTGAACTCTACATTGGATCGACATTTTTGTGGATAATTACTCAGTTCTATTACTGATTCAGTCTTTTAGTGAGGATAATCTATTGCGTTTGAAACGTTAATTTTCTTTTCTTTGTAAGGGAAAGGACAGTCTTGATATAACCTCCTGGTACACATGGCCTACAGACTGGCTAATTTTGGTTGTTAGGGTATTTTGGAGCGGAAATTATTAAACGTGATTATTGCAGTGGCTTACCTGCTAACTGTCCGACCATTCGAATCCTGGTTGATCCTAGGTTGAAATTTTCACCTGAAGGAAGGACATTCGACCTTAAAACCCTGACCAAAACTTAAATGAGTCTGTATCTACTATCATGTGCATTATTATGATTATTTTCACCTATTGTTGGGAAATATTGTTTGGAACCTGAAGTGACATCTGAGATGGAGATAGTAAACTTAGAGAAAAGCAAATATATCAATAATCACAACCAGAACTCAGTGTATTTTATAAATAAGAAATTACACGGCTAGTTTTATTTCTGTACATAAATTCCATGCAGCATACAATTTCATAAGTTGTTAATGCTTAACATGCTTTACAAATGACAATAGATTATGGTCGCTGTATCAGCAAAGACAGGTATGAATCATGTAGGGAAAATACTGAACTGCACAACTAGACCATTCAGGATAAAATTTCTTTGTTATCGCTTGTGCAATACTCCAGTCTTAAATAGCATAATCTCTTGGGTCAGAGTTGTAAGTTTCAATTTAACATAGTGATTTCTGAAGGTGCAGTGAGAAGGTGCTGGGAAATTTTGAATGAGATGTACTGTAATGATCTATTTACCCGTACCTCTAGGCACCAGACATAGTGAGGGTAATAGGTAATTTTTGCTTAAAACCTGTAAAAGATTACAGCCATTAATTTTGTAATGATCCAAAGAGGACACCAGTGAACCAAGTACCTATAAACTTCTCACAATGTGCATTTCTTATATATAAGTAAAATCAAGCAAAGTCATCTCTGCACAAGTCACGAAGGTCCTTGAAAGAGAGGGTGTTAAAAGATCCTACTATTCGTAACTCGACAGCCCAGAGGTTCACATGGTACTCACTTCTGATGTAGCTTCTGAATATGCAGAAATAGGAAATTCGACAACATTTGGTAACATCATATTGATTATCCCTAGAACTTGCAACGTTAAATATTGTGGTGGCTGCCATATTTTGCAGCTTGTACTTGTGTAAATAAAATACAAAACATCCGCAATATATGAAATGAATCTATTAATTTTTATAAATGACAATCTAGTACACTGAGGATTGTCGGGGTGACACGAAAAAACGTAAATGTTTTGGCTATACAAATATACAGTCTGTTCAAAAAGTGTAATTCCTACACTCAAAATAATAAAACTTTCGATCATATGTACACAAAACTGCAACATGTCACATACAAACTGAGATATCTAGTTTTTCAATAATGTATCTGCAATGCTCACACTGTGAGCAAACGTTTCATCACTCTGAGAGGTATATTCTTTAAAATATTAGAGGAAATGTAATTGTAATGCAATCAAAGCATGGCCTTATACCACGTTGTTATGTTAGGTTGCTTTACGGTAGGTTCACCATCACTTTCACTTTCCGATATTGATGCGAAGAAACAACTGATAAACATTTAAAATACACTCTGAATCGGTTCGTTTATTCTCAATAACCTCAATAACTTTCATCTCCCAACACATTTCGCACTATTTCATTACTAATTTTCCGTAGTAAACGTGCCATATTTAGACACACACTGTACTAAAAATGTATATAATCAATCAAAATACAATATAGCTCTGCTATTCTATACCATTTTATTTCGTAGTTTTCCGTTCAGAGCAAATTATTGTCTTCTGTTTGCTGTAAACAAACCTCCAAGGGCTATTATTGCCTTCTGTACATATTATATTGTTTACAAACACTACAGAAACGGCCCTCAAACAGATTGTCGGAAAATTGCACTCATTTATCTGTGAAATTGAGCCCAAAGAGGTTGTAAATATGAATGAAGCTGAACTCGCGACTGCTATGGACACTGAGAACGACAAGAAGTAGGCTGTCTTGACATCTGTTGAAGAAATGAGGCAATTACAAGGAGAAATACGAACATAAAGTCAAAGAAATATTAGTAGATTTATGTAGACACATACAACATAGTAGATTCATTTCATATCTTGCGGATATTTTGTGTTTTATTTGCACAAGTAAAAGCTGCAAAATATGGCAGCAACCACAATATTTAACATTGCACGTTCTACGGATAATCAATATGATGTTACCAAATGTTGTCGAATTTCCTATTTCTGCGTATTTGTTTGTAAGACTTTATTAAGATTTTATTTTTAAGAATATCTTAACTATTTTCTACATCATCCTCACATTCATTTGTAATTTACTTAAAAAATCAACTACAATTAAGAACAATTAGGATCGTGATTTTTCATCTTTCAGATTGAGATTTAGGCTGAAGATGCCCTTAAATAAAGGTCGAAACATGTCCCTATAATTTAAAATCACTTTCTATGTATTGAATAGATGGAATAAATAAACATTAATATTTATTTGACTTTATTGTACAATTCAAAACGGAGCAAAATATGAGAATTATAACATGTATATACGAACATGTCAAACATTCGAGAGTACCACTACAGCAGGGACCAAAGTGTCAAATATCCAACAGTTGGGGCATCGTTGCTTGTAAATACAATATTTTTGCTCATGCTTTAAATGTCTTTGTAACAAAAGGGCCTTTTTAAAACATATTACGAATGCTTGGAAAGAAATGTTGTCCTACTACATTTCCAGTATGTTACCAGCAAAAGCATAACCATGGAGTTGTCATTGTTAAGGAAGCACTCTGTCCGGGTCACTGACACCGCAGATGAGCCACGTTTCACTGAGTGTTCACTCTTTTGACATATCCGCCCACAGTTACTGTAATATTTTGATTCAGTTACTTAAGTTTATGGGATGTCAGTAGATGGCGTTTAGCTTAGCTTGCTTTTTCGATTCTCATTCTTAGTCTGAAAATCGAGAAATTTAAATATAAGAGAGAGATTGCCATCGAGTTTTCAAAGGCTACAACAGGAATGTGTACCAGGTCAATTATTGCTTGTTGCATAGGCGGCCAAGCATCGAATTAACAACTCTGTCCCACCCAGTTTCTACGTTAGAATGAGTGAAAACCTTCCCCTTTCTCTGTCTCAAAAGTCTCCAAGGTCTGAATGAAGATGCTTTTGGTTTTGTGCTGATATCATTTAGAATTAATGTATTCTAAACCTGAACGAATTGGGTATGCTGTATTGAACGTGTAACTATAAGCTCTCCTTCGGGAAATGAAGGGTTCATACGCCACTCTCTGCAAACCTGAAGATGGCTTTACATGAATTCTCGTTTACACACTAAGCAAATGCCGTTAATGTTTTTATTTACAATCCAGCTGAACATATGCTTCATATGTTAGGCTAGTATGAATATAAATGAGAGAAATGTTGAGCTGTAGGCTATCATGATACATAAAATTTTCTCTACTCTCTAATGATATAGATCTATTCCGTGTAAATCCATTTCCATTCACAACTCTTCATTTACTGTAACAGCTCAGTATATTTACTGAAAGAATGCCCTTGAGACCGAAATTCCAAAACTATTGCGTCTAAGACCGATGGCAATGGAACGGATAATAAACACATTGTATTATTATTATTATTATTATTATTATTATTATTATTATTATTATTATTATTATTAACCTAGTTTTGGTCTTCTATGGACCACGCTATTTCAACTGCTTTCTCCTACTATCTTTCACATTTGCCCAGTGTTCCCATATTCTCCTTCGGTGAGCATCCCTCCGTTCTTCGTTCCACTTCTTGCCGGTTTTCATTTTGGGTTTTGGATGAAAACTGTTTACTTCCCCCAAAGAGTCACGTTCCGAGATGTCCTTATGTGAGATCCCCAGTTCTTGTAGGTATTTTTCCACCTCTATAAACCAGATTCCTTTGGTTTTCTTTCCCGCAATGTAGGCACAGAATGCATTGGACAATCTTCCGGAGTACATTCGTATCAAGTGGCCATAGAAAGAGATTCTCCTATTGCGTATGGTGTCCGTTTTCTTCTCCACGCGTAGATACAGTTCATCGTTGTGTCGTCTTCCGTACTCTCTTTGTTCTTTGATCGGGCACAAGAACTTTCTTAAAATCTTCCTCTCTTTGGCTTCCAATTGTTCTGCCAGGCCTTTCATATTCATCGCAAAGCATTCTGATGCACATAGCACCTCCGGTCGAATAACGGTATTGTAGAGCCTGAATTTGGTCTTGAAGGACACTGATCGTTTATTGTAGGTGCCTTTTTTTAAGCCATTTACATTTTTCTCGATCCTTGACAGGAAAGTTTCCTTTTCACGAATTTTGGGCTCTATCCATTCACCCAGGTATTTGAATTTCTCTGTCTTCTTTATTTTTCCTTCGTCCACCTCAATTTCTCTAGGTACTGAGTCGATGTTCCTTATGAACTGTGTTTTCTCAAACGAAATCTGAAGCCCATCCTTTGCTGCTCGCATCTGTAGTTGACTGATTTGTTGTGTAGCCGTGTCAGGAGAATGAGAGAGAATTGCAGGGTCATCTGTCAAGGCTAAACAGTCGATTGCCAATTCCTTGTTCTTACAACCTAGTCTGACCCCATTCTCTACACCTTCGTTACACAATTCTTTACGCCACTCGCGAAGGATTTTCACGAGAACACAGTTGAATAGCAGAGGTGAGAGCCCTCTCCTTGCCTTACCCCTGTCCATATTTCGAAGGACTCAGAAATCTATCCCCTGAATTTCACTTTGGAGGTCGTGTCCAACAGGGTTTTCTGAATGTCTTATTGTTTAAACTCAGTTCTTTAAGGACCTGGATCAGGGTACTTAGATCCAGCGAGTCGTAAGCCTTCTTGAAGTCAACGAAGGTCGCTACGAATTTCTTACTTCTCAGTTTCATGTACGATAGAATTGATTTTAGATTTATGATTTGCTCAACACAAGATCGTCCTTTCCTACAACCTCCTAGGTATTCCGGTATCCTAATCTAGCTGTGCTTCTGCTCTCGTTTGAAGTGCTTTAGCGAGAATCTTGTATGTTATCGAGAGGAGTGATATGCCACGATAGTTGTTTACGTCCGCTTTGTCACCTTTCTTGTGCAGGGGATGAATCAGGGCCGGTGTCCAGTCACTTGGCAGTTTCTCTGTTTCCCAAATCTCCCGGATGATATCCGTAAGCTTGCCAACTGCTTTATCACCTGCATACTTCCAAAGCTCGGCAACTATTGAGTCCTCACTTGGTGCTTTATTGTTCTTAAGTGTTTGAATGATCTGCCTAATTTCTTCTCTGGTTGATGGACTTGAGTCTGGATTAACGGACATATTTTCTTGAAAGGATAATTTTGATGTTGGAGCCTCGCAGTTGAGGAGGAACTCACAGTATTTCGCCAGGATATTACAGTTGTCTTTGTCATTGTAAGCAAATTTCCCATCGGAATTCCTAAAATGAAGATTGTATTCACTGAGATTTTGCTTGAAGGTTTTGTAGAAGTCACGAGTGTTTTCCTTTTCGAAATCTTGGTCTGTCTGTGCCAAATGATTTTTGTTGAATGCTCGTTTTACCCTGGATATGGTATTGTCACACTGCTTTCTCGCGATCAGGAACCTCTCTTTGTAATTTTCGCTTTTCCGTTTGTTCCATCGCAGCCAGGCAAGTCGCCTTTGGTGTATGGCATCGTCGCATTCATTGGTCCACCAAGGATGCTTCCTCGATTTTGTTAGTGGCATGGTTTCATTTACCGTTTCAACTATGGCTTCTTTGAGTCGTTTCCAATTCTGTGGCTCAAGTGATTCAAGTTTCTGTCTGAATTCTCTTTGAGTCCTTAATTTTTCCACATCAAACCTGTTGACATTTCTTCCCTGAAATCTCTTGGTAGATCTTGGAATACGCTTCATATTTATATCTGAGAGAGAGTGATCAGAGTCAAGATTCGTGCTTCTTAAGATTTTACATTCAAGATTTCTCTCTTAGATTTTAGAGAAATAGGAACATGGTCAATTTGGAATTCGCCGAGATGGAGATTTGGGGATGTCCATGTTTTCTGTTTCTTAGGAAGGCGTTTGAAAACAGTTGACTTCAAAACTAGGTTGAACGCCTTGCACAGCTCTACCAATCTTTCTCCATTGTGATATTTTATTATGATTATGATGATGATGATGATGGTGATTATTATTATTATTATTATTATTATTATTATTATTATTATTATTATTATTATTATTATTATTATTATTATTATTATTATTATTATTATTATTATTATTATTATTATTATTATTATTATTGTTACCGTGGTTTGGTGGATTAGCAGAGGTGAAAGAAGGTGCGGGGGTGAACAGGTCTCAAAATACGAAATTAAAGTTAAGATAAAATTTAACAAGGTTATATTTTCTTTTCAAGATTAAGAAATAACAAATAGAACAGGTACTCAGTAGCCGAAACACAATTCGAAAATGTACAATTACAGTGATTACAGGATTTGGGCTCCGAGAGCCAGACACATAATTCTCGAGCAATGAGCCCAACTTTAGTTATATTCAAGGTTCAACAAAGGGGCAGAAAACCCCAATCAGGCCTAGGAGCACTTGCTCCTCTTTACACGGTAAAGCCTCCTCGAGGCATACAGCAACTCAGTTTTCAAGAAAGAGCAACTCGCTCTCAAAAATTTAAGCCTATCAAAGGCCACACCAAACTCCACTTTCAAGTTGTCCTCCAAGGACATGAAAACAGGGGTAAAAATACCCAACCTACTGAGGCCTATTAAGTAAAGAAACAGGTCAATTTCATGGCCTCTAAAATACGAACTTGAGAGGAGGCGTTCTTGCACTCCTAATACACTTTATATAAAACATACTTGGCACTAGGCCGTTACTGCAAGGGCTAATCCCATACTAGAGAGGTGACTTATAGAAGAAGACAATTTACATTACATTAAGGAAGAGACGGTTGAGAAAATAAGTTCACCTCAACGCAATATGAGTGGGAGGTCGAGAGGGTTAAGCACTCTCTATCCCAATATGTAGTTCAAAAGATAGAATTGATACGAAGTGTCTTTACATTTTAGGGGAAAAGTTACATGGTAGAAAGGCTTCGGACCTGCCCCGAGAGTTAAACTGCTGAGCTAGCAAGAAAAGAAGTTATTAAACGGCCATTACCTGGTGGCTGAACTGCTGCCCGAAGAAAGAGGCGCTTCCCGCCCCCTGCTACGTACTTTACACACTGACAGATGTTACTGAAGTGGCGCAGAGACCCTAAAATCAGCAGTTTATAAACCCTCGCGGAAAGTTCGAGACGTTCCATGAATGAGAAGCTACACCCCCCCTCACTTTATTGGCTAGGGTTAAGCAACATATCCAAGTTGAAGAAGATACACCTGATTGGTCATAAATTAATTAAAGAAATTCGGGATTGGCTAAATTCAAACCTGGCGGAACGAAAGGATTAACATTGCCAACACAAACAATGACTGAAGGAAATTTAACAAAGAGCAAACTTATACATACTAAATTTCTTCAAAAAAAAGTTCCTTCACTTCGCACTAGGGTGCACAATAGTAGTTCTTAAGTAGTGCCATCTAGAAGAGAATGTTCACACTTCTTGCTACAGAGAAAACGAAAATGAATCGAAACTGACACAGTTCAGAACTTCAAAATTTTACAATTTTCTGAGAAACTTGAAAATTAACACAGTAGATAAAGTTCAGACTTCCTCCAGTAGAGGAGTTTCAACTGGCGCAAAGTTTGAATTAGCGGTGTGGAGGTGTACCGCCCGGTACAATTATTATTATTATTATTATTATTATTATTATTATTATTATTATTATTATTATTATTATTATTATTATTATTATTTATAAATGTTTGGGCATGATCAGTACAGTGGCTTAGCTATCGGCTCTTAACCCAGACTGACTAGGTTCAAATCCCGGCGTATCGTAGTGAAGAATTTTTATCTGGAAAATCAAATTATACTAGGAATGAAATACGTCTTCTTATCTGAACGTAAAGTCTAGTGGCCTTCATTTGAAAGGGCCCTGGGTTCAATTCCCGGGTCCGACCAGGAAATTTTTACCAAGTTTTTTAATTCCTCTAGCTCTGTAGATGGGTATTTTTTGACCATTTCAATGCACATCATCAAGTACATATATCACATCAAACAACCAACTAACACAGAAACATGGAATGTAAATAAATCCTTCCACACAAGTTACCGACAGGAAGGACATCCGACAGTAAAACAGGCCTTAGTCTACATCAGTGCCGACCACTTATTACTGAGAAGAGGTCAGGAAATACCTTCCTTCAGCCTATCTCAGATTTTTATAGTGTTTCTAGAGCCACGCAGGCTCATTTAAGTTTCGGTCATAATTTAAAATTTGAATGTCCTTTCTGATGCCAGGTGAAAATTTCAACCTAGGATCAACCGGGATTTGAACGACGGCCCTCCGGTCGTAAACCATTGCCACCACATCTAAGACACTGCGCTAATCACGTTTCCTAATTTCCGATCTGAAAGCCGTAACTAACAACCAAGGTAAGCCTCGTTAGCTCAATTGACTGCAAAAAAAATAATAGTGATAAGCCGAAGAAAGTTCTCGTTCACACTCTCTACAATGGTAACTTACAGAGGGAGGAATATTTCTGGGTTTAGGAGTGAAATTGAAATACTTGGTTAAGACGTAATTTAGGTTAACTTTAGGTCAATGTTGGCTGAGGTTCGAATGATTCATTTTGCTTGGGATATTCTTGCTATAGACGTCTTCCTCTTCCAACGTAGACGATACGTCAGATTGGCTCAAAAAGGAGGAATTGCTTTGTATTTATCAAGTAATGCAGTCAAAAACGTGATGAGAGGAACATTTAAGCAGCATTTTAGTGCTAAGAAATGACAGATACAGATATACTGCCCTTTGTCTTGCTTGTCTGTTGCAGTCTAACGATTCATTAAACACTGGTCCTTGGAGGCTAGCTATAACATCCAATCGAGAATGGGAAGCTAATAAAGGGCGCACATATAAGCTTCAATAAAACTTAGCAGATAAAAGCTTCGCTACCTTAATTCGAAGTCAAGCCCAGACCTTCACCTGGCACACACAAAGGAAGGCGATTTAAATTTAGTTACGATATCAGCATCATCCATTACAAATAATATTGAAGACTATCGTCTGTGAAAAGCGAATACTGCCCATTTACAAATTGAAGTGAAAAAGATGAGTAAGGGACTAAGAGTTAACTGGGAATTATGTTCAATGTTCTGCGAACTTCTTGGTTTAGTGGGTGTCTTAGCCGAGAAGTTTGGTTTGTGCAATTATATTAACCATGGAATACTAGTGTGCGTGAAATGTACATACCAATCACTACATTACGGAACAATCTTCAGCATTTCAGGTTTTATTCTAGTTAGGTAGTTCTGTGACGTAATCACGCCAAGGTGAAATGTCACCAAGATTAGTATTAACTTAAGGTTTGCTGATGAATTATAAAGTTATTCTTTTGTCGTGAAAGTGATAGGACGCTTTTCATGTAACGCAAAATGTGATTGTACAGTGACGTATACCGTGTGACATCGTATTATTCAAATCGGCACCTCAAACGTGTTTACAGTATTATCATCAGAGGCAAGAGGCACATATCTGTCTTTTCTTACCCAAAATTATGTGTCTAAGTTTTCAGTTTCTACAACACATCTTTTACTTTGTTGATTACTAGCTCAGGTACCCGTTCTTCTTACGGATTTATGAGCAAGGATTAACGTGGTTAAATTAAGTTGTCCCGCAAGTATACATGCGCCTTACAACACGCTCTTGCAGATGACTTGTTGACTGATGGTTCGGAGGGTCCCGGGTTCGATTTTTGGCCAGATCGGGGATATTAATCGCTTCTGATTAATTCTTCTGGCCCGGGGATTGGGCGTTTGTGTCCGTCCCAACACTCTCCTCCTCATATTCAGACAACATACCACACTACCAACCACAACGGAAACACGCAATAGTGATCACATCCCTCCATATAGGGTTGGCATCATGAAGGGCATCCGGCTGTAAAACAGGGCTAAATCCACATGTGCCACGCAGTTCGCTCCCGCGACACCACAAGTGTGGGAAAAAGCGGTATAAAAAGAAGAAGAGGAAGAAGAAGACAACACGCTCTTGTAGATAATATTTATGGCCACAACGAGTACATGCCCAGCTCTATGACTAAATGGTGAGCGTGCTGGTTTTACGTCCAGGGAGTCCCGAGTTCGATTCTCGGATACGTCTGGGATTTTAACCTTCGTTAGTTAGTTCAGATAGCTCGGGGGCTGGTTGTGTAACGCCGTCTTCATCACTAGAATTCATCATAGGTAGGGTCTCATCCTCACAGACGCCCAGGTCACCTATAGGGCGTCAACTCGAAAGAAGATCTACACCATGCCTCTTCGGAGAACACATGCCATTATTATAAAGGGCTAAAATATACAGGTTATGCCAACTCGATACTCGAATAATTATATAATAAATCCACTTGGAGGGACAAGGAAGTTTCGAACCTTGGACAAATGAAGCTATCGGAAAAGGAAAGGAACGAACCGTGACGTCCTCAGGCTCATTTTACAGTAGGCGGAAAACTAAGCACTCGGTTTAGGGGAGTCCCCTAAACCCTCCAGATATGCCTGCAGTTTTTCCTTCCTGTCGACTCTTTCTAAAATTCGGTAGCCCATAGCGTCGATAAAGATCATATTTCTATTTTCTTTCCCATCTTCCAACCTTTTGCGTTGCATGATGGAAAGTAGATCATTCTCTCAGTGCATTATCCCTTAAATGATTTTTGAGTTCCCTATGCCTAACAATACAGACCGTACTAAACTCATGTAAACTGAGATCTTGCTTCTCTGAGATACCAAGTGCGACGCGAACAGGTGGTTTAAGTTAAAACCGATATGAGTAACTTTTTTCATCCTGTGTCGTATCTCACTTCTGCTCGAGAGTATGAACCTACGTACTTGGAGGTATCTACTCTCTCGAAATTGTGTCCGTAGATACTGGTATCATTCTGATTTTTCTGTGGACGTGAGGTAACTGTATACAGCTCTTCACCTTTTTGTCGTTGACTAACGGCGCTACCTTCCTTGCTTCCTGCATAAAGCGAGATGTATCAGCAATTACCTGAGACAAGGTTTCTCTATGACTTCTATGCACTAGCTAGGATCGTGTCAGTCCCGACAATCGTCATGTCACTTGTATGGCCGGTTTCACAACGCATCGTCTCTAGATCAATGTTAAACAGGATTGGTGGCAGTTTATTTGCATATCTTACTTGACAGCTTGAGTCCTTCTAGCAAGCCTCGATCAATCTAGATCAATGTAGATGGGATATCCACCTCCTGAATTATCTTCCCTAGTGCAGGTCGGTCAGTACTTTCATATACCTGCTGGAAATCAATGAATACAATATGGAGCACATTATACAGATATACTGTAGTCAATAGTCGAGCGGACAGGCAAAAACCCACGATCTCCCCAAGTTATTGTTTCAGGCGGCTCAATACCAGATAGGTGAAGATCCTCTACCGTCTAAAATAATGAATGAATGAATGAATACCCTTCTGTCCCTGTCACGGATTACTACCAACTGGGAAGGGAGTGTTCAGTTATTGTAATCATAATAAATACATGCATTTAGTTTTTTTTTTCATTACATATTGAAGATAATACTGTAATTAAACTAAGAACATGCTACAACAATTTTAAATATAATTTACTAATAAACGGTAGCGTATATCCCATAAATATTTCTTGAATCCATATATAATATGATTTTATAAACATAGCCTTTGAGCTATTCCCTAGAATTTAAGTAATAAAGTGCGTATCCTTACTACTAGCTACATGCAAATTCTCTATTTTCAACTTCTTTAGATTCCTTTTCCCACATTTCTCCTATAATATTGCGCCCTTCCCGCGTCCAGGTGCGACGCAAATAAAAATACTTCGATCGCTCAATAAACTCTCAGGGTAATTCTTCGTGTAAATAATTATGTTTTACGTGAATTCAGAAGAGAAATTCGACCTCAGTAAGACATAATTCAATACCGGATGAACGTGTTCATCCTATCGCATATTTTTCCAGCGCACGTAACAGCAAAGATCGCAAAACTCCACTTAATACTAAAGTATTCTACAATGATAGGCTAGAAATCTATTACTCACACATGTAAAAATTTAAAATAACAAGTGTATTAACCTAAATTCATAATAAAAGAGAAATAAATTCATCAAAATATTAGTTCGATAAATCATAAATTAACATTATCCATGGATTTCATTTATATCAGCGCTGATTACTATCAATCTCAATCTTGATATAAGCTAACACCTTGTTTTCACAACATCATTTGATATTTAAATACTTGATTCGTTCATCACAATATTTAAATAATAATTAAATTAAAAATCAATCATACCACTGTTTAAAATGACACATAATTCATATCTAGATGTTTTTCTGTTAAGTTATAAATCCTAAATTGTTCAGTTATCATTGCTTCATCTCTGTTTATCTCCTTTGACTTACATGCTAAGGTTACTAACACTTGCTGCAACTTGGCACCTACCATCTTAGTCTTGCAATATTTAAACATTTCAAAATCATCTCAAATCTTTCCAAAATAAAAATCTAAATCCCATTACTAACCCTACTAGTTCTTAATTGATCATAATTTCGACCTCTTATTCCATATTTGACTTTACATGAAGTCTTATTTGCGTTGAAAAGTTAAGTGATTCCTCTCAATTTTAATATGATAACTTAATATTATCTCTGACGTCAATATTATTCAACACAGCCACACATACATCTCATCTTTCAATCCGTGTATTACCTCAATATGACATTTACTATGGATATTACCTAAAACACAACCTTATTTTGAATGTAGCAAGAATCATTTGCTTTGACATATGCGTTTGGGTTAGCCATGCCTACCTTATCTTACGATATTCCCACGAAGTATTAACCATTCCATGTACGTGCTTCCTAGAACTGATCCAGAAGATGAATATTTATATTCAGCATCCATCATTACGTCTCCGCTGCATCTATTTTACTAACAATTCATTTCAATGCCTTCTCATTACTCCATTATATTCTACATATCGCTCATTTCATTCAATTATACATCTCAAAATAACCATTTTCCTTCATATCATAACCTCTTCACATATAACATAATTCCCTCGACGTATTAAACTCCATTGAATCTATATTCGCTTCATTGGATCATAATTATTTTCACAGAATAATATTTAACATCTAGTATACCATAATACCTCTTCATAACGTACATCGACAAGGAATAATTCATACAATCTACACATCCTTTATATATCATTTCATTATGACGATTAATAAGCATATTCGGCTTCCTAACCCGTTTAAGAAATCCATTACGTGCATATGCTCTCATTTTGCTGTGTGAAATCTACACTCATTCTTGCAAATAATCATAAATTACTCAGCTATCATAATACACTCAATTTATGTATAATCACTTCTTCGAGATATATCGATTTATTCACAACTTAACCTTGAAATTCCTAATTCAATCATTGCATTTCACTCAGTCACTTGATATCTTAAATAATTCACAATTACTATACATTTCATGAGGTTACTACATTCTAACTTAATTAAGAACTATAATTTAGTAAACTTAGCTTGTCATTCTCTGGCTATGATGACTTTGTAGCTCTCTGTACTAGAGCTGTTGTCCTTGGTCGGCTAGAAACCATAGATCAGCTGTAGTTCACTCCTTTATCAGGTTTGTTGGCTGGCTGGTTACATATTCATCTCCAGTTCGGCCCAGTACGAATTTAGCATCTCATGATCATCTTCTTTCTTGCGCTAGTGTCAACATAAAATAATCCCAACAAGTAAGAGTTCATTTTTATGCTTCCTATATATTATCTTTCTCGACAATACTCCACTTATATTTGCTCACTGAGCTGACGATTCCCAAAATATTTAATACTAGGTTCAGCATATTTTCAGTCTTATCCTTGCCCTAATTCTTGTACAGAATTTTATATAATTCCGTTCTTTAAGCTTTATGGATTCTCTTAATTCAGCTTTCTTTGTAATAAGTCTTGTCTATTTTCCGTCCTTCGATCTCTATTCTCAAATAGGCTTCGACGTGACGTTGCGGTCCTTGTCTGACCAGCTGATTAGCATATTTAATTTAAATCTTCTTATTTCACGCCGCAATTCCTCCCCTCCTGGCTGAATACTTTGCATTACGCCGTATCTTCTTCTTAAGACAAGTAATTTTTGAGTATTCTACTTTAAATCGGCTAATATCTCTCCCTTCTCACGCAGCTGAAATCTTCCGTGTCCGTACAGTATCTCGGCAAATTAGTTATTGTAATAATATATTAATATTTTCTTGTTTCTTTTCAAACAATCCACTTTATATTTTAACGTTCTCTACTCACAGCCTTTGAAACTGTGCGCTCTTTTCTCCATCCTGGCCTCCCGTGAACTTTTAAATTATAGTTCACTTTATTCCTTTTGAGCAGTGAGATACCTCGGTAGTTATCGAACCATGTAATGTAGCCTTTCATAAGGACTGCCATCCTCCATTCCACTGAAATTTTTTTAGGTCGACAATAAATTAGGGATCAGCCATTTCAAAACTTTCGCGACTGCTTAACCTGTACAGTATATCTCAGAAGTTCTGCGTTTATACAACTACCTCCTGGATTCGTAGTTTATTGAAAGATTCTTGTGCTGTAATCCAGTTGATTAGGTATCTCCATCTTCGAGGTTTGCTCCCTCGTTTCGATCAAGTAATTCATGGCACCAATATTAAGCATTTTTCCGATGTAATTTCCAAAAAAAAAAAAAAATCTGCCGGTTACATTTGAGGTAACACGAACGAAACTGTGATGTGAACAAATCATCTGCTGACCAATTTTTATTACGTAGTTAAACAAGATGAAGGTTGCAGTCATCATCATCATCATCAACATCGATTTTCCGCTCCAGCAAGCCGGGTGCGGGTGTTTACGAGCCTCTTCCAGTTCGTCCTGTCCATCCACAGCTGATGTTCTACCTTTTGCTGCCAATTTACATCACGTTTGGCAAGGTCTTTGAAAATTTGCGTTTCCCAACTATTACGAGGCCTATCGCTGGGCCTCTTACCACCAACATCCCTTTCAAAGTATGTTCTTGGGGTCCTAATTGGAGTTAACCTTCGCATATGTCCGTATCATCGTAATCGACAGGCTCCCGTCCAATCCTAGTTGTTGCCGAATATTTTCATTCCTTATTTTGTCTTCATTTCGCTGGCCTGTAGGCGACTTTGTGCAGATATGCTTCCAGTCCGTATGTTAGAATTAGTAGAAGATATATTCTGTACAGCGTGAGTTTGCAAGCTTGGGGAAATGAGTCATCCCAAAGTAATTGGTGAACGGAGTGGTAGAAATTTGATGCAGCTTGTATTCTATTGCCTACTTCTTGGTATATGGTATTGCCAGAAGAAACGAAGCTCCCTGAGTATTTGAAGTTATTGATAATGTCTACTTCATCATTTTGCACTCGCAGGTTGAATGCTTCAGGATTTCGGCTCATTACTAAACCGACGGTTTTAGTTAGTTCGGCTGATGATCATTCCCATTCTTTCAAATTCTTCTTGTCAATGATCTAGTTCCGCTTGAACTTCTGCTTCTGTCTCACCCCATAGCATAACATCGTCAGCAAATACAATTGTATTTGTTGTCTGATCCTTCATTTTCACTGCTTATAAAACCTCATCCAATATAGTAATGAAGAGAAGTGGTGATAGACAACTTCCCTGTAGGACTCCGCTCTTCGTTTCAAAACAGTTTGACCTGCCTCCTGGAATATGCACACATATTTTGTCTCTTGATACAGTTATTCTACTCGAGTTATAATCTCATCTGGCACTTGTTTACATCTTATACATTCCCATATGTGCTTACGTGGTACATTATCATATGCCTTCTCAACATCCAAGAATACAAATGTAACCATTCTATTCTTATCCCAGTATTTTGGAGCTTCGCATAACACTCGACAAGGAACATGCGTTGTTTTATCTGAGCACCATTTTGTGTTGCGTTCAACTGGTAACTAAACACGTTTGCTCCTCTCATTCACTCACTCACAGCGATGTGCTCGGAAGTTGCGTACGCTCAGACATATGTCAGCAACCGACTGGTGCATCGAAATCACGGTTTCCAACATTTCCTATAATGGGCAGTTCTCCCGTTCATTAAGAAGGATCTTATAAATATTATATTCCGGGTCAGTTTTATTTCCTCCACCCTATACGATGCAAGTTACTTGTACCATTTTTGGACAACTCGCACAAACGGCGATGGTGGCTTTGTTCATGTAGGACGCTGCATCCATAAGTATAACCAACCAACAATCATATTACACACCATTAGCCACAACAAATGAATACTTTCGTATTATCGTTCTGTTTGAGGATCCAACCAGCCACCAGGATGGTTTAACAGACAGAAATGAAAGATAAAATATAATTCAATTAAAAAATAAGCAGTTATGAATATCCAAAGCATGAGTGCAACCATGAAAAAAATTGAAATGGCGTATGGCTTATAGTGCCGGGAGTGTCAGAGGACAAGTTCGGCTCGCCAGATGCAGGTCTTTTGATTTGACTCCCGCAGGCCACCTGCGCATCGTGATGAGTATGAAATGGTGATGAAGACGACACATACACCCAGCCCCCGTGCTAGCTAAATTAACCAGTTATGGTTAAAATTCCCGGTCCCGTCGGCAATCGAACCCGGGACCCCTGTGACCAAAGGCCAGCATGCTAACCATTTAGGCGTGGAACCGGATAGTGCAACCATGAATGTTTGTAAAATGTTAAGGGGAAAAAAATTGCCTTCACGCTTGTGTTTGGAAGCAAACGCGTACTAAGAAGAGAGTCCTCATGTCAGAAAGTCATAACAATAAAAAGTTAAAATATAGATTTGTGATATGTCAAAACTAAGTGTCAAGTACATCGAGAGTAATTGTTTTGGCATGCAGGTTATGATTGCTTCAAATTATATACATTACGTGTGAAAATTAGGACATCCGTTGTGAAATGTCTGCTGTTGCGATAGCGTGCATAGAGCGTGCTTTATGCCTACCACGTGCTTTAGTATCCTCCATCTCACTCGCTCCGTTTATAGTTCCTGGGCACACTAAGTAACCACATGCTAGCTAGCGTGTGCGACACGAGTGTCCTTGGCTGCATGGGTAACTCGGGGGCAAACATCAATATCGATAAACTAGAGTGACAGACAAATAGCAGGTGTTTCATTTCTTGACTTGCTAACGAGTCTCTCGTATTATCTAAAACGTTGGAGAGTAGGAGATAACCTGACATAACTTGGGCAAACTGAGGTATTGACTTTTGTTAGTGTTTCAACGGGGCACTACCCCAGATTAGATTTTCGATCATGATGTTATAGGTAATGTCTAGGACTGTAAGTTAAAGCTCCTATAGTTGCCTGGTTGGAAAATGAAAAACCACAGAAAGCCGTCGTCGTGGTCGAACTGCCATCTCCGAAAAGCCAAGGTTAGAATTAGGCGGCCCGCACCACGCCGCCAACTCACTCGGTGAAATGGCGGTATTACCAGCATAATAATAATAATAATAATAATAATAATAATAATAATAATAATAATGGCGTATGGCCTCCGGAGAGGCCTGATGCAGGTCTTTTTTCTAGTAGACGGCCTATTAGGCGACCTGCATGTCTGTGAAGACGAGGGCCCTACCTAGGGTGATTTGTAATGTTGAATCCGCCACACACACCCAGCCCCCGAGCCATTGGAATTAACCAATTAAGGTTAAAATCCCGGCCGGGAATCGAACCCGAGACCCTCTGAACCGAAAGCCAGTACCCTGACCATTCAGCCAACGAGTCGGACATATTACCAGCAGTAAGACTACTTAAAACCAAGAACCGTTGTTCAGAAAATATCTTCGTTTTACATTAATTTTTGAATATGAGAGTAGTGAGAAGGACTGTTCGTACGAATATGATGAGGGAAGTGTTAGGACGGACACATACACCCAGTCCTCGAGCCAGAAGAATTAATCATGTACAGTATATATATAAAACTGTAGTAAATGCTAGTGTCTTGGTTAATCACTAGAGTTACTAGACTGTGTTTCATAAATCTATCAGGGTAAAAAAGGGGCAGCTATATATATTTTTTGACATCAGTCAATGCCAAGATTCTATTTCATGTAAGTATGCTAGAGTAGAAAACTTTGCTGTAGTAGCTCCTAATAATTTTCTCATTATTCTTATTTTGATACCGCTTTTTCCCACACCTGTGGGGTTGCGGATGCAAACGGCGTCCCACACATGTGGATTTGGTCCTGTTTTGCGGCAGGATGTCCTTCCGGACGCCAGTCCTATGTGGAGGAATGTATTCACTACTGCGTGTTTCTGTGGTGGTTGGTAGTGTGGTATGTTGTCAGAATATGATGAGGGAAGTGTTAGGACGGACACATACACCCAGTCCTCGAGCCAGAAGAATTAATCAGAAGCGAAAAAATCCCCGACCTGGCCGGTAATTGAAGGCGGGACCCTTTCAACCGAAGCCCAGTACGCTGACCATTCAGCCAAAGAATCGGACGTAGTAGGTCCTAAGAATATCACGTATTTAATTTTTGTCTACCATGTTTTATAAATTTTACTAAAGTTTATTTACTTTATTTAAATACTAATTATACTTAACTCTTAATCTGATTATAACTGTTTTATTGGTGATAAGAATCGATAAATATTTGGGTGAAACATTCTGGGAATAACATCAGTTATGAATCGTTAACGAATGAACTCATTGTGTCATAAAGTTGAACTGCAAGAAGAGGGAACTCATTGTGTCATAAAGTTGAAATTCAAGAAGAGATAGCTCATTTAATCGACCTTCAGTCTCTTCAAGCCAATAACATATCGGAATCATCACCCGAGATAACCCATTATAGAATGTATGTATGTTGGGCATTCAGCCCGAAGGCTGGTTTGATCCTCCACAGCTATGCCAACAGCTGTCATAGATGGCATAGGTATCACTGAAGAGGCGTACTAGGGAAATGAAGAGTGAGATTGTTTCCCGTTGCTTTCCTCACCGAGCCAGAAACTGCTCACATATCAGTCTGCCAATCCCACTGAAATGCACGCCCCAACCGACCCTATGAGTGATATTTTCATACCATTCATAACAGGGACTGGCTGCATAAGGAATGCTATTACTAGCATCGCTCATACTTTCATATTGTGAAAGCCAAGGTTGAGACTGAGACTGGTCAATGAAAGTAGCAATTTTATTCTAGCCCATGCCAGAAGATATAGCGCACTGTAAACACTACATCTCGCCAGCAAAGGCACTATAGAATATGCAGCACAATCTCATTGCCCATTAGATTGCCTCATAACACTATCCTCCACCACAATAACACGCAGTTACCTACACATGGCAGATGCCGCCCACCCTCATCGGAGGGTCTGCCTTACAAGGGCTGCACTCGGCTAGAAATAGCCACACGAAATTATTAATTAGATCGCCTAATTTTCTTGCTGGATTTTTCTCTTCAGAGAAGCAGAATATTTCTCAAAAAGGATATACTTAATTTCAAGCAATGTTTATACGAAATTTATTTGTTTAATATTCTTCATATTCTTGACAACCATTTCTTAAGTTCATAGAACAACTTGGATCGTCGCCATAAGACCTGTCTGTGTCGGTGCGACGTAAAGCAACTAGCAAAAAAAAAAAAAGAACAACTTGGCTTCCTACTGTTAGCAGGTCATTCTATACGCCACTGTACTAACATCGCTACTTTTTACTTCGTATTCTTGTTCTCCTCCTACATCTTTCCTGGCCTCTTAATCATCAGGGGTCGGCAGTAACGTGGATTGAGCCAAGTTTTATGACCGGATACCCTTCCTGACGCCAACCTAATGCGGCGAGATGTGTTCAGCATTGCGTGTTTCTGTGGTGGTTGGTAGTGTTATGTGTGGTAAGTAGATGATTTTAAACGTGAATGTCAATTTCCTTGGCTCGGAGACTGACTATTTGTTCCGTCTCGATCATTCCTGCAATTCACGTAATGCACATAAATAATACTACCCTCCATTATGACAACAGCCAGAGTTCAGGTCATAAGAGCCTAAGTTGATAAGTTCTTTACCAGCTGAATTGAAATACGCTCACCTTCTGTCGGTAGGTACAATAATAATAATAATAATAATAATAATAATAATAATAATAATAATAATAATAATAATTGTACCGGGCGGTACACCTCCACGCCGCTAATTTAAAATTTGCGCCAGTTGAAACTCCTCTGCTGGAGGAAGTCTGAACTTTATATACGCTATTAATTCGCTACCTTCTCAAAAGATGTCACCACGTGGAAAATTTTGAGTTTTTGAACTGTGTCATTTTTGATGTGTTTTTGTTTTGCTTGAAGTAAGAAGTGTGAACTTTCTCTTCTAGAGGACACTACTGAAGATCAACAATAGTGCACCCTAGTGCGAAGTCAAAGAACTATTTTGTTGGAGAAATTTTTATTTCAAATGTTTGTCTTTGCTAATTTTTTTTCAGTTATTGTTTACGTTGGCTGTATACCCCTCTCTTTCCCCTTGTTTTGCATTTAACCAATCCCGAATTTCTGTTATTAATTTCTGACCAATCGTAGGTATCTTCCCCCAACTTGAATATGTTGCTGTATCCTACCCAATAAAAAGTTTGTGGGAGGGTGTTTTCATTCCCCTGACACCTAGAACCTTCCGCGAGAGGATATAAACTGCTGATTTTAGCGTCTCCGAGCCACTTCTGTTCCATCTTTCAGTGTATTAAGTACATAGCAGGAGGCGGGAAGCGCCTCTTTCCTCGGCAGCGGTCAACAACAAGGTAATGGCCGATTAATAACTTCTTTCTTTGCTTGCTCAGCAGTTTAACTCTCGGGGCGGGTTCTAAGCGTTCCACCATGTAACCTTTTCCTAAATGTAACTACTCTTTTCATATATTCTCTTTTAAAGCTACATACTGGGATAGAGAGTGCTAACCCTCTCGAGCTCCCACTCATATTGTTTTGAGGTGAACTTATTTTTCTCAACCTATTCTCGTTAACCCGCCATCGGTATCGTTGTTAGGTAGCCCCTAACAAAAACATTCCTTATTAAGAAAAGTTTTTTGGTTTGAATCATCGCGTAACGAAGGAAAACATGTGACTCATAAACTCATTTGAGAATACCTGGAGTTTGAAAAGTTTGTGTCTTAAACCAAAAAACTTTTCTTAATAAGGAATGTTTTTGTTAGGGGCTACCTAACAACGATACCGATGGCGGGTTAACGTTAAACAAATTGTTCTTTTCTTAAGTCACCTCTTTAGTATGGGATTAGCCCTGGTATTATCGGCCTAGTGCCAAGTAGGTCTTAATCAAAGTGTATTAGGAGTGCAAGTTCGCCTCCTCTCAAATTGTTCCCTTAGAGGTCATTTAATTAACCTTCTTTTCATTTTATAGACCTCAGTAGATTGGGTATTTTACCCCTGTGTTTATGTCCGTTGAGGACAACTTGAAGGTGGAGTTTGGTGTGGCCTGGGAGAGGCTTAAATTTGAGAGCGAGTGGCTCTTTTGAAAATTGAGTGTTGTATGCCTCGTGGAGGCTTTTCCAGTGTAATTTGGAGCTAGGGCTCCTAGGCATGAATGGGGTTTTCTGCCCCTCTGTTGAAACTTGTGTTTGGAGGTAAAACTGAGCTGATTGCCCAGGCATTGTGTTTTCAGGGCTCGAAGCCCAAATCCTGTAAATATTGTAACTACCCTTTGACTTGCTACTTTGTACCTGCCATGCTTGTTATTTCTTTGTTTTTGAAAAGAAAATATAACCTGGTTAAATTTTAATTAATTTTACTTTAGTAGCTTGAGACCCGTTCACCACCCCGCACCTTCTTTCACGCATAACTACCACAAAAACACGGTAACAATAATAATAATAATAATAATAATAATAATAATAATAATAATAATAATAATAATAATAATAATAATAATAAGCCGGACTGAGTGACTCAGACGGTGGACATGCTGGAATTCTTACCCTAAGTTGTTATTTTCGATCCTGGCTCAGTCCGATGGTATTTGAAGGTGTTCAAATATGTCAGCCTCATGTCGGTAGATTTACTGACACGTAAAAGAACTCCTGCAGGATAAAATTCCGGCGCCTCGGCGTCTGCAAAAACCACCAAACAAGTAAGGCCTGATAGAAAACTTGGAAATTAAAGAAAGAAAGAAAGAAAGAAAGAAAGAAAGAAAGAAAGAAAGAAAGATCTTAAAGAAAATTATTGGCCCAATTAAAGACAAAGGTGAATATAGACATCGGCATAACCAATGAGCTGTATAGTCATGTCCATAAGATCTATGATGTCATGCGGAGAAGGATAATTGTATTTTATTTATTTATTTATTTATTTATTTATTATGGCTTCTTTCATGTGGCGAAGTTAGGGCACCCGGCCCTCTCTTACACTTAACCACAATACAATAAATAATATTAAGGTTGCCTATTACTAATTATACTAATTACACTACTTATACTATTTCCTAAATTAAGCTTAAGTTACACATCCACACAATATGCAGCTTATTAGCTCGTTACTTCAGTCTTTTCTATCTCACACAGACACTTGCACATACACTTACAATGTACACACTTATCAACTACCCTTACGTTTATATTATATAAAACTAACAGAAACAACTTTTAATTTTACAATTACCAATCACACGCACACAATACACACCAATACACACTTCAATCGGTATCTCTCAACAGGAAGTCTCGGCAAGATATTTTAAATTTGAGGAAGGAGTCAATGCCCCTGACACTTACTGGCAGGGAATTCCAAAGCCTGGATCCGGTTACAATGAAAGATTTGTTATACACAGAAGAGTGGTGAAGAGGAATAGCTAAAGTGGAGTCCGAGCGAGTGTTACGATTATGGAAGGAAGAGAGGAAGTGAAGTTTAGATGAAATATACCGGGGGGAGTTACTATGCAGGAGTTTGTGTATTAAGACAAGTATATGATATTCACGTCTCTTATCAGGTTTTAACCAGTGCAGTGCTTGATAATAAGGAGTAATATGCGCATCATATCTTAGATTAAAAATGAATCTAAGGCAACAATTCATAATACGCTGCAGTTTCCTAGTTTGTTCTTTAGTAGCGTCTACCAAGATAACATCACAGTAGTCAAGGATAGGAAGAATTAGGGTCTGTGTTAATCTTTGCCGCATGTTTAGTGGTATAATATCTTTGTTTAATTTCAGTGGGTGTAGAGTAGCAAACACCTTATGACTTATGTTTTTGATATGTTCTGTCCAATTTAGAGTTTCAGTCATAGTCACCCCAAGATTTCTCACTGTTTTACTATACGGAATTGTGCTATTATTTATTTGTAAAGGAGGAATGATCGAATCATTGATCTTGTGTAGGAGCTTCTGGGAACCGACAATGATAGCTTGCGATTTTGATGGATTTATGAGAAGTCTGTTTGCGAGAGCATATTCACTGAGTCTTTTCATGTCATCATTTATGCATTTTACTGCGTTTGGTAATTCGCTTAAGCTGCAATGGTAGTAAATTTGGAGATCATCAGCATATAGGTGATAATTACACGTTTTTAGAGAAGATGAAATGTCATTGATATACAATGTAAAAAGCAACGGTCCTAAAATACTACCTTGTGGCGTGCCAACTTTCCTTGTACGCCATTCTGAATTTCTTTCGCGAGTTATCACCCGCTGCCTCCGATCTTTCAAATATGACGTAAAAAACTTCAGTACTAAAGGGTCAAACAAGTAATATTCCATTTTCTTAATTAGTAGCTGTAAGTCTATTGTATCAAAAGCACCACTGAAATCCAGTAGCGTTAGTACTGTAAGTTGTCGTTGTTCCATAGCTAGTCTGATGTCTTCTGTCACTTTAAGGAGAGCCGTGGCAGTGCTGTACCCTTTCTTAAAGCCCGATTGTAATGGGTCAAGGAGAGAATAGTTATTTAAATATTTCAATACTTGCTCGTACACCAGTCTTTCCAAAGCCTTAGAAAGCGCTGGAAGAATAGAAACTGGGCGATAGTCAGAGGTCAGTTTAGGATCGTTTATCTTGGGCACTGGGATGACATTAGCTTGTTTCCAGAGTGCAGGGAAAGTTCCATTTCTGAGACAATAATTGAATATATGTGTGATAATCGGGAGGATAGCGCCTATTATATTATGTATGAAATGTATCGGGATGTCATCTACTCCTACTGCTTTAGATTTAATAGAGTACAGTACTTTTTTAATTTGGTTGCTAGTGACCTCTTGGAATGAAAATTGAGGACGGTTAAGTGGAGGGATGGCTGGTTGATTCGTATTTAATTCTGCCTGATTGATTGGTTTAAACGTGATTCGTTCTTCAGAGAAATATGTAATAAGCTCGTCTAGGGGAACAGTTGGTTTTCGTTGCTGTTGTTGGCCTTTTACAATACCAAGAGAGCGTAGTTCTTTCCAGGAATTCCTGGCATTCAGTTTACCTGAAAGACAGTTTAAGTACTTAAATTTCTGATTTCTGATTTCTTGCTTAATTCTGTTCCTAAGTACCCGATAGTTTTCAAAATCGGATTCGTTACGGGTACGTTTGTACCGTCGGAACCATGAATCACGGCGAGCCATCAAATTCTTAATTTCGTCATTTAGCCATGGGCAGGGGGGGCGACTCACTTTCACTTGTCGTTTGGGAGCGTGTTTGTCGTATAGATTAGTAATGAGGGAATTTAGTTTGTCTATTTTTGCGTCAATATCGTCTAGTAGTAGAATATCGTTCCATGGTAGGTTGTAGGCGTCATACTTCAGTTGATCTAAATTAATATCTCTTATATTCCTACAAGTGGTGAACATAGGTTTGTATTTGGGTATGCGAAGAGAATAGGATAAATAAACTAGGTCGTGTGTTGAGATCGATGGAACAGGAATTTGGCCGTGATTTAAGGCTTTCTGGGGATTGTTTGTTATGATTAGATCGATTAGTGAGTGTGAAGTGTGATTATTGCTATATATATGGTTGGTAGGATTTAATGGGAGAATCGTAAGGTTACAGGAAAATAGTATATCAAGTAGTTTGTCCTTCTGAGCTGATTCTTTCAGTAAGTTTATATTTAAGTCTCCTAATAGTACGATATGTTCGTAAGTTGGTACTAGGTTGAATAAACAAGCTTCCAACTCCGTCATGTTCACTATATCTGGAGGTTTATAAACTACGGCGAAGAGGACTTTCGTCCCTTTAACGGTGATCTCCACGACCATGAACTCTGGTCCCGGTTGAGTGGCATTTTGTGATGTGCATATTACTCTACCTCTCAAGTCATTTCTGAAATAAAGGGCTACACCGCCACCTTTCCTACCATCCGTTCTATCCCAGTAGTATAATTGGACAGTTCTGGCGCCACCGCCACCTCCGGCTCCCAGTGGCCGCCTCCTCCTCAGCCAGTGGCCTCCTCCTCCTCCTCAGCCAGTGGCCTCCCAGTGGCCACCTCCTCCTCCTCCTCAGCCAGTGGCCTCCCAGTGGCCTCCTCCACCTCAGCCAGAGGCCTCTTCCAGTGCTGCCAACTTAACCTAACTAGCGCGAGATAAACAAAGCCACGTGCTTTTTGACAGACAACAACGCACCGCTAACCTCAGTACTGCCATCTTGACGGGCCTAAACCTCAGTAGTGCCAACTTAACCTCACAAGCGCGAGGTAAACAAAGCCACGTGCTTTTTGACAGCCACGTGCTTTTTGACAGATTTGTAAACAAAGCCACGTGCTTTTTGACAGCTGTCATCGACAACAACGCATCGCAAACCTCAGTACTACCATCTTGACGGGCCTAAACCCCAGTAGTGCCAACTTAACCTAACTAGCATGAGGTAAACAAAGCCACGTGTTTTTTGACAGCCACGTGCTTTTTGACAGACAACAACGCATCGCTAACCTCAGTACTGCCATCTTGACGGGCCTAAACCTTAGTGGTACCAACTTAACCTCACTAGCGCGAGATAAACAAAGCCACGTGCTTTTTGACAGCCACGTGCTTTTTTGACAGCTGTCATCCGCCATCTTTAAACTACAGAGCGCTGTGCTGCCCTCTTGCGTCACCTGTCATCGGCAGTGCTGCCATCTTGGCGGGCCTAAACCTTAGTGCTACCAACTTAACCTCACTAGCTCGAGATAAACAAATCCACGTGCTTTTTGACAGCCACGTGCTTTTTTGATAGCTGTCATCCGCCATCTTTAATCCATAGAGCACCGTGCTGCCCTCTTTAGCTACTTACCTTTGAAATGTGGTGGCGGATAATTTGAAAAATGCTTTTTGACAGCAGCCATCTTGCATCGCAAACCTCAGTGCTGCCCTCTTTAGCTAGATACCTGTGGTAGCAGACAATTCCACGTGACAGCAGCCATCTTTAATCAAGAGAGCACCGTGCTGCCCTCTATGTGGTGGCGGCAAATTCCACGTGCTCTTGTTTGGAAACAAACTCACGTGCTTTTTTGACAGCTACCATCCACCATCTTTAATCAACAGAGCACAGTGCTGTACTCTTTAGTTTGAAATGTGGTGGCGGCAATTTGAAAAATTCTATGTGCTCTTGTTGGGAAACAAAGCCGCGTGCTTTTTTTTGACAGCTGTCATCCGCCATCTTTAATCAATAGAGCACTGTGCTGCGGGCAACTTCATCACCTATCACCCGCCATCTTTAATCTACAGAACACCGTGCTGCCCTCTTTATGGCTACTACCTTAAGCATGTAGTAGCGGGCAATTTGAAAAGTTCTGTTAGCTATCATCCGCCATCTTTAATCAAGAGAGCACCGTGCTGCCATCTTTATCTAGATACCTTTGAAATGTGGTGGCGGCAAATTGAAAAATTCCACATGCTCTTGTTTGGAAACAAACTCACGTGCTTTTTGACAGCTACCATCCGCCATCTTTAATCAACAGAGCATAGTGCTGCCCTCTTTAGTTTGAAATGTGGTGGCGGCAAATTCCACATGCTCTTGTTTGGTAAACATAGCCACGTGCTTTTTTTGACAGCTATCATCCGCCATCTTTAATCCAGAGAGCACCGTGCTGCCCTCTTTATCGCAGTAGATGTAAATTCGTCACCTGTCATACGCAGTGCTGCTATCTTTAGCTAGATACCTTTGAAATGTGGTGGTGGATAATTTAAAAAGAAAAATTCTACAGCAGTCCTCTCTCGACGCTAATTGCATAAGATGGCGGCTATACATGACTCCTTAAGGGTGCTTACGCAAGATGGCTGCTATACACAGGTTCTTATGAGACGCCCTTGGGATGCTTGCGCAAGATGGTGGTTATACAAGGCTCCTTATGAGACACCCTAGTGATGCTTGCGCAAGATGGCGGTTGCTCTTATGAGGCGGCTTAAGGGTCCTTGCACAAGATGGCTAGAGACGCCCTAAGGATGCTTGCGCAAGATGGCGGACACAAGATGGCGGCTATACACGTCTCCTTATGAGACGCCTTAAGGGTGCTTGCGCAAGATGGCTGCTGCTCTTAGCTTAGAGGCTAACGTGTCGTGCTAGTTCGATTCATTAAATTTAGGGCTTAAATGCAAAATGTTAAATATCTCGAAAGCAGTGCACCGTAGAGCAAAACGGACAAAATTTTTCTGCCTAATACCTAGGTTCGCAGTATGAGGAACAAGAAAATCATAGTCTAATGATGGGATCAACGGTTCGGTTCCTACTTAGGCCCTTTGGCATTTGCTCTGTTTTAGCTTGTATTGAAGCGAGTCTTCGTAACATGATCAGGTTTAGCTATGGTAGAGAGTATAACGTGCCGTGCAGGTTCGATTCATTAAATTTGGAGGCTTAAATGCAAAATGTTAAATATCTCGAAAACGATGCATCGTAGAGCAAAACGGACAAAATTTTTCCGCCTAATACGTAGGTTCGTAGTATCAGGAACAAGAAAAAACATAGTCTAATGATGAGATCAACGGTTCGATTCCTACTTAAGCCCTTTGCCATTCGCAGCTATCTATTTCTACAAGATGGTGGCTGCTCTTATGAGAAACAAGATGCCTTGAGACGTCCTAGGGATGCTTACGCAAGATGGCAGACACAAAATGGTGACTATACATAGCTCCTTATGAGACGGCCTAGGGGTGCTCGCACAAGATGGCGGCTACTCTTATGAAGAAAGCTAGCTTAGAGGCTACTGCGCAAGATAACAGCTGCTGTTATGCATGTGGTGGAGGGCAATTTGAAATTCTATGTGCTTAATCAACAGAGCACCCTGCTGCCCTCTTTAGCTGAAATGTGGTGGTGGATAATTTGAAAAATTCTTTTGACAGCTATCATCTTTAAACAAAGGCGACTATACATAGGCTGTTAAGGCCTTATCATTCTCCTCCTCCTCCTTCTCTACCTCCTCCTCCGCCTCTTATGTCAAGGCATAGCTTTATATCGAACAAGTTTAAACCTGCATCGCGAAGGCAAGCGTGTGCAGTGATAACATTATTGTGCATGTTTAGACTTTCGAAACATAAGAAGAGTAGAATCAAACGCTGTACTCGATACGACATGTGATCAGAACATTGATTGATGCGTTCAGAAAACAAAATAAGTGATCAAGACTAGAATCGAACAATGTACTCAATACATCATGTGTTTAGAATATGTCATCGCTTGTTCTAAGAAGATCAGATTGAAACATAACAAGACTAGAATAGAACACTGTAATCGATGTTGTTAACTTCAACATGTGATCAGAACATTGATTGATGTGTTCAGAACACAAAATAAGTGATCATGACTAGAATCGAACACTGTACTCGATACAACATGTGATCAGAACATTGATCGATGTGTTCAGAACACGAAATAAGTGATCAAGACTAGAATCGAACACTGTACTCAATACAACATGTGTTTAGAACATGTTAGGGGGTACCCTCGTTCTAAGAAGATCAGAATGAAACATAGCAAGACTAGAATCGAACACTGTAATCGATGTTGTTAACCTCAACATATGATCAGAACATTGTTTGATGTGTTCAGAGCAAAAGTACAATTTTGATGATTTGCGCGGCTAACTCGCTCGGTAAACGATATAGCCAAAGTATAACTTCAAATTATTTACCTTCCATCATTCGTCTTGTGTGTAAAAATCAGTCGAACAAGTTATCGCATAAACATGGCTGAAAAAAAAATCGTGATAGGGTATGGAACCCAGGGGTTACATCTTATCAGAAGGGCAAAAAGGATGAAAGGACTCTTCCTCCTCCTTACCGCACATTCCTTGGCTAAAGGGCTAATGGGCTAAAGGGCTAATGGGCTAAAGGGCTAATGGGCTAAAGGGCTAAAGGGCTAAAGGAGCAACAACCTCGTCGATCGCTATCAGCAAGAACGCTTGTACTTTGTAGAAAATTAATCTTTATTGGTAAATGGTTTTATGTTCAGAACAAGGAATGGAACCTAGGGGTTACGTCTTACCTAATAAAATCCCTGAGGTGCGATGAGTTACGTTTTTCTAACTAGTGTTTGGAACACTGAACTTTTTCAAGATAGCAAGAGTGAGGTTAGCAATGTTCTGTTGTTGGATTTTAAATTCTACGCTATAACATGCATAAGGTGGCAGCCCTTGAGGTTTACTCCCGTAAAGATGGCAAGAGTGAGGTTAGCAATGTTCTGTTGTTGGATTTTAAATTCCGCGCTACAACATGCATAAGGTGGCAGCCCTTGAGGTTTACTCCCGTAAAGATGGCAAGAGTGAGGTTAGCAATGTTCCGTTGTTGGATTTTTAAAATTCCCCGCTATAACATGCAAAAGGTGGCAGCCTTGAGGTTTACCGCCGTAAAGATGGCAGCAGTGAGGTTAGCGACGCTCCATTGTCCTTCAAAGTGAGGTTAGGGTTCGTCAAGAAGACAGCTGTCAAAAAAGCACGTGGCTATGTTTACCAAACAAGAGCACGTGGTCGTGACGTCACGGTCACGTAGTATGCTGCCTCAGCATGCAAAGTTCAATGTCTACACCTACGTAGTTAACACTCTGCTATGTTCACAAGATTTTTATACATCACTATTCTTTATGCTTTAAGTTCATTCACATAGGCTATGCTAAGATAGCAGCACAAACACATGCGAACTTTGTACATTCTAATGGAATAAGTTTAGTACTGTGTGCGTCATGGATACATGATGTGTGCACGCATTTAATCTTGACTATACGTAATGCTGCTGCTTTGTTTACAAGATTTTTATACATTGCTATTCTTTATGCTTTAAGTTCGTGCACGCACAAGCGATACTCGTACGCTCTAGCAGGAGAAGTTTAGTACGATATTCGATGCATACATTATCGATAGGTGATGTGTACACGCTTTAGAACATAGCTCATCTTTATGCTTTAAGTTCATGCACATGGGTTAGGGATACTCAAAAGCGATTGCTACATGCTCTAGCGGAAGAAGTCTAGTACGATAGTAGATGCATGTAAAATCGATAGGTTATGCTAAGATAGCAGCACACTTACATGATTTTAGCACAATCTAGTGGGAAATGTTTAGTATGATAGTCGTTTCGTGCAAAATCATTAGGTACTGTGTAAACGCTTCGAAACAAGGCTATTCTTTGTACTTTAAGTTCATGCGTACAGGTTATGCTAAGATAGCGGCACAATCTAGCGCAAGAAGTTTAGTACGAGAGTCGATGTATGTAAAATCGATAAGTAATGAGTACACGCTTTAAAACATAGTTATTCTTCGTACTTTCAGTTCATGCATCTTAGTTATGCTAAGATATCAGCACAATCTAGCGGAAGAAGTTTAGTACGATATTTGTTGCATGCAAATCGATAGGTGATGTGTACACACTTTGAAACATGGCTTTTCTTTTTACTTTAAGGTCATGCGTATAGGTTATGCTAGGATAGCAGCACAATCTAGCGGGAGGAGATTAGTACGAGAGTCAATGCATGCAAAATCCATAGGTAATGTGTACATGCTTTGAAACATGGCTATTCTTTGTACTTTTAAGTTCATGTGTATAAGTTATGCTAAGATGTCAGCACAATCTAGCGGAAGAAGTTTAGTACGAGAGTCAATGCATGCAAAATCGATAGGTAATGTGTACACGCTTTGAAACATGGCTATTCTTTGTACCTTAAGGCCATGCGTATAGGTTATGCTAAGATACCAGCACAATCTAGCGGAAGAAGTTCAGTACGAGAGTCGATGCTTGTAAAATCGATAGGTAATGTGTACATGCTTTGAAACATGGCTATTCTTTGTACTTTAAGTACATGCGTACAGGTTATGCTAAGATAGCAGCACAACCTAGCGGAAGAAGTTTAGTACAATATTTGTTGCATGCAAAGTCGATAGGTAATGTGTACACACTTTGAAACATGGCTATTCTTTTTTTTACTTTAAGGTCATGCGTATTGGTTATGCTAAGATAGCAGCACGATCTAGCGGAAGGAGTTTAGTACGAGAGTCAATACATGCAAATTCGATAGTTGATGTGTACACTCTTTGAAACATGGCTATTCTTTGTACTTTTAAGTTCATGTGTATAAGTTATGCTAAGATACCAGCACAATCTAGCGGACGAAGTTCAGTACGAGATTCGATGCATGCAAAATCGATAGGTGATGTGTACACACCTTTTTACTTTAAGGTCATGCGTATAGGTTGTGTTAAGATAGCAGCACAATCCAGCGGAAAGAGTTTAGTACGATATTTGATGCATGCAAAATCAATAAGTAATGTGTACACGCTTTGAAACATGGCTATTCTTTCTACTTTTAAGTTCATGTGTATAAGTTATGCTAAGATAGCAGTACAATCTAGAGGAAGAAGTTTAGTACGATATTTGTTGCATGCAAAATCAATAAGTAATGTGTACACGCTTTGAGACATAGCTATTCTCTGTACTTTAAGTTCATGCGTATAAGTTATGCTAAGATAGCAGCACAATCTACCTGCAGAAGTTTAGTACGAGAGTCGATACATGTAAAGTCGATAGGTAATGTGTACACGCTTTAAAACATGGTTATTCTTCGTACTTTCAGTTCATGCATCTTAGTCATGCTAAGATAGCAGCACAATCTAGCGGGAGAAGTTTAGTACGAGAGTCGATGCGTGCAAAATCGATAGGTAATGTGTACACGCTTTGAAACATGGCTATTCATTGTACTTTAAAGTCATGCTAAGATAGCAGCACGATCTAGCGGATGAAGTTTAGTTCGATGGTCGATGTATGTAAAATCGATAGGTGATGTGTACACGCTTTGAAACATAGCAATTCATACTGCTGCTCTGTTCCCAAGACTTTTAAGCATAGCTAATCCTAATGCTGCTCTTAGCGACGTCGAGCTAAGGATTGATTACGTGACCGTGACGTCACGACCACGTGCTCTTGTTTGGTAAACATAGCCACGTGCTTTTTTGACAGCTGTCTTCTTGACGAACCCTAACCTCACTTTGAAGGACAATGGAGCGTCGCTAACCTCACTGCTGCCATCTTTACGGCGGTAAACCTCAAGGCTGCCACCTTTTGCATGTTATAGCGGGGAATTTTAAAAATCCAACAACGGAACATTGCTAACCTCACTCTTGCCATCTTTACGGGAGTAAACCTCAAGGGCTGCCACCTTATGCATGTTGTAGCGCGGAATTTAAAATCCAACAACAGAACATTGCTAACCTCACTCTTGCCATCTTTACGGGAGTAAACCTCAAGGGCTGCCACCTTATGCATGTTATAGCGTAGAATTTAAAATCCAACAACAGAACATTGCTAACCTCACTCTTGCTATCTTGAAAAAGTTCAGTGTTCCAAACACTAGTTAGAAAAACGTAACTCATCGCACCTCAGGGATTTTATTAGGTAAGACGTAACCCCTAGGTTCCATTCCTTGTTCTGAACATAAAACCATTTACCAATAAAGATTAATTTTCTACAAAGTACAAGCGTTCTTGCTGATAGCGATCGACGAGGTTGTTGCTCCTTTAGCCCTTTAGCCCTTTAGCCCATTAGCCCTTTAGCCCATTAGCCCTTTAGCCCATTAGCCCTTTAGCCAAGGAATGTGCGGTAAGGAGGAGGAAGAGTCCTTTCATCCTTTTTGCCCTTCTGATAAGATGTAACCCCTGGGTTCCATACCCTATCACGATTTTTTTTTCAGCCATGTTTATGCGATAACTTGTTCGACTGATTTTTACACACAAGACGAATGATGGAAGGTAAATAATTTGAAGTTATACTTTGGCTATATCGTTTACCGAGCGAGTTAGCCGCGCAAATCATCAAAATTGTACTTTTGCTCTGAACACATCAAACAATGTTCTGATCATATGTTGAGGTTAACAACATCGATTACAGTGTTCGATTCTAGTCTTGCTATGTTTCATTCTGATCTTCTTAGAACGAGGGTACCCCCTAACATGTTCTAAACACATGTTGTATTGAGTACAGTGTTCGATTCTAGTCTTGATCACTTATTTCGTGTTCTGAACACATCGATCAATGTTCTGATCACATGTTGTATCGAGTACAGTGTTCGATTCTAGTCATGATCACTTATTTTGTGTTCTGAACACATCAATCAATGTTCTGATCACATGTTGAAGTTAACAACATCGATTACAGTGTTCTATTCTAGTCTTGTTATGTTTCAATCTGATCTTCTTAGAACAAGCGATGACATATTCTAAACACATGATGTATTGAGTACATTGTTCGATTCTAGTCTTGATCACTTATTTTGTTTTCTGAACGCATCAATCAATGTTCTGATCACATGTCGTATCGAGTACAGCGTTTGATTCTACTCTTCTTATGTTTCGAAAGTCTAAACATGCACAATAATGTTATCACTGCACACGCTTGCCTTCGCGATGCAGGTTTAAACTTGTTCGATATAAAGCTATGCCTTGACATAAGAGGCGGAGGAGGAGGTAGAGAAGGAGGAGGAGGAGAATGATAAGGCCTTAACAGCCTATGTATAGTCGCCTTTGTTTAAAGATGATAGCTGTCAAAAGAATTTTTCAAATTATCCACCACCACATTTCAGCTAAAGAGGGCAGCAGGGTGCTCTGTTGATTAAGCACATAGAATTTCAAATTGCCCTCCACCACATGCATAACAGCAGCTGTTATCTTGCGCAGTAGCCTCTAAGCTAGCTTTCTTCATAAGAGTAGCCGCCATCTTGTGCGAGCACCCCTAGGCCGTCTCATAAGGAGCTATGTATAGTCACCATTTTGTGTCTGCCATCTTGCGTAAGCATCCCTAGGACGTCTCAAGGCATCTTGTTTCTCATAAGAGCAGCCACCATCTTGTAGAAATAGATAGCTGCGAATGGCAAAGGGCTTAAGTAGGAATCGAACCGTTGATCTCATCATTAGACTATGTTTTTTCTTGTTCCTGATACTACGAACCTACGTATTAGGCGGAAAAATTTTGTCCGTTTTGCTCTACGATGCATCGTTTTCGAGATATTTAACATTTTGCATTTAAGCCTCCAAATTTAATGAATCGAACCTGCACGGCACGTTATACTCTCTACCATAGCTAAACCTGATCATGTTACGAAGACTCGCTTCAATACAAGCTAAAACAGAGCAAATGCCAAAGGGCCTAAGTAGGAACCGAACCGTTGATCCCATCATTAGACTATGATTTTCTTGTTCCTCATACTGCGAACCTAGGTATTAGGCAGAAAAATTTTGTCCGTTTTGCTCTACGGTGCACTGCTTTCGAGATATTTAACATTTTGCATTTAAGCCCTAAATTTAATGAATCGAACTAGCACGACACGTTAGCCTCTAAGCTAAGAGCAGCAGCCATCTTGCGCAAGCACCCTTAAGGCGTCTCATAAGGAGACGTGTATAGCCGCCATCTTGTGTCCGCCATCTTGCGCAAGCATCCTTAGGACGTCTCTAGCCATCTTGTGCAAGGACCCTTAAGCCGCCTCATAAGAGCAACCGCCATCTTGCGCAAGCATCACTAGGGTGTCTCATAAGGAGCCTTGTATAACCACCATCTTGCGCAAGCATCCCAAGGGCGTCTCATAAGAACCTGTGTATAGCAGCCATCTTGCGTAAGCACCCTTAAGGAGTCATGTATAGCCGCCATCTTATGCAATTAGCGTCGAGAGAGGACTGCTGTAGAATTTTTCTTTTTAAATTATCCACCACCACATTTCAAAGGTATCTAGCTAAAGATAGCAGCACTGCGTATGACAGGTGACGAATTTACATCTACTGCGATAAAGAGGGCAGCACGGTGCTCTCTGGATTAAAGATGGCGGATGATAGCTGTCAAAAAAGCACGTGGCTATGTTTACCAAACAAGAGCATGTGGAATTTGCCGCCACCACATTTCAAACTAAAGAGGGCAGCACTATGCTCTGTTGATTAAAGATGGCGGATGGTAGCTGTCAAAAAGCACGTGAGTTTGTTTCCAAACAAGAGCATGTGGAATTTTTCAATTTGCCGCCACCACATTTCAAAGGTATCTAGATAAAGATGGCAGCACGGTGCTCTCTTGATTAAAGATGGCGGATGATAGCTAACAGAACTTTTCAAATTGCCCGCTACTACATGCTTAAGGTAGTAGCCATAAAGAGGGCAGCACGGTGTTCTGTAGATTAAAGATGGCGGGTGATAGGTGATGAAGTTGCCCGCAGCACAGTGCTCTATTGATTAAAGATGGCGGATGACAGCTGTCAAAAAAAAGCACGCGGCTTTGTTTCCCAACAAGAGCACATAGAATTTTTCAAATTGCCGCCACCACATTTCAAACTAAAGAGTACAGCACTGTGCTCTGTTGATTAAAGATGGTGGATGGTAGCTGTCAAAAAAGCACGTGAGTTTGTTTCCAAACAAGAGCACGTGGAATTTGCCGCCACCACATAGAGGGCAGCACGGTGCTCTCTTGATTAAAGATGGCTGCTGTCACGTGGAATTGTCTGCTACCACAGGTATCTAGCTAAAGAGGGCAGCACTGAGGTTTGCGATGCAAGATGGCTGCTGTCAAAAAGCATTTTTCAAATTATCCGCCACCACATTTCAAAGGTAAGTAGCTAAAGAGGGCAGCACGGTGCTCTATGGATTAAAGATGGCGGATGACAGCTATCAAAAAAGCACGTGGCTGTCAAAAAGCACGTGGATTTGTTTATCTCGAGCTAGTGAGGTTAAGTTGGTAGCACTAAGGTTTAGGCCCGCCAAGATGGCAGCACTGCCGATGACAGGTGACGCAAGAGGGCAGCACAGCGCTCTGTAGTTTAAAGATGGCGGATGACAGCTGTCAAAAAAGCATGTGGCTGTCAAAAAGCACGTGGCTTTGTTTATCTCGCGCTAGTGAGGTTAAGTTGGTACCACTAAGGTTTAGGCCCGTCAAGATGGCAGTACTGAGGTTAGCGATGCGTTGTTGTCTGTCAAAAAGCACGTGGCTGTCAAAAAACACGTGGCTTTGTTTACCTCATGCTAGTTAGGTTAAGTTGGCACTACTGGGGTTTAGGCCCGTCAAGATGGTAGTACTGAGGTTTGCGATGCGTTGTTGTCGATGACAGCTGTCAAAAAGCACGTGGCTTTGTTTACAAATCTGTCAAAAAGCACGTGGCTGTCAAAAAGCACGTGGCTTTGTTTACCTCGCGCTTGTGAGGTTAAGTTGGCACTACTGAGGTTTAGGCCCGTCAAGATGGCAGTACTGAGGTTAGCGGTGCGTTGTTGTCTGTCAAAAAGCACGTGGCTTTGTTTATCTCGCGCTAGTTAGGTTAAGTTGGCAGCACTGGAAGAGGCCTCTGGCTGAGGTGGAGGAGGCCACTGGGAGGCCACTGGCTGAGGAGGAGGAGGAGGTGGCCACTGGGAGGCCACTGGCTGAGGAGGAGGAGGAGGCCACTGGCTGAGGAGGAGGCGGCCACTGGGAGCCGGAGGTGGCGGTGGCGCCAGAACTGTCCAATTATACTACTTATCCCAGCGGACGAGTTCGTAATTATTAATATTTACCATAGCGGAAGGGATAGTAGGCCTTAGCCAAGTTTCACTAATACAAAAAACATGTACGTCATTGTCGTTAACAATTGTACGTATTTCATCTATGTGAGCAGGGAGAGAGAGAGCGTTCACATGGCAACATTGCAAACCATGTGGCGTAGAGGAGAGAGCCTGTCTCAACAAGACACTTGTTGCAACAGGGGGTTGCGGACCGGAGCCAGACTCAGGTAGCGGGCGTTGAGCTAACATTACAAGGGGATTATGTTTAACTTAGATTGACAGAAACAATGGGTACTCACCTCTGCCTCCCGAGACCGTTGACACACACATTCACACTCACATTTCAAAAAAATATACACATAACTAACACTATTTGAGGCAAATTTGAAACTCATGGTAAACAAGAGTCCTGTTACATATTTTAAAACTAGCCCTATTATAACACATTCACTCATTGTCACTGATTCTGTGCTCCGCTACGCTGCCTGATGAGAACGTTTAGGTCCCTAGGAGTGATCAGAGTGGTTTTCTTGCCGTCTGGTGTAATTACAGTCACGCGTCCATCCTGTGTATACACATTCCGCAGTCCAAATGCGTCGCGTGCCTTATTCAAAATCCCTTTTCTTGTTGCCGTGAGGGATTCCGTGACCATGATGTTTGTGCCTTTCAGTAGTCGCTTCGCCCGCCAGACTTGGTCCCGCTGATGGTATCGCAGAAACTTCACAATTATTGGCCTGTTCCCAGTGGCCACTACGTTGGCAGTCGTCCTGCGCTGGCCACCCAATCTATGACATCTATCGATACTGTCCATGCCAATATCTATCTTGAGTCTGTTCTTAATGACGTCTATAACAGCCCCATAGGTGTCCTCTTCAGGTGATTCCTTAACCCCATGTATCAGTAGGCAATTTCGCCTACTGTACTGGGCTGCTTCATCAGCCATCTCCTCTTGTTTATCCATCCTTTGATGGATCTCCGCAATGGCCTGCTTCATGTCAGCTATCTCAGCACCCATGGAATCTCTGAAGTTCTTAAAGTCGGAGCTTAGGCTGGTGAGCAGCTCCTGGGGGTTGGCGGCACTGCTGTCTGCACTGCGGTCGGAAGCCGTCATGGCTTCCTCCAAGCGAGCTTGAAATTCAGCCATGCGGTTCTCGTACTGTGACAACCTCCTCTCGACGTCCTTGAGAGTCATTTTGACAGTTTTAAATCAAAACGTGCACTTAGTGATGACGGCTGAACACACACAAGGAATCCCGGCTGCTAGTTATCTTGATAATTAGGCAGGTAAGTGCGGAGCAAGTTTACACGTGACTGGTCGTAGTCGCCATCTTTTATGGCCACTTGCTAAGAATGAAAGAACGCAACCTACTCAGGAGGAAACTGAACGACCACCAGGGTTTTCAAGGAAGGCCAAAGTAGAAGATGGGAAAGACGTAGATGGGGGAAAGGAAAGAGTAACACCGGCAAAGAATGAAGGATCACTGGGCAAAGATCAAAGCCCAGGGAAGACATTGAAATAACGTGGTCCTTATTAGGCCGATACGAGCAAATAATAATAATAATAATAATAATAATAATAATAATGATAATAATAATAATAATAATAATAATAATAATAATAATAATAATAATAATAATAATAATAATAATAATTCACAACACCCGCCGCCTATTCTCGCGGTCTTGTAACAGGTTAATAACATCCACATTAAATGATTTATTCAAATGGAAACATTCCCACAAAACATTTGGATGGACAGCAGACGTCTAGAACCCATAATGGGCAGTGTGGTCCACGGGTTACTCTTTGCATATGAATATTTGAGTGAAATAAACTTACAAATTTGATCAATGATGTAATTAATTCGTTAGGTACAGTGCCTGTGAATATCTTGTATGCCATAGGAATAATGCTAGACTCATGGTGTAGGAGTCGCGCGTCCTATCCCTTACCTGAACTCACGAGGTTCCATTACTGGCCAGTCCAGAGGTTTCAATTCTGATTTGGGAGCTGGAATGGTGTACTGTCAACCTTGTGAGACCAACTGAGAATCTGTTGACACGAGAGGCAGCAGACCCGTTGATGATAGCCAAATAATTCATTTGAGGTTGTCGTCCCCACGTGGTACTTCAGCATCTGCGAACCATCGTACTTGGCAGCAGTCGTCTAGGCAGACCATTGCTCTGAAAGGCTGTTACGTCGCAGGTTAGTATATGAGTATGTTTCAACTTCTGTAATAGAGTCGTCAGAGGCCAAAGCAGGAAGAGAAGTTACCTATAGTCAGTTTATTAAATCTTGTTCGAAGCTATAATGAAATTAATACGTATTAGATCGCGGAAAAATACGATGGCGATAGCATTAATCGGCTAGTACACGTTGTCAGTCCATGCCGTTCTGTAATACAGTACCACATTTGATAGAGCAACTCCCTTTTACAGCACAAGAATTTAATATATTATTTCCAGAACGTGCACATACATTGTTGTACAATATAAATCGTGTAGCTCTTAGAGGGGATAATAGTTTTCGATTATAGGCTCAATGCTCTTCAGTACAGTGGGGTGCCAAGCATTGTGCAATGGAAGCAAATTCGTCAAAACATGGTATTTGCCGTCTTAGATACAGAATAGTTAAGGCTCAACTGGTTTTTCATTTGTTCAACAACCAAATCCATGCAGATTTAATGCGAAACTGTGTTTGTACTTTGCGAAAGTAAGCGTAAAACAATGATGTAATGGAAGAGTATAATAACAGGAAATATTTTCATATCTCAAAAAGGGAGCAGTGTGTAGGAGACTTGGTGATGGAAAGAGAAGCAGAGGGAAACTTGGGAGACGATCAATGGTTAAACTCGACGTTTAATTACAGTCGGCTTGAATGCAGAACCTGGGGACTGGAGCTATCCGAGAGGGTAAAGTGCTTGGTTCACTCACGACGTAGTTTCGATTTCCCGTTAGGAAATCGAAGAATTTGTACTTCTTCTGTAGAGGGACATAGCTGTGTGTTTCACACTGGCAGTTCAAACAAGAGTACCGCTACCAAGTTAAGTCCTGGAGGCAAAGAAATTCAATCCCATTCTTGTGGTGGAACCACTCTTACCTTTTTACGCCTTCAGGGGTCTTCATGAGCAGTTTGGTGCTGAAATAACCACAGATGGGGTCTTAACAGAATGGTGAAAAAGGGTCATGGGGATAACACCAAAATTTATAATTTATTCGTATCTTTATGTAAATAATAATAATAATACATTAATAAATTAATAATTAATTCATTACGACATAATGATTTTTTTCGAATTGAGCCTCTAAGGACTGCGTGTTAACAACCAATCTTATTTTCAGTGTCTGTGTCTTGTTCGTCTACCGTCTTTGACGTCCTGTCAGTATTTCCTGAGCCCTTCAATGAGTGTTTTCTTCCGCTGCTCTGTTAAAGGGCCTCTCCGTCTTCTAGGTTCTGTCTCCACCATAAATCCCTGATAGCGTTTCACCATCTTTCTGAAAACAACTTTTTTGTTTGTCCAACCCTTGTCCCGTTTCCCTACGAGGTCGTGTATGAGGTGAGATGAATCTGTCGTGGCGGGTTTTTATGACCGGACGCCCTCCCTGGCGTCAACCTCATCAGAGGAGTTAATGAGATGGAATGAATGACGTGATATATGATAGTAGAGATAGGGTGAAACCCGGTGCTGGCACATAGCCTACTCCTGTCGAATAACACCAAGGGGTCTGCTCAAGGCTTAACGCCCCCATCCGACGGACGAATCACCATCAACAGCGTCATATGCCCTTACTCCATATGAGCACTGCGGAGAGGTGTGGAATTTAATCCAGGCTTTTGGTACGCAATCTAGTGATTAGCAATTGTATACCACCACCTCCCCTTCCCTGCCGGCCAACATTCTCATGGTGAACATTTTTTCGACCAACGGGACTCGAACCGGCTAAACTCGGTGTCAGACCGTTTAGACTTCAGCGCCTTAACGATCATGGTCACCAGGCGGGCGATCTTTCTGAAAACAACCCTGTTATTAATTACATCCTCCTTAAAGCCCATCTCTATCAGATCTTCCTCACACTCTAGGAACCTTTATTATTATTATTATAGTTATTTTAGTCGGTAACTGTCTTGTCAGTTTCTACGTTCTCTTATCGCCAGTGTTGTTAACTACAGTCAGAAGTAAAAAGAAATACTGCATATTATATACAAACATATTATAATACCATGAGGGGATGCATACTCAATGTTCCCACCGCAATTCATTTGCATGTGTTTATGGATGAAATGACGTGCTGTAGCCGTATGTACAGAGTTCTGTAACATACCAATCGACCACAACCGGGGGTGAACCGACCATCTTGGACTGAAGAAGCTATCACGATTACCACTCGACTATGATGCTGGCATCAAGTTGATAAGAGTTTATTATTACTTAATTAATGCATTTATTTGTTGAAGGCTCCGGCTAGTAGTGGTATCAACGCGGAGCAGTTTTGATACGGAAGGGAAGCAGGGGTAGAAGCACTGACAGCTTGTTGCAGAAATCTGGTGAACTGACTGATGGGATTATTCAGTAGAATGGAGGGAAACAGTCATGTGTCGGATTTACAAAAAAAAAAAAAAACGAAGAAACGAAGGGGGCTAACATCCGAGGAATCTTACTGTTTCAGATACGATGATTTATTTAGCGTACGGAAAAAGAAACTAAACTTACAAATTAATGTCTATATTATTTATAAATTGTCAGCCCCTGGAGTTGCATTCAAGAAATGTACACAATTTCCAGAGATCGAAGACAGGGGACATTCTACGACAATGGGTTTGATAGTTTGTCTGGGAAATCCGCATTTACGTTTTGGACTCACGATTTTCCCTCACTCGTGCAGCAGGTCAGCACATCTACCAGGATTTTTTTCGTTTTTTTCTTCTTCAGCGTCGACCACGTTCTATGAGGATATTTCAGACTTTCACATTTAACTAATAACATTGTGAAAACACAAGCTACTTTTCTTGATTTTGTTAAATAGCATTCTACTTATATTTTCTCATTAACTATACGCTAAATTAAGATAGCTCACGTATACAAATGAGGTCTTTGAATGCGCTCGGCATTGCTTGATGGTTAGTTTATCTGTCCTTTCGGCGAATGCTAGGCGCCACGCGATTCGATCTTCAATGACTAACACACTGCACCAGAAATGTTACACAGCGAATATGAAAAGTTCATGGCATCGCAGTTAAAGGGGGCGGGGCATGAAGAATTGACAAAATCGTCTTGAAACTTGGCTACAGGAAGGGATTCATACTCGATCCGATCACAAAAATTGGTAACACTCCAGGATCAACCCGACGAAGTAGACGCTGGAAAGAAAACCATATACACCATACTGTCCAATACTACCTGGAGGAATACAACTTAATAAACTTAGGCTGGGTGCGAGGGGTACCATTCCCAAGATTTTGGCCTGCAAAATAAGACCTTTCTACTTAACAAACCAAACAATCGTCAGCTGGAGAATACTCACTCTAATGATGTCAATATCCATCTTAAGATATCATCTCTGCGCTCCTATCACTTAATTGTTACATGAACATACTTCACCTTACACAGTTTTACTACTTGCATTGTCACCTGAAGATTCTTTATTTTAGATTTCTACTTCTTTGTATGTGGTACAGCAATAATGCATTTTGATATAAAGTGATTTTTTATTTCGTGATATTCTTTGTTATTCCTGGTAGCCTCATTGGTTTTGGGAAGAATAAAGGAATTATAGGTGTAATATTTCAGGAAGTCCGTTCAAAAATTCATCTTATCCAATTTAAAAAATAATGAGTTATAGGTAGAATTGTCTTCTTGGTTAGGTTTATGATAATATTTTCACGAAAGGAGGCGTCAAAACTTGCCTTTTCACAGTCCTTGAAGTTAGGCTATTTTTCATAACTCGACTTATCGTTACAAAACTCGCCTTATACTATCAACCTGTAAAAACTGAGCATTTCAGCACGTGACTTCACTCTACAGTTTACTCCCTATTCATATCAATGGTTCCTGAACAGTGTTAATTTTTATTTTTTATTATGACTTCTTTCACGTGGTGAATTTAAGGCGCTTGACCCTGTCTTACAATTAACAACATTTAACAACTGTTCTCATTGCAGTCTTATGCTCCTAATACAGTGTATTAGGATGACGGAGAATATTACTCCTGTTGCGGAAGGTAAGAGAGGAAGAGGGACGAGTGATTCGGTATCCTGGAGATAGAAAAGAAAGGAAAATACCTACTAGAAATGCTAATATCTCCCGAATTTTGCCAGGAGTAACAATGAATCCTGCCAAGTGAAGGGTGTAACAATTTTCCTTGGAAAGCATTTTATAATGAACTGGGAAAAGAATGAGTTGCTTTCTTTTGACAAGAATCGGTTCACCACAATATCTATACACGTAAACAACCCTGTAGAAGAGACAGAAGTTCTTCGTGATGGATCTCAAGAGAAGGCGTCAGATTTGAGATAGTAATGAATTATTAACATGATTAACAACGAAGAGATGTTGAAGTTGATTCTATAATGAGTGCAATGTAGTCTATAAAAGAAGATTTCTCTGAGTACTGAATGTCGATCAACAGAATGTCAATATCGTCGCTCGACCGGTAAAAGGTTGTATTCCACAAAGCTCTTCCTATCAATTATTCTCCTTTGGTCACGCCTCCCAGCCACGTATGGATATGCAGTCCATCAGAACAAATTTTGTTGTGTTCATTTTCCTATGCCCATGTGTAAAGGAAAATGAACCTTACAGTACCGTACTGTAGGAATGTACGTTTGCATTACGTATTTACGCACTCCTGTAAGGTTCATTTTCGTTTAATCGTCGACATAGGAAAACGAACACAACGGACATTGTTCTGATGGACTGCGTATCCATATGTGGCTGGGAGGCGAGACCAGTCTTAAGGAGAATAATGGATAGGAAGAGTATTGTGGGATACAACGTTTTACCGGTGAAGCGACGATAAGATAAATCCACACTGGAGGGCATTAATTTATTAGTGAATACCATTACAGTGATAGGCTAGGAGGAAACTGTACTAGTATTTCTTATTATAACTTTACATACACAACTTTCCTCTTAGCTTGTTTTTTAAATACGTTGCACTATATAAAATATTTCATTTTGTCACTAGATGATCCAAAATTTGCCTCATCCAAAACAAATTTAACTTATTGACATTCTACTAATTATGTTTATTATTCTTCAATAAGGAGGCTCCGTGGCTCAGACGGCAGCACGTTGGCATCTCACCGCTGGATACCGTGGTTCAAATCCCGGTCACTCCATGTGAGATATATGCTGGAAAAAGCGGAGGCGGGACAGGTTTTTCTCCGGGTACTCCGGTTTTCCCTGTCATCTTTCATTCCAGCTACACTCTCTATTTTCATTTCATAGCATCTATCAGTCATTAAAAAATCACTATGGGACTGGCGACCCCATCGTACTAATAGCCTATATATGATTCATTTATTACATCCCTGACCCGGTCAGTGACTGGAAAAAAAAAGTGTAGGTTTTCATTTTCATTACTCAGTAAGATAACCCTCTCTCCTTAGACTTGAACGCTTGGCAATGCAAGTGAGACATAGGCCTGTTACAAAAATGGCGTGTTTTTGCTATTCCTCCAAAACCACCAACGGTAGACAAGATGAATTTTAGAACGGAGCGCCTCATTTATTTCATTTTCCTTCCTACAAAATTTTATTAATTGTTTTCTTTAGAGTTGGGTGCCGCATTGTAATTACATGATTCTGCATATGATTTCACATGTCAAATAATTACAATTTTCAGAAAATGCAGGTAAATAGGTGCCAGGAGTCACCAAAAAATCACTAAAATTTTAATAATAATAATAATAATAATAATAATAATAATAATAATAATAATAATAATAAAACAGCTATAGAGCAATGAACTTTTATTTCAAGTCGCATACATATGTTGCAAATCTGGTATTCTGTTGACTGCTCCTTACCTGATAACTCCCTCTTGAAAACGATAGAAAATTCATAAGAACACGTAATTAGGCTGCAATAAAAGAATAGATTGGTAAGTTAATTTTGAATTTTAAAAAATGACTCAAAAGTAGTACAGAAAATTATACAGCCGTGTGTTAAACTTGAAAATAATTTATTCGTTTTATTTACAACTACTTCTTTTCTTCTTTTCTTCTTCTTCTACTACTACTTAATCTGTTTACCCTTCAGGGTCGGCTTTTCCCTCGGACTCAGCGAGGGATCCCACCTCTACCGCCTGAAGGGCAGTGTCCTGGAGCTTCAGACTCTGGGTTGGGGATACAACTGGGGAGGGTGACCAGTACCTCGCCCAGGTTGCCTCTCCTGCTATGCTGAACAGGGGTCTTGCGGGGGGTTGGGAGGATTGGAAGGGATAGACAAGGAAGATGCAAGGAAGCGGCCGTGGCCTTAAGTTAGGTAACATCCCGGCATTTGCCTGGAGGAGAAGTGGGAAACCACGGAAAACCACTTCCAGGATGGCTGAGGTGGGAATCGAACCCACCTCTACTCAGTTGACCTCCTGAGACTGAGTGGACCCCGTTCCAGCCCTCGTACCACTTTTCGAATTTCGTGGCAGAGCCGGGAATCGAACTCGTACCTCCGGGGATGGCAGCTAATCACACTAACCACTACACCACAGAGGCGGACATATTTACAACTTAATGCCATTTTTTTCCTAGTAGATAAAATCAAATGATTTGGTCGGATTGATTTACATTCGTTGATCTCGTTCAGCATAAGTTCATGATATACAATACTACTGTCGTCATTGGTTTACATTCTTTTGTATGCCGTCCACATTCACAGTTTCAGTTGTAGTTTTTCTGCTCCCAGGTCTATCTACAACTTCCTAGTCGAGATAAGGAACTCGCACGCATAAGTGATAGCCAGTCGTCTAGTAACAGATGACGACTGAGCTAGTGAGGAAGAATGCGCAAACATACTTGGCACACATGACAACTGACGTAAGAATAATCATTGAAGACAAGTGCCCCACACAAATGGTGCTCATTACTACCGAAGATATATTAAAGAAATGTGCCCGACATAACTAGTATGCATGTTTGTTGTTGTTGTTTAGTCCTCAGCCCGAAGGCTGGTTGGATCCTCAACAGTTCCGCCATCAGCTGTCATAGATGGCCTAGGCATCACTGAAGAGGTGTACTAGGGAAATGAGGAGTGAGGTAGTTTCCCGTTGCTTTCCTCACCAAGCCAGAAGTTGCTATTACATATCAGTCTGCCAAGCCCACTGAAATGCATGCACCAACCGACCCTATGAGCAATATTTTCACACCATTCCTAGCAGGGACTGGCTGCAGAATGAATGGCATTACTAGCATCGCTCATACCTCAGTCACTTTCATTTTGTCAAAGCCAAGAATAAAGCTGAGACAGAGAAATTAAAGTAACAAGATTGCTCTAGCCCATACCAGAAGACATAGTGCACTGTAAACACTAGGTCCCGCCAGCAAAGGCATAACTAGCATGCATATGGTAACCTTTTATATGTAAATTGGACTCGCCCTTTTTAACTAGGACTTCCATATTTCTGCTCAGAATTCTGATAAATAGATAATACTAATTCACACTTCCTGCCAAATTGATGTGAACCTGTCAGGTTCTTAGCTTTTCAGAGGTTGTCTAGAACGGAGCCCGTTTACTTTGATGTCTGCACTGTCCACATGGATAAGTAAAGTAGGCTTCGCATTCTCTTCTTATAAATACTCTCTGTCTAGAACATGTTTCATTCATTATTGAGGTGGAGGAGTATGACTCAGGACTGGTAGCTAGAAAGTTGAAATGGATTTTACTCTGCCTGATATGATGAGACAAGTGCCCCCGCACAACTGGTACTCATTGCGACCGAAGATATATTAAAGAAATGCTTTGTATTTAACCCTTTAAGGTTCTTCGAAGGATACCTACTTTCCTTACCTATCAGCAAATCGGCATGAGATCTTTCTCTTGGGTCGTCGATGGGTACTTCGTCACTTGCTTAGATAAGAGGCGGGTTTCATTAATTTTAAACTAATGTCTACAATGAGAGGAGTCGAGTCAAAAGAAATTGATGTTTATTGACCATATCCGATGGAGTCGAAGAAAGTTGTGACCTTACACCACCTCAAATCAACGAACTCAGTCTTGTCCGTTTAAAAAAATAATTATAATAACAATAACGATGATGCGAGACGCTGGCTTTGGAGACCTTAACTCAATTGCCTGGGAACAACCTTACTGGAAAACACCGTCCTGATTTAATAATGAAATAAAAAATAATGTGGATATCCCTAAGATCGGTTTCCATGTGAGATTTCATGTACCACCGTAATGATTCGTGATGGCCCAGTCCCTGTAACACGTGCTCTGGGCTTTTGGTATAATAAAGGCAGTCTTATCGGTATATGCTACATAGTGGTTGTACGACATGCACCCTTAATTGAATTGATGTGACCTGCGACTATCTCATGGACCGACACTTAATTTTGTGATTTACGTTAAAGACATTGTGGTTGATGACCGCAAGAAAAATGATGCTATACTGGCAGACGGCGCTAATCTATGTCACTGAGGCTGATGATCCCATGACCATCCAAACATTTAAACTGAAGACTGAACAAAATTAAGATACAAGAGTCGATGACCAAGGTTTCCACATTAATAAATCCCCAGCACATCTGCTGCTCAACAATTCAAAATGAAAATAACAACAACAAAAACAACAAAAATAATAAGTTGAAATTTCCAAGCAAATAATACTAAGATTTCCAGAATACATTTTCAAGTTAGTCACTTGTTTTTAAGGTAATTCTCAAAATACGATTCCACTGAATTTAATAAATCAATAAATGAAGTAATCTCATAATCGTAATTAACAAGAAATTTTATCCATCCCGGTAGAAATGGTTTCTTTAAGCTCCCTAACGACTTGATTACATTTTTGTTGCCATTCGAACCTGTTTACCAGAAACACTCCATTGACGCAAAATACTGATCTGCTATTATTTATGCTCAAAGTTTTCTTCAGTTGGAAATCGAAATACATTGTCCTAACTACCAGTACCATTTATTTATGACGTAACTCAACAAGTTTACATTATAACACTAATAATTATTGAGAAACTAGCTTGGATAACCCTAACCTTACATACTCCAATATGCATACATTTTATACACAACGCATAATAAAACAACCCATGTCAAATTTCTTATAACGCCGACGGTTATCCCTTGGACTAGTTCCGGTACCTCATTCAATATGATTTCAGGTCGATGGGACACAAGTGTCGTAATGCACCTCACCCAACTGTATGGTGGATGGACTACTGCACCTCATGTGCTCCACAAGCATAATCTCATATCACATGAACCTACAATGGTGCCTTGGAAACCAACAACAACACAACACAATTATCTTTCATGAACTTTATGGATTAACAGCTATCGTGACGTCCAAATAAAACAATCGCAAAACTTTAGAAAACCCTCAACAACACAAACAACGTCACTACAGATTCTCAAATTTTGACATCCCTGAAAATGGATATTTCCAACAGAACGTAACATTATGTCATTTCCGTCGCTTCGATAATGAATCTCAAGTCTCTACTAAACGACTATCTTCTCAAATAAAGAAGTCTAATTCCAAACATTTACTACCAATGACAAAATCTCAATTACGTCTTCTTTTTAACAATAAACTAGTTCGACCGCCCAACAGCTGGCGTATTAACGGGAACACGACCCCTCCTCGCTATCTCTTAAAAAACACATACGTTATCTTGACCTTTATCAAATGAAAACATCGCCTCGCTGACAATTCGCATGAAATACGATTCTTGACCAACATAGATTATGCGAAGAGATTTAATTTAAAACGTCACTTGAAATATTCTTATTAATCACGGTCCCACGGTTTCGCGTGGAATCTTAACTATGGAATGGCCCTATTCCCATATTATTAAATCACACAAAATAAATCCTAGGCTTCCCTACGATGAAAATCTCGGCATAAAGTCCCTTCAACATTACAGGATTTCAACAACCTGATCCACATTCCTTCCCATCTTTGCAAAATTTAAAACACTTGCTACCACAAATTCTCTGCACGACAATGCTATGGAATATCCTTCCTGTGTGACCCATTGTGTTGTTACAATATGCAACTTATATACAACACTCTGTGACAAATCTCTACTCGCATACCTGAGTTTGACAACACCCACACGTGTAGTAGTGAAGAGAAGTAACCAACGAAGGTTAAAATCTCCGATCGGTCCAGGAATTGAATCCGGTAAACCTTGAAACAAAATCCAGAGAGCTAAGGAGTTAATCTCGAAACCAGAGGAGGATGCCACTTATTTGGTACGTATGAGAACGTACAGCAAACATATAAAATTACTTCCACAGTTTCTTTCTTTTCCCTATTTTAACCTTTTATTTGAGTAAAAAGTACCTTATTGTATAAAAAGTGCTATTAAATTTAGTATCTTGTTGTAAAGTGATTGTCAAGCAAAAAATTTGTATAGGCCTATGCAAACTATTTTAACTCAACGTGTAGTTAAAGAATGAATGTAAGAAGAATTTCCTTTAACAAAAACAGGAAAGGTAATTTGTGCTTTCATCTCCATCAGTTGTGAAAATTAATCCGAATAGGTACAGTGGAGATGTGTGTTTGTAATGGGAGAAGTGCTTTTTAAGCCTTGCAATGAACGTACGTAACAAAGATTACGCACGCACTGAAGTTAGCCCTTTCAAAGTACAGGCTGAAAAGAAGGTGAATATAAAGCAGAATTAACACAGTAAAGAAGTGGTGGCTGTTAATACGTTATTCATTATTATATTAAACTAGCTTCTGTACCCGTTCTTCGCGCGGGAATTCGCAGTGGATTACACGTTTCCTGCAGGAATTTATGCGAAGTAAGATGGTCATATCCACACATTTAATGCGACATGTTAGTGATATTTTCGTACGAAAGTGCGTGGCAGTAACGTGAAATATAATGAAGCTGAAGAAGTCGAGGGAGAATGAGGATGATTTCCGAATTTATTGCAAAGTTCTGATTCCGAAGTTGTGCGAAGTACCCCGTAGTTCTCAGGTTGTATCTCTGACCACTGGCGTGGAGCTCCGACATTGATGATACCTCCCTTAATATCCGACCTATCGTAAAGAGTAAAATGGCTCCTTAGTTTTTCCCGTTGCACACCTTGAAGTGAGATGCACGACATGTCCTTCGGGACTTGGGCTAAAAATCAATTTTTTCGTAATCAACTGCGTTATTATCCGTCGTACGATAAATACGTATATGGCATAAAGGAACGGTAGTAAGAATTTCTTAAACGTTTGATATAAACAGTATTTTGATAGATCTAATATTGACGAAAATGTTTGAGAATAATCTTCGTATAAATACCAACTCCATGTGACATATGAACCTGATAACACAATCCTGAGTAAGTAGATTCCAAATAGGTAGTTTCTATTAAATAGGTACAGCAGTTTTTCACTTTTAGGAATACACAGACAGACAGACAGACAGACAGACAGACAGACAGACACCGAAGGGAAAAGTTCTTTCCCATGTTTCTTTGGTGTTCAGTTATATTAGGTGGGGTTAATTTTCGAGCCGAGCGTAATATTACGCATCCTGTGATTTTTCCGGTTATGGATCCTTCAGATAACTGTAGGTGTGCGAGGGTGTCCGTCACTGGCTGCAGGCCATGAATCCCGTAGAAAATAGTAATTTTCTCCGTAATTTGAAGAGTAGCGAAATTATGTACATATGAAAAATATTTAAAATGAAGGAGAGTTTTACATACAGTCTACAAATTTTACACATAATAAATAATGTAAAATAAAATATAGAAACATGTCTGGTCTTCCTATAAACCCCCAGTCTGCTCAGTGATGTCTAAATGTTATGCATATCGAAGTCTGCTCCTGGATGAGTAGACACTAAACATGAGGTTTGGTCGTGATCACTAGCGTACGAGAAAATCGAAAATAATTCTTCTGGTCTGCCTATAAACGCCCAGTCCGTTCATTGATTTTAAAGTGATTGAAACCTGCTGCTGGATGAGTAGACGCTAAATATGAAGTTTGGTCGATAAATATTCAATAGTGTAGGAGAAAATTGAAAAAAAGCTTTTATGGTGTTCCTATAAACCCCCAGTCTGTTCAGTGATTTTTAAACTATATGTATATAGAAACCTGCTCCGAGATGAGTAGACTGTAAACAGGAAACTTGGTGGAGATCTATTGGGCCATTTACCTATGATGGTGGAACAAAAAAAGCAGATAGACACGAAAGCTAAAAGCTACTGATACGATCTTAAGTTGAACTAAAAAAGGATAACTATATCATTATATGGCGAAATAAATGGCATTACAGACAGCAGGCCACTTACGAATTTGTTTTATAAGATAAATAGTTTTACAAATAGGACGCTGAAATATCAAATTATTTATATTAATGCTCGATGAAAATCGCACAAGAAAATAAAGACAAGATCAGGGGAGTAGTTAGTAAGATGTTCTTTCTCCCTCATATAAAGTCAGTAACTGTAATTATCCCTATTTAGGAATTATTTTACTGCATATACCTTGTATCAATAGTTAGGTTGGCAGTACTGATTATTTATTTCCTGTGCTGAACTTCTTCAAGCATGTACTTGAAGTGACTGCTTAATTGTTCAAAAACTGATAATCTTGATAATCTGGGAAGTTTTACTCTATGAGAAAATAAATGGGAGGAGTGGAGGCTAAACTTCAGCTCTATATCATACAAATGTAATGAATGTATGTTCTTGAAATCTAACGGAAAAATCTCTTTGACCCAGGGAAGTTATTACCACAATGATTTCTCTATAACACTTAGGTTATGTGTTGTGGGGGTTCGATAAGGTAAGCATTTCTTCACTTGCTTCATTTTGACTTATGAATGTAAACGTCGTCTCATGATGTGTGTATATTATGGTGTACATAACGGTACCATTGCGGTAGATGAAGGCCAATCAGGGAAGAAGTTGCGTGGTATAGGGTACATCGAATATTAGGTCTGTCAAATGTTTTGAAGGTATGCTCTGACCATAAAATTAGACATCCGTGTCACTATGCGACTAGCTAAGTGAGTTAGTTCAGTATAAATGACATCAAGAACATGACAAATAAAATGTCGATAATCGTTTAAACCTAATTGTATTTGTTTATTGACATTAAAACTGTCCAATAACATGTCCTTCCTTTCTCACTGTATTATTGGTCACCTGTAAATAAAATTGTCTTGAATTGACTATTTCACGCGTCCTTTGTTTTATCCAAAGTGAGCATGAAAACGAAGTGAGACAGTCTCTCTACCATCTAAATGTTAAGTCTGCCCCAAAGTAGGATCGAGAATATTTACTAGTGTTCTTATTTCAAAACAGTTTGTACGACGCTATACTATGAATGAATATACTGTTTATACACAAATAGACGAATAAAGTTCCATAACTTTTTAAATATGAATTAGATCGGCAATGATGACTACGTATATCCCGTGGTTCTTTAATGTTAGTAAATTTTCATCATCGTGCCTTACTTTAATATTTAAAAAATCAAATAACCAATAATTGACGTATATTTCAAGATGGTGTAGAATAGAAGTGCTGTAATATTTTACAAAACCTTGGTCGAAATTGCGTTCTCCTGCTTCAATACGCGCTACTTTACAATGATGAGCCACTGCCTGTCAAACACATCAAAGAACTCAGGCACGTGCTGTAGAGAATACGCAGCAGCAACCACCCGAGCGACGAGCTCTTCCGGGTCTCGACCCACAAGTGGTCACGGCTGGTCCGTAGTCCGACAGCTCTGCACTCTGACTGGCCAACCGAGCAAAGAAGGGGTGGTCATGGTTCTGCCGTGACTCTATATTCAGGAGACGGAGAAGGGCTAGTCCCCATTGTCAGCTGTCCTGAAAATGTCTGTCCGTGGTCTTATATTATCCTGTACTTAGTTGAATTCCAGGACAGTTCCTACTATAGAATTCGTTAATTTGTCATTTACAATCTAATAGGTAAATAGTAATATTTATTTATTTATTTATTTATTTATTTATTTATTTATTTATTTATTTATTTATTTATTTATTTATTTATTTATTTATTTATTTATTTATTTATTTATTTATTTATTTATTTATTGTGAACATAACAGGTCATAAGTCCCAATTACAATGTTCACAACAATTGTTACTTAGACTTTAAAATTACAGTACATAGATGGAGTAATCTTAAAACTTAATTCCTCTGACACACAAGTCACATTACTAAAAAAAATAATTACGGTTGATATAACAGTACTAATACAGTACTAAAACAGTACTAATACATTCTAATTAAAGTTAGTATAATATTTAAAACAATTATTTTAACAGTATTTCCACTTGGAATGTAATACATTTAAAAAACATGGTTTACAACATCTATACTAACTAGTTTTCCTTTTTTTAAAAAAAATCTTCATAATCTATCAAATTATGTTCAGAAGTACAGTGTTACATGTCAAAGTAAATGTACCTTCGGTCATACTAAAAATATCAATGTAGGGATGAATATTATTGTAGAGTCTCATTGCTCTGTTAATTAGGGAGTTCTTATGCATTTCAGTCTTAGCCTTTGATAGAAAGAATATATTTCTAGGACGACTCAGTTTATGTGGCACATACAATATTATTGACTTCAATATGTTTGAGTCATCAATTACAGAATTAATTATTTTATATAGGAAAGTCAAATCTTTGCAACTTCGTCTGTGGCGCAAGCTATTCACCCCATGTTCCTTCAGCTTTGTGAAAATCCGTGTAAATTACATCAACCTGAGCATAATCATCTAAACTAGCGGATACATATTCAGTAAAGTTGCAAAGATTTGTTTCGGTGGATCTTCTCGCCATGAATCCATGTTGTCTCTGTGAGATACTATTACTAACATGATCATAAATTTGTTTGTACAATATAATTTCAAAACTTTTGGTTGGGGCACAAACAATAGTAACAGGTCTATAATTAATGAAGAATTTTATATCCCCAGTTTTATATACAGGAGTAACCTTGGTATGTTTCCACAAGTCAGGGAATATCTCTGTTTTTACAGTTATGTTGAAGAGAATGGTTAAAGAATATACTAACACTTCTCTACAACCTTTCAAAATATATGGGGAATTATCATCAGGTCCTACTAATTTCTTCGGTTGTAGGTGGTCAATTGCTTTAAGGACTTCTTCTATAGTTATATGCTGTATATTAAGTACACCTATTTCGTTTAATTGATCATTATTCCTAAATTCAAAGTTATATTTAGACTTTTCCTGAGAGTATATAGTTTTGAAATAGTCTGCAAATCCATTAACTATGTCATCTGGTGATTCTAACAGACAACCCTGAAATTCAAACTGTGGGTTATTTTTTAAGCATCTCCTCTTATTATTAATAAAGTTCCAGAATACATTACAATCATTACTAAAGTTATTTCCAATCTTCTGGACATATTGGTTGTATGCAAGAGTTATATCTCTTTTTATTTTTGCTATGAGAGTTTTAAATATATGCATGCAATAATGAGAATTTTTCTTCTTTCTATTTTTTTCTTTTAATTTAATATTACTTATAATATCCTTTGTAAACCCGATGGGATATTTTTTCTTGTAGCTTTTCGTTTTTTGGAACACGTGGATCCAATACAGCATACATTTTACCATAGAAAAGTTGTATGGCTAAGTTAACATCTCTGCATTCTTTAATATTAATCCAATCCGTTTCCTTCAACAGACTGTAAAGTTTCTCAAAATCTGCCTTTGTGAAATTATACCTTCTATGATGATTTTCTTTTCTCCTATTTCGGTTAACGTTAAGTATTATCTGAAGAGGAGGATGATACCCGTCTTTTGGAATGATTGGATCAATTTCCTCAACAATACATACGCCTAATAAATTTGTTAACACAAGATCAAGTGTCTTATTATTACCATTCTGTACATTGTTAACAGAGTGGAGATTCGAAAAATGTATGAACCTGCTTATTTTTTTATTTATATTACTTCCTTTGTTCAAATCATACGTACTGTCAACTATTTCAGAGATATTAAAGTCACCAACTATAATAATGTAATTCCAAGTAAATTAATATATTGTTCTAACTAAAAAATTCTAAGTAGGCATCTAAGTGTGAATTTGGGGGAATGTAAACTGTGCAGATATATTACTTGTTATGTCGAAAGTAAATTTATCCCATACTGACTCAGTATTTGCGTCCAATGAATGAACCATTTCTGGATTAAATGTTGCCTTAACACCAATGAGCACTCCACCGCCATCTTTTTTGCAACTAGTTATGGCATTCCTGTCCTTACGAAACATAGTATACCTATTATCAAATAGTTTAGAATCATGTAAAGTATCATTCAGCCAAGTCTCAGTCAGACATATTGTATCAAAATTATTAGATTATATACCTGTATATTATTAGATAATATGCCTGTAAGTTATGCGTTTGTATCGACATATTTATCAGCATCAAAACCAAAACCAAATTCACAATGTTGCATATCGTCGTTGCCGGGACAAAACCTCCTATGTGATAATATTTTTGGAGATATACTGACCCGCAGCACATACATTATGAAGAACGAGAATGCCTTGATAACATTCACACAATATTGCACCTTAGATGACGGAACCTTACCGGCCACAGTTCTAAGCTAAAATATTATCACATAGGAGGTTTTGTCCCGGCAGCGACGATATGTTTTGTGTGAAATACAAACAACTTGACGTTTTCATGATATAGCATTAAATAATCACTTTCCGGTTTATAATTGAATATCCACACAATGCAAAAAATATTATTGAAATATTAATCCGAGGTATCACGCATTTAAGGATTGAACACTCACCTGGCCAAAAAGTTAGGCTAGCATATAGACATATCCAGTCTGTTAGAAGTCTCCTGTTTCATTCACAATACCAGCAAATGAACGGGAGTAGAATAATTCTGCATACATTTTTGCGTCATCTACCAGCCAATTTGGTTCTCTGTTCTGGGAATGCTGGCATGCGAGTGTCACAGCAGAGCTTGCAAGTCAAGTGTATGTGACGTGTACGGCAGGCAAAAGAAGGCACTTTTACGACTCGTCGTAAAGTATTCTGTGTCGTGATATGGTTGGGAGATGTACGTTTATAGCGATCATATGGCACACGGAACAAACTGGAATATTTATCATAGAAATGTGAGTGAGCAAGATACATTTTTGCGGCAGAAATATTACTAATACGTGAGATACGTTACTTTTACGAGAATTTCTCATCCTTCTTCTCTTCTCACTCTTTCTCCTTTGGCATTCAGTACTAAAACAAAGTAACACTTACTTGCATTTTGATACATCTCAAAAACCTGTAAAATTAATTATACAGATGAGCTATTTTTTTTTCGTACATGATTCTTCTTCTTCTTCTTCTCTCCTCTTAACGTGTCTTCCATGTTGCAAGGACCGCTTTAGTAGACAATATGCCGTTCTACTTTTGTCGATAAAAGGAGTCATTAAAGGACACTTTGACAGATATTATGTCCTCTCTCAACCCGTCCTGCCACCGCTTTTCTTTTTTCCACGAGGACAGCTTCCTTTCAGTGGAAGGCATAAGGCTGTTTTGGCTACAGAATGCTCAAAATGTCCGAGCTTTCCAGTTTGAGGAAACTTGATACTTTCTATCTGTGGTGTGGGTGTTGGTGATTATTGTTCTAAGGGGAATTGCAACTAGGCAACTTAACTGAACATGATTGGGAAATAAGGAAGAGGATCGGCAAAATCAAGGGAAGGGTTTTAAAGACGTAAAAATGAAAGAATCACAAAGCCTTGTAAAACAAATACCATCGTGATAGAAAAAAATAGGTGTCCGGGGGAGGTTGGATAGGAAGGTTGAAAGCGAGGAGGCTGCCTCAAGTAAGTGGAAGAAATGCCAAACTGAGTTCATGATCCAGTGGAGGCGAAAGCACGCTTCCAGATTGAGAGCCCCCAGGAGTCGCACTTTTGATATCCTCATACGACTGGTGACGGATATTCTGGATGAATTATATGCCCGCACCCACAGAGGGGTTAGCACATGCTAAACTTCAAATTAACTGGCGAGGATGATCAATTTAAACAAAGGTAAAATATTTGCGTTTTAGAATGGTTGGGAAACATGCCGCATAAAATTTAAAACTTAAAAGTAGACCCTATATATCGAAAGTTACCCTCGATAGTAGGCCTACCTCGCAATTTGATGTTGATTTGAACTTCGTGGCAGTATAAAGCAAAAACCAGAGTTGATGCATTTTGCAATGTTTATCTAGCCTACTATTGATTTTTCACCCCTCAAAAATAATCAGAACATTCAAATTACTTCAATACTTTTGTCGCACCTAGTAACAAAGTGGAAAATGATTGTTATGATAATAAAAATTAGCAGACGTTTTGCTCACTGATATTTTGCCCACACTTTTAAATGCCTACCGAACTCGATAGCTGCAGTCGCTTAAGTGCGGCCAGTATGCAGTATTCGAGGGATAGTAGGTTCGAACCCCACTGTCGACAGCACTGAAGATGGTTTTCCGTGGTTTCCCATTTTCACAACAGGCAAATGCTGGGGCTGTACCTTAATTAAGACCACGGCCACTTCCTTCCTACTCCTAGCCCTTTCCTGTCTCATTGTCGCCATAATATCTATCTGTGTTGGTGCGACGTAAAGCAACTAGCAAAAAAAAATGTAAATGCCTACACGTGTTTCAGCCAATTATTCTTTTAGTCTTCTATAAATTTTTCCAACATATGTCTTGCCCGAAGATACTTTGCCCGGGCAAATTTTGGCCAATAATTTTGTGTGTGTGTGTGTGTGTGTGTGTGTGTGTGTGTGTGTGTGTGTGTTCTTATGCGTGTCATAGAAACACGCACGAAGGCAACAACTCTGAAGTATCCGTTCAAGAATTGCTTCGGAAAGTTCAGGGGAAACTAGAAGAACATTTAAAGACACCTGCATCAGTTTGTCGAGAAGGGCTAGGTCCAGTTCTGGAAGAGGCGGTACGAATGAACTTACCAGGGAAGAACGCAATCCTCCAAAATATTAATAGGTACCAAAAGAAAGGGCAGATATCCGGCACTCCAAGTTGCAGACGGTTGCTAGTAAGTTGCTATGCCTCTATATCGTCGCGCTTCGAAATAACGGTATGAGACAACGTTGAGGGGAGAAATACTGACCCGCAACACATATGTCACTTCCAACGACAATTCGTTCATAAAGTTCATGCAATACTGAACCTTAGATAATAGAATCACTCTGGTCAAAGTTCTAAACTGAAATATTATCACATAGTGGATTTTCTAGACGCAACGAAGAAATGTTAACGAACCCTTGAATAAGAAATACATTCATAACCAGGCACAGACATACAATAATGTTGCAAATTGTGAGACCTACAAACAGAACCAAGTCATAGCGCTGTATCTCAGTGCAATCAGCTACAAAGTAAAGTTATACACAGAAGAATAATATGATGCTAATGATGTCTAATTAGTGAATTCATAACCTGTCATTCCAATGAACAAATAATCTGTAATTTAGTAAATCTGCTAAATGTGAGCAATATTCATGTGGGCGAAATGTGAGTTGTTATTTAGCAATGAAGATTGCTGTCAACATTACTGTGGATAAAATGCCTATCACCGGGCTCGATAGCTGCAGTCGCTTAAGTGCAGCAAGTATCCAGTATTCGGGAGATAGTAGGTTCGAACCCCACTGTCGGCAGCCCTGAAAATGGTTTTCCGTGGTTTCCCATTTTCACACCAGGCAAATACTGGGGCTGCATCTTAATTACGGCCACGGCCGCTTCTTTCCCACTCCTAGCCCTTTCCTGTCCCATCGTCGCCGTAAAACCTATCTGTGTCGGTGCGACGTAAAACAACTAGCAAAAAAAAATGCCTATGATCTAAGCGTCTAAGACCTACAATACATTGAGAAAATATCTGTGGTCGACATTTCTTGGACAATATGTTCTGAAACCATTGACATTAGTTCACAATAACGTTTATAACCTCCCTTGATTTCTCCATTTAGTTTCCAGAAGCTAAGACCTTAACTTGATAAATAATATGTCAATACCTAGTAAATTCGAAACCTATTTCTTTGTAGATTGATGGATTTAATAATTGTTCAGTATAAAAGTATTAGTTGCAAATATTTAAGGCGGGTTGAGTGTCACAGACTCGTTGGTCTTCTTACCACAACTTGGCAGGTTCGATCCTGGCTAAGTCCGGTGGTATTTGAAGATGCTCAAATGCTTCAGCCTCGTGTTGGTAGATTCACTAGCACGTAAAAGTACACCTCCGCTGCAAAATTGCGGTACCTCGGCGTCTCCGAGAAAACTGTAAAATAGTTATTGAGATATATAAGATTATTATTATTATTATTATTATTATTATTATTATTATTATTATTATTATTATTAGCAAATGTATCCGTGCTTCTATGTGGTGTCCTTCATTGTATATGGATATCGAAGTAAATTACCGTACATGCGGTGAATAAGGTCCTTTTTAAATTGCATGTCTCTTAGCGTTATCCGAGAAACAGCATGGGCAAGTCCTTCTATACGTTGTTTCCAATGTAAAGTGTGAGGTGCGTGGTTGTAATGATTAGGGCAGGCTCACATGCCTACTGCCATTCACAGTCGAGTTGGGAAGTTTACATTATATTGGCAGACCCCATTGCCTACTGCGAGGTCACAATCGATTTGGAGAGTTTTCGTTACAATCAGAGGCCCCCTTTCCTAGTTCCAGACATATTACAGTTGAGGAGCTCTTATTATAATGGTAGGCAACTTCCCTACAGCCAGTCGAATTTGAGATGTGCTGTTATCATAATGACAGGCCCCTTTTCCTACTGCCTGTCACACGGAGTTGGTGAGTTTCCATTCAATTAGTAGGCCAATGTGCCTGATGCCAGTCACATTTTAGATGGGTACGTTTGTTTATAATTGCGGCCAACCTCGCCTACAGCCAAACACAATCGGGTGGGGGAGTTTTGAACAAAATTCCATGCACCCTTGCCTTCTACAAGTCAAATTTAGAAGGGAAATATTGATTTCAATGGTAGGCCCTCCTTACTAATGCCAGTTTGACATTAACTGGAGAAGGACCCCATTCCTACTAGCACTCAAATTCGATGTGGGGAGTACTGATTACAATAGCTGACACACCCTTTCTCGAGCGCTACAAATCGACACCAATGTGTATATATATCGACATACGAAAGTATATGCATGTTTACAATATTGCAGACCTTCATTTACAGATTAACCCCTGCTAAACGGTACGTCATATCAACAAACGGATTGTACCATATGACGCAGTATATAGCGGTCTAAATGGCTGGTTCTATGATACTAGTGATATTTTTTATATCTATTCACGGGTATGATTGAGTTAGAAGCGTTGAATAGGGTGAAATTTGGGTAAGATTGTCTCACAGTGCATCACAATTAGGTTAATTATGTGACAGCTACAAACAGCTTTTGGCTCACATATGGCTACTGGGTGAGCCAATAGAATTTGATGATTCTTTCTTTTCTATAAGTAATTCAAAGTATGAATTATGTATGTGAAACGTACACTCGAGAAATAGAGACGAATCTAACGTATAAGGGATAGAGATACGACAAAAAGTCATAAGATCAAAGTTGTAGACCACTCTAAATCACACCAGACTGTTCCATCCGTTTTGTGATAGGACTTACCGTTTAGCTAGGAAATACCTCATAACGAGGGTCTGAAACCTCATTAAAATTGCCTCCATATTTCGATATTCTTCGGGGATAAAAAGTTAAAAATTTAAAGATATTGGTATTTTTCCGTCGGTTACAGACTAAAACGCATAATTTTGCCAAATTTCAATTTTCTAGCTCGTCTGGGAGATTGTGCCGCAATCTTGAATTTGGGTGAGGGCGGTAAAAATTAGGACTTTCTGGAAACTAAAGCTAAAAGGTATGCAGATGGTCATTGTTACCCTTTAAACGGATAGCTGTACGAAAATTTCGCGAAAATAGTCAATGTATAGACACACGGGTTAAGATTTTATTTATATAGATAATGCATCTACTTCTAGTACAACACGTTTTTTCCTATGTCCGCTCTACTTAGCCTGCAATACCGACCGTTCATCATATCTCCGTTATTAATCCTCCTGTTTAAAAAATGCACTTGAGAAAAAAGTTTAGAAATGGTTTTCCGTCAAGGTTGGTCGATTTACAGTCAGGCTGGTCATGTATACATTGTGGGAGAGCAAAATTACTGTTCCGGTTCCCTATAAAATCCCAGCATGAAATAGTATGCACCTTAAAACCTACCTTTGGAAAGGTGGATGCTAAATATAAAGTTTGGTTGAAATATCTTCAGTAGTTCTCGAGTTATAAGAAATACGCTTTATACACACCAAGTTTTCAGTTAAGTCCGTTGAGACTTGTGCTGAAAAACAGTCCATTAATTATATATCCCTTATTAATCCTCCTATAGAAATGATGCACTTGAGAAAAATGTTTTTGGAATTGATTCCTATTCAGGATGGTAGATTTCCATTAATTTTGGATGTGCATATTTTGTGGGAGTGCAAAACTATGATTTCGGTTTAGGATAAACCCCCAGTAAATGAAGGTAATTGGTCCTAAAACCTACCCAAGGTCAGGTAGATTCTAAATATCACGTTTGATAGAAATATATCAAGTAGTTTCCAAGTTATAAGAACTCACACAAACAGGAATTAACCTGGTACTCATTTTTGGTGTAGGCTGAGTGAACCTCAGAGCCATATGCACCTCCAGAAGTGGAAATACCGTTTCTTAAATTTTACGACTTCCTGAGGGGGATTCGAATGCACGACCTTCCGGGCGAACCGAGCACCTCTAGACCGCCTCGGCCAGGCAGCCCCTCGTAAACAGATAGCATATAATAATAATAACAACTACAACTTTGTGTTTAACGTTTCTTCACCTACAAACCATATTAAGGGACCCCATAATGCTGTAATTTTGCTCTGAATGTGCCAATTAATCTACTGACACGTGTCAAACATCTAAATAGTCACAAACACCTTCATAGTACTTATAGTATGAATCCACGTGAATACGAAATCTAACACTCTTCGCTCGTTTTATAAACATACTCGTGTCTTAATTATTGCCATTATAGACTTCTTGTATAATGTACTATTTTAATAAATGAACCGTATTCCGGAGAGGTTTTCAATTGTTTTCCAAGTACGTTGAATATGTGTAAAAAAATAAATTCCTAGTTACCATGTTTCAAGTGTGTTATTATTCTTATTGCTTCAGCGGAGTCTTTAAAGCAGAGATTTATTATTTCTCCCCAGTTACTTTCCTAGTGTAATAGAATTTAATGCAAATAATGTGAAAATATTAGTAATTTAAGTGTCATTATTTTGCAGCTAACTTTTAATTACAGTCATGGTGGAGAGGTGTGGCAGCATAACAACAGAGCGCGATGTGAAGGCGAAAGGATATCCCTCCATAGAATGTTATATAAAGTTGCATTCATTTCAGATATAACGGTCGCGTGTTCGCCTGTCGGATATCATGATTGTCCGTCAGTCTCTTGGCATGAATGGGTCTTACAGTAGAACTCTGAAGAGAAATAGTCATGTCACGACTTCTGGATACAGTTAACAAGTTTATAAACTATGATTATTTTCTTGTCGCTGATATCTTGATTCTGTCTGAAAATAGTACCTCTTGAAAGAGATTATATAAAAAACGATGGCTTGCTACAAAAATATATGTTGTGTCCTCTTAAGATACACAGAAAATATCTTGTAAAATGAAGAGCCGTACCCGTTTCCATTTTCATAGTGGGCATACCCAACAAATGTGTAATTCCTGTGTATCAGTCAGCGATGCGATAGTCCGCGATGACAGTATCGATAACCATTTTTTGGATTATATTAACAATAGCTTTTAATGGGCTATTACTTTGTAATCAAAGAAGCAATTAAGGCTTCTACTTCCAGCCCCATGTGACGGTAATGATGTACACCAGGTGACAAAGAACTTCTAAATCAAAGTGCAATTGGTATTCAGGTGGATATTCTTAATTAAAAATTGTTCCACACAGCATAGAGGACAAATTAACAAGCTTCGATGTCAAATATTTGGAATTCAAAGGAAAACATAAGAAATGAACTGGAAAAAAATTCCTATATTTGAAATAAATACTGCTATTAAAAAAGCCACTGATGAAGGAATTCAAAAAGTCGTTTATTTCATTAATCAGACAAATAATTTTGGGAAGAGTAAATCAGAATTGTCGGAGCTAAGTATTCGGTTTTGTGGCATAGAGAGCAGTGTCTCCTAAAGGATACGAGAATCAAAGACAATTATTATCAGCTCCTTCGCGCAGCACATTCGATAGGTATAGAGGAAATGTGGAATTTTATATCAGCCTACCCCGTTTAATAAACACTAGGATCAAAACCGGAGCTAAAATACCCAACCAACGGAGAAACTTGAGACGGTAGTGGCTGATTAATTGGCTCTTAGAAAAAAGACTAAAATATGACAGAACGATTGATACATCTTATCGCTTGGTCAATGCAGGAAAGGGTAGGGGGGTTAATATTATCTATGTATAGGTAAATGCCCCCCATAAGAAAATAATTTAAGTACTCTCTTTTGTCGTGAACGGTCTATCAGGAAAGTTCACTACCTCTGCGGCTTAATTTCTAGTGAGAAATTCACAAGGGTCCGAACTTTACACCTTCATTAAGAAGGTGATTAAAACCGTAGAGGATAGTGGATTCCTTGTGATAAAAATTCTGACGGACAATCACGAAACAAACGTCTTCATGTTTATACATTTTGGATAATCTCGAATGTCCTACTGATAATGTCCTAATCAATCTAGAAACAGAAACTCTTGCTTTGTGTTGATGAAGAGAGGATGGAGTGTGACATTTGCGTCAGCATTATCTTACTGGCTGGAGCTGCGACAACACTGATGCGACAGATTATGCATTAGGACAGAGGAGGACTTCGATACCCAAAACCTTATTTTGTTGCTCTGATGAACATCAGCAGGCGTTTGTGGTAGTTGCTATGCCCTTGTGTCGCAAGTATTTCAAACTTGCAGCGTAATGCGAGGACTTGCTACTTCATTCCTTTCAGAATGTGTTCTGTTACAGTGTGAGGTCAAAGAACATTATCAAAATGTTAGTGAGTCAATCCTAACCAAGTTCGTAAATCTCTATTAAGTGATATTACTTTGGCAAGAACACAAAAAGTGTATCAGTCCAAGCCTTCGTCTAGGATAATCTTAAAATTAAAAACTACGTCTTCATACAGGTAATATTACCGACATTTTATATTGCTGATGTAATTTACTAGCTTCAGTGAGCATATGACTATACTGCATAGTGTTTTGTATTATATCGTCATAACAATGCGTTAAGAAGTTCGAATGTCTATGCTTGTCATCTAGCGTGGAATTTTTGACTCGTCCTACTAGCAAAAAGCCTCGCATAGAACAGGATCGAGACGGCGGTGCTCTGAACGAACCATTAGGAATTCTCGGAGGAGAATGAGCCTGCCCGGAGGCCCCTGGTTCGTTTCTCTGCCAGGTCAGACCTTTTTACTTGGATTTGAGGGCTGGTTTGAGGTGCACTCATCCTATGTGATTACAATTGAGGAGATATCTGACGGTGAGATAGTGGCCCCGGTGTAGAAAGCCAAGAATAACGGTCGAGAGGATTCGTCATGCCGACCACACGGCACATCGTAATCTGCAAGCCTTCGGGCTGAGCAGTAGTCGCTTGGTAGTTCATGGGTCTGCTGGGCTTATGCGTCATGGGGGTTTGGTTAGGGTTGTCCGAGGACAAGTTCGGCTCGCCAGAAGCAGGTCTTTTGGATTTGACCCCCGTAGACGTCCTGCGCGTGGTGGTGAGGATGAAATAATGATGAAGACGACTCATAAATCCAGTCCTCTTGCCAGCAAAATTAACCAATTATGATTAAAATTCCCGACCCTGCAGAGAATCGAACTCGGAACCACTGCGACCAAAGGCCAGCACACTAACCATTTAGCCATGGAGCCGGACCCTCCTATTGGAGATGTCGTAGATGAAATCACTTGACCACCTTCCAGGTTCACGGTTGAGATCAGAGGCATCTCCCAGCATTTCAGATCTTCCCTCATTATGGAAAATGTATCTGAACCTCAAAATGAGTATATACGTATTTTCTGTTTTGTAGGTAAGCCTACAAGATTTGGTTTCAAGTTCTGATCAGGAAGTACTAGTGAAGGGCACAAAGTGTGGATTGAACCATACCAAGGGGCCGGAACTTACAATGACAAGTACGCCAATGACAGTTTGGGCTATTGCGCCGTAATGTCGTATAGGGATGAACTTGCCATATCAGACGTACCGTACCAGGTCTGTTTTGACCATCTGTTCACCAGCATTTGAATCCTACGTGCCCTAAAATAAAATACCCTGCAGTCAACTGGGACAATAAAGGCAAAAAAGTGTTTCCAGTAACTGCTCGTTGCTCTCAGTAGTTAATTTTAAAAACTGAAACAGAGGAAACTTCAAGGTTGCCAAGGATGAAAATTCAGGTAATACAGTAAATTTGATATTTCATCATTTTGAAAAAAATAACTGATGCCTAATCCTAATGAACCAATGTACAGTTTTCTATTTTCAGGTGTAGTGGTGTTTCGTTGGCATGACAACAAGGTAGTCACTGCAGCATCTAACCATTTTACACTATGGCGTAATGCTTAGAATCCGATTTGTGAAGAGAAATTAATTATATAATTAAGGAATAAATTAATGATCTGGAATTGGATTACATTGTTTTCAAAAGTAGTGACTGAGATAGTAGGTTGTGAATTTCCTGGACGTCCCTCTGAAAGAATGTTCAATTTGCAGCATAGTAAGCAAGGAATTTCGTTAACACTTCTTCTTTTGCTTTATATACATGCTCAGTGATAGATTTCCACGGAAATACTCCTCATTCCAAGCAAAAAATAACGCAGTGTTATCTGGGATACGATTTATTTGATTTCAGTTTCCTTCTTCCCATCAGATATTCCTGAGTCAATTTTTGTTCCCTCCACACTCAGTAAATGTCATGTTTGTGAAAGCCTAGGACGTCTTACACTTTCACAGTATTCACGTCCTTCCATTTCGTCTTCCTATATCATAAAACAAACGTCTCTTACTGTACACCTAGTACCTTGAAATCAGGATGAATGAGTCTAAGCATCGCTGCTTTGATATTCCTCTGCTTACTCTCATTTCTTATGTATTTATTTAATTGCTCTAGATTTAATATATTTAGATAACTAATTTTGTTTGTGTAAGGGACGCGTGGCTACTGCAGTAGTTTTTCAAATACTCATAATAGCAGACAAGCCGAAAGAAAAAAGAGAGCATTAGTACACAATAATGCAATACGAGTGAGCCTAACTTAATTTCCATTTCATAACTTGCAACGATTATTTTATATTTCAACTTGCTCCCAATTATCTCGCTGGTGGTACGTCATATCATGGAATTCTACCGCAACTTCAGTTCGTTATTCTCCGCAAAGCACTCTCTTATCGACAACTTGATCTCACACTTGCCAAAACTCTACTCTAATTATACAATTCCTCCTGCGATTCTCCATGCATTTCTGTGTCCGCAAGTAAAATGTGTCTAATACAAACCGGTTTTCTCACGCTTAAATAACGTCAATAAAAAAGTTTAAATCTTTGCAGGATCTAATTGAAATTCCATAGCACATTAAAACGTATCTTTATAGTTTACATACCTTCTTCTTTTTGCAATATAAATATACATTTAAATAAAATTTCTGTCGTCAATGCTCTTCACTTATAAATTCAGTGATAATCGTACATAACGCCCTTGACATGCACGCTGGACCACACACGCTAAGATACGTAACGTGCAATTACACTTGTATATATAAATTCCACCGACTTGCCCGTGTCGGTAAACAATCAACAATTTTCCGCAGTAAAAGTGCACTTCCACAGCATTACATCCGTTACGGTTGAGCAACAGCAAGGTATAGTACATGCCGCTAGGCTATCAAGATATTGCACGGCTCCTGGCTCGCTTCGCACTGGCTGAGCTCTTCAGTATTCGGAAGATCCATGGTTCATTTCACATGGAGCGCTCAGTTCTTGGAAGGTATGCCACATTCACTATTCTTCAAAGAACAGAGGTCCGCTGGTTTAAATAAATGCTGCCATTCTAAATTAGTATAGAGAAGCCATGTTTGAAAATATCCTACATTAAGAAGTTTCATTGAATTACAGTATATTTCTTTTTTTCCCCTGATACGAGAAAGAATAATTTCCTTCTTTCTTTCTTTCTTTCTTTCATTCCTTCTTTTTTTTCTCTCTTTCGTTGCTTATTAATTAATTAATTAATTAATTAATTAATTTATTTATTTATTTATTTATTTATTTATGCGAAAGGAAGCTGTGGTATTTTACTGAAACTCACTTCTCATTCAATGCTTTGTCTGAGTTCTAAACACTAACCCCTAGCGATCATGCCACTGAGCTACCATGCACTGTGTTTGATTAAAACATCGAGTGTATTCAGGCCAGCATAACAGCCTCTACGTTCTGAGAGACACATATTTTCTATTTTAAGATTCAGTTAATCGAACAGCACTACCAGAACATTTCTTTTTCGAAAACTTAAATATCCTGAGTTAATTCTTCCTACAGTGTCCTCTCATTCATTACAGAAAATGCATGCACAGTAGATGGTTAAATATCGTAGTGGACTAGACGTTGACATACTCTGTTGAAGGTTGCGACCTCGAATACCACCATATACAGTTTCTTTTAATTTGTTTTGTTCTTTGAGTCATCAGTCTACAGATTGGTTTGAAGCACCCCACGCCCCCCTCTTCTATCAATACAATGCCACCCTAACATTTCATTCCTACGTGACTAGAAAGGAATCGACTTGAAGCTGCTGAAATGTGGATATGGAAGAAAATGACCAGAACGAGCTGGACGGAAAGAAAAACCAACCTGGAAATCTTAAGGCAAGTTAAAGAAAAGAGAAGATTTTTAAAGGAAATGGAAAACAGGAAATTAAAATTTATTGGACATGTCATCAGACACAATACTTTCATCACTAACATTCTTGAAGGGAAAGTGCTGGGAAAGAAAGGGAGAGGAAGACCTAGGATGAAGTATTTGGACGACATCAAGAAGAGGTTAGATTGTGACAATTACATAAAACAGCCAATGAAAGAAGAGAGTGGTTGCATCGACAAGGCATTAGCCTTAGGAAGATTGATTGATTGATTGATTGATTGATTGATTGATTGATTGATTGATTGATTGATTGATTGATTGATTGATTGATTGATTGATTGATTGATTGATTGATTGATTGATTGATTGATTGATTGATTGATTGATTGATTGATTGATTGATTGATTGATTGATTGATTGATTGATTGATTGATTACTGCATCCCACATCTGGGCTAGTCCGTACGTCTTTGTCTCACCTTAATCTACCTCTACCGTTCTTACCCCGTGCACTTCTCTCGAAGAATAACTGAACTAATTGAGTGTCTCGAGATGTGACTTATCAATCTCTTATTTCGGTCATATTTCACCAAATAGTCCTTCTCTCACAAACTCTAAGCAGCATCTGTATCTGATCCAATCTAACAATCGTATCTTCAGAATTCTCCTAAAATACAACTTTTGAAGGGCTTCTCTTTATTTTTTCTTTCCTTCCTTCTTTCTTTCTTTCTTTCTTTCTTTGAAAGCTAATCTCTATTTTTCACTTTCATGAATACCCCATACCGTACAAAAGTCTTCGAAAACATATTTCTAATAAGCAATTCTATGTTTGATCCGACTAGATTTAACGTATTCCCTGTGCTAGTCTGCATTTTACGTCCTACTTACTTCTGCTGTTGTTACCCAACAAAGCTATTCATCCACTTCCCTCAAAACTTAAGTTCCAACTCTGATATTTCCTGCATCATCCAACTTCAGGTCAACTGCTGTGTTAAACGTATTCGAGACCTGTATTACGTTAGGTTACGTTGAGAATTTCGTTTTGGATAAAATCATCCGATATTCCAGAAATTCTTTATCATGAATACTAGTTAATCGGGAATAATAATGGTAATAATGGTAATACTACTACTACTACTACTACTACTACTACTACTACTAATAATAATAATAATAATAATAATAATAATAATAATAATAATAATAATAATAATAATAATAATAATGATAATAATGTAATCAAACCTGAGGCGTAATATGCAGGGCGAGCTCGAAAATATCCTTAAAGAAGAGCGAAAAATCATGCGGAAAATTTTACGACCAAGACATACGGAAGAAGGGTACCGCGGAAGACCTCAGTAAATATACAAACATACATACATGCATTATCATTAAATACTGTTATGCCTTTCAGCGTTCAGTCTCCAAGCCTCTGTAAATTTACTAAATGTCGCTACAATCCTCTATTTGCAGCTAGTGCTGTGGCCTCATTTAGTTCTATACCACTTAAATCGGTAGAAACTGAATCTAACTATCGTCGTCATGGTCTCCCTCTACTTCTCTTACCCTCCATAACAGAGTCCATTGTTCTTCTAGGTAACCAATCCTCCTCCATTCGCCTCACATGGCCCAACCACCGAAGCCGGTTTATGCGTACAACTTCATTCATCGAGTTCATTTCAAAATTAACCTTTATCTCCTCATTCTGAGAACCCTCCTGACATTGTTCCCACCTGTTTGTACCAGCAATCATTCCCGATACTTTCATGTCTGTTAATTCCAACTTATGAATAACATATCCTGAGTCCTCCCAGCTTTCACTCCCGTAAAGCAAAATTGGTCTGAAAATAGACCGATGTAAAGATAGTTCCGTCTGGGAGCTGATTTCCTTCTTACAGAATACTGCTGATCGAAACTGCGAGGTCACTACATTAGCTTTACTGCACCTTGATTCAATCTCACTTACTATATTAATATCCTGGGAGAACACACATCCTTAAGACTTGAATGTACATCTCCCTGTTCCAGCTTTGCATCAAAAAATTGAAATTTATTTCTCTTGGATTTCCTACCTACTGACATCAATATAGTCCTTGAAAGGCTAATTTTCATACCATACGCATTGCACCTATTTTCAAGTTCCAAGAAATTGGACTGCAGGCTTTCTGCCACTAAGACCAAGTTGTCAGCATAGGGCAGATTGCTTACTACATTTCCACCTAACTGAATCCCTACCTGCCACTTTATTCATTTCGGCAGATGATCCATGTAAATTACGAACAACAAAAGAGAAAGATAACACCCTTGTCTAACCCCTTTAAGTACACTGAACCAAGAACTCATTCTACCACCAATTCTCACTGCAGCCCAATAATTGTCAACATAAATGCCTTTGATTATAATAATCTTTAATGCTAAAGTACCCCAGTATAGCGAACATCGTTTCCTTCGATAAACTGACTTATGTTTTATCTAGATATGCGAAACATAAACACAACTGTTTATTCCTCTCGCAGCATTTTTCAGTTAACCTGGCACGTACTGAAAATCTGATCCTGACAGCCCCTCTGTGGTCTTAAACCACACTGGTTTTCATCCAACTTACTCTCAACCACTGATCGCACCCTCCCTTCCAAGATGCCAGTGAATACTTTGCCCGGTATACTAATCAATGTGATACCTTGTTAGTTGTTGCAATCCTTCCTGTTCCCTTGCTTATAGATAGGTGCAATTACTGCTCTAGTCCAATATGAAGGTACCTTACCCACACTCCATGCTAATCTTACTACACTATAAAACCATTTCAAACCTGCCTTCCCACTATACCGGGCAAGTTGGTCGTGCGGTTAGGGGCGTGCAGCTGTGAGCTTGCATCCGGGAGATAGTGGGTTCGAACCCCACTGTCGGCAGTAATTTCCCATTCTCACACCAGACAAACGCTGGAGCTGCAGCTTAATTAAGGTCACAGCCGCTTCCTTCCCATTCCTAGGCCTTTCCTATCCCATCGTCGCCATAAGACCTATCTGTGTCGGTGCGACGTAAAACAAATAGCTAATATTCCCACTATACATCACTATTTTAGGTCTAATTTAATCTATTCCTGCTACTTTATGGCAATGGAGTTTATTCACCATCCTTTCCACTTCCTCAAGCGTAATTTCACCAACATAATTTTCCTCCTCCCCATGAGTTGGGTTGTTTGTGACACTACCAGGAAGATTTCCTTTTCGTTGAGAAGATTTTCAAAATATTTCCTCCACCTGTCCATTGATTTCCTGGGATATATTATGAGTTTGCTGAATTACCCAGTTCCTTTTCCCTCCCTTCCTGAGATTCTTTATTACTGTCCAGAATGGTTTTCCTGCTACCTGACTTAGACTTCCCAGGTTATTACCAAAATCTTACCATGACTTGTTTTTAAAATTTAACAACTATTTGTTTCACTCTGTTTCATTCATCTACTTCTTCTGCCTTCTTCGAAGGCATTTCTGATAAGCATTCTTTTGTACGTTTACAAGCTGCTCTCACTTCATCATTCTAGCAAGAAATTCGCTCTTTCCCATCTTTACACACAGTTGTTCATAGGCATCACCTTCCTGTTTCTACTACAACACCCCTGTATGCCACCCATTCTCCTTCTATATCCTGAACCTGCTTACTGTCCACTGTTATGAACTTCTCACTAATCATACCTATGTACTTCTGTCTAATTTCCTCGTCCTGGAAATTTTCTACGCTTATTCGTTTGCAGATAGATTTCACTTTCTCTATCCTAGGTCTAGAGAGGATTAGTTCACTACAGATCAGATAATGTTCTTTAACATCGTAAAATCCCTGGAAATCCCGTACATTCCTAACAGATTTCCTGAATTTGAAATCGGTTAAGATATAGTCTATTACGGATCCGGTACCCCTACCTCACACGTGAAGCGATGAATAGCCTTATTCTTGAAGAATGAATTCGTAACTGGCAAACCCATACCAGCACAGAAGTCCAGTAAACGCTTCTCATTCCTATTAGTTTCCCTATCTTCCTTATATTTACCGATCACCCTTCCGTATCCTTCAGGTTTTTTTTCCAACTCTCGCATTGAAATCGCCCATTAGCACTATCCTTTCTGTTGACCCTGATTACGCACTCAATGCTTCATAAAACTTGTCAATTTCACATTATCTACTTCCTCACATGGTGAATACAGTGAGATAATTCTCGTCCTAATTCCTCCAACTGCCAAATCTACCCACATCATTCGCTCATTTACGTGCCTAACAGAAACTATGTGCAATAGTATTCCTGATAAACAGCCCTACCCCTCACTCTGCCCTTCCCTTTCTAACAGCCGTCAAGTACACTTTATAATCTCCTATCTTTTCCTCGTTATCTATCCTTACTGGAATATCAGTTACTCCTAGCACATCCAGATGCATCCTCTTTGCTGACTCAGTCTGTTCTACTTTCTTTCTTCCATAAGACCCCTTAATAGCTCCCCATAGAATTCCAGTTTGTTCGCCAAATTGTTTCCAGGGAGTCCCTCGCCTGTCAAATGGAAGTTACTCCCATAGGTCCGAGGCTTGTTAAAATGTTCTGAGCTCAGTCAATTCTGCGGATCAGGATGCTGCCCTACTTACACATAGACTAAGTGAGGATCACTCCTCTAACGGGTTAGGGACCAACCAACGTGCGTCGATTTTCAAACACAGAAGTCAAAATACTCTAGTAGTTATATTTTTCTTTCTTATTACAAAGCATATAGGTAGAAGGTTTTGAAGACCTGATTGTAAAAATTGATGCTGGTCGACCGTACGCCGACAGATACCAAAAAGCATGCTAATAAAGTACTTCGATATTTTTGGTCCTTCTTTAGGAAAGTAGAGTGCGAGAACTGTACCTCAGGGCTATGTTGCTGAATGAATGTATAATTTTTTAACGTACCTACAGTACCTCTGTCAGGTTGCATGGTAGGTGTATCTGCTATATTGACCCTAATCACTTTCAATGTTAGTAATACTCTAATAATTGCTGCTTATCCCTAAAAAGCATAAGTCATATTTCACTTTTTAGATGATATTTAGATAGTTTTTAGGCCATATTTACTTGTATATTTCTGTACATCTTTAGGTCATAAACTTCCAAACACTGCTGATATCAATACATTCAGTTTTTTGGATAACTCCTTCTCGGAGTCTGCTACAATTGCTATGCCATCTGCAAATCGTATGTAATTGCCAATTTATTCCGCCTGTATTTGCCTTAAACGTATTTATGACTTCTTCTACGGATGCAGTAAGGACGCACAGTGAGAGAGAGCATCCGTGCCTTACGCCTTTTCTGATTTTTGCTGTGGTCTGTCCTTCATAGAGTCAGAGCGTCAGCCTCTTGTCTTTCCATTCCACACCTGTAGTTTTAAGAACTAGTTTGTCAAAACTCGCTTTATCGACGTGTTTCTATTCATCTCCAATCTCGTTTCAAATTCTTTTGGAAAGCAAGTATTGCTTCTCTTGTCCCACCAACCCAATCATAAATTCGAACTGGTCCTGATCAATTTCTGCGTTATCCTGATTTTTTATTATTGCTAGTAGTATTTTGGATGTATAAGAGAGCAGAGTTATGGTTCTGTGTTTGTAGAATTCTACACTACTTCCTTTCATCTATATATATATAAAATAACTTGTCCGGACTGACTGACTGACTGACTGACTGACTGACTGACTGACTGACTGACTGACTGACTGACTGACTGACTGACTGACTGACTGACTGACTGATTCATCATCGCCGAGCCAAAACTACTGGACATGAAATGAAACATTGGGGATACATTTATATTAAAACGTAGGTGCTAGGTAAGAGAGGATTTTTGGATATTCCGTCGCTAAGGGGGTGGAAAAGGGGGGTGAAATTGTAAATTGAGTGTACCTATATCTCAAAACTTTAAAAGTTTACAGATGTAAAAATGGTATTTAGGATCTTCTTTAAAAATAAGGAAATACGTATTTCTTGTTTTCGGAAAATCCCAATAGGAGGGGTGAAAAAGGGTGAAAAGTGGTTGAATGCCTTTAATCAGGATACCGGTACGTATATCTCAGAAACTGAAGATATTACAGACCTGAAAATTGGTACTTTTGATCTCTCTTAAAAATAAAGAAACACGTATTTTTTTGTTTTTGAAAAATCCAATTAATGGGAGGGTAAAAAGGGGGGTGAATTTTTAAAATGAGTGTATCTATATCTCAAAACTTTTAAAGTTTACAGATGTAAAAATTGGTATTTAGAATCTTCATTAAAAATAAAAAATCACGTATTTTTTTGTTTTCGGAAAATCCCAATAGGAGGGGTGAAAAGGGGTGAACAATGGGTTGAATTTTTTTAATGAGGATACTTATATCTCAGAAACTGAAGATATTACAGACGTGAATTTTAGTGTTTGGGATCTCCTTTAAAAATAAGGAAACACGTATTTTTTTGTTTTTGGAAAATCCAGTTAATGGGGGGTGAAAGGGGGGTGAAGTTTTAAAATGAGTGTATCTATATCTCAAAACTTTTAAAGTTTATAGATGTAAAATATGGTATTTAGAATCACCTTCAAAAATAAAGTAACACGTATTTTTTTGTTTTCAGAAAATCCCGATAGGAAGGGTGGAAGAGGGTGAAAAAAGGGTTGAATGCCTTTAATGAGGCTACTTATATTTCAGAACCTGAATATATTTCAGACCTGAAAATTGGTATTGGGGATCCACTTTAAAAATAAGGAAACACGTATTTTTTCGTTCTTGGAAAATCCAAATAATGGGGGGTGAAAAGGGGGCTGAATTTTAAAATGAGTGTGTCTATATCTTAAAACTTTAAAAGTTTACAGATGTAAAAATTGGTATTTAGAATCTGCTTTAAAAAGAAAGGAACATTAATTTTGTTTCGGAAAATCCCAATAGGAGGGGTGAAACAGGGGTAGAATGCCTTTAATGAGGATACTTAAATCTCAGAAACTGAAGATATTACAGACCTGAAAATTGGTATTTGGGATCTCCTTTCAAAATAAACATTTTTTTTTTTTTTTTTTTTGCTTTTGGAAAATCCAATTAATGGGGGATGACAAGGGGGTTTAATTTTTATACAGTACATCTCAAAAACTTAACATGTTACATAAGTGAAAAATGGTATTTTTATATATGTTAAAAATAAAGAAACGTGTATTTTTAGTTTTCGAAAATACCACTTGGGTGGAGAGGGGGGTAAAAGGGACTGAAAATGGTGTTGAATTATTTTAATTAGACTACTGTTATCTCAAGAATGAAGTTGTTACAGGCGTGAAATTTGATATTTGGAAACTGCTTTAAAAGTAAAGAAACACCTATTGTCGGAAAATCCAATGAATGCGGGGGGGGGGGGGAGGTGAAAGAATTTAAAATTAATTGACTTAATTGTAGGAGAATACTAACATCTAATAATAACTAAAGTTGTTAGGACCTACAGACGTGAAAATTGGTATTTGGTTCTCCTTTAAAAACAAAGAAAAACCCGTTTAGTGGGGGGGAGAATCATCTTGGGGGGCAGGAGTGAAAAGGAATTGAATTCCTTTCATGAGGACACATTAATCAAAAATTGAAGAAGTTACAGTCGTGATAATTGGTATTTAGACGATCCTTTTCTATTAAAGAAACAAGTATTTTTTCCGGAAAATTCACTTGGAGGGGGGGAGGAGTGTGAAAATGAAAAATGTGAATTATTTTTATCTCAAAACTAAAGCTAATAGACGTGAACATTGATGTTTGGAATCTCCTTTAAACATAAAGAAACACGCCTTCTTTTAGTTCTTTCGGGGGGGGGGGGGTGTAAATAAACTTAACGGCGGTGGGGTGTAAACGGAGGTGAGACCAATTGATTTTACTGTTCATAATGTATTTATAAGGAGCCTCCGTTGCTCAGGCGGCATCGCGCCGGCCTCTCACAGCTGGGTTCCCTGGTTGAAATCCTGGTCTCTACATGTGACATTCGTGCTGGACAAAACGGAGGCGGGACAGGTTTTTCCTGTCACCATTCATTCCAGCAACACTGTCCAATATCATTTCATTTCTTTTGTCATTCATTAATCATTGCCCCAGAGGAGTCCGACAGGTTTCGGCAGCTGGCACAATTCCTGTTGTCGTCGTTAGATGGAGGCTTTATTCATTCCTTTCCTGACCCTGTGGAATGACTGGAAACAGGCTGTAGATTTTCGATGTACTTATTCTGATCATAAACCGATAATTATTAATGTTTCCTGGGTTCGTTTTCAAGAGCCATCTTTTCCTTCGGAGAACGTTCTTAGATTACAGTAGATTCTCCTGCCATATACACTGACAGAGCAAATGCAACACCAAGAAGGAGTGGTCAGCACCTTATGCCAATTGCAGGGTAGACTGACGTCACTGAGGTATGCTCATGATGTGAAATGCGCCGCTGTGCTGCGCACGTAGCGAACGATAAATGGGACACGGCGTTGGCGAATGGCCCACTTCGTACCGTGATTTCTCAGCCGACAGTCATTGTAGAACGTGTTGTCGTGTGCCACAGGACACGTGTATAGCTAAGAATGCCACACCGCCGTCAACGGAGGCATTTCCAGCAGACAGACGACTTTACGAGGGGTATGGTGATCGGGCTGAGAAGGGCAGGTTGGTCGCTTCGTCAAATCGCAGCCGATACCCATAGGGATGTGTCCACGGTGCAGCGCCTGTGGCGAAGATGGTTGGCGCAGGGACATGTGGCACGTGCGAGGGGTCCAGGCGCAGCCCGAGTGACGTAAGCACGCGAGGATCGGCGCATCCGCCGCCAAGCGGTGGCAGCCCCGCACGCCACGTCAACCGCCATTCTTCAGCATGTGCAAGACACCCTGGCTGTTCCAATATCGACCAGAACAATTTCCCGTCGATTGGTTGAAGGAGGCCTGCACTCCCGGCGTCCGCTCAGAAGACTACCAATGACTCCACGGCATAGACGTGCACGCCTGGCATGGTGCAGGGCTAGAGCGACTTGGATGAGGGAATGGCGGAACGTCGTGTTCTCCGATGAGTCACGCTTCTGTTCTGTCAGTGATAGTCACCGCAGACGAGTGTGGCGTCGGCGTGGAGAAAGGTCAAATCCGGCAGTAACTGTGGAGCGCCCTACCGCTAGACAACGCGGCATCATGGTTTGGGGCGCTATTGCGTGTGATTCCACGTCACCTCTAGGGCGTATTCAAGGCACGTTAAATGCCCACCGCTACGTGCAGCATGTGCTGCGGCCGGTGGCACTCCCGTACCTTCAGGGGCTGCCCAATGCTCTGCTTCAGCAGGATAATGCCCGCCCACACACTGCTCGCATCTCCCAACAGGCTCTACGAGGTGTACAGATGCTTCCGTGGCCAGCGTACTCTCCGGATCTCTCACCAATCGAACACGTGTGGGATCTCATTGGACGCCGTTTGCAAACTCTGCCCCAGCCTCGTACGGACGACCAACTGTGGCAAATGGTTGACAGAGAATGGAGAACTATCCCTCAGGACACCATCCGCACTCTTATTGACTCTGTACCTCGACGTGTTTCTGCGTGCATCGCCGCTCGCGGTGGTCCTACATCCTACTGAGTCGATGCCGTGCGCATTGTGTAACCTGCATATCGGTTTGAAATAAACATCAATTATTCGTCCGTGCCATCTCTGTTTTTTCCCCAACTTTCATCCCTTTCGAACCACTCCTTCTTGGTGTTGCATTTGCTCTGTCAGTCAGTGTAAATAGAAATTTAAACACATTTGAAATAAACGATAGGAATGAGATTGACCGTCCTATTTTTCACCTCTATAATAAGGTCAATAATGCACGGAAGTATGTCATTCGTATCGCCAGAAATCCCGCACACTTGCCTACGCGCGACAATGGTGCTGGTCATATTCTCAACAATGACAATGGCAGCACATGTAATTTAACGCCAAGTAGCGGTCTTAATAATAATAATAATAATAATAATAATAATAATAATAATAATAATAATAATAATAATAATAATAATAATAATAATGTTCTGGACCGTCGTCAAATGTGCGGACCGTGCTGGAAACGGGTCCTGGACGGGTAATGACTAAGAATGCAGTCCGACCGCGGGTTCAGTACCGGCAAGGCTCCCAATACGACACCACTCCGGATCTGCTGAAGGATTTGATATAATTATATCAAAAATGCTTATAGGAAAATATGGCAAAGATTTAGGACCCAACTGGCCGGGTGGAATACCTGGACCTAGCCCGGGAAGTACGAAATCGATTGCTGGAAAGAAAGATTGAAGGATGGGAGGAAACTTGCCGTAATCTATTAGAAAACGAGTCAGATCGCGAATTTTGGCGGATTCTCTCAGAGAACGAGTCAGATCGCGAATTTCGGCGGATTATACACTGACTGACAGAGCAAATGCAACACCAAGAAGAAGTGGTTCGAAAGGGATGAAAATTGGGGAAAGAACAGAGACGGCACGGACGAATAATTGATGTTTATTTCAAACCGATATGCAGGTTACACAATGCACACGGCATCGACTCAGTAGGATGTAGGACCACCGCGAGCGGCGATGCACGCAGAAACACGTCGAGGTACAGAGTCAATAAGAGTGCGGATGGTGTCCTGAGGGATGGTTCTCCATTCTGTCAACCATTTGCCACAGTTGGTCGTCCGTACGAGGCTGGGGCAGAGTTTGCAAACGGCGTCCAATGAGATCCCACACGTGTTCGATTGCTGAGAGATCCGGAGAGTACGCTGGCCACGGAAGCATCTGTACACCTCGTAGAGCCTGTTGGGAGATGCGAGCAGTGTGTGGGCGGGCATTATCCTGCTGAAACAGAGCATTGGGCAGCCCCTGAAGGTACGGGAGTGCCACCGGCCGCAGCACATGCTGCACGTAGCGGTGGGCATTTAACGTGCCTTAAATACGCACTAGAGGTGACGTGGAATCATACGCAATAGCGCCCCAAACCATGATGCCGCGTTGTCTAGCGGTAGGGCGCTCCACAGTTACTGCCGGATTTGACCTTTCTCCACGCCGACGCCACACTCGTCTGCGGTGACTATCACTGACAGAACAGAAGCGTGACTCATCGGAGAACACGACGTTCCGCCATTCCCTCATCCAAGTCGCTCTAGCCCGGCACCATGCCAGGCGTGCACGTCTATGCTGTGGAGTCAATGGTAGTCTTCTGAGCGGAGCGGACGCCGGGAGTGCAGGCCTCCTTCAACCAATCGACGGGAAATTGTTCTGGTCGATATTGGAACAGCCAGGGTGTCTTGCACATGCTGAAGAATGGCGGTTGACGTGGCGTGCGGGGCTGCCACCGCTTGGCGGCGGATGCGCCGATCCTCGCGTGCTGACGTCACTCGGGCTGCGCCTGAACCCCTCGCACGTGCCACATGTCCCTGCGCCAACCATCTTCGCCACAGGCGCTGCACCGTGGACACATCCCTATGGGTATCGGCTGCGATTTGACGAAGCGACCAACCTGCCCTTCTCAGCCCGATCACCATACCCCTCGTAAAGTCGTCTGTCTGCTGGAAATGCCTCCGTTGACGGCGGCCTGGCATTCTTAGCTATACACGTGTCCTGTGGCACACGACAACACGTTCTACAATGACTGTCGGCTGAGAAATCACGGTACGAAGTGGGCCATTTGCCAACGCCGTGTCCCATTTATCGTTCGCTACGTGCGCAGCACAGCGGCGCATTTCCCATCATGAGCATACCTCAGTGACGTCAGTCTACCCTGCAATTGGCATAAAGTTCTGACCACTCCTTCTTGGTGTTGCATTTGCTCTGTCAGTCAGTGTATATAAAACAATAAGCATTCAATTATAAATTTCAGTATAATACCGTAGCGAAGCACGGGTATCTTGCTAGTACTGTATATAATAATGATTCTGCTTTTGATGAAGTATTTTTCGAATTTCACCATGATCGTAGGATTTGCATATCATGGCATATGGAAGTTTATTCAGTTTCTCTCTCATATATTTTAGCAGTTCTCGTGGGTTATCTGGATCAATGGCTTTATTTTCCTTTAATTGCTGAACTGCTGATTCAAACTCCCTCCTTGTGTGTGTAGGACTTTTATCATCTTCTCCTACTTCATGTACTTTCAGCACATTTGCTCCACCAGACAATTGTTGAAGGTATTTTTTGCCACCGTGCACTGATGTTATCATTATCTATTAATATTTCTCCTAATTTTATCTCTTACTACGTTGCTTTTCACTTGTTGTTTCCATTTTAATATTGTTCCGATATGCTCTATCCGTTTTTCCTTCAGCAATCCCTTTTCCAAAATTCTCAGTTTCCTTGACCATTCACACTTCTTTCGCTCTTCTACACGGGGTTGTAATTTAACAGCAACAACAACAATATTAATAATAATAATAATAATAATAATAATAATAATAATAATAATAATAATAATCGAGCGAGTTGGCCGTGCGATGAGAATCGCGCAGCTTTGAGTTTGTGTTCGTGAGTTGTGGGTTCGAACCCCACCGTCGCCAGCCTCGAAGATGGATTTCCATGGTTTCCCATTTGTGCACCAGGCAAATGCTGAGGCTCTACCTTACTTAAGGCGAAGGCCGCTTCCTTCCCACTCCTAACCTTTTACTATTCCATCGTCGCCATAAGACCTATCTGTTCCGGTGCGACGTAAAGCAAATTGTAAAGAAAACAAAAAATAATAATCACCACTATCATCGGCATCATCATCTTGCTCGCCTTGTCTGTTGGCACAAAATGTGGGTTAGGCCCAGCTTTACGACTGGATGCCCTTCTTGACACCAATAATGTGTGGAGGGTTATTTTTTGTATTGGGTGTTTCTTTGGTGGTTTGTAGTGTTGTATGTAGGGTATTTAAAGAATATAACACACTCCCAGTCCACCAGCATGTGGAATTAACAATGTGCAGTTAAAATCTCAGGCCCTGCCGGGAAGCGAAGTTGAGACCCTCTGAATCGAAGGCTAGTATCCAGACCGTTTATTTAAGGATCTTTAAAATACTACTATTAATAATAATATTAATAATATTAATAATAATAAACTTTTTCGTCATCGTCATCATCATAAACTAGAAGTCAAATTGGAGATATCTGGCACTGATATTTCACCTTCCTAATTTAACGTGACATTGCTTTCTCCATCGCCTCATTCATTCTCTGCCTGGCAGGTGATCTGCTGTTTCTAGACTTCGATTGTGGAACAGCTTGCATCGCGTGGGCGGGCAAACCACTGACGCCCAGCTTGATGAAGTACTTTACCACACCCTCTACATAGTATCACGTCTCAATAGCCTCAGATCAAAAAAGCGCTTTCAATTCTTCACTACATGTCCTGTGATATTAAGCGACTTCCTTAAAAAGAATATACCTCTGGATATAAAGAAATTGTCCCCTGTCATATTTCCTGAACGTCTTTCAGACTCTTTTACATATGGAATTATAAATCAGTCATTGTTGTGGTGTAATATACTTACCTAAATCAATTATCTTGAAGCAGTTTATACAATAAGCGATTCTAATACGAAGTTTTAATGGACGACCAACATACTCACGTTTCCAAAATAATCTAATCTTTTCCCAAGTTGCAGTCGTTTGTCCTCGATTAGGCTTTCTATAAGACATTGAATATGGAATTTTGAAGCTTAAATTTATCTTATAATTATAGGATCAGCATGCTAGTACGAATGAGAAAGTCGTAATTGTGTATCCTTGGCTTTCGAACCTCTTTGTCACAATTAGCCATACAGCAAGTAAGCAGATGAGATAAGTGTTTACTCGAAATAATGAATTCGTACATTTGAGGACGTGATAATACTAGTAATAATGATAATAATTACATATAATTGATTTTATTTCCCACTTACCACTTTTTTACGGCGTTTCCAGACGCCAAGGTGGCAGAATTTTGCACCACAAGGATTAAGTCTACCGTCAAGAGGCTGGCCTATTTGAGCACCTTAAATACCATAGGACTGTACCAGACTAGAACCTATCAACTTTTGCTTAGAAGACTAGAGCTACCATCGGAGCTACTGAACAATGTAGTCGGTTCGTTTAAAATGTGATAAAATATGTGTATTATGATGCCAAGAAGGTATTCTGTGGGCTACCGGTGCCATTTTCATAACAGAGGCACAACAGTCTTCAATACAAGAGTGTTCGACAATACTTTGGACATCAACTCACTTTTATTCCAAAGCCACATGATGATCTTCCGAATCACGAATGCAGAGGTACTGAATCGAATTGGTGAGGGGGGATAGATTTGGGTAAATTTGATGAGATGAAGAGGTAGAATGATATGACATATCTTAAGACAGGCATCGTCAATCGAGAGCGAAATGCCTTCGGAGCTAGTTTGCTCCCCGCTCTTGAGGAACGAGAGCAGCTTAGCGAGCAAGTAGGGGAAGAAATAGGCTAAGTGCAGGGGAAGTACTGCAGGCCAGTGACGCAAAGGTATAGCACATCTTTGTGGACAGGTTAGATTGCGACACGACACGCGTGAACTCATGTGAGGTGACAGTAGTGTGTTCCCGCCTTTATCCTCACACCACACGACGTTCAAGTCTAGTCGGTTAATGTTTCAGCACGGCGTAGGCCATCGACGCCAACAAGTTTCAAACTGTCTTGGAAGGAGAGTATTTGATACTTCAAGAAAATAACACACAAAATGTTTAATGTGTAGCAAAATATTGAATGACATTAAAACATTTAATCTGAAGCGCCATTGTTCTTGTGTCACGCCAACAAGTATGATAAATATGAAGGCCGGGAAAGGATAGCGTTACTATAAAAACATAAAAACAACACATCTGAGGATGTAAGTACATTTCATATTACGCTACTCAACTACGTTCATATTATATTGTTTGATAATTCCTCAGAAATTATTTATGTCCGAGTATGTATTTCATTGCTGTTGTTCATATGGTAACATTCCTGAGCGGCAAGTACGATGCCGCTACGGTATGCTACCCGCCTGTCCACTGCTCTCTTGTCACGTGACTAACAGCCGTCCCGAGCGGAGCAAGTAACACCGGCTCCTTAGAGCAACTGCGTGATGACGTCTGTCTTAAGACACCCAGGACTTGTTCAGTTCGTTTTTGATGGATGTGTAGACGGTAAGAACGGTCGGGGTAGACCAACGTATGAATATGACAAGCAGATTAGAGCAGGTGCAGGATTCAGTAATTACGTAGAAATGGAAAAGTTAGCACAGGATAGGCTGGCATGGAAGCTGCATCAAACCAGTCTATGAGTTGATGACTCAAACAACAACAATGGATATATTGGGAAATTCATAGAGATATATGTATGCCCCGTAAACGACAAGTAATAATAAATTCGATGAGGCTGATGTTTGGGAAAAATTCCGCCAGTCCAAATCGAATTTATCTTCAGAGGTTCTTATTTATATGGGGGTTGCTAGGAGGAATGGTCAATACTCAGGGATATGACAGGAACGGTAATTTGAAGCAAAAAGCTTCATATGGACATAATGTGGCCTTTTCCGAATGATTTCCGAGATAAAACACATTTAATGTACATTTATGTTTGGGCTAGTAGAACGCACGTACTTTATCGCGTGTGACATGTTTTGATCGTGCCATCTTGTGGGTGCACTATTATATGTGTATGTTTAACAGGAATGAAGACATGTGCAAGAAGAAACCAGCGATAGACGATATTAAATAAAAGTACACCGCCTTACTCCTTATCGTATTGGCTCTTGCGATAGTTCACCGTGGTCAGAACCGTCGATTCAACTTGCCTTAATGGTGAACCATATGGGCCTCAGCAGGTTCTTTCTGCTTTCCCGCAAAGTTAGTGAAATGTTACTTACGATGGTTTCCCTCTGACGTCCAGAATTTACATACAAGAAAATATGACGATCCTGTAATACTGCCTTAGTCAGCGTGACAACATTCTCGGCCGTGTTGTTTGGATTTGTTGACCGGATCTACTGGATCCCATCAGATCTGAAAAGCTAAGCAACGTTGGGCGTGGTAACCTCCTGAAAGGGTAGCTCGCGAGGTGTTTGTTAGAGAAGAAGTGGAAATAAATCGATTACCCTGTTGCAACTAAACTCCGATTGAGGGCAACTGATATCGGGCGGTTTATGTACCAAGCTATCAATGCAGAGTCACTTAAAAATATGAGCATATGGTACATTTTCAGGAACGAATGAATTAGATATAAAGTTTGTTAAGGTCATACTTGTATTTACATGAGATCTGAATTACATTTTGATATTTTTTATAGTCTGCTCTACGTCCCACCGACACAGGTAGCCTTATGGCGACGGTGGATCAGGAAAGGGCTAGAAGTGTAAAGGAAGCGACCGTGGCCTTAATTAAGGTACAGCCCCAGCATTTGCCTGGTGTGAAAGTGGGAAACCACGGAAAACCACCTCCAGGGCTGCCGACAGTGGAATTTGAACCCACTATTTCCCGAATGCAAGCTGATAGCTACGTGACAAAAACCGCATGCTCACTTGCACAGTATATTCTTATTAATGCTGATAAAATATTAAATGCTAGGAACATTCAAATCTCTCTTGGGCGACTATACATGCTTGAGTAAGACATATTATTATTATTATTATTATTATTATTATTATTATTATTATTATTATTATTATTATTATTATTATTATTATTATTATTACGTTCCATAACGAATTGTTCATTCGTAGTGCTTGTACCAAAATTTATATCAGTAAATTTCGGAGAATAGTATGAAGAATTCGATTAAGTGTATGCCACCAGTGCTCTCGGCCTCAGAAAAGTGTTAATGTTCGTGGTAATTCAGTGACATGTGCTCGAACTAGATAATAATCTGGGAATATCCATATACATAACATGGTAAACGGCAATTGTTAAGCCTTAAGAATGAAACATTTAATTTACCATCAATATCTAAACTCTCACAACTTCGGAAGTAACTTAATTCTGACACGGTGGTGTAGTCACGAGATTTCAAACCCGACTATCCCACGTTCGAATTGCATTTCATTCGGGTGAGCTTTCTGTAATAGAATGAACGTGTGGCCACAGGAAAGTTATCAAGCCCTAGACTCTAAAAAATAAACCTAACCATTCCACCTACTTCACATAAGCGCGAAATGAGACGTCGGAGATGTAAAGCAAACGAAAGGAAAGAAGGAAGATGTAGCATTTAAGGAATGTGTATATTATACTGCAGTTGTACTTAAAAAGTGTAACCAAGGTTTGAGCGATTAGAAAATATAAACATTAAACCATATACACCACTTTCGCAAGTTCTTTTAGATACTAGAAGGAGTCTTCCTGTTAGAGTTTGGGAATCAATAGGTTATTCAGAAACATTCGCTTTAGCCCAACTCCCTACCCGATTTATAGACATGGAACAAACACAGCGAATTATTCACTATCGCATGTGGAAACCGCGTGTTTTCTGATTTTATATTTTTATAACATCTCTCAAGGCTTTTTTCTTGGCTTGTCTGAAAGAACCGTTTAAAACAAACAAATGATGAAGAGGTGTAGTAGAATAGGAAAAAGAAAATAAATCTTTTCACTCACTATCTTTGGCTTTTATTTGAAGATTATGACCTCGGGTCACGCAAACCGCACAAGAAACGAAGGTGAGGGTAATCTCTCTCTCTCTTTCTGTGTAAGTGTGTGTGTGTAAGAGAGAGAGAAGAAAGATCAGCATAAAAGTGAAATGAAAGGAATAAAGGTAGAAATAATATATTTTTTCATATACTACATACACTAGCAGAGATCATATTGCACTAACAACCAGTCATTCAGTCAGTTTCATTTTGTTCTTGAAAATATGTTTGTGCTTCGGAAATATTAAGCCATTCAAGATCAAAGGAAGCTCTCACTCCCTTCTCCATTCATGGCTCCGATTTTCCTTATTATAGTTCTTAGTTTCTATGGTAATCTTCATTATTGTATGATGATTATGTAGTTTCTTGCCTTGTAAATACAACCATAACAAGAACGAGCATCATCGCCAGTTAATTCTTCACCACGACAATTGAACACTATTTCAATTTAAGCGATACTCGGCTGTATTATTCGAACGAGACATCTCGTTGCGCATGTCAGCAGCGGTAAGTAAATGGGTAAACAAATGAAAAGTAAATCAAGATGCAGTCACTAGGAGTCTTATATTTACAACATGGCCAACATAGGAAGACTGGTGACACAGCAGCGGTCAGCAGTTCTGTTACTCTTTTATGAAACAAAAACCATTATTCTGACTCAGAGGTGTTATAGACAATAGTTTATTACACGATGTGAAACAAAACCATTCTCAAGCGGTATGAAAAGTTTGTACGAGAATGAACAATATTGGAACCGATGCGAACACGGCGTGTAGAAAGGCAACTGCTTAACTGTAAAAGCAAAAAATAAAAAAATAAAAAATCAAACTCATCTCCGTACAGAGAATGAAGGCCCCTTGGTGGGTGTAAGGTAAAGGCTTCCACTATCCGTAACCTCGGCACTTGAAGGGGAAGAGTGGTTAGCTCTACGCCCGGGCGCCTTTGCCTCCAGGAATTAACCTGGTACTCATTTTTCATGTAGACTGAGTGAACCTCAGGGCCAAGTGCACCTCCGGAAGTGGAAAACTCGTTTCTTAAATTTTACGACTTCCTGGCGGGGATTCGAACCTACGTCCTTCCGGGAGAACCAAGCACGCCTTTACGGCCTTGGCCAGGCAGCCCTTATTAATGCTAACGGAGAACATTTTAAACATTTCATGCAAGAAAGACATTCATATAGTATGCTGGCACGTTCTATTCCTGTGTGTTTCTCATGATTACCGAGCTCGATAGCTGCAGTCGCTTAAGTGCGGTCAGTATCCAGTATTCGGGAGATAGTAGGTTCGAACCCCACTGTCGGCAGTAATGAAAATGGTTTTCCGTGGTTTCCCATTTTCACACCAGGCAAATGCTGGTGCTGTACCTTAATTAAGGCCACGGCCGCTTCCTTCCTACTCCAAGCCCTTTCCTGTCCCATCGTCGCCGTAAGACCTATCTGTGTCGGTGCAACATAAAACAGCTAGCAAAAAAAAAAAAAATCTCATGATTAGGCCTAATGTACTGTTTACAGTTGTGAAAAATCTACATAATAAAAAGTTTACTAAAAATTTGTCTAATCCGTCCAGCCGTTCTACTGGACCTAATTGCTTAATTCTTTTTTATTCTGTTCGGAATTATCTGCCGGTGAATCGCTAGATATTGATAGGTCTTAAAAGTCCAGTAAATTTTGAGTAATCATAAAATCAAATTACTAAATGACCACTCCAATAATTGCAGGCGAAGGCTTACCCTAACCCGCAATACATTCTCTACTTAGTGGGTTCCTAAGCGACTAACACTTTCATTAATATTCTGATATATGTCATTTTCATCCGCAGTAATGTGACTGCATGCGACCATTTATTATGACTACCTACCAAGCCAGAGAATGTTCATTTCCGCTGATCATGGAAGAATACTATTCTCTACCGATGCTCTGATTCTCTGACCTTCCTCAGTTTCTAAATGTGCTCAACAGATGGCAGAACGTCCCTAATAACTTTCATGCTGCTAAGAGAAAACAGTCGACGTACGCACAGTCGGGAAGGTATCAAGTCAACTAGCCTTCTGTGTGACCATTAACAAAGCGCAGGGACAAAATTTCGAAAAAAGTAATTGTCAACTTACCGAAACCAGTATTCAGTCACGGACAATTGAATGTTGAACTATCTCGGGCAAGATCGTTTAAAAATGTTAAGTTCTAGATACGCCCGAATGATGGAAGCACAGTGAATATTGTATGGAAAGAAGTGTTGTAATAGTACATTAAGCAACAAGGCTATAATGGCAATAATTAAGATACCAGTATGTTTACAAACCGAGCGAAGCGAGTTTTTTGTGTTAGTTGTTTTACGTCCCACCGACACAGATGGCGACGATGGGACAGGAAAGGGCTAGGACTGGGAAAGAAATGCCATGGCCTTAATTAAGGTACAGCCCCAGCATTTGCCTGGTGTGAAAATGGGAAACCACGCCGAAGCGAGTTTTATAATTTCCATACGAGTGTCTTAATTACGATTATAGGCGAGTTGCATACGACTATTTATGCTCGACGATAATTATTACACTATTTTCTAAATATTCATAAATTTCTTTCGACATGTCGCTTGACAGTTGAGTTTACTGAACAGAGCGCAGAGCGCATGTGCTGGGTTATTGATTTTCCGTGACTGGATCAGAGACCCTGACACTGTCATATTCACATGTCCAAAGCTTTGATAGAAGGTTATCATAACCTAGCTTTATTCCGAATTAAAAATTTTTATTGTACAGTTGGCGAAGTGAATTTGCGCGAATGTGCCGTGTAGTTGTGGAATACTGGAAGTAGAAGGTGCATTGATGTTAATATAGATAGATAGATAGATAGATAGATAGATAGATAGATAGATAAATGTCTTTATTGGCGTAGTTAAGGCCATTAGGCCTTCTCTTACACTAAACCAATATGTGTGTCCAACGTGTTTGATTTTGGAAACAAGTGCGAAGCTAGTGCATTGAGCGCAGGTGCGATACTATCCTTACCTAATTGGTCAAACAGATGTATCATAATGAAAATCTGAACTCTGATTGGTGGAGAACCTGCACCATAATGAAAATCTGAACTCTGATTGGTGGAGAACCTGCACCATAATGAAAATCTGAACTCTGATTGGTGGAGAACCTGAACCGTAATGAAAATCTGAACTCTGATTGGTGGAGAACCTGAACCATAATGAAAATTGAAGTATAATGAGCCTCATTAAAATTCAGTTTTCTGGCATATAATATTTCGTCGTTGCCGGGACAAAACCTTCTATGTGATAATACTTTAGGAGATATACTGACCCGCAGCGTATACATTATGAAGAGCGAGAATGCCTTGACACTACGCACACAATATTGCACCTTAGATGACAGAACCTTATCGGCCAAAGTTCTAAGCTAACAAATTTCACATAGGAGTTTTTTTTTCCTGGCAGCGACGATTTGTATTTCAGCATCGTCGAGTATAAACTACATTACGAATGAATAAATTATTATTTAGCGGTATTAAATGTTCGTAAAACTATTGAAAAGAGCGGACAAAACAATATGACTACAACAGGCATATCAAGAAGAATTATCTGGCCAATTTATAACGAATGCTGGGGATCAGGACGGGTCCTCCAATAAGTTTTAACATGGAAATAAAACGTTCACGGGCTCATGTCCATTTAACATATTATCTTCTTCTACTTGGGGGGAATGTGTCCTGAATGTTTGGCCGTACATTACTGTCACACACTGTATATTCATGATCATTCCCTTTCTTTTACCGTTACGTTCATCCTTCATAGGGTCCCTCTGTGAACAGATCGTTAGGATCCTTGGCTTGTGAAGACGCCTGATGTCCATCTGAATGCCTGCAAGGTAGTGGTGGTGACTGATGATGAAATGGCGCATGGCTTTTAGTGCCGGGAGCGTCCGAGGGCATGTTCGGCTCGCCACGTGCAGGTCTTTTGATTTCACTCCCGTAGGTGACCTGCGCGTCTTGATGAGGATGAACTGATGATGAAGACGACGCATAAACCCAGCCCCGTGCCAGTGAAGTCAACCAATGATGGTTAAAATTCCTGACCATGCCGGGAATCGAAGCCGGGACCCCACTGATCAAGGCCAGCACGATAAACATTTAGCCATTGGCCCGGACACAGTGATCATTATTTATGACAATAGTGATAATTGTTCCTTAATTGAACCTAACGTCTTGGTCAATGACTTCTTGCTGATTATTATTTTACGAGCAATTTCTGTACAACTGGGCGACCATCCTCCCTAAATACTAAACATTAATTGAAGAAACAGGCAAAATAATAGGATGGGAAAGAAAGACATACTGAGCCTCGCAAAACGAATACCGTGGTGGCCGGAAGGGAACAAGTGTCGACCAATGAAAGTCTCAGAGGAAAGATGAAAGTCAGAAGCCTGGTACAAGTAAGTGAAAGCGATATCAGACATGACTAAGCCCCGCGGCAACCAATCCACACTCACAGTCTCCTCTAACGACAGGCAGGGAATATCGTGAATTCCTCTCCCAGATATTTAAGTGCAAGTGGTTAGCGTGACAAAGCCCTAAGTTGCGTGCATTAGCTTTCGTGACCGACTCCGCTGCGCCTCATATCAGACTAATTGTCAATTGTTCTCACGAGGTTGAATAAACACATTCCACCTCTTAGTCTATAATTAAAAACCGTGGACTGGTCAAAAATCGAACCCGGGGCTTGCGCGTAGGAGGCATCACTACACCAGAGTGGTGGTATTCTTCAAAATGTGAGTCCTTTTCATTTTTCTCCGATAATTATATTTAGGATGGAATCATTATCTCGTTGTATTTTGCTATTAACACATCATTACCACTTGGTGTGGAATTATCGCAGATTCTATTGTTGGTGAATAGTTTTGTTCCAATGATAGTCTAGGTAGAACATAATCTTTACCTTCCATTAGAATATGTTTGCTAGAAATTTTACGAAACCTTTCCCATTTACTTTGTGAACGTAAAATTAATTTGTGTTCTTAATAGGGACAAATGGACCGAACAAATAACACAACATTAAGCAACAGTCTCCTAAACTCTGCTTTACTCTCTGAATGCAGCTCTTCGGTGGTGGGGTTGGGGGGTGGGGGATGACTGTCATGTGCTTTTCTGTATAATCTGTTTTCGAAAAATATGACATCCTTTCAATTTCATCGTACGACAGTCTACCTTGTAACTATGTTAAGATGTCTCGCCAAGTTATCCGCTATAGCAAAATGCGAAATTATTGCTTGAAACAATGAAACAATGGCATGGAGAGAATAAGAAACAGAACTGGAAGAGTACCGTACTCTAAGGCATTTTTATAGCAGTGTGATTCACTGCGCATGTGGTTGAATGCTAACCTACCAATTAACGGGATGTACTATTGGTAGTTCAGTTCCTACATCGTACCAACATTTTTACATCGATATGAAGCTTCAACGCTTAAACACAGGCTAGTGTGTGCTACATGAAAGCAGTCGTTGCTATTATTGTTTTGGTGTGCTGCGCACACTGCACTGCTGTCATGTATTCCACGGACCAATGCGTTGACATCTTTCTTATCTACGGGAAGCAAGACAGAATTCGTTGCAGGCACTACGTCTGCATCAGAAAATGTACCCGGGTAGGCGACATCCGACTGCAATGATTTTCCGCAGTGTTGAAAGATGTATACGAACAAGAGGGGTACTTCAGATGAGACCACCTCTCCATGAGAAGATCGTAACGTTTGGTGAGAATGAGGAGGCTGTTCTGGACGCAGCTCGCATTAACCCACGCACGAATATACGGGCTATTGCTCTACAGGTGAACACCAGCCAGGTTTCCGTACTACGAATACTGCTTACCCGTAAGTATCAGCCTTACCATCTACAGTTTAACGGGGAGCTCTATGGGTGAGATTTCGAAGCTGAAATGCATTTCTATCAGTGGCTGATATGAAATTTGGAAAATCATGCAATATTCGTGTCGAAAATCTTGTTCTGGGATGAATCGCGATTCGAAAATAACGATACCGTCAACCGCCACACCATGCTTTATTACTTTGCTGTCAATCCTCACTGGGTGCGTCGCGCAGACTATCAAGTGCGATAGAGAATGGATGTATGGTGTAGAATCTTGAGCCTTATTGAACCATATTTCTTTGAGGGCCATTTAACAGGCGCAAGCTCCCTTTCCACATGACTTCTGATAGAGGATATGCCACTTGAAAAAGTATAACAATGTTATTTCAACAGGATGGATTTCTACCACATTGGACGTTAGCCGCCCGTAACCATCTGAACGAGACATATCCACGGAAATGGGTAGTAAGAGGAGGACCTGTCTCTTGGCCCACCTAGTCACCGGAATTAACGCCATCAGACTCCTTCCGTTGAGCGAATTTGAAACAAACTTTATATACCCTGGAGCCAAGAAATTCCGAGTTTCTTTGACAACACTTAGCCAAAAACTGCAGAACAATAACTCCTGCAATGCTATAAAGACTAGAATATCCATTCACTGGCGTGTCCAAACGTGCATAAACCAATCAAGTCATCACATCGAGCACTTGCTGACGTAAATAATCATTGTTAGTGCGACCCCCCCCCCCCCCACTTCGCACCACCGTTATGTACGCTATGTAGCCCAACTTCGTCCGACCGTAATGGCATACCGGCACTTCTTAGGGTCACATACACTTTCATACAATGAAAGTATGCATAAAATAAGATATTTTATGTGCGTTAAAGGACAGTAAAAGCTAAATAAATAACAAAGGAGAATCTCTGCCCCGGACTCGAAACTATCACACGTAAAATTGGCACACGGTAGCGTTCGGCTTGCTCTTAACATCTACGCTATATTGCACCGCGGACAAATGCGTGTAGATAATCTACACATCACATGTAAAAGTTTTAACACGGTCGTAATATCAGCTTCGTGTTTCTCAGACTATCAGATCATCTAGAGGCGAATGCGTGGTTTCTTTTATTTAATAATAATATAACATAACAGCTTCCTGTTTTTCAGTAGGCTATAAATAAAATGACATCCGTTCTGCTGTGTTTACTGTGCGTACCGGAAGGACAAATGTATGTTTTCATGATGTATATAAAATTACAGTTTGGATAAAACACTGTTAGTGACGTTAGCTGATTCAGTTTGTTCAACAAGCCTAAGGAGCTCGCGTTAGATTTAAATGTACTCCATTTCTGTGATCGGTGCAGAGATTCGCTCTTTATTTGCTGATCATGGTATAAGTCAAAAGTCTGCTTATCATTTTGTGTATTATGACGATGACAATCTCCTATTGATCATATTCCTAATTAGAGGCAGATTATTTTATCACTACTCAAACGTAAACTTCCGCTCGATCTCCTGTAATAAGGTCTTCCATTAATAGCCAACATTTGCCATTCGAACCAGACAATGATAGCAACAATATTGGAATTTTCTGACCTCGAAGTGTTGCTGATATGTATGACAAGTATTATAATAAGCGCAATCAGAAGATTTAGTAGAAATAACTCAAATATTAAGTAAATCAGCTAGAAGAACACGTAGCAATGTTTGGTGGGTATGCCGTTCATTAGAATTTTAAAATACTTTTTATGACCTGCAATAAAAGGTGTTATATTTTCAATGTTGTATTTACAGCACATTGTAGGCTACTTCTTTCGAATAAATCAGATTTATTATAGTTTATAACTTATTTCAGAACATACAAAAATAACAAGATTTCAACCTCATCGGCTCACGATTTTGTGACATTTGCCTTTTAATATATACTATTAAGACATATTTTATAGTATAATAGCTGCAGTACCCGGCGTTGCTCGGATATTATTTTAACATTTACCTTTACGATTTGAGTAACGACTTAGTTATGTGTGAGGTGAATTTCCATAGCATTCCTTTTTGAGATGTTGACTGATATTTTATTATCTGCCTGGGAGACTGATTACCTCGGATCGAGTAGGGGTATTTCAGTCATCTTGACAAAGAATACTGCAATGTATTCGAAACGTCGGCAAATTGTACGTGATGTGCGTACAAGTACAACACGGTTCAACCCGGAAATTAAATTAAATAATTCTTCACACCGTGGAAGCTTCACTTCTAAGATCTATTATGTAGTTTTAGTTACTTAGATATGTTTGATTTCAGGTATTAAATTATTTAATTTTTGAGTAAAACTTTGTCCTTGTGGAAGCTAGAATTGACTGGGAAGTACTTGTTACTTTAAAAAAAATAGATGGCTATATGTATGTCCGCCTCTGTGGTGTAGTGGGTAGTGTGATTAGCTGCCTCCCGTGCAGGCCCAGGTTCGATTCCCGGCTCTGCCACGAAATTCCAAAAGTGTTACGAGGGCTGGAACGGGGTCCACTCAGCCTCAGGAGGTCAACTGAGTAGAGGTGATTTCGATTTTCACATCAGCCATCCTGGACGTGGTTTTCGTGGTTTCCCACTTCTCCTCCAGACAAATGCCGGGATGGTACCTAACTTAAGGCCACGGCCGCTTCCTTCCCTCTTCCTTGTCTATCCCTTCTAATCTTCCCATCCCCCGCAAGACCCCTGTTCAGCATAGCAGGTGAGGCCGTCTAGGCGAGGTACTGGCCGTCCTCCCCAGTTGTATTCCCCGAACCAGAGTCTGAAGCTCATGACACTGCCCTTGAGATGGTAGAGGAGGGATCCCTCGCTGAGTCCGAGGGAAAACCAACCCTGGAAGGTAAACAGATGAAGAAGAAGGAGACGATGTATTTACCGTCGCGCTATAGATATGATGTACACGATCTCAACTGTTATTACGACTGTCTCCAATCAGCCTTGCGACCCCGAAAGCAGTGGATTCAACACCAACCATCATTTTAGACTATTTACTTTTAAGCTCCTCTCAGCCCCCCGTCTCTATGGAGGCTGAACGTGGTCTTAAAACGGTATCCAGCGCCTCAAAATTCGTATCAGTGTCACATAAACAATGGATTCGACATAAATATTGGTTACTTTCTATTATATTTACAGGTCAACCCCTCCCCTTTCCCACCCCCTGCGGGGGCTGCGATGTATTTATTTCAGATGGTAAGTCATATGTGTAGGCCTACCAAGTTTCGTTACAGCCATTCTGGAACATGCCCCCATACATCCATAATCTCGGTTATTTATAATTCATTTTCACCCCTTCGCAACCTCCATACTGACTGCGGCTGAAGTATGACTTAACAATGTAGTGTATCACAGTTCAACACAGTGACCTCGTAAACAATGTATTGGACATAAATATCAGTCATTTTCGTTTATTTTTATATTTCACCACCTTCCCTAGGAGTGCCAGGTGTTTTACCCCAACTATTTTTTTTTTTTTTCAGATAGTAAGTCATATGTGTACCAATTTATATGAGGGCTGTGCTGGAAGAGACACACATACAATCGTAACTTCGGTCATTTTGAACATTTTCTTTTCCACCCCTTCTCATTTTCATGCCGATGGGGGGCGAACAACGACATCTGGAGTGTCATTATTCACCTCATCAACTCAGAAAGCTATAATATTTGTCGTTGTTTATTACTTCTATATTTCACAGGTCTTTCTGTGGTTTTTCTAATTCATCCCCGACCCTAGGAGTGCTAGGGGTATCCTACTCCCATAGCAAATTATTCTATATAGTAAGTCACGTGTGTACCAGGTTTGGTTGAGAGGTATGGTACCAACTACCTACACATACGTCCTTAATCTCAATCACTTTAGACATTTTCTTTTCTTCATCCGTTCTCACTCTCCTGCCGATTGGGACTGAATTTTATCTGAAAATGGCAAGCAGAGCATCACAGCTCATCTCAGCGATCCCGAAAATTATGGATTCGACACTATTACCGATTCATTTTTATACCTCACTACCCCATTATTATTATTATTATTATTATTATTATTATTATTATTATTATTATTATTATTATTATTGAATATCCAAAGCAGTTTGGAACCCTATTTTACATAGTATACTAGGGTTATAGTTAAAATACATATTCAGTTCTACGATGAAAATGAATTCATGTATACCGAGCTCGATAGCTGCAGTCGTTTAAGTGCGGCCAGTATCCAGCAATTGGGAGATAGTGGGTCCGAGTCCCACTGTCAGCAGCCTTGAAGATGGTTTTCCGTGGTTTCCCATTTTCACACCAGGCAAATGCCGGAGCTGTACCATAATTAAGGCCACGGCCGCTTCCTTCCAACTCCTAGGCCTTTCCTATCTCATCGTCGCCATAAGACCTATCTGTGTCAGTGCGACGTAAAGCAAATAGCAAAAAAAAATCATGTATCTAATCGACGTAAAATTAAGTGGATGAATTAATAAAATATTTGTAACAGCATGGCTTCTTAAACAAATGATACAGGGGTTTTGAAAATGCAATGTTGCAACAATTCAAATGAGAATTCAAGTCATGCCTTCTTTCTTCAAATGCAGCACATTCAAACAGTAGGTGGTCCACTGTTTGTGAGGATCTGCGCACACACACACGTAGCCATCAGGACGATTGATTCCAAATCGATGAATATAATAACCAAATTTGCCATAACCATTCAAAAATTGAGTAATTTCAAAGCTTGGCACCAACACGTTACTTTGCAGGAGGTTAAAAACCTCAGGGAAGAATATTTCTCTGGAGACTTGGTCTCTAGTGGAAAAAGTCAAAATGTTGTTCCATTGATGGATTGCGTGCTTCCTTATGACTATTTTAGCGTAGCTACGTGACGTTTTGTCATAAGAAATTTCCAAATTATATGTATCCGCTTCTTTTGCCAGAAGATCGGCTTTCTCGTTTCCAGATATTCCACAATGACCATGAATCCAGTCAAAACAAATGTGTGGACTTTGTTGAGCTGTGGTTCTAATAGCTACAGCTATTGGATTCAGATTATATTTATTATTTATCGCATTCAACGCAGCTTGCGAATCACTTAATAACCGATATTTCTTATTGTTGGATTTGCACCATTCGATCGCAGATTTGATCGCCCACAGTACAGCCTGGAAAATAGGGCATGTGGAAGAGAGTTTGTACTGGGATGAGAACACCTCAGAATCGTTTTCATGAACAACGAAGGCGCACCCAACTTTGTCCTGTTCACCTGTGCTTGGTATGCGAGATCCATCTGTGTAAATAAAGCAGTCATGCGTAATTGAACAATTTTCATAAATGGAGTTTTTGAAGAGACTTGGGTGATCAGACTGTAGAAAATGACAAGGTTGCTCTAGGGTGGTATTCAGAATGGGCATTGGCGATACTTTGTTTTTCTCCAAAAAGGTGACTTCAGCTTTTGCTATCGCCGTCAGAAATAGTGACTCAATGCCCGCAATAAGAAGAGCTGCGTCAGTAGAGGTGGTGCAGTAAGCGCAGGAAATACTGTACCATTATATTTAACCGCGAGAATGGATGTTTAACGCAGTAAAAATTTTGCAGTAGGACGCCGCTTGTGAGGGCGTGATGCTATATGGAGCGCGGGAATTGAGAAGGTGATTTCCCGAGGCGAGGCGTGGTCATGTGTGACGAAGAAAGAATATGTTAGGAAGAAAGAAAGAGAGATGGGATTTTGTCTGGGGGAGAGACCTGCCATCTTAACAGAGATTTTTAGCGGGAGCAGACAGGCCCACCACATTACGGAAATTGTGTCGTAATTCCCGTAATTGAAGGTTTCTCAGGAAAATAAAAGAATGGAAATGATGGCCAGAATTTTACGAAGCTATAGATACCTCTAGGTTTATTAACATAGAATTAGATCAATAAATAGGTACCAAGCAGAACCACCGTGGGAAGCTCTGTAGTGGCCACATTCCAGACTCAAGTTGTTTCTCGGGACTTTCCCTGGCGTCCTTTGGTGTGTTGCCTCATATAAAAGCTGAGTGATATGACGGGAGATCATCCAGTCGACGATCACATTGTTGCCAGTACACGTCGCACGTCTGCCTAGATTGCGCCAGAAACCTTTTGTTCAGAACAAAGACAGTGTGTAATTATTGCTGTGCGATAACTTTGATCCAGTGGATCGGTGACTTACGGAGTTACAGGTGGTGGATTTATAGGTGGCGCGATGTTCAGATACCTATCAGTGAGATCGCGTGTGGTTAATTTATCAGCAACAAAAGAACGCCGTACTTATAGACTCTGATAAATAGCGGTAGGTGCGAAGCTCCCGAGGTGCCGAGGAAGTGTGGACAATAGGCTAAGGAGGTTTATATTTATCCTCTGATAGACTGTTGAATCCAAATTAAGCGGGCATAAAAACACAATAACCGAGTGGATAGTCTCTAGAGCAGAAAATAGTTTGTGGCATAGTGCACAAGTTAGCGAGTATGCAGTTATACGAGAATGGAGGACGAGGAATGTATATTGCAAAGTGTTAGCGCTGTGTGCTAGCTCAACCTAAATGAAGTCCACAATGTTGCGTTGTGTTTAAAGTGAATATTTCATTGTAGTAAGAAGTCGAGATATTCCGAGGGAAGTGAGGTGCAAGAACTTCAGAACGTGGCTTCGAAGACGCTACCTTGAACGAGGCATCCCTCAAGAAGAAGACAGCACCATGGACCAGCGGGGCGGGAAGACCGGACTCCAAGAATCGACCCTGGCTGAGACCTCGACCGTTATGGGCTAAATCATGATAGCCTACCCGGAGGGAGAGAGGAGGAGATCACCATAATGAGATAAGTGGACCATGAGATAATAGACATGTGGTAGAGTTGGGGGTGTCACGCAGAGATAGTAGAATTAAACTAGTAAATATTAATATAGGAATTGATTGTGGCCCATCAGGCTGCATATTAAGATTGCTTGATATATCTAAGGGTAAGAGTAGTTGGATTTGTTTTTTATCTTTACGTAAAGCAGACAATGATGTAATCTTGATAACACGGAAAGATGTTGTGTGCCATGCGGATATAAGTTGCTTGAGAGTGGTAGACGGGATATGTCTTTGTGTCGGTCGTTGGATACGTTTTCTTTTCTCTTGTATGATTAGGGTACGTGTATAATCATCCTTTCATCTTATGGGGAAGGGCAGACATATCTGCGTGATGTTAGGGGTGCATGCTAATCGTATTTCGATCATAGGCATGGCTCTATTTATGCAACTTAAATGAACGTGATCTGTAACGCGGGTGGAGACATTAATATTATTGGACTCTGTGCGACTCTGCCAGACAGGGCTTGGACCACAGACCTTAGGTGACTCTGACCTCGTCGTAAATTTGACGATATTTGATTTATCGGGGTGTAGTACGATCGTAGACTTTTTATGTTATAATTGGGGCCCGTGATTGTTTGTCAGTGAAATCGGATACATAGTGTAAGATGTATTTCCTCACTTATTTTGTGGCTATTTTGCTTTGTCAAGCGTAGATAAATGAAAACCCCTTTGTGAAGTTAGCTCTGGGAGCACGAGAACCAGGATACTGGGTCACAGCCGGTCGGTGTGTTTACAAAATTTTTTGCTTAGACAAGTCCCTCATGGCTAGACGAAGCCGGTCAATGCACGTCCCGCACTCTGGGGGTGGCACAGCCATCTTGGTGTAGCCCGCGGGAAGGTCATCTTTCCTTTGAAACAGAGATGTTTTCTGGGGACACTGTTACCTCATCCATTCGAACGTTTATCTCCTTTCCTTTATTTTTTGTTGTTTCTGCATTTCTTATGGTTGCATATTTACCCTTAAGTTATCTTGCACGATATAATTATTGTGAGAGTCCATCTGTTGACACGAATTTCTGCCTGGTGGACGTGGGTTCACGTCCGGGTAAATATGAAATTGAGGGCGCTAGAGTAGGTAATCTGAGATTACTTTTATTACTTATTGTGCTGCAATTTTTTGTGTATATAAATATCCCGGTATGGGAGGAAACTTTCATAACAGCGGTAATCTCTGCGGGTATCCTTAATTCTACCATCATATCATTTTATGTCGCAGGCATAGGGAAGCGGTTTCCATGTGGGGGAACACATCCGGTCTTTCTTGGTTCACAGATCGACAAACTTCAGCATAACGTCATCACCCAGATGGTATTTTCTTTGTTTTCCTTTTAAACTGTAGATGTGAGCCTTTAGGGCATTTATTTGGGCACTCCAGGTGCAATCATTGTAAATAATTTGAGTTATGAATACAAACTTATGCTCAAAAATTCTGATCGCTTCGCAAGTGTTCCTCATTTCGTAGTTTAGTGTAATTGTATGTGATCCCCATGATCCTCTCGTCATAAGAACCCAACTATCGACCATTTCTGCCGACTGCAGCTGAGCTGGTGCCCGTATGCAAGAACAGATGAGCAGGTAGGTATGATCCTGCCGCGTTGATGTGCCCTGTAGGGTGCAATACGAAGAGCAAATCCTCTCTGAATTTGCACCAAATTATGCTGAGCCCATTTCTTTTCAAGTGTCATTCGAAAAGAGGAAACACAATACAATATCCGATGTACAAACGCTGTACCATAAATAATACTTAGTACCTGTGAATTTTGTCCCGAAGAAGGTCTGCAGGCAATAGCTAGATCTTGCATAAACTTACTGCCTTTCTGTTGTAGTTTGTTGAAATGGGCCCTGAAGGTTAACGTCTTGTCAAGCACAACTCCCAGATAAAGAATATGTTTTCCATAGTGATATTTTGTCCATTCATTTTATTTTTAGGCTTTCTTAGTTTCCTTCTCCTTGTAACAAGCTTGGACTTCGTTTTCTGGGGATTAAATTATAATTTATTATCACAACTCCAAGTAAATAAAATGTCAAGAGACAAGTTTGCTCTTACTGTCAGATCCCGCACATTATCTGCTTTAATTAAAAGAAGGGCGTCATCAGTGTAGGCCACGACTTTACAGCCCCCCACTATAAAGGGGCTGAACTTCGACTTAAAAAATTCCGCTAGCAAAAAAAAAAAAAAAAAATCCGGAAAGGTACTATTCATCTCAGCGATTCTGAAAAGTATCGATTCGACACTATTTTTGATTATTTTTGTATAAATCACTTCTCCTGGCCCCCCACCCAAATGGGCTGAACTTATAAAATATGTGGAGTGCCACTATTCATCTCAGCGATCCCAAAAGTATAGATTCATCACTATTTTTGATTATTTTTATAAATATCACTCGTCCCTCACTCCATAGGAGACTGAACTTTGAATTTTTTAAAATCCCGAGTGTTACTAGTCATATCAGAGACACAAAAAGGTATGGATTCGACACTATTTACGATTATTTTTTATAATACCCCCTCGCCCTGCACCCCAAAGGGGACTAAACATCGAATTTAAAAAATTCGGAGTGTCACTATTCATCTCAGTGACGCCGAAAAGTATGGATTCGGCTCTATTTTCCATTATTTTCACATGTCACCCCTCTCGCCCCGCCCCCACCCCTACGGCTGCTTGGGTTGTCTCACTCCCATGCAGTTTGTCTCCTGATACTAAGTGATAAGTGTACCAAGTTCGGCTGAAATCACTCCAGTGGTTTTGGAGATGTTATACATACAATGCCTATGTAAATACGGTAACTGTATATAAGAACACTATGTAGAATTTAATTGTATATTGAACCCGACAGGGGCATGATCCAAGGACCTTAGGTTGATATCGATATCCGTAATTACGCACGCAATGCTATTAAAGGGAAAGAACGCTGAAAATGATTAATATTCATATCATTAATAGAGGTCATACCGGAACTAATTAATATTCATACCATTGAGATAGATAAATTGTGTATTTTAAAATTATTTTACGAGATTTCTTTGTCTGCGACTTATTGCGCAGTATTATCCTTTGTGTAGCGGGGGCCCCGCAGATGAAGCCAAGCCAACTTAGACCCGGGAGGGGTTATGAATGGGGATTCCCTGTGACATCACTCGAGAGAAGACATCCCTCCTCAAGGCTCACAGAATGAGGGGAAACTAACTTTTTCAAAACGGAATATAGGAGCCATCTTGGAATCGGACTGGCCAACTTAATTACCTACGAGGTAGAAAATTAATAAAACTCGAATTAGGGGCTCATCTCCCGGTTTAAAAGGGATGAATGTTACTGGGACATTTATTTAGAGTGTTTAATGTCCTCTTCCGTGATAACTTTCAGCAGAAGAAAGAATACTGTGTTGTTTCTGCGTCGAAAAGTACTGGGGCCATCTGGTTAGTCTCATGACACGTCCCCGACGGAGGGAATTCACCCCGTGTGGTAGGGGAAGCAGAACATATTTTAATTAATTTAAAGAGATTCACCGAAGGATAATTGAGTGGTTATGTCTCAATCGCACCAACTAGACACTGGTCACCGACCACCCGTACTATTTTACCTCGAGTGCGCCGGGAATAGGCGCTACACAAATTAGTGGAAGGGGTATCGCTCCCTAGTAAAAACTACTGCAGGAAGGGAGAAGAGTCAGTCGGGATTTGTGGCTTACAGACGGCGAAGCTACGTGCCGTCGAGCTTCCAGCGATCTTTTGTTTGAGTGAATTTCAATTTAATTTACAAGTGAAATCGCGTACTGTGCATAAATATTGCAGAGATTGGATAGACGCGATGCTAGTGTCTAAACTTTAAAGATCAGGGACGCGTCACGAACATTAAATATAACTTGTAATAATATTATTATTATTATTACTACGGCGCTACTGTGTCGAGAAGTAACAAAGGTACGCGGAATCCGATACTGAATCGCGGATTGCGGAGTGAGGTCCGATATCGTGGCTGGACGTTCACACTGAATGTAACTAAACAAATCTTGGAATAAATAGTGACGTGTTGTGTGCCTCAGGAATACTGCCAGCGGTTTCGTCAACCTAGAACAATGGACTCCCGGTTGGAAAGAAGAATGGTGCCTCCAGTAACTGCTTTGGTGCCTATGGGTCAGCACTAAACCAGCAATGGACTCCCTGAGCTGACAACGGGTCATCGAGATGGAGATGAGTATAAATCATAATTAATATGACGTAATCAGATTGGGCGGGGAACAGTTATCATTACCTGACGCTATAATGTTAAAGATTGTAACTTCAGTAATGTAGATGTGCTACCATGATACACGTAGCTTCTATTTACTTTATTTAATTAGTAACACGTCTGAGCAATCAATTGTAATTAAAGGGGTAATACGATAAGTTTGCATGCAGTAGTAGATTGACTTAATCATTTTATTTGGGAAAACTTGTAATTATTGATGCGCCAGGAGACTAATTTTTAGTAATTCAGAGTAATTCAAGTTAGGCTGTAGTCCAGCGTTGATAATGCATGGCTGGTAAATAGTGTAATTTTATTCCGTGAGCACCCAGAACTACGAGATATGACTTCGGAACTGACACCCAGGCCTCCACTGACATATATTTAGATAGGAAGTGTACGATTTTAATTGGAAGGCTTATCACAATTTAAGTGCAAATTGAGGAATATTTAATTCATAATTGTATTACCGTGTGACGATTTTATGAGAAATCACAATTTAGATATGGATTAATTACACCGTTATTACGAGGAAGTTAATTATGATCATGCAGTATGGTCTAATTTCCAGGTAAGTCGTGTAGGGAGATAGTGTAATGATGAACCCAATAACAATAATAATAATAATAATAATAATAATAATAATAATAATAATAAATTGTAGTTATGGTAATCATGCAAGTATTGGTATCAAAGAAACCGGTGTCGCGTCGCGGGATCATGATATTGTCAACGAATGTGTGTGTTGAATTGAAGTGAAGTATTGAGAGCCGATGTAATTTTGTTTAATGAACAATGAAGTTCAGTTTATTAGTGAACGATCCCCGAGATGGGGTGTTTTGTTAAGAAAGGGCGTTATGCCTGTGAAGGCCGAGGCCACTGACCACCCGCCGTGCAAAGGGGCTGGGGGCAGTTGACCTAGTGAGGAGAAGTGTTGGTTTTTTTTTTTTTTTTTGTATGCTCGTCTGCTCGTAAAAGGGGAAGCCTTGAGTTAAATAGAACGAGGGCAGAAGAATCGTTTAATAATGGAATATTCAACACGCCAGAATGATGTAGTCGCTAATAAATGACACGGCGATTGTTACCAGTACTTGTTAGTTTACTGTCATTACACACTTGAGTATAATGTAGCTTAGGGTTTTCAGAGTCCCACTTCCATCCAAAGGGGTGTCAGTTCAGTTCCCGACAGCGGCATTGGTACCCCAATGCTCAACCGAAGGCTGGATGTCTCACGTGTTTACTGTATATAATTTGTGTTCTTTAAGGGTTTATGTATCTTGTTGTGATTATAATTGAGTTGCCGATGGTGTTGACCATCGGGGTGGTGAATTGTATACAAGTGAGGGTCGGTTCAAACCCGGGCGTTTGTTCCACATTTTTTTTATGTGTTCCTTCGTGGTAATTCGTTGGGGAATAGTCGTGTGTTTAGTATAGGGATTGCTCAGATTCGTTGCATGCATGTTAATCCTATTGGTCAATGATATCACATAGCCTCAGTGTCTATGATAAGTGTTTTCCCGTTCGAATCTCGTCATAATGGATCGCTCTGCGATGGATAATACTCGGATCCATCACAAACGACTGAGAGTCGATAACAAACAACAACAATTGATAATAATCCATGTAATTCATTTGTATCTAAATGCGTCATTACCATCATCATCATTAAGGCCTAATAAACCACTTGTATTAACCTAAACTTTAACCCGAATGTGTTCTCATTGTAATTAGGTATGATCCGTCTCCTACCCTGTATGCCTTTAAGCTATGTCGAGTTAAGCGCCTATTTGTTTTATTCCAACCCGTTAACGCCCTGTAGATATCATGCCGGAGCCATTATGTGTAGGGACGGGTGCAATATTTGAATATTGTGATTGTAAGTGGTGATGGTGGCACTTTTGTGTGTATGTGGGGCTATGCCCTTTCTCCATTCACCATACCTAAATGGTACCTACAATTAGTGGAAAAAAAATAATAATAATAATAATAATGCATACATACATGAAATGACATTTATATGTACATATCGTCCTTTAAAAAACAATACCGCTTTTGTGATCATTCTCTTTATATCCATTGTGTTCCTTAAGACTGGTCACGCCTCCCAGCCACATATGGACATGTAGTCCATGAGAACAATAAATGTTCATTTTCCTATAACATAACGTCGTTTAAAGGAAAATGAACCTTACCGTAGCATACCGTACCGTATGTCCGCATGTAGTATTTGCGCACTCCTACAGTAAAATGTATTTAAGGTTCATTTTCCTTTATACTTCAGCATAGGAAAATGAGCACAACGAAAATTGCTTTGATGGACTGCATATTGCGCCCTGGTGGGGGTGTGATAAGCGTCATGCAATTATAATTAGTTATGGAGGAATATATATTTCATTTTCAGTAGCGAGAAGATCGTACTGTACGTACAGTAAGAACAGGTCAGGCCGAGATGGTATGGTGAAACATGCACAGAATATTGTCTCCACTGAGATTAACAAAAACAATGAACAGCAGAATTAGAATTCTCAGAAATCGTGACGAGGGGGAAAGAGAAATGCACGAGTTGTTGACTAGTTGCGGAAGGTTTTCATAGCCCCGAGCAGAATAGGTAGTGACAAGAGCGCAGAGAGCCGGGTGGAAATTTCTGAGAAATGATGGCCGTGTATCTCCATGTAACTAGCGGGAGCTGAACACGGGGTTGGCACTGGAAGAAAAAAATATGAGCCTTTCCGGTCACGTGGTTTAGGTGGACCAAGGGAAAAATTCACTTGACCAAAGCAAGGCGACAACTACGTATTGTAAGAAGCACTAGCGAGGCTAAATCCGTGGATTAAACTGATAGAAGGAAGTGAATTATCAATTCAGAATAAAGTGGAATTTAGGAGCCTTACTATATCATAAAACTTGTAAAAAGTTAATTATTGCGGGAGATTGCATGGTGTAATTCTGAGAATTCATGGACGCTATTCGTTGATTGACTGAAGGCAAAGGAAGCCACAAAAGAGCGCGAAACCCCGAGCCGGGATACGGCAGCTAAATTCGCGAATATATCCATTACCAGCGAACGATAATAGTTGAGAATTGGTATAGAGCCTTTGAGAACATAATTACATCATTGGATCATATATTTAAGCCACGGACCAAACCGCAAAGTGTCGTATGAAGATATCGGGACTGCGCGTCCCAAGATGAACTCCTTTGAACTCGGAAGAGAGGGGATACAAGTATAAATATGAGGTCGGGGACAAGGACTGACAACTACTTTTGACAAAGCGTTCGGGCGGATACCACGCCAGGGGTGCGTAACTACTTTTGACAGTGTGTTCGAGCTGATAGTACGCCCGGGGTGCGCAACTACTTTTGACAAAGCGTTCGAGCGGTCACCACGCCAGGGGTGCGTGACAAGTTCTGATATTTGTTCGAGCCGTGATTACGCCAGGGGTATGTGTGTGTGTACTTACTCGTGGAGTAGGGTTAGAAGTATTATATTGTTACATAGTACAGTGATTCATGACGTGATGTAGCTCGTATTACAGTCTTGAGCAGTATACTAGTATGAAGTGTTTCAAATAGACAGGAATCAGTAAAGCATAACTTACGGAGTGTGAGATTCTACCAACAGATTAGGAAGTGCGTTACATGAGAACGGTCACGAGTGTTTATGTCACCTAGTAAACAGTCGATTCTAAACTGATACCTGGTCAGCTACACGAACGTGAGACGGGAAATTCAAGTGCGCGCACGGGCCGTTGTAAAGGGAATCCCGAGGTATCCCATGTTCCTAGTGTCCGGGAAAGGAATGAAGAATGTATATCTACATTAAGTGGGCTAGATACAAGGCCGAGAGTGTAAAATTTGTGAGTAGAATTTAGGGTGGAAATTATTCCAAAGTGCAACAGTTAATTTATTTGTTTTATTCAAAATGTGTAAAGTTGAAAAGGGTCAAGGAATAATTCTTCAAGCTGGCATGAATACCAGTGGAATGCAGGGCTAAAGACTGGACGGGGCTATGGCTTCTCGTCCGGTTTTAGCAGACTACAATGGCAGAGATGAGTAACCTTTTAAAATATTTGTAGATTGCTATCGTTAGGGGGAGTAAATCATATTATTTTATCATGGTAACTTGATTGTGAAACGAGCCGTTTCCGGCTCGTATAAATTCAAAGATAGATAGACAAAGGGACAAATTAATATGTACATGATTAGATCGAGCACTCATCATAATTTTGATTATTAAATAGAGTATAGTAGGGTTGAGTTGTTCATTCAAATGCTTGAGTTGTTTGATATGATAGGGAGCACGTTTCACGTAAAGATAATGTTAATATTCATTTAGAAGTGCTTCCAAAGTGTTTTTCCGTTATCGGAACTTTTATAGATATTAAGGCATGTTGTTAAGATAATCCAGAGGTAGGATTGCCAAGTGATATAAATTGTTGTGGGACGGAATGAAGTCCATTGATTTGTTTGTAAATATCGCGAAGTTCGCCAGTGGACAAAATAATAACAATCTGTACAAGTGTCAAAGTAGTTACATAAATATTGGGTAATGTGTAAAGACGTGTTTAATAATAATCTTGGAGAATAAAGGCACGGGCCTAGTTGGATAGAATGATTGCAAATTAAAGTAATTTAAATGTGGAGATCACATGTGCCGTGAATAATTATAATTTGTGCAGTGAATCCGGTTTTAACACTAATTTTTGATTTAATGTTTTTGGACTCCATAATAATCATAAATAATTTTGGTAGAAACGAGATAGGCACTTTTATAATATGGTCACGCTATGTTTGAGATCCAGAGGGATTTGAGCCAAAAGTTGAGATTTGGAGTTTTGTGGGACAGAAATCCGGCCCGAAATGAAAGTGAATTGTACTGATGTTGATGAAGAAATAGATGGATCTTAAGGCCCACATAGAGGTTGTATTTATATACCGGTGTATTGAGTGGCAGAATAGAGTCCACACACCGAGGGTTAATTAGTGAAAATGTTTTGAAGAGTTCCGATGGATAAATGGACTTCAAAATGGAAAAGGAAGGAATAATTTAACACTTGCAGAGATTGGAGGTATTTGCCCAACTGCGAGGTGTTATGGGATTTGAGATTTGTCTTAGGAGCATATGGTCTCCATGAATTAACGACAGTACGAAAATAAGGTTGCGGGTTCGAACACTATTATGTCCCGACCGATGTGAATTCGGATCTTGGTGATTTCTATTTGGGAGAGAACGTATGTGACTAAATTATAAAGATGGGGAATAAAAATAAAGATTCTCGAAAGAATAATAATACTATTAATAATAATAATAATAATATTCCAAGTAAATCATATCTGGATTGATTAGTGCCAAAATAAATCGGAATTGTAAAAAGGGTTATGCGTTAAATATATTAAGAGTGGACTACCGTGTAACAGGCGAAATTATTTTTTTAAATTAATAATAAATATATAAAAAACTAATTTTTTGAAGAAGAATTTACTTTTTTATATTTTGGACATAATAATGATGTTGGGAGTTGAAATGAAAAATTTGAGATTTTTAACTAATAATAATAATAATAATAATAATAATAATGAGAATATTTGAAGAAGGAGAAGAAGAATAATCAAAGAAGCTACTTTTATTTAATTCAGATGAAAATAAAAATCGCGAAAAGTTGAAATATTATTCCGAGGATGATTACGGGTTACGATAATCATAATCTCCACAAATAATAATAATAATAATAATAATAATAATAATAATAATAATAATAATAATAATAATAATAATAATAATAATAATAATAATTAATAAAATATTTTTTATTTTATTTATTTTTCTTATTATTTCGGATGCTGATGATGGATGATACTAGGGAAGTCAGCTGGCGAATTAACGTAATAATGTCAATTGGTTGTAAATAATAAGTTAAGTTAATATGTGTAAAATGAAGGCAAATCCCTACATCTGGACCATTAGGTTAGAGTCCCTTTGTCGTATTCCTTCAACTAACGATTAGCATATCTTGGTTAGGAACCCGGGGAGAGTTTATAGTATCCCGGGTTGGTCTCATCTCAATCAAAGTGGAGGCGATAACATGGTCCATGTGATCGCGCCTACTTAGCCAACAGGTAATTGGTCCATGATCAAGTATGGTCATGCTGGTTGGGACTCAGGCTTTGAGCGGGTACAATATCCATATGTGGCTGAGTGGGCTGACCAGTCTTAAGGAACATAATGGATAAGAAGGGCATCGACAGATACGCGGTATTGTTTCTTAACAGACGATATATAAAGATTCTGGTTGTGTGAAATTAAAATTTCCGACATCTGGATATTGTTTCCTGTCCGACTCGTTGGCCGAATGATTGATATCTGATACCTTCAGATATCAATGGTTCTACCACCCAATTGGAAGGGTGGTCAAAAGTGATAAATATTATGTAATCATTTTTCAGGAATAATTTGCCAAATTACCGGCAAATCAAGGGTCAACCGATTTTGATTGTGTGTAAAAATTAATTTGTTTACTTAAATAAAATGCTCCTTTAGCATTTGCAAGGAAACAGTTCCAGGTTCTTGTTCTTGTAGAATAGTAAACCCTTGGTGACCGTTTAAATATCCGTCCCCATTCCTAGGACGGAGCCTTCATAATTTCCCTTTGATCTGAATATATATATAATTTGTGTGTTTTATGATGAGCTTTTAAGTTAAAGATTAGAGTGTCCCGTTCAACCCTGTAGTACTGATTGGATGGCGCCCTTACATTTAGTTTGAGATCTTATATTTCAATATACTTTTTTTATTAAGTATTAGTTGCGATGGATTCGGACCGTAACACTCCCTGAGATAAATGCTGGTTGGGACTCAGGCTTTGAGCGGGTACAATATCCATATGTGGCTGAGTGGGGTGACCAGTCTTAAGGAACATAATGGATAAGAAGGGCATTGACAGATACGCGGTATTGTTTCTTAACAGACGATATATAAAGATTCTGGTTGTGTGAAATTAAAATTTCCGACATCTGGATATTGTTTCTTGTCCGACTCGTTGGCCGAATGATCAGCGTACTGGCCTTATGCTCAGAGGGTCCCGGGTTCGATTCCCGGCCGGGTCGGGGATTTTAATCGCTTCTGATTCATTCTTCTGGCTCAGGGACCGGGTGTATGAGTGTCCGTCCCAACACTTTCCTCATCATATTCAGACAACATACCACACTACAAACCACCACAGAAACATGCAATAATGATTACATCCCTCCATAGAGGGTTGGCATCAGGAAGGGCATCGAGCCGTAAAACAGGGCCAAATCCACATGTGCGACTCAATTCGCACCCGCGACCCCACAGGTGTGGGAAAAAGCGGTAGCAAAAGAAGAAGAACAGGGATATTCCTAAAATCTAATATTCTGAACTTCTTATCGCTATTTTTTTCTAAGTACTTGGGATCACCTCAGTCCCAGAGTATTCTTTTATTGAACAAAGAGATGGACGATACTAGTGATGGAAGTTCAACATAAACCGCGCAAGCTATATAAGTTTGTTTTCCACTGTGGCAAGGCTGGAAAGGCTTGGTTGAAAGGAAGGCTGAACTCGGAAATCAGAGCCATTCAACTTCGGCTTGTATAAAGAGTTGCTGGTGCCTTGAACTTGTGAGTGAATTGAAAGTGTGTGCCCATGGATGCAGCCGCAGCAAGTCAAGTTTGCTCGTTCTCTTTGGCTATCACAACTCCAAATTAGAAACACATACAGAGACTAAAAGCAACAGCAATTAACACGAGAGGTCGTGCTACTATAGGCGCTGTGCGAGGACAAATAAGAGTACTTCACTAGTTAACAAGAGATATTGCTTCCCAGGAAAATATCACCATTTATTACATGGCGCAACGAAATATTAATGTACATTCTATAGTTGATCATGAAGACAACATTCTAAAAAAATTATTAAGCAAGTCAAACAGGGACAATGTTATAACATTGTATTCAATAGTTTCATTTTATCAACTCTAGATGTTAACGTAATAGATTAACTAGTAAACTCTATCATATTCACAGTGAAAATAGAGAATAATAAAAGGACCATTGTTACTCAAACAGATGATCCACAGACACTGGAGTACCACGTGACCATTATGATGGCATCCTCAGTTGTACCACTTAGCTCTCTTGACTGAGGCACTGCCTTGCACATCGTACAGCTACCGAGCTCGATAGCTGCAGTCGCTTAAGTGCGGCCAGTATCCAGTATTCGGGAGATAGTAGGTTCGAACCCCACTGTCGGCAGCCCTGAAAATGGTTTTCCGTGGTTTCCCATTTTCACACCAGGCAAATGCTGGGGATGTACCTTAATTAAGGCCACGGCCGCTTCCTTCCCACTCCTAGCCCTTTCCTGTCCCATCGGCGCCGTAAGACCTATCTGTGTCGGTGCGACGTAAAACAACTAGCAAAAAAAAATAGCATCGTACAGCTTGTAACTAGTCTGAATGTACCCTGTTCTAGCTTCTTCAAGGGACTTACAGTGGTAAGACAAGGCTTTGCTGTTGATAGTTTGTGCTAGCTGAAGTACTCGTACCGGGATAATTACTTACTGGGATAATTACTTAGCCTGTGCATGATTAGGCTATATTTTTTGCCATCCCTTATGTTGTTTCCCCCGGTCTAGGAAGCCAAGAATAACGGCCGAGAGGATTCGTCGTGCTGATCACACGACACCTCTTAATCTGCAGGCCTTAGGGCTGAGCAGCGGTCGCTTGGTAGGCCAAGGCCCTTCAACAATTGTAGTGCCATGGGGTTTGGTTTGGTTTTTATGCTGTTTCCCAGATTCTGAGGTGCATAAGTGAATATCGTCGCTGCCGGGTCTGTCATCTAAGGTGCCATGTAGTGTGAATACTGTCAAGGCATCCTCACATAGGAGGTTTTGTCCCGGCAACGACGATATGTCTCTCCCTGTCAGTGGCTTGTATTGATGTTCTCGATTCCTTGCTCTGTGTGGCCCTTAACAGTTTAATATTGTTTTGTATTATTGCTGATCTTGATTTCATCACTTCCTTCAGGTATAAAAGAAAGCCAAATATCGGGTTCTGATATTGTAGGCCTTCACTTTTGACCTGTTATTAGGACATCCAATGTAAAGGGAAGTCCTTATTCCTCTTTTCATTACGTTCCTTCAAGACCTTTTCTAATTTCAGTAGTTATCATTAGAATGTCCCTTGCAGTAGCTACCTGCAGACTCTTACTCGGAATGCAGCAGTAATCCTATCTATCGGAGATGAGTGGCAGCAGAAGAGGCAAGACATACCGCAACAATGGTCAAAGTAATGTCCAAAATTTACTAGAATAATTTATTTTGACTCATATCTCTATTGATACCTATATCCCTGCAAAATAACGAGCTATAAATTGAACTTCTGAAAACCCGAGAGAGCAGTATTTATTTCATTTCATTACCAGCATTATATTATAATTTCTCTATTCATTAGAGTTTAATATAATGTATACCGAAATTCCGCTAGAAATATTAACCTACATCCCTTCCCAGATGACCAGTAATAAATAAATCGGTCATCTGCGATTGTCCGAGTTCACTAACTATGCCTTGCCAAACGAGCAATTAATTCGTACGACTCAAGTTGGTCTGAACGTGGCCCATGGGCACATTATAAACTTTGTCAGAGTTTGCTATGCGTTGCTCAAGTGCTGCTTCCTCTCCCCTCGACAAGATAAAAGTAATTTTGTACTACGCATTCCAAATAACTACTTTTAAGTGAATGTTATTGGTAAGAAAAAAGACTAAGCTAAATATTAAACATTAGTTGCATTTATTGATTTTTTAGGTGTCAGAATTTTCGTCATCATCGTCTCTCAATTACTTACGTGCATACGTGTGTGCAGTCTTTCTGCTATTTTACTACACATTTTATAACTGAGCTTATTCAACTGAAATTATTTGGATCTAAACTGGAAATGGGTGTCCCTGAACTTGAAGTAGAGTACTATCCCCGCACTTGTTTGGAGTAGGCGTATCTGTGTAAGAAACTGAGAAAAGGAGTATTCAGAATTGCAGTAAAGAATACATTGGCCCTGTGTCTCATCGAGTGAAATTTATGAACTAAGAAGTCAAGTTTTAAATAAATTATCCTACTCTTCTCAGTAGGTCACCACACAACATAATAAATGCCCATTTTGACCCCCGGATTTCGGAACCCAGGCTTCGATACGGGCTGGACCGTGAGATGTTCATCACGATCTGTTAATTTTGTTCATTTGGGGTCTGGGTATTCGTGCTGTCCAGAATAGTGGTGCAACTCACACACAAGAAGCTTCTAATACACAACAGACTCGGCCGCCGCAGTCGAAGAAACTGTCTTACAAGGGCTGTGCACCAAGTCAATAATAGCCACATGAAATAATAAAAATAATAACAATAATCTTAATAGTAATAATACATGTCCACCAAAAAGTGTGGCAGGGTTTCGTAGAAAAAGTCCGAACGAAAGGCGACGGTTTTTTATATTATTATTATTATTATTATTATTATTATTATTATTATTATTATTATTATTATTATTGCTATTATAAATATGATTCACATTTGTATTGGAAAGAAAATTATTTTATGGTAAATTTAATAGTACTTGGGGCGTTCAGGAATGATTGACAACGAATGTTTTGTTTTTCATAGTAACACTTCGTTGAAACAAAATAAATACAGATGATACTAGAGGTATTCCCTGCTAACGTCTATGCACCTTCTTGGATGTTCCAGCAAGTTCTGTATTTACGCAACGAACAATTTCGGGTTATCCTGTCGTTGGAGTTGAACTTCTTGTCGCACATGAATTCTTTTATTGCGTAGTCGCTAGGGGCAAGATCGGGACTGCATGGTTGGTGAGGCTGTACGGTGTATCCTAGAGCACTCAGGGTGGCAATTTTACGTCTGTCATGTGGCTGATAATTTCCTCTGAATGTGTGCAGCAACTACTCCTTCGTTCCGAAGAAACCATACAGTCCACCGTTTCCCATGTTGAGCACTATTTCCTAGCAAGTTTGCATGTACGTAACGTTTTAAACAAGAAGCTACTCTAACGCTATTTAAGAATTAAATACTTCCCTGGTACTTAAAAGAACTGATTATAAATTGATTCAGATATTGTGAATATTGATAACATTGTAGAAGTTTGGGATTCAGGATTTAAACGGCAATTTACGTTTTCAATTACTGTTATTAGGAATTAAATATCATGTGATTTTATAATGTTCTCTTGAATTTCAATTATAACTCGATCTGGTGAACATTCACGGTTTCCATCAAAAACTATGCCATTGTTGCGTACACGGAGGCTGTAGAGAAGGCGACGTTTAAAAAAAATACATATACAATATGATAATATCAATAAATTCGTGCGAAACTTCCACAAATTCAACTTATCGCTGACACCCCTCCCCCCCCCCCCCTATCCAAGATAAATGATCAGAGAACTATACTGTACACACAAAACAGCAAAGATAATGTATTAATATGAACGCATTTATGATGTATTAATGACAGAATGTTATCATGTTGAATTATTTGTTTGTCATTTTTGGTAATTGACACAAAACTATTGTTAGAATACATCAGCTTCGTGTCGGTAGATTTACTGGCACGTAAAATAACTTCTGGGTGGCAATATTACGGCACCATGGCGTCTCCTGAAACCTTCATAAGTAGTTAGTGGGACGTATAAAATAGTATTGTTTAAACAATGAATTTTAACGTAACCGGGAAGAGGCCGACGTATTTGAGCCCTTTCAAATACCACCGGACTGAGCCAGGATCGAACCTGCCAAGTTGGGGTCAGAAGGCCAGCGCCTCAACCTTCCGCGCCACTCGTCCCGGCCAAGAGATTCAGAGACCATTGCACTGCCATGCCTGCTTTTCACTTAAGAATTGGTACAATCGAGCAAGATGACTCCAGTGAGACGTATCCTCGACTATCAAGTAGAAAGGTCAGTTTTTATGGTTCCAGTCAGTACTCAGAATAAAAACGTCTATTTCACCGGTCTGAGTGGTTTAAATGGTTGAGTGATGGTTTTCTGGGATGCGAGTGGTGGATTCGATCGCGACTCCATCCAGTGAGTGTTCGAAGGCTCATGTCGGTATATTTATTCGAACGTAAAATAGCTTGTATGGGGCAGAACTTCTTGCACATCGACCCTTCCGAACCCTCCACCAGTAACTTAATCTTCTACAATTTTTTCGAATACATTTTTCCTGGGTATCCAACTGATGCCGAAAGAGTTATAGGACGATAAGTTTCGAAATGGATACAGTACTTGTATTGCCGGGGACATGGGGAATTTGGTGTTCTTCAGTTTACCTTCGGAAAAATCAAACGATCATAAACATGCCTTTCGATAAAATGTGTTATGCAATGTTACCTAGCAAACGTGCAGGCTGTGATGTGAGGTATTGATGAATGAACATGACATGCATATCCACGGCCTGTGCAGCTCTCAAGGTAGTTACTGTTGTTAGGTAACATCGCGTTACACGTTTTGTTACAGGGCACTATTTCATTACAGACATTTTCGGATAACTCAAGCTCTAAGACATATCCATACCAAAATATTTCCTTAATTTTTAAGAAGTTTCCGGACAGGCGATCATTAATGAGTAGTGAGTTGATGAATATCGTCGCTGCCGGGACAAAACCTCCTATGCGAACTTTGGCCGGTAAGGTTCTGTCATATAAGGTGCAATATCGTGTGCATATTGTCAAGGCATTCTCGCTCTTCATAATGTTTGTGCTGGGGGTCAGTATATCTCCAAATATATTATCACATAGGAGGTTTTGTCCCGGCAACGACGATATACCGATGATTTGAATGGGACCTGTGATGGATGAAAAATGTTGACTTTCATTCCAATCCATCTCGCGTCGTAAGTGTAGATATAAGTTAACAGACATACATAACGCTGAGTTGTGTGCGCATTTATTAGCAGTGTGATACAAGTAACAGAATGGTGGGAAATATCGTAACAAGTTAGACAAATTGTGAATTATACGCGGTGTAAGAATAACGTATATCCAACTTTCAGGACACATTAGTCGCACGTATGTGAATATGTTATATGGACATGGGTCCGGAACAGTTTTTTTTCTGTGTTAGAACTCATTATTTTTATCCCTACGCAGTATCGCACATTCAACATTGGAAACACACAGGAACAGAACGTAACAGCACAACACATGAAACTCTTTCTTACATGAAATGTTCAAAGTGCCCTCCGTTGATGCACGCATCAATGCTGACGGAGGGCACTTCACGTAAGGAAGAATTTTATGTGGAATGCTGGTACCTCATGCTCCTCTGCGTTTACAATGATTAATGCACTATGTAGAGATGTACGAATTCGAACACCTTGGCTGAATGATCAGTCTACTGCTCTTCGGTTCAGAGGGTGCCGGGTTAGATTCTCGCCTGGGTGGAGGATTTTAATCGCCTCTGATTAATTATTTTGACACGGGAACTGGGTGTTTGTGTCTGCTCAGCATTCACCTATTTATATTCAGACAACACACCACAACAGAAACACGTAATAGTGACTCCATTTCTCCATATAGGGAGAAATAGCAGCAGCAGCAGAAGAAGAAGAACAAGAGTTGAAGAGAATGAGAAATAAAGCGTGCCGAACCCATGTCCTCGTATGTGATAATATTTTTGGAGATATACTGACCCGCAGCACACACATTATCAGGAGCGAGAATGCCTTGATAATATTCAAACAATATTGTGCCTTAGATGACAGAACTTACCGGTCAAAGTTCTAAGCTAAGATATTTCACATAGGAGGTTTTGTCCCGGCAGCGACGATTTTCTTCTTCCGCGTGTAGGGAATTTGTCCTGAAAATTTGGCCTACCTTGTTGCTACACGTGTAAACTTATGTGCACTACGCACAGTAGAGCGAATGCTATAATTTTGAACATTCGATTATGCCAAGTATACAAGGTCACTGTTACGAGCATGTTACTAGAAATGTGATGAAATCGAACTTAAAGTAAATCTAACACGTACTAACATTCAGGTTAAGCACATTCCTTTGTTTACGTTCACAGGTTCGAAGTGCTTCCCCTATTCGCTCAAAGAGTGCCGTTAGCCCTTCTTGACCGTGCTCTACTAAGACCACAACACAGGACATACAGTACCTATGGGATAAATTGCAACCTAGCTTCATTAATTTCTGTTAGCTGTTGCTCCTCCATATCCTCGGATTCTTATCACTTTTATTCACTTTTGTGTTCTTCCTTGAAAAAGTCATCGGTCATTAGTTATGGAGAAATATCTAGTATTTCAGTAAATAAAATGGCGTATTGCTTTCAGTGTCGGGATTGTCCAAGGACATGTTCGGCTCACCAGGTGCAGTTCTTTCGATTTGACTCCCGTAGGCGACCTGCGCGTCGTGATGAGGATGAAATGATGATGAAGACAACACATACATCCAGCCCCTATGCCAGAGGAATTAACCAATGATGGTTAAAATTCCCGACCCTGCCGGGAATCGAACCCCGGTCTCTTGTAACCAAAGAATAGCATGCTAACCACTTCGCCATGGAACCGGACAGTATTTCAGTAAAGATGTATTTTACACTGTTTTACGATAGTGCATCATTCGCAACATTATAGCAATGTATTTTCCGTAATAATAGTGAGGATCCCAACACGTGGAGTTTACATACACTCAGTGTCAATGATGCCCTATTTCCCTTCATGACTCATGGACACCCTGAGCGGTAATTCATTTGCATTTCCTGCCAGAAGTCATTCTCCCTCCCCTATCCTTTATATCTTTTCTCTCAACGATTTCAACGACTGGCTTGTATTTGTTACGCATGTACGTGTGTGTGCTGTTTGCATCATAAGTCAAGGACTGTTGGTGTACGAGAGGGTGACTGACTATGTCTATAGCAATGTGAAAATCAATGAGGAAGTACCGCTGGCTTCAAAAACAGTCGCAACTTACATTCAGATTTAAAGAAATCTTTACCCTCGAATTATAGTATAATGAAATTAAAAATGTCATTCTGCTTACAAATATTATACTTCAAATAATACTTTCAACATTATTATTATTATTATTATTATTATTATTATTATTATTATTATTATTATTATTATTATTATTATTATTATTATTATTATTATTATTATAGTAAGTCAATTGAAATCTACCCAACTGTGGCAGTAAATGTGCATAAGTCCTTCCCGAACAGATATTGGTTTCAATTCCCATTAGAGAGTTAAGATATTTGGAAACGGATCTCTCCCTGTGAAGTGGCACACGGCCCCAAGTTCCATTCAGCCTTTAATAGAAATGAGTACCATGCAAATTCCTAGAGCAGACAATCATGTGCTCTTCAGAAGATAATTAGTGACTTCGTCATGCGAGTAAAAAGCTGTTCAAAAACAGGAACACTCCATAGGGCCTTCTTTCAATTCAAACTTTTTTGCACGAACTGGGAAAATAGTGCTGTTCTCCATCTATTAACACACTTAGCATTTAGTGACTTCAAAATTGTTAAGCTGGTTGTATGCCAGCGATCTATTCTCATTATAAAGACTGTAAAAAATGTACAATGCTTCCTTTCTATATCAAATAACAACAAAGTGCAGCATTTCCCAGAACTTGTATATGGCCGTACATTAGCTGAGCAATGTCTAATTGTACTAAATTTGTCCTACTAGCAACTCAATATATTTTAAACGAATTTGACTGACGTTTCAAATTTTTTGAACTAACAGTTGTTTAACGCGTCAGAATACATTTGAATGACTAGGTTAGAGTAACAAAATACATACAGTTCTAAGTGACAAAGACGAACATGTAAAATAATTGAATCTATCCTGTACAGTTACTAAAAAAATGAGTTTATGGTTTTAAGTTCGCCGCAGGTACGTTTTTATCAGAAACATTGTGCTTGTTGGGGGTATTCACAGTGTTCTTATCTGCATGGGGTTTCAATAATGTTTTGATTATAATTAACGTTTAATCCGTTAAACAATTAAATTCGAATAAAATACAATACCGTGCGCTCTTCCTTTTCACCATTCTTTCTTTCAGTGACTATACATGTAAATAAGTTAAGTAGTTATCGTCTACAAATTAGTAAATTGTTCGGGAGCTATTCCCGGTACTTGTATGGCACCTTTACTACTATGAGGGGCAGTACAAGGAACTCGATGTATAACCCCTTTCAATTTAGTGTGGACTTAATGAATGAAACCAAGGTTATTAAAGAGAATAATATGAGTGCTAATGCGGAATTGAATTGATCGATCTTCCAATTTAACACATTTGTTTGAATAAAATACATCCGCAGCATTTTGAGAAGCATACGATACCGTAGTACTCCAAATAGTGCGAAATGTTCCCCTTATACATTTGGTTATATCTGGGACGAATAAACTGTGCGGTAAAGTTTTCTAATTAAGGAGTCCCTCGATTAACTGATTCATACTTATAAGACATTACACGTAGCTACAAGAATTTTCTTTATGGACATCACTGAAATTCTAACTAACATATAAGCTCAAGCACATCATTAAATTGCTGACTGCTTTATACGTAAATACGGTATCGTTTTTATTTATTTATTTATTTATTTATTTATTTAGTTATTTAGTTAGTTAGTTAGTTATGGACGATTTCCTAGTGCTCGCATGCTTAGTTATTACACGTGGGTGGGGTGCACAGTTTAAAAACCTGAGAACCTCAAACTACCTGCAAAGAATCAGAATTTTCCCTGATTGCGTAAATGAAAGGGTTAGTAGAAATTGAAACAAATCTTCTCTCACGAGCTCCAAAAATTTGAGACTGACCCTCAATTTGCATGTGAGAAATGTTATTATCAAACATCTAAAAAAACATGTCGTTTCCAACGTGTGTTATCAACATACTGCACAGAAACTGTGAGAGAATACATATTTAATCACCGCAATTCATGCTCACTACAATTGGCTAAACTTCTTTGGTGCCTTGATGTTTATATCTGGCCGTTTACAAAGGTTTTGAATTTTTAATTTCCTAATTTCTTATAGCTTACTATCGCACATTATATTGTAGTAGTTCAAATGTGTGATATTTAAATGATTAGAAAGCAGAATTATTGCATAGAAGAAGGAACTAACGATAAAACTCAGCAGTTCATTATCTGTCAAAAATAAATATATCTATAACGAGGAATTTGCATAGTAGGAAGTCCAATTTTCTGTAGTAGAAATTGAGAGAATATTTTGACACGGTCAAATCACTAAAAGTATTCGCCCCATGACTGTATCAAATCAATGATCATACACTGTCACGCTGATAATTCTTATGAGAGACTTTCTTGTATGATATTTCTTCATTCTATGTTTTAATATTTACGTGGATTGACCAGTTTAATACTTCTAAATCATACCGGTTGCATAATTTCTTCTATTTTAAATTGAAATCATGTTAACAATTGATTTCAGTACTCTAAAGACTTTGTATACGTTTCTAACTCTAGCTTTTTTTTTTTAAATTTGGAACTTACGGCAAGTGAAGGCTTTAGTGCATTATACAATGTAGGTTTTAAGTAATTATGATCCTGATAGGATAAAGACCGAAAAAGTGTAATGGACATAACGTTCTGAAAAGTCAGAGTTCCTCGCTAAAGGATGACGACAACGCCCTCTCCTATTAGCAAGATTAGGCGTCCGCTTCACTACTGTTGCCGACTCAGCCTGGAGGGGACGTGCGTAGTGTAATGCAGAGCTATGCGAAGATGGAATGGCATTCCAATCGGGAACAGGCCGACTTGGTTTTTACATAGAAACATGGACGGGAGGCTGCTCAGTTGTATCAGGCAAAATATCCCGGCCGACAGCAGTCGCACCATAAAAAGGTTTTAACAGTGTTTCGCCGTTTGTGTGGTACAGGCCCGAACGGGAACAAGTAAACGTCAAGGTCGTGTGCGCCACGTGTGCACACTGGATTTTGAGGAATATGTAACCATGAAGATGACCCACTTATCAACAACAGGCAGGATATATGAAAAAATGCTACTTCCCGTATCACCTGCAAAGTTTGCTGGCTTATTGCCAACGGATTCTTCTTCTAGGGAACAATTTTATCGGTGGTTTGTTGAACAGGCTACCATTAATCTGGAATTCCTGTCATCCATCCTATTCAGCAATAAGGCCACTATCACGAAGAGCGTTATCATCAACCTCAACAACACTCACCTGTGAGCTACGCAGAATACCAGTGGAATGGTGGCGAAGAACTATCAGCGCCGGTTCAACTTCAATATGTGGGCGGGCATAATTAGCGACAGCCTCGTGAGGCTTGTGTGCACTTTCTGGTGTGTAACCCTCTCTTTCCTGCTGGAAGAAGTGCTCTTGATGGTGCGAACGGTTATGTGGTTGCTACATGGTGATGCTCCGGGCCACCTCCACATTACCGTGTGGAGGCATCTCAACTACGTCTTCTCCATCAAATGGATCGTATGAGGAGGTCCAGTTACATGATCATTCCGTTCGCCGGACCTCATTTTTTTAGATTTCTACCTGTGGGGGCATCTAGAAATAATGTGACATGCAGACACTAGAACAACGTACTCATGTTACGTGTGACGCCATTCAGATGCAGGCTGGAACATTTGGAAGTGTGTGCTGAGACGCGTAGACGCATGCCCTGAGGCTCGGGGATGCCAATTCAAACACCATTACAAATGGTGGCCCCATGACAGCATACCGTGCACTGTATTGTACTGTACAGCATAGAACACATGCATCCCGATATATGTCCATGACGTGCTATGTTCTTCATCTCCACATTTTGTGGACGTACAGAATCCGGAATTCCGTAGTATTAAATCGACTGCGAAGGGGGACTAAACTCATGTTGATCATAAAAAGCAGGTGGAATACTTCAGCCATACGATGCGGAATGATAAGTAGAGAATTCTCCAACTTGTCATATTTCTTTTCCTTTCTTTTTCCTACCGCTTTTCCCACACCTCTGGGGTCGCGGGTGCGATCTGTGTCGAACATGTGGATTTGGCCCTGTTTCACGGCCGGATGCCCTTCCTGACGCCAACCCTATATGGAGGGATGTAATCACTATTGCGTGTTTCTGTGGTGGTTGGTAGTGTAGTGTGTTGTGTGAATATGAAGAGGAGAGTGTTGGGACGGAAGAATTAATCAGAAGCGATTAAAATCCCCGACCCGGCCGGGAATCGAACCCGGGACCCTCTGAACCGAAGGTCAGTACGCTGACCATTCATCCAACGAGTCGGACGACTTGTCATACAAGGACAAAAAGAAGGACGTAAGGAGACCTGCCAGACGACGAACACTGTGGCTAAAGAATCTCTTGGACTGGACGCGATGTCGCTGCCTCAAAATTTAACATCACCATGCTGAGCGCTAACCCTCGCTAGAAGATGACACATTCAGAAGAAGATCTTCTCAGTATTTGTCCCCAGTTCTTAAAATCACTCTGAAAACATCTTGTATACTGTTATCCTCAGTGTCACAATTACTCGTAACATTCCAGACTAATTCCATGATCATGGAACAGTAACCCTGGAAATCTATTCCAAACACATTTTACAGCAACAAATATACGGATATGTTTCGGACACAGCTCACAAATACATTGCACTTATTTCGTGAGATATCAAAACACTGGTCATGATCATATGTGGAGTTGTAATATTTAAGCCCTAATATTTACAGAATTAGAATACTTAAATGCTGCATAATTACTAATCTTGTGTATGTTCGACATAGATATTCTTTCTAGGAATTATTTAAGGTGAGATGCCAGTTATCACTATCCGTTTGACCATTAACTGAGCCGCTTTCCAGTCTCTTCAATTATAAACCGTCTGCGGAAACACTAGGAAGATTCTACCAGCTGTAAGACTGTATCCGTCATGTACAGTGTTTCACAGTGTACATATTTCTAATTTCAATTCTATTATTTTGTGACGTAATAGGAAATTACGACCTAATGTTTAGATTGATGCATTCACGACCCTTAAATATGGACACGATTATTAGCCTCTGGGCTTTCGCCGTGTCAAGAAAACAGGGTGAAATTCTTTACGTTACCCAGAGAGCATCAAATAGATTTTTGTCCACTCTTCAAAAAGCCGACTATCTCTTCAGGGTTTCAACCCGTTATCTTGGGATCCGGAGGCTGACACTCTCCGAAACCTAAAAAAAATTCACCTTGTTTTCTTGACAGGCAGAAGTCCAAAAGCTTTTTATGATGTATACGACTTAACATGTTGACTGCTGTGAATAAAGTGGAAACGTTCCATGTAGTAGAGTTTTTATCCGGCATTACAATCAGAAGAACTATGTGCCCAACGAAGTGTGGGAATAATTTACAAGCACTAAAATTATCTCACTACGCAAAACTACACAAAGGATGAACATCACGTAACGAAGTAATTGTGCAGGACATACAAGAGAGAGTAAAAGGAATTAAAGCGCTATACACAGGCCCCAAGCATGTATAAGCACTCTGTACATAGCCTACAGTGGAAATTTCTAACATGATCAGGCTAAGGATTCGTAGGTACTAAAATACCTTTAAAAATATACAGGCAAACAGCCGCCATAATATATCAAATTAGGTACTTAGAAACTCATATTAACCCTTTAATGCATGACTTTTTATTTTCATGTTTAAAAGTTATTTTTGGACTTTTCATAAGGTTAATAGAACGGGAAAAAATTGAAAAAAATTATCAATAATGTTGCATATATGATACGTCATGAATAAACATTCTCTTTGATACGGTGGCCATTCAACTAGTTCCTACATAAAATAGACACAAATGGGTAACTAAGAAGAAAGATATTCTATAAACAACTTGGAACTCATGTGTAACATGCACTGTTTCATGAAATGTCCATCAGAGGCGTGCAAATCAATTTTTGAATCTATGTTGCATAATGTTACATCATGCAACAAAGGGGTTTAGGCTCTCCCATCTCATAACATACGCTACTCTAAGGTCACAGCACAGCCAACCTATGAGTAACTAAGGTCAAGGGTCTTATATATACATCTCGGAACACATGTGGAATATGCATTGGTTCATGAAGTGCCCACCAGAGGCGTGCAAAACAGTTTGTTAATCGATGTTGCATATATGTTACACAATGCAACAAAGGGTTAATGACAATATGACTACCAAATTTTTGAAAATAAACCTGAAGAGCTGTTTCTTTGAAAGCTCATAAATTTCTGAATCTCAGTCTGAATGGTCAGAGTAGCAGTCTTCGATTGTGAAGATTCGATTCCTGGTCGAGTCGGGGATTTTAGGTGCGTCGGATTAATTCATCTGGCTCGTGGACTGAATGTCTGCATGTTCATACACATCTCTTCGGTACAACACAACACACTGCGCAACAAACTGGTTATAGGAACGGATAATGATGAATATACAATACAATTTAAAGCCGGCTTCAGGATACGCATCTGGACTTAAAACTGCGATTATCCTAGCCGTCATCGCGAAAAGACGGGGTAACAACATGAAGAATGTATTGTGGAAGTATTTCAATGGTTTGATGTACATCATTTTAAAACATAATTGTGTTCATAAAGTTATAATTGAATTTTTGATTGCCAGTGTGCTTTAGTGTCTCCCTCTCTCTCTCTCTCTGTGTGTGTGTGTGTGTGTGTGAGAGAGAGAGAGAGAGAGAGGAGGACGGAGAGAGGAATTATGGAGTCATAGGAAAGTAATCATAATCGCATGTACTCAGTTACACTGTGCAGGCATTTTAAGATGACACCTTGGCTAACTGCTCGTCAGTTTCGACGTTCCTGCTAGGGGGCAGAGTAAACCGAATTTCTTTAGAGCGTCTATGACTGAGTTTTAATCAATTTTGTCGAGCAAACACCCAATGTGTCACCAGAGATCTTGTACATGCCGACATTGTACGACATGGAGTATCGAATGGATTTTTGTCCGCCTTTCAAAAATCCGACTACCTATCCCGAGCTATAACCCGCTATCTTGGGAACCGGAGGCCGACACTCTGCTAATGAGCCACAGATGGAGCTACTGCAAAGTTAAAAACTCACCCATTTTTCTATATCGTCGGCGAAGAAACCAAACCTTGTATGCCACAATGGTCTTGCTATACATAATGTTCCTTATGACTCGTCACGCCTCCCAACCACATATGGATATGTAGCCCATTAAAACAATGTTTGATGTGTTCATTTTCCTATGCGAAAATGTAAAGAAAATGAACCTTAAATATAGTATATTGTAGGAGTGAGTAAATTCATTGTGAAAACACACATTCCTACAGTGCGATACGGTAAGGTTCATTTTATTTTAAACATAACCGTAACAAACTGAACTCAACAAAAATTGTTCTGTTGGACTGCATATCCATATGTGGGTGGAAGTCATGACTAGTCTTAAGGAACATAACGGATAGGAAAAGCATTGATACATACGACGTTTGGTTTTTTAAACGACGGTATTATATTCCATTTCAGTACGTACATCCTATGGCAGTGAGGAGGTGAAATTTACAGGGAGAACTATTCCCTTGATCCTGGCTGTACCACACTCTTGCTGGATGCTAGGGACACGTCGTATTCCTCCTGGAATGGGGAATACACAAGTCTGTGTAGAAGGGAGGCAACAATAGAGCACTGGGGGTCAAGTGGTAGAAAAGTGTACTAGGAAGTCTTTCATTAGCACGCGCAATCATGCAAGACAGACTGTTAGTAGGGGTGGCTGATGGATTGATGAATTAATAAAGACGCTCGCAACGGCGGAGACACAAACAGAAAGCGAAGCGAAGATCTTATTTTGTAAGGATGTTTCACAGTGGATTTACTAATTTACCACATCCATGCCTGGCGGCGGCCAGTACAAAATATCATGGGCCTATTGTTAAATACTGGTGTTCTCTTCTTACTGAATTATTATATTTTAAGTAACGTAATTCAGTACAGTAATCACGAAATGAACACGACCTTTGTCGATGACTGAATAGTGTATTCTGTGAAAAATCATTTTCATTATAACGAACACAAGTTATGAAAGAAAATTCGAGACATGAAAGATGAAATATAGAGATTTTACTAATCACAGAATGACATATTTCGTTCAATCAAGTGACCATCTTCAGATTCTTTTAAGCAACGCTAACCTGTCGTAGTTGAGGAGTTGAAAAGTGGATTAAGTAGTTCAAAATTAAATATTGTCGTCGCGTCTGCAAAAACCGCTGTGTGGTAATTTTCTGGGGAAAATACTGATCCGCAGCACATATCGTCATTACTGTGACAAAACCGCGAACGTGACAATGCTCTTACTATCAATTTTTTCCCATAAGGCTGGTTTCCGTTGAGTTTATTTTCCTGTGCTCCTGTATAAAGGAAATTAATCCTTACTATACCGTACTGTAGGAATGTTGAGAACAATTTTCGTTGAGTTCATTTTCCTTTGTACACCGAGACAAACTTGTCGCAGCGAGTGTCTGAGGACGGGCAACCCATATGGCCCTGTCAATTTACGAAGGATATTATTTCTCGCAGAGAAAATTTTTAAATCTAAAAACAATGAGTCTTGTAGGACAGGATGTGATCTAAAGTTTTCCCTTTTTAGTTTGGGGTTAAAATATATTTCACCTGACGTCCATCCCATCTAATATTGAGCTTCCTTGCTGCTTCCCTGTTTTTGAGGTGGAAAGCACAAACATAGGTCTTGAATGGATTAAGTTTGAGTTGATTCTCCTTGCAGTAAGTGGATAGATCGGTCAGTGCAGCAGAGAGAAAATGCTCAATCTCTTCAAACGCTTCACTTTATGATGTGAGATAAAGGTCATCTGCGATATCAAAACTTCATGTAAAACAGAAATGTAGGCTGATCGTCGGTATTCCGTAGACATTAAATAGCAGAGATGAGAGAACGCTGCTCTATGGTAGACCATTACGTTGATTTAACGTAGAGACTGCATGCTCCTTGAAATTCTAAGTAGAATCTTCGGCACTGGAAATTACAAGCAACGATTTCTGTGAGGCCGTAACCTTTGGTGATTTCGTACTAAATCTACAAATACTGCTCCTGGAATTATCCTTTTCAAACCCGTCCTCATTACGTGGGGTTAAGATACAGCTCTTTCCTGCCCTAAAACATGCCTGCTCTGGGACCAGAAATGGGGTAAAGATGCTCTGCTATATCTTATGACTCGTCAATTTGACATTCTTCGTAAACTGGATGGAAGCAATAGGTGCCTTACATGCTGAAGATACTGTTCTTGTGGACAGTTCAAATATCTCTTTCTATCTATGATTCTATGGTCCCTATCAAATACTTTATTTAGGTGGCATAACAATGAGACTGACCTTCATGTTTCCCACCCTTCAGTACCGGAATGAAATTTTCTTTTCCACCATATTTTTGGAATTTGTTTGTGTGATAATCTATTGCTGAAGAGTTGTAGAAACCACTATTTTCTGTTTTTACCGAGGTCCTTTACCATTTCCACGCAAATATAATCAAGACTTTGCCATTCTTACACGTTCTTACGATCTCCTCCAGCTCTGCTAAACTGAATGCACAAATGAAGTGAATTGTTTCACGCTCGTAGTCTCTTAGGATTTTAAACATCTCCACGAAACCACTGAGTTTGCCGTTTGCCATTCAACAACAGCTGGTGACCTATTTTACTTGATGAAATATTTTCTTGCGGTTTTCGTTTGTAAGTTCGTTGTTTGATCTCTTTACCAGTTCCCAGGCTTTCTGACTGTTCTGCGACAAATTCGAATCAGAAACTGCTTGCACCCAATTGATTCTTTTGTCTTCTGAAATGACAGTGGTAAGGCTGCGAACTAGGTCAACTAAACGTTCCCAAAATTGATTTTGTTTAAGTAATGGATTTATTCTGAGTATAGACTTTGTGTCTCTGCAGTAGGGACAGAAATATGCAATGTTCTGCAGCCGCTGGGAATGCAATGATAACATTTAAGGACAGCAGCAACGAGTCGTAATTCCCTGGGGAGGCTTCTCAGTGAAGAAAAAAATTCAACAAATGTTGTCCCATTGAGTTATTTGTAAGTTACATCTCCTGAAAAATGGTTCTCACTGAGAAGGAAGAGCATCGAACACCTGAAACACGATAGGCCTGTGCTTTGTATTGGAGACAGGACCTGTTATGTACTTAACGCACTGCCCAGCAATAAACTCACCCTCAAAAATTGTGTCAGGTTTGTAGACATATAGTAATCTTCCGCTATTGAAGGAAATAGATAGTTCGGTGTCTTGCACTAGGCATAGTCCATTGTATTCAGCCCACATTAATACAGCTTCACCATTTTCATCATCATGGACGTTTTTCTTCACAGGTGGCTATGACTAATGAAATCTCCAGTTACAAACTCGGTGTTTTTATTGTCTATACGTTCTTCTTAAACTGGATGGAAGCAATAGGTGCCTTACATGCTGATGACACTGTTCTTGTGGACAGTTCAAATATCTCTTTCTATCTATGATTCTATGGTCCCTATGTTTCTTTCTATTATTTTAGATGCAACAGTTTCGTAGTCTAATGCACAGAGCCTAAAAAGATATATTTGCTTGTTGCGTAAGTTTGGGAACTGATTTCCGCGGGGAACCAGCCAGACTAGCACTGATTTCGTCAACTTTTCCTTGTATTAGTGCTGGACGACTACATATGTGCTTTTAATCGAGCACTGAATCAGAGGATTGGAATTTACTTACCAAGCTTTCGATCGCAATTCTTGAGGTGTATTTGGGTCAGGAAAGGTTTTAATAAATTCCTTTCGATTTCCGCGAGTGGCTTCAAGTTTAAAACATACTTTACACAGAAATACTGTACACGCTCTTTCTTTGTTAACCGTCTAACCATCATGGAGAAGGTAGCAAAATGAACCAGACACAGATCCTATTGTCTCACCGAAAATATTAACCTGTCATGAGTCTTCATTCAGCAAGTAAAGCCGAACTTAGCTTGTCAACCCGTGTGGGCTAACATAAGCTCGAAATATGAGAACCGTTGGGGGTTCCCCCTCTTAACTGCTTCTAGAGAATGAAAGGGATACCATGAATGTATGTTACTACCTCCATCGATAGGGCTGAAATATACGTTGTTACTGTCATGTATGTACCAGAGTTATATGGGTTTTAACATCAAACTTTAACGATAGTTGTAACACACGGACATTTTGGAAATTAAATCCCGAGTAATGTTGTTAATGAAGCGTGAAGGAATAAAGTTTCAGTTCGCTGAACAAAGAACACGTAATGTTACTCATTATAACACAGTGTAGATATCTGCTACAAGTACTGTTACTTCGCATTTAGGCTCCTATGAAACGTACATTACAAGTTGAACTCAACTTTGAAATTAGTTGGGGAAATATAATCCCCTTGTTTCTTGTTTTGTATCTTCCTATTTTCTCTCCTTATCGTCCTCTCTCGCATTGCGCGTCTCCTTCGCATTCTCTCTTCTGTACATGCAGCATGCTCATTCATCTCAATCACGATCTATATAGCACATAGGCTACACATTCAAGTGAGCGGCACGCAATTTCTGGGAGGAGAAGAGCTCACGATGGCAAGAATAAACGCAGTGAAAGGGATAGAAATTATTTAGCTGTATTTTCTGAGAAAAAGCCGCTTGGTTGTCAGACTCAGCTGTTGAATCGTTTATGAATATTAATCTCTTGTTATCAGCTATAATATCGGGTATGGAATCATGGAATTCAAATCACAGAAATGTGACTTTCCATATTTTCGAAAATAGTACTTGGACTATTCGAAATTTGAGCTTCGGTCACCTTTCTCAGAAGAAACTATGAGACGTAATCACACGTAATGGTTTCAACACATACCTCGATGTTTGTTACAACAAGTGGACTTCGGATTTTTTTGTAATAATAATAATATTAATAATAATAATAATAATAATAATAATAATAATAATAATAATAATAATAATAATAATAATAATAATAATAATAATAATAATCATAATAATAATAATAATAATAATAATGCGCAATTAAGACACTTTAACGCTGTAATCAGACCTAAGTTCCTCAATGCAGCTGAAAACCTAACCATCAAAGGAGCAAAAGTCATAAAGAAACTTGAGGTCAGGGAAAGATCTATCTTGAGAATGATCTTAGGACCAAGGCATACATGGAGAAAGGTACCTCAAGCCCAACGATGATCTATACCTAAAACAAGAACATCTAATGGACACCATAATCAAGAGACGCACACCTTGAGAGAATGAACGAGTCAAGACTGACCAACGTCATCCACAGAGGCAGCTCCAACAAGAAAACAATATCACTGTGGTACAAGCAAGTTAAACAAGATTTTCAAACCTTCACCATCCCTGAATACCACATCCAGGATAGACAAACTTTCCGGAAAGTGTTAAAGGAAGACCCACAGATTAAACATACGAAAGGGCAGAGACCAAAGAGATAAGAAGCAGCTAAACAACTAGAAAGCTAGAAAATGAAGGAAATATGGGCTAGGAAGAAGGCTCTATAGAACGTGAAACCAGTCCCTTGTTAGCTGAAAACCATTTTGGTTAAGTTTCGTAGTCCATAGTTTGCTCATTCAAAGAAATACTACTACTGCTACTACTACTACTACTAATACTACTACTACTAATTATTATCATTAATAATAATAATAATAATAATAATAATAATAATAATAATAATAATAATAATACACAGTCATTCAACTCCGAGCACCACTCAGACACGAACTTAGAGAGGTGTACCAAGAAGAAGTTTCAACTCGACTGATGCATTTCCATTCTGATGGATGGAAGAAAGCACACTCCGAAAGGATGAAAACCTGGTGGGCCCGCAAGAAGGCAAACAGTTGAGTTCTCGCGTTCCTTAGTGGTCCTAACGATGAATAATAATAGTAATAATAATGATAAGAACTTTCACGCTCACCTCTTCGGATTGCCAGCTGAAAGAATCCGTAAACCTTTGTTATCCTATTTCAGAAGTCTCAAAACGATTCCTCCTTAGTTGGTGGAGACAGATAACAAATTTTTAAGTATGGAATCTCAGAAACAGACATTCAACTCCGAACGCCGCTCGAACACAAACTTAAGCAGGTTCACCAAGAAGAAGTCCCAAATCGACTGATGCATATCCATTCTGATGCATGGAAGAATGCACAATCCGAAAGGATGAAAACCTGGTGGGCCCGCAAGAAGGCAAACAGTTGAGATCGCACTGTCTTTAGTGGACCTAACGATGCCTAATAATATTAATAATAATAATAATAATAATAATAATAATAATAATAATAATAATAATAATAATAGTAATAATATCGATAAGAATTGTACCGGGTGGTACACCTCCACGCCGCTAATTTAAATGCGCGCCAGTTAAAACTCCTCTGCTGGAGGAAGTCTGAACTTTATTGACGTTATTAATTTTCTACCTTCTTAGAAGATGTCACTACCTGTAAATTTTGGAGTTTTAGAACTGTGTCACTTTTGATGTGTTTTTGTTTCGCTTGAAGTAAGAAGTGTGAACTCTCTCTTCTAGAGGACACTACTGAAGATCTACAATAGTGCAACCTAGTGCGGAGTCAAAGAACTATTTTTTTGGAGAAAATTTAATTTCAAGAGTTTGTTCTTTGTTAAATTTCTTTCTGTCATTGTTTAAGTTGGCAATATTTACCCCCTTTCTTCCCCTTGTTATGAATGTATCCAATCCTGAATTTCTTCTATTAATTTCTGACCAATCTGGTGTATCTTCCCCCAACTGGTATCTGTTGCGGGGTCCTACCCAATAAAGAGTTTGTGGGAGGGTGTTTTCTTTCCCCTAACGCCTAGAACCTTCCGCGAGAGGATATAAACTGCTGATTTTCGGGTCTCCGGGCCACTTCTGTTCCATCTTTCAGTGTGTTAAGTACATAGCAGGGGGCGGGAAGCGCCTCTTTCTTCTCCTGCCGTTCAACACAAGGTAATGGCCGATTAATATCTTCTTTCTTTGCTAGCTCAGCAGTTTAACTTTCGGGGCGGGTTCTAAGCGTTCAACCATGTAACCTTTTCCTAAAATGTAACTACTCTTTTCAGATATTCTCTTTTAAAACGACATATCGGGATAGAGAGTGCTTAACCCTCTCGAGCTCCCACTCACATCGTCCTGAGGTGAACTTATTTTTCTCAACCAATTCTTCCGTAATGTAATATAAATTGCTATTAAGTCACCTCTGTAGTATGGGATTAGCCCTTGTATTAACGGCCTAGTGCCAAGTAGGTCTTAAGCAAAGTGTATTAGGAGTGCAAGTTCGCCTCCTCTCAAATTGTATTTTAGAGGTCATGTATTAATCTTCTTGTTATTTAACAGACCTCAGTAGGTTGGGTATTTTGCCCCTGTGTATATGTCCTTTGAGGACGGCTTAAAGGTGGAGTTCGGAGTGGCCTATGATAGGCTTGTATTTTAGGAAGTTGCCCTTTTTGAAAATTGTGTTTCTGCCTCAAGGAGGCTTTTGGATGTAATTGGAAGCAGATGTTTCTGGCATGTTTGGGGGGGTTTTCGGCCCCTTTGTTGTATGGTGTTCATTGTAAGGTTGGGCTCATTGCTCAAGAATTATGTTTCTGACTTTTGAAGCCCCAAATGGGGTACCTATGTAAATGTATTTGTCAATCGTGTTTCGGCTACTAAGTACCTGTTCTATTTGTTGTTACCTAATTTTGAAAAGAAAATATAACCTTGTTAATTTTTAAAATTAATTTCACTTTAGTAGCTTGAGACCCATTCACCACCCAGCACCTTCTTTCATGCATAACTACCACCAAAACACGGTAACAAGTGGTAGCAGAGCGTGGTTGAATGGGTCTCAATTTAGCCCCTTTTGACGGCTAAATATTGTTTGTTCCGAACTCTAACCATTTTCTCAGTTGCTGGAATTTTTTGACCTTTTCAAAATTGGTCTGTCATCATGCCCGGCCCTCGCGATGTTCTCCTTCTTAACTATTTGCGCAAGGAGGAGTTGATCTATGAATTAACTATCAGAAATGTGCAATCTGGAGGCACGGTTGCAATAGACACTAACAAGCTTAGAGAGTCCCTTGATTTGCCCATTTCCATCCCCAATTTGGGAGAGAAAGAAATTGACGACTCTCTTTCCACGATCACGGAGAATATTACTGGGCTAGCTTCTGTAGTTAGTTTTTTTTTGATGAAAATGATCCGTCTCCTAATCAAATTAAGCGTGTGCAAGGCAGGCTATATCATTTTTCGAATAGGGTTAACGATCTGTTGTCTCTAAAACTGAATGACGTTCAGAGGAAGGAAGCTAGTACGCTCCTGGAAAATATTTCCGAATTATCTAGTAAGGTCACTCAATTGTTAACTGGGGAAGTTCCTCCCAAATCTGATCAACCCACCATAGTGAATGTAGGTAGCGAGGAAGAACCTGCTAACGGAGAAGTAAATAGGAAAACCATCGCTGCTCAAACTATCTCTGCCCCATTGGACAACGAGTCTGAACGCCGTGCATCGCTGAGTAACATCCGTTCTGAATTAACTTCTTTGCCATTGAAACCTTTACCTACTATGTCACCCGGGTTTAGTAGCTTGCCTCATCCATTGGCAATGTTGCTCAGAGGTATTTCTAAATTTTCCGTTAATACCACCACTGACGTAATTTCATTTTTAAGATTTCTAGTGGAATTCCAGGATCATGCCCTTGTTTTTTCTCTTTCTCCATGTCAAATCTTGCAAATTATCTATCCGTATGCTATTGGTATTCTCTCTGACAAAATAGTTAGAGCCATTGCCGAGCAATCTTCTATTGAGGATTTCCATGCCCATTTGCTAGCTAACTTCATCCCGGCTAGGGCCAGGTCCTCCCTTATTCAGAAGTACTATTATCGTGTACAGCGCTTGGATGAAAACTTGGCTGATTTCATACAGGACATTAAGTTTTATACGAGGGTGTTTGCCCTTCATTTTCCTGAAGATCAGATTGTACAGGCTATTGTAGAGGGAATTTCACCTCCCTATAGGCCATATTTGTGTTTCGCGGCGTGCCCGCAAACTTTCTCGGAACTTGAAGCATTGGCCGTCTCAGCGGAAGGAGTTAGATACGCCGATTCTTTGCGTGTCGCGAAAGAACCCCCGCCTTCCATTAGTAATACTCGGCCTCCTCCTCGCCGATCAGTCACCCCCCGTAAATGTTATGCTTGCGGGTCGCCTGACCATCTGCGCAATAAGTGTCCTCTGATCAAGTCTAGTAGGGCAAATAATGGAGCGGGTTCATCACAAGGCTGTTTTAAATGTGGGGCTTTCTCACATATCGCAAAGAATTGTCCCAATTCGAATAGCACCCCCTCCTGCTCAACTTCTGGTGTAACTTCCAACAACAATCAAAAATGACTAGTGGCGCCGGCTGAGTCGACTAATCCATCTTCCCGAGGCTCAGCCCCTGGCAAAAAGGTCGAGAATTCAGGGAACGATGAGTCTTCGAATACATCTCTCTAACGCCCCAAAGAGTGTCTTAGGATTGCGGCGGATACCCCTGCACCTGTTCCTTTTCTTAAGATTGAGTTAAATAACGAGCCTATAACTGCTCTCTTAGATTCAGGCAGTGTTTGTTCGATTATTTCGGCTGAATGGTATTCTAAATTGAAAGCTGTTTGTAAACTACCTGACTACGCCTCATCTCCTATTCAATATGTTTCGGCTAATTCATCTCCATTAGAAATTCTAGGTTCCGTACTGGTCAAAATTCGTATTTTTAAATTTACATGGAAAATTAAATTGTTTGTGGCTAAGCACCTGTCTTGCCCCATCATACTGGGAGCGGACTTTATTTCTCACACTGGTCTTGTGCTCGATCTCCAGTCTAGGTCGTGCACATTCAAATTTGCTTCTAGTTGTAAAATACCACTATTAAAGTGTAATTCTGTGTCATGTTCTTCTATTTCGCCTACCCAGGATGAGATGTTGTTAGACCTTAGACATCTACCTGAGGAGCAGGCTGATAGTATTCGCAAACTGTGTCAGTCGTTTCCCGAGGTGTTCTCTGATACTCTTGGTGTTACTGACCTTATTGAATACAAAATTGAGGTCACGGATTCGATTCCTGTCCGTTTTCCACCTTATAGGCTATCTCCACCTAAAATGAAAGCTCTGAAAGAAATTATCGATCAGATGTTGAAGGATGGTATTATTAGGCCCTCTAAGTCGGCGTATTCATCGCCTATTTTTCTAGTCCCGAAACCCCAAGGAGGCTTCAGGCCTGTCATTGATTACAGGGCTCTCAATCGGAAGGTGGTGTTGCAATCTGTGCCCCTTCCTGACCTTCATTCTTGTTTTTCATGGTTTCGTAAGGCCAAGTTCTTCACTATCTTGGACTTGAATCAGGCCTATAATCAAATTCCCCTTGCCGAAGAGTCTAAACACCTTACAGCGTTTGCCACGGACTGGAATTTATACGAATACAACCGCGTGCCTTTCGGGCTCCCCACCGGGGCATCTGTGCTCACTAGGCTACTAGATAGGGTTTTCTCCGACATCAAATTCGAGTACTTATATCACTATTTAGATGATGTCGTCGTATTTTCAGAGACTTTTGAAGAACATCTTGATCATCTGCGAGAAGTTCTCGATCGCCTTCGTAAGGCTGGGTTAACCGTTAAGTTGTCCAAGGTCGCCTTTGCTAAGCCCTCTATGTCATTCCTAGGGCATATTGTGTCACCCGATGGTGTAGCAGTCGATCATTCTAGAACACAGGCCATCCGTGATTTTAAACCTCCCAAGGACATTAAAGGTATCGCCAGGTTCATTGGTATGGTGAATTTCTTCAGAAAGTTCATTCCTAACTTTGCTAATAGAGCGGCGCCCTTAAACCTTCTTCGTAGGAAAGGCATCAAATTCGAGTGGGGCCCTTCTCAACAAGCCGCTTTTGAAGACCTTAAATTAGCACTTTGTAATGCCCCTGTACTTGCTATGCCTGATTTCTCGAAGAAATTCATCGTCCAAACAGACGCGTCGTCGTCAGCGGTAGCTGCAGTCCTTCTTCAAGAGACTGAACTAGGGAGGCGCCCCATCGCCTATGCGTCTAGGACATTGTCGGCTCAAGAAGCCAAGTATTCCATCTATGAGCTCGAAGGGTTGGCAGTCTTATTTGCCTTAGAAAAGTTCCGTCTCTATCTGGAACATGTCAAATTCGACCTGGAAACAGATAATCAAGCCCTAAGCTGGGTCTTAGGTAGGCCGCGTCGTACTGGTCGTATAGCCCGCTGGGCTATTCGTATTTCCGCCTTCCAGTTTGATGTTAGACATATCAGAGGTACTGAAAATGTTGTTGCTGATGGACTCAGCCGTATGTTTCATAACGACGTCGAGACCCACGAACCGGTCGACAGTTCATCACCTTCCGAGTCCATACTATCTGGTGTTAATGCCATCTTAACAGATGCTCCCATGCTTTTTCGGGATATTGAGAAATACCAACGTGAAGATCCGACGCTGGCTCCGATAATGGAAACCCTTTCTTCTGGGGAACATGTTGTCCCTTATGTTCTGAGGAATGGTGTTTTATGTTGCCCTTCGAGGCATGACAAGATGATGAAAGTTGTCGTTCCAGCCGTTCTGGTACCTATGATCTTCAAGTATTATCATGAGACCCCACTAGGAGGGCATCTGGGTATCTTTAAAACTCGTGAAAAGATTCGTGAAATGTTCATCTGGAAAGGTATGGACGGCGAAATTCGTGAACTTGTAAAAGCTTGTAAAACTTGTTTGCTCAGTAAACCCACCATGTCCACCAAGGTTGGCCTTTTGTCTTCGCATCAAGCGTCGCGCCCCATGGAACGTCTGTATATCGATTATGTAGGACCTTTCCCCCAGTCAAAGGGTAATGCTAACAAGTTCATCTTTGTGTGCGTAGATGGTTTTACCAGATTTTCTTGGTTATTTCCGACTAAGCTGGCTACCGCTCAGTCTACCATTACTTGCTTAAATTCTATTTTTGCTTCTTTTGGTCCGTGCCAATATATTGTATCTGATAATGCTAAGGCTTTTACATCTAATTTATTTCGTAAATTCTGTTTTGACTTATCAATCTCTCATGTAACTACTTCTGCTTATTACCCTCAACCATCTCTGGCTGAACGGGTTAACCGTAATCTCAGGTCCGCACTGATTGCCTATCATCATGAAGATCATTCCAGGTGGGACACGTCCCTGCATTGGATAGCTTTTGCTTTGAATTCGGCGGTTCATGAATCTCACAAGTGTACTCCAGCTTCTTTGATGTTTAAGTTTGTTCCCAACACGCCGCTCTCTAACCTCTGGTCTCTGAGTGACATTCTACCCGAGACAATAGATCCGGATAACATTAAAGATCTTTGGAAGAAGGCTAAAGCAAATCTTAAAGTATCTCATGAAAAGGTTATGGAAAGGTATGATCGTGGACGGAGACCCACCCCTTTAAAGGTAGGTGACCAAGTAATGGTCAAAAATTTTGTTCCCGCGGGCAAGCTTGCCCCCAGATTCCATGGGCCATGTGTTATTCTCGATTTCCTCACCCCGGTTACGTTGTTATTAAGCAATCCAGCCACCGAGAGGATATTTAGGGTTCACCTGTCACAGGTGAAACCAGTGTAAATTTTGTGTCAACTTGCTTCATATAATTTGAAAGGAATATGAAGGTTATATTTTTTTTTCTGAGTTCAACTTTTAAGGCTTTCTGCCCCTTCTATAATATTTTGTCTTATATGTAAGCCTCTTGTAAAACCTTCCCCGATCCGTTAAACTGCCATTCTGTCTTTGCCTCGGCCATTACCACGCTCCCGTCTCCTGCTCCACCGTACACAGTGGCTTAACTTATGCCATGGATATTTGCACGCCGCTGGCCCCTCAACCTCTCCACAAGCCTGTACCCTCAAAGAAGACGATAGTCCAACACAATTCTGCCGCCAAGCTTTAATGTTTCAGTGCCCCCGCAGCCGCGCGACGCCGTGCAGCTACTGGAGCAGAGGACGGGCCCCCTCGGCCCCAGCGAGGACGACGTGTGCACGGCGAGCTGGAGCTCTCCTCCCGGCCAAGGCTGATGTGCGGCGCACGACCTGCTACTTGCCCGCGGCCTGTATATGTTCACCGCGGGCGCGGCGTGCTTCAACACCTCTGCTCCCCTCATAGTGCGGGCGAGCGGTATCTCAGGGTACTTGAGGGGTCCGAGCGGCCTCCTTTGGACGCAAGCTGCAACGGCCGGTCTGGCCATCCAACTTAGCCTACATCAACTACATGGACAGTCGCTATAAGAGATGACTACACTTGGGAATTCAACAACAAATTTGGTGGACATTGCAAAATTTTTCATCACCTTTTAAAAGATTATCTTCAGAAATTCGCCTTCTACAAACATAAAAACCTTACGTTACCAATTACAACAAAAATTTTGGAACTGAATTAAGAAATTTCTCAAATACTTCTGCAATTTATTTTAATATCAACATCAAAACTTGGACCTTATTTTCAAACAAAAGTTTATGTTCTTCTGTGTTACCCCTTGGAGGAACTTTTGGGGGGGGGAGGTCTGTACCGGGTGGTACACCTCCACGCCGCTAATTTAAATGCGCGCCAGTTAAAACTCCTCTGCTGGAGGAAGTCTGAACTTTATTGACGTTATTAATTTTCTACCTTCTTAGAAGATGTCACTACCTGTAAATTTTGGAGTTTTAGAACTGTGTCACTTTTGATGTGTTTTTGTTTCGCTTGAAGTAAGAAGTGTGAACTCTCTCTTCTAGAGGACACTACTGAAGATCTACAATAGTGCAACCTAGTGCGGAGTCAAAGAACTATTTTTTTGGAGAAAATTTAATTTCAAGAGTTTGTTCTTTGTTAAATTTCTTTCTGTCATTGTTTAAGTTGGCAATATTTACCCCTTTCTTCCCCTTGTTATGAATGTATCCAATCCCGAATTTCTTCTATTAATTTCTGACCAATCTGGTGTATCTTCCCCCAACTGGTATCTGTTGCGGGGTCCTACCCAATAAAGAGTTTGTGGGAGGGTGTTTTCTTTCCCCTAACGCCTAGAACCTTCCGCGAGAGGATATAAACTGCTGATTTTCGGGTCTCCGGGCCACTTCTGTTCCATCTTTCAGTGTGTTAAGTACATAGCAGGGGGCGGGAAGCGCCTCTTTCTTCTCCTGCCGTTCAACACAAGGTAATGGCCGATTAATATCTTCTTTCTTTGCTAGCTCAGCAGTTTAACTTTCGGGGCGGGTTCTAAGCGTTCAACCATGTAACCTTTTCCTAAAATGTAACTACTCTTTTCAGATATTCTCTTTTAAAACGACATATCGGGATAGAGAGTGCTTAACCCTCTCGAGCTCCCACTCACATCGTCCTGAGGTGAACTTATTTTTCTCAACCAATTCTTCCGTAATGTAATATAAATTGCTATTAAGTCACCTCTGTAGTATGGGATTAGCCCTTGTATTAACGGCCTAGTGCCAAGTAGGTCTTAAGCAAAGTGTATTAGGAGTGCAAGTTCGCCTCCTCTCAAATTGTATTTTAGAGGTCATGTATTAATCTTCTTGTTATTTAACAGACCTCAGTAGGTTGGGTATTTTGCCCCTGTGTATATGTCCTTTGAGGACGGCTTAAAGGTGGAGTTCGGAGTGGCCTATGATAGGCTTGTATTTTAGGAAGTTGCCCTTTTTGAAAATTGTGTTTCTGCCTCAAGGAGGCTTTTGGATGTAATTGGAAGCAGATGTTTCTGGCATGTTTGGGGGGGTTTTCGGCCCCTTTGTTGTATGGTGTTCATTGTAAGGTTGGGCTCATTGCTCAAGAATTATGTTTCTGACTTTTGAAGCCCCAAATGGGGTACCTATGTAAATGTATTTGTCAATCGTGTTTCGGCTACTAAGTACCTGTTCTATTTGTTGTTACCTAATTTTGAAAAGAAAATATAACCTTGTTAAATTTTAAAATTAATTTCACTTTAGTAGCTTGAGACCCATTCACCACCCAGCACCTTCTTTCATGCATAACTACCACCAAAACACGGTAACAAGAATAACACTGACATTTTTTAGAAACGCTTAGTTTCTACCCTGTTATGAGAAACGACCAGAAAGGGTGTCTCCCTTGTTTTAAACCGTGGATCTGTAACCACGGATCCCTAGGTGAATCTCGCATTTGCTTCCACTTAGGCCTACTTACTACAGATTTGTTACTTTCGTATTTCCTGTACGCCGCCCTTTGATCAACTCTAATTCTCCTCCGACACTGACGATATTAGTTTTCGAGGCCTAGAGAAAGTTTAATTTTCAAGAGCTCTGTGACTCTTACCTTTCTTGGGCCTGTACTTTTATTATTCGAAGCATCGGACCTCTTTCTTTCACTTCTGATTAGAGCTAAACGTTCTCAACAACGTTTCGCTATTATAAATGTTATTATTACCATGAAAAACGACAATAAATTTTGCCTCTAACTTAGTCTTCTTCGGCGTGTCGAAATATTTTCTTGTAAATAGGAAAATTATATTATGTTAATTGTAACAATTAGTGAAGGATGCCCGTAATTTAGTAATTTGGTCTTGAAGACGGGCCGACAAGTGAAGGTTTGTGGTCCCTCTGAAGGCTCAACTTTACATCGTGTGAATCTAAAAGAACAAGTATATCAATCAAACCCCTACTCGTCAGAAGAATTAAAACTCATCATTCGACATGCGAATGAAAAGATTTCTCCATCAGAGCTCCACAGTGTTCTTCAGAGTATGCTTGAGCGTTTTGAAATTTGTTTAGAAAAAGACCACCACTTCCAGCACTTTCTGAAAGGTAAGTGTATCCCTAATCTGTAGTTTTATTCTTTGAGTAATACCCTCCCTTCCGGAACCCCGAAGCCACGTTGTGCCAACCGGGAAGAGCTCGCTTATAAAAAGGACAGAGTTTTAATCAGAAAACGCTGCATAATGAGTTAATACAAAACTACTTCACATAGTTAGAGTAAATGCTGATTCATACCAATGAAGTGATTATTTAAGAGTTAAGTTAAAAGAAATTCCACCAAAGGCTGCTTGCGTATCTATGAGAAATGTGTTTGAATGGGTAGTATGAGAAATGTTCGTGACTTGCCATCTTGAAACTTTATGTGTCAAATATGTGATACAAGGTATTAATCATATCATCAGAGTAAAATGTGTTTCCTTCGTAACAACTGTCATGGACAGGACAGCAAGCATGCAAACTTAATTATCAACGTGTTAAATCAGGTTGTTGAACAAAACAACAATTGGGGCCAGGCATCGCTTTAGGGAAATAGTTTAAAAGCCATGAAATGACCCGCTAATCCTAGATTTCCTCGTGATTTCCAGTGCCATTACATTAAGCCTGCTCTAAATAGATTGAACTAATTGTAACCAATCGATACTTTCCACTCGATGCATTTCCTGTCGATGCCAACAACTAAACTCATAAATAAATTTCCTGCACCGAAACTGCGTTAATCATAAAACTAACATTGGTAGAGCATAATTCGAATTTTACTCTTCAGAAATCAACAGCGTTTAATTTTCTCTCCTATTTCACACAGACATCGTAAATATGAATCCGTAATGAAAGTCTTCCAGTAATCACCAATTTGGTCCAGTAACGGAATATTAATTTTACCTCATAAATATAATTGTGCTTAGGGATTACTTCCAATTCAATAACGATCCTGATTACATTAAAATACAGTAAGGTGAATATCAGCTCTATTAACTTGTGTTGCACACAAGTTTTCTGGTTATGCAACTTTCTACGGAAGTAAGATTAACGTGGATAATTTGTGGAGGAGAGTATTGACATATTTTATTACACACGTCCAAAGTCAAGTTTTAAGAATACAGCAGGCTATAGATTAATACAATACAAACGAAATTTGTCCCTATATAATATTGTATTACGTCAGGGTTTCACAATTTTCTAAGTGTAGTGAGGACCAGCCACATGCAATACAAAGTATGCGACCACCGTGAAGTACCTAGGTACAGTCAAATCGCAGTTTTTCAAGGGCATCAGCCATTACAAGTAAACGATTGGGTAAGTACAATAATTGAAATTCACAAGAGAAGCTTCAATGAGGTCACATCGCAACTTACCTGAAATTTTGCTGATATGATCGACGTACCATAAAATGCTCACCTACTAAACATTAACTGCAACATAGCAGTTCCCAAAATCGTCATGCGAATATGTTGAAAAATTCAGAGTAAGAAGAATTAGCTGTATAAATCGGTTTCGGAAGCCCCTGTCAGGTGCGATCCGTGATGTATGAATCACAGTATTCGTCAAATTATTGCCCTCTTTTCTCCGAAAAAACAACGGAGCGCGAACAGTAAAACTCAGCTTATTGCTAGAACGCCCCTATGCCTCACCGTCTCCAGTCACCAAGCTGATACGGAGGTAACGTGATAGTTACGTTCAGTGAAATATCTGCTCACACGTTGTCCCGAAAGTTCCACTCAGCAAAATATCAGTTCAGTGAAATATCCGCTCACACTTCGTCCTTTACCTGACTCTGACTATTCTCTTATGAAGTTTATGAAGTTAAGGGGTTCTCACCTGGTTTAGTAACAGGAAAATACACTGTGGATTTTCATTTATGCTTTTAATTATCATCAGCTTACAGTACTTCTAAAACCTCTTCCTACCCATTATATGCCTTAAGACTGGCCACGGCTCCCAGACACATATTTATGTACAATCCATCAGAACCTTTTTTCGTAGTGTTCATTTTCCTGTGCTACCGTGTGAAGGAAAATGGACCTTATCATACCGCATTGTAGGGATGTTCTTTTCATGGCGAATTTAAGCACCCCTACAGTTTAATGTATTGAAGGTTCATTTTCCTTTAACACCCACATTGGAAAATGAACACAACAAAATTTGTGCTGAAGGACTGTACACCCATATGTGGCTGGGAGGCGTGACCATTCTTAAGGAAGAAAATGAATAGGAAGTGCATTGGGGGATACGAGGTTTTAGAAGTAAGCCATCGTTATTATGATTCCAATCACATTTTCACTAGGCTTTGGGCTAGCCAAATAATTGAAATATGTTTCAAATATTTAGGCATGCTTAAGATCAGTTTATAAAAACTTCGTCCTTATTTTCTCACTAGGATGAATTTTCTCACAGTTATACTTTACAAAATTTATAGTACATTCAAACCGAAGAGCAGGTTACGGGATGGGAGTACGTTTCATCGAGTTTATTCCATTCTTTTGTAACAATGAGATTGCTATGAGACATCCTGTAACGTTTCCCGTGTCTTTGTATCTCTTTACTCTGTTCTCGATTCTTTCATCCAAACTTCAGTATGCAGTTTTCCTTCTGTTTCCATCAAAATTTAACTGTGATCTCATGTGCTTGAAGGCTGAATTTTGCGCTTCCTTCTTCAGGCGAAGCACCATTTCTGTGATTATTGGGTGCGGCCGTCCCAGTAGGTTCTGTAGGCGATTATGTCATCCTTCAAGAGCATTCGTAGTTCGGTGCCATCTCTGGTATAATGTCCGAATTTCGACAGGAATATCTTCGTTTTCCAGCCATCGCTTGAGAAAATCAAAAACACTGTTAGTTTTACGTTGACGGGAGCCTGCGATTGGATCTCTAACCAACCATCTATTTCATCTTCAGGTTTGAGAAAAGCCAACGCTGGGCACATCTGAATATGATGACGAATTTCCTCGTTTTTCGGTATTCTCTTTTTAAGCCAAGCTCTTGGTTTTTCCGCTATAGGAAGGAAACACTTCCTTGAGAGCTGAAATTGTCGCAGCATCAAAATCTACATTAACTATCTTGGGCTTCCATCCTGGCAAAGCTTCTAAAATGTCCCGAGAGAGTCTTTCATCAGCACCTTGCCTTTTGTTCCGTAACAAAGAAAACACGATCGGATGTATGTTCGTTGCTGCTGCAAAATTCAGCTCGAATTATGTAAATTTGGCAGAACTGTTAGCTCTAAATTTTACACGTTCTGTCTGTGGAAAACTTGTCATAAATCTGTAAGGTCTCTCTTCCCGTTTAAGCAGAAAATAGTAATTCTTTCGCTTGAAATATCGTCTTTAAAAAGAAAACTGTTTCTACCTGTCATTTTTAACAGTTCTTCGTCAAACAGGAATTCCTCCCGAGTCTTCGGCTCTTTCTGATTGGCTCACGCTGAACTCCTATGCTGGTATAGAATCATCCTGGTAGCAGACATGTTTGGCATTTCGGTCACGAATTCCTATCCCTTTTTATGAAGATCTCCCAGCTCTTCCGAGTAAATGTTTGGTATGGGAGTGTCTTCTTCTCTAGCTCTGTTCTTTTCCTGTAATCAATTTAAACATTTTTAAAAGTTAAAGTATGTAAAATTACGAGTGGTTAAGATACTCAATGACTCAAACAAACAGACAGACAGACCAACTCAATTTCATTATAGTAACCTATACATAGATTGCAGTAGTAATCTACATTGTGATAATTCATTCCTCAACATAAATGTTGGATATGAAAGTTATTAGCTCACCTGATGTAAACTCTTCTCTACTTCGCGGCGCGCTTCTTCCGGGGCTCCACATGAATGTTCACTCAAAGTTATCACTTGGCTGTCCGTACTTTTCAGCGTACCATAAGATTTCTTCAAATGCTCTCTAAGGCATCGCCAATTGATAAGATCGTTTGTTGCACTCCCGTATTTCCGGTACGCGTAGCCCTCATAGGTCCATAGTGCACTACACAAAATTCATTGCAGAAATGAAATGAAACAAATAGTTGATGACGAAGCAGTGAGTTTGGAATATGCTCCCAGATAGGTAAGTCATACGCAGGTGCGCTGCAGGACGAGAATATGGGAAAACCCGCAGGCACCATTCCATTTGAGAGGAATATTCCAAACATTCCATTCGAGGGGAAATTTCACTGAACCCACTTTTCATAGAACCGATAAGAATGCCCATTACAGCTGGTAAGCGGCAGTGTCACTCGATGTTTCCAGCATGGAACCATTCAGTTAAATCCCACTGCTGATATTTGGTGCTGAATGTTCTTACACGATATTCATTCTGTTAACGAAATTTCAGGTAAGTTACGATGTGATGTCACTGAAGTTTCCCTAGTTAGATCATTTTAGTAATTAAAATGCTTCATATTTGATATTTCGACAGAACACTGAGAGATCATGTTGTTACTTGCTCATGCGACTGCCAGTCCTCCGGAAGCCTCCTTCGGTATTTCCTAGAAGTTAGTGAGTCATGCCGAGGACCTCCCAGTCGACACGAGAACATGTGCCAGCCTTTTCTTGTATTGTGATGTCGTCTTGTTTCCCCATGGGCCCCCTTGAACGCGAAAGCAGAATATTCCTTCTCTGACCGAGCCCCTAAGTTTCTAGTTCTCCCTCATCATCTATATAACAGGTGACTAGCTCCGTACAAGAGTTGGGATTGGACATCACTAGTGTTAGCAGTCATCGGAGTTATTGTGAGTGTTTCGCCAGAGCCAGTGCCAGCATCGGTAGTGTTGGAATGTTGTTGTTGTTGTCATCGTTGTCGTCGTTATGTTATGGAGCTTTACAGTAGTAGATTTTGTTGGATTTGGACGGCAGTAGAGTTCAATGTTGTCGGATTGTTGTGTGTCGGTCGTTGTCAGTAGTGTTATAGTGTGCTGTTTTTGTTGTCGTTGTTGTTGTTGTTGTTTTTGTCGGCGTCGTCATGGAGCTGGACAGCAGTAGTTGTTGGAGTGATTGAGCAGTAGCAGTGTTCCTCGTCATTGTCGTCGCTGAGTGTATTGAAAGAGAACAGAAGAGAGTAATGTTAAAGTGTGGCTGCTTTTGTTTAGTGGTGCTGTGTTATTGCCTTATCGGGTAATACGTGCTGAGTAATTCAACGTTTCGAGCGGCATGCGGCCTCATGAATTAATTGTGTGAGTGCGGACTTCTTTGAAGTCGAACCAAGGAACAGTCGTCGTGTGTCGTGATTGTAACAAACTGTGTGTTATAAATCGGCCATGCTACATTGAATTAGATTGACAATGTTTCATTCGTAACTAGACCAACTATGAAACAATTTAAGGAATGTTAAAAATGATGAAATATTGCCCTGTCAAAAAATCGTTTTGGGGGTATGCAAAACGATCGAAACTGCTAAATTCACTTTCTTTGACAAAAATGTAGAATATTTCATATCGGATAATGACAAGAGAGGAAATTAAAAATACAGTTCTGTGGTTTGTTATTAACTTTGATGAGTTAAAAAGTGCGACTGTATAAAAAAGAAGATAATATACACACGACACCACAATAATACTCTGTCGCAACCCATTCTATTGGCTTGCCTGGAACCTTAGTGAAAAGTGCAGAGTGCTCTGATGGTATTTAAACCACTAGTTTGAAGATGACCATCGTTGCTTCTTTCATCAGCACGTTCCTTGTAAGGTAGCATTGCCTTACAGGTTATTGAATCAATGACGCTGGCGTGTTAGTCGACCTTAATAGTTGTGTATAATTTGTCATAATCCCGAAACGCATTTTTGAGGACCAAATGGTGTAAACTACTGATTAAGAAATAAATTCGTTCTTTCCTGAGTATGTAGTCATTTTCAATCTAAACTGGTGTCGTAATAGTTTTTCCAACAGTGTTTGCAGTTGAAAATACGAGTAGTAGTACTTTTTTCCAGGTTTAGCACTTCGGATGATGTGCTCGGTAACGGCATGAACTCTGTAGATCCTGCCAAACTTTGTGTGACCTCACTTTATAACAAAAAAATCCCAATCAACTGCACAGATTGAATGACATTCGTTTCCATGATACATGCACTGCAGCCCCGGAGCCACTCATGGTTAAAATACTTGCTAGAAATTAATAGAAATTTGTCAAAAACGTAAACAAGTAACCGCTACCATCGTTATCATATTCGTTTCACTGTCCAATGCCACTTCAATCAGTATTTAAAGGGAATTAGTCAATATAGTGACTGATGCCCTTTCAAGAACATAAAATATTAATAATAATAATAATAATGTTATTGGTTTTACGTCCCACTAACTACATCTGACGGTTTACGGAGACGCCGAGGTAACGGAATTGTGTCCCTCAGGAGTTTCCTGAGGTGCCAGGATATCTACCGAGCCTTGCGTATTTCAGCACCTTCAAAAATATTAATTCCAGCTTTAAATATAAAAATAAATTAATTAATTCGTATAATTCTAGTTTGGAAAAGACATGGTGATGACATTTATTGTTATTGAGAACGTTTATGAGAGTGTGCCCAGACAGTTGGTATGGGACACACATTAAGGAAAAAATAAGTTAACAGTGCAAAAATTGTGTTAGTAGTGTGAAGACTAGTATAGGAAAAACAAAATGGCTTAAAGTTGAAACTGGTCTCCGGCAGGAAAGTACAGTATATTATCCCCCATACTGTTCACCCTTGTCATTTCTGAAATTAATAAAAACATTAAACAGAAATTGGGAAGACAGGAAACAAAAGCCATGTTGTTTGCAAATGATATAGTGATATGGGGTGAGGGTGAAACGGAAGTGCAAAAACAAGTAGATGTGTGGAATCTAGAGATATAAAAAGTTGGGATGAAAGTAAGCACAGAGAAAGTCCGGCCCCGCGGTGTAGGGGGCAACGCGTCTGCCTGGCACCCGGCGACCCCGGTTTCGAATCCCGGGCGGGTCAGGGTTTTTTATTTGTAATGATTAATATCCCTGGCCTGGGAACTGGGTGTTTGTGACGCCTTTAGTCTTCCTTTCCTCACACACAACATTCCACACTACCACAATTCCAATTACACGCAGGTTCATACAATATGGCGCCAGTAGGAACCAAAGATTCACATAGGTCGACGCCGCGAAAAAATAGCATTTATTAACGAAGAAAACAAAAAAAGCACAGAGAAATGTAAAACAATAATGATGACAAGGGTAATGAAGAGGAAAGATAAAACTGAATGGGAAAATTCTGGAAGTGGTTAAAAGTTTCAAGTACTTGGGAAGAGTGATCACAGAAGATGGGAAGATAACGGAGGAAATTGGGAAAGGAATACAACAAGCAAACCTTTACCAGAGTGTAAGCGGTATTTTGTGGAACTAAGACGTCCCGAAGGAATGTAAAAAAGTATTATATTCAAATTATTATGAACCCATCCTAACTTATGCAGCTGGATCGTGGACTACAGCAAAACGATAGGAGAGTAGAATACAGGCAGCGAGGATGAATTTCATAAGAGGTATCGAGGGGAAGACCAGAAAGGATAGAATTAGAAATGAAGAGAGAAGGAAAAGGACAGGAATATTGAAACTTCAAGACAGGAGAGAAACAACAAAACTAAAATGGTATGGACATAAATGATACGAATGGGAGAAGATAGATTGCCAAAAAGAGTTTTCCCAGAGAAGTTAACAGGAAAGAGACCACGATGAAGGCCCCGAAAGAGATGGACGGATACAGTGCGGGAGTGCATAGAGAAGAGGGGAGGAAAGCCAGGAAATGTACTTTTAAAAAAAGGAGAAGAGTGGTGGAGAGACATGCAGCGATGGCGGTTCTTGATTCACCCGAGAAACTGGAAACGGGAAATGAAGATGGTGATGAATACTCACCAGGTTAATGACATCCTTGAGCTTGAATGTCGGGTAAATCGCTTGTAACTATATGTACACAGTCCTGCACTTGTTAATCAGTAACTCGTTATCACGGTATGTTCTTGAGTTGAATAATCTATCATCTCTTAAGTGAGGGGGATTTCTCACATACAAGATTAATGCTCTGCAATATTTGAAACTTTTGATATCCTCGTCTCTTCGAATTAACGAATTACTTATTTCTAAAAGCGTTTAAGTCACAGTTTGCAAATAATCAGAAGGAAAAATATTCTACAATTTTCTTTGTTTAAACATTTTACTTCGTTGAAAAATATTAAGTAGCTTCTACCGTGATAGCTATTATCAGGACACGTCCCCTTTAAGCATAAATGTCGGAAGGAGGGCACTTTAAGTTTACTTATTGAAATAAATTGAAAGTAAGGAGCTTAAAAATAACAGAATAATGAATAATAGATCTTATTTAATACAATAAAATAGTTTTACAAAAAGCTGTTACAATGTTAAGCAACCGACTTTCCTGGCATCCCAAAAATTCACAAATGTTGGCTGGGAACTTGCGACTTATCAGGCAACTTCATTCTCATGTGTTGCAAAACATGTCTGGAACTGGTTATAAAAGCCTTCATACTCTTATATATTTTAACAGTTTCTCAACATTATATTTATTTTTCATGTTTATGGGGATTTTTTCAGCATGTGCACTGGTAGGAAACTTAACTTCATTGATGGGAAGGTTGCCTCCTCTTATTAAATGGATGGTATAGGTCATTAGCTGCTGCTAATCCCTTGTCCTTTCGTTTTAGTATGGACTCTGATTGTTCTCACTGTTCAACAACTGCTCGGGAGCAAATCATACTTTTGGACTTCTACTGGTGTGTTTTCCCATTGTTTCAACAGACACAACTTTCTGCACAAATGGATCCAGATTACACTAATTACTGATATTTTCTGATTTTATTCCACGTTTTACACATATTTCTTTCGTAAACGTGGCAACTCCATGAATTTTTCTCTATTAGCAATAAATACAAAATGCAAGTGCTTTCTCCAAACGCGGCGAATTACTGAAGATTTTCAAGTTTAGCCCCAATCGATTAATTACTTTAAAAATAATACGAAACAAACAAAATCAGTACTTTCCACTCTTGTGGAGTTATCACTTTTTACTAATAAGCTATCCAAATATTTCATAGCTAATATTCGATTTCTGAACGAGCAGCCATATTGTTTCATATTTCCAATACTTCGAAACATCCAGCGGTAGGTAAGATTAGTCTGTTGGTAACAAAACCAACTTAAAGTCCGCTAAGCCGCTACTGAATGACAAAATTTAATAGTAAATTGATAGCAACACTATTATTGCAGTCCGTACAACAAAGTTTGAATTGTAAATACTGACGTGAGGAGCGTTCGTGCGCTTTCTTCACACACACTTGACGGGAGCGCCAATTGCATTTTATAAAGCGCCATGGATCTCTTGTCGTTTTCCCAACGTCAAATATCATTATCGCGTTTTCAAGAAGAGAGCAAGGTATATTCACCTTAAAATAGACCATTAAAGCTCCTGAGGAAGTAGAAAACATAAGCTGCCACAACCCATAACCTCGGACAGATAGGAGCTCCATGTCCGCCACCTTTTCTCCCAGGAATTAACGCAGTACTCATTTCTAGTGCTGACTGAGCACACCTTTACCTCCTCGGCTAGGCAAACCGTTTTCTAAAAACACTAGACTGAAATAAAACCGGAATGCCAGTTATTTTGGATGCTTTATTATGTACTATATAAGAGATGGCATTTTGAATGTAGCCTATATGAGGTTTCCTATTCCAAAACTTGATAACTCCACTTGAGGAAATTTTTCAGGAAACAGGAAAATCTGTTTTCAGACTACTATGACATTGACTAGCAGCAAAAATGCTGCGGACATGTTAAGAAGACATTGCTGGTAAGTCTTCAGTAATCTTACATAAATTCGTCTAAGTAATTGTGTGGAAACTGGAAAAGAGCAATGGAGTTAGCGAGTTTTTGAATGAAAAAATGGAGAAAGAAAGATATAGAATCATAGCATGTGACGCAGGACAGTTTAGCAACGAATACTCAACTAAAGAGATTCGTGATTGCTCCCAATTGTAAATTGTATAACATAAATGCTAAAAGAATTTATCAGTATTAAAAGGAAATAATTATGAAAGACACAAAGTGTGTGTAATGCTCAATACAGCACATTATTCTGCAAAAAAAAAAAAAAAATCATATCATAGTGTGTTTACATCAATATTGATCTGCAACATAGAATTAGTACTTCAAATGCTAAAAAGAGGTAAGTTCACGTCGAATGCTGAAAAATAAACAGCTTAGATTCTTAAGTCCTCGTCTTAAGTAGCAGCGGTGTGTTCATAGTACAAATTATAGAGGGTGGTTGCCGATTTATAATTCCTATTAAAACAATAATCACCAACACCTCACAGTGCAATCTTTCTTCACTGTCACAAGCATCACTTCGTGTTATATCTTCACTTTCATTGAAGAGGTTTTTGAAAAAGCGACAGCGTTCATCTTCAGCCCAATTCTCACCAAAACGACTGGTCAGTAAGTTCCTGATGTACGTAACTTCGCTGGATTCAGTAGCATACCTCTTGGCACAACTTCAGAGGCGCAGTCACTAAACCGTTTCCCCCACTTCATCACAGACTTGCCCTCTTCTATACTGGTACGACTATTATAGTATCCTGCCCGATAATGAATTTTTTAGCACCTTGTCATTTTCATAATTATTTTTTCCATTTACTCGGATCGCTCGTCCTTCTTCGTCCTTGCCCTACTGGTGTTAGTGTTGCAGTTCTGTTACAATTCATTTTTTGTCAAATGTTGTTTTCATCGCGTGAGTAATAGCAAAATAACACAAAACATTTAGCTTGACAACAGCAACTCACTTTCCAAGAGATGCCATAGAATATCACATCACGTGACTGTAATACACTGACTGACAGTGACAATACAACACCAAGGAGGAGTGGTTCGAAAGGAATGAATGTTGGGGAAAAAACAGAGACGGCACGGATGAATAATTGATGTTTATTTCAAACCGATATGCAGGTTACACAATGCGCACGGCATCGACTCAGTAGGATGTAGGACCACCGCGAGCGGCGATGCACGCAGAAACACGTCGAGGTACAGAGTCAATAAGAGTGCGGATGGTGTCCTGAGGGATGGTTCTCCATTCTCTGTCAACCATTTGCCACAGTTGGTCGTCCGTACGAGGCTGGGGCAGAGTTTGCAAACTGCGTCCAATGAGATCCCACACGTGTTCGATTGGTGAGAGATCCGGAGAGTACGCTGGCCACGGAAGCATCTGTACACCTCGTAGAGCCTGTTGGGAGATGCGAGCAGTGTGTGGGCGGGCATTATCCTGCTGAAACAGAGCATTGGGCAGACCCTGAAGGTACGGGAGTGCCACCGGCCGCAGCACATGCTGCACGTAGCGGTGGACATTTAACGTGTCTTGAATACGCACTAGAGGTGACGTGGAATCATACGCAATAGCGCCCCAAACCATGATGCCGCGTTGTCTAGCGCTAGGGCGCTCCACAGTTACTGCCGGATTTGACCTTTCTCCACGTCGACGCCACACTCGTCTGCAGTGACTATCACTGACAGAACAGAAGCGTGACTCATCGGAGAACACGACGTTCCGCCATTCCCTCATCCAAGTCGCTCTAGCCCGGCACCATGCCAGGCGTGCACGTCTATGCTGTGGAGTCAATGGTAGTCTTCTGAGCGGACGCCGGGCCGAGAGTGCAGGCCTCCTTCAACCAATCGACGGGAAATTGTTCTGGTCGATATTGGAACAGCCAGGGTGTCTTGCACATGCTGAAGAATGGCGGTTGACGTGGCGTGCGGGGCTGCCACCGCTTGGCGGCGGATGCGCCGATCCTCGCGTGCTGACGTCACTCGGGCTGCGCCTGGACCCCTCGCACGTGCCACATGTCCCTGCGCCAACCATCTTCGCCACAGGCGCTGCACCGTGGACACATCCCTATGGGTATCGGCTGCGATTTGACGAAGCAACCAACCTGCCCTTCTCAGCCCGATCACCATACCCCTCGTAAAGTCGTCTGTCTGCTGGAAATGCCTCCGTTGACGGCGGCCTGGCATTCTTAGCTATACACGTGTCCTGTGGCACACGACAACACGTTCTACAATGACTGTCGGCTGAGAAATCACGGTACGAAGTGGGCCATTCGCCAACGCCGTGTCCCAATTATCGTTCGCTACGTGCGCAGCACAGCGGCGCATTTCACATCATGAGCATACCTCAGTGACGTCAGTCTACCCTGCAATTGGCATAAAGTTCTGACCACTCCTTCTTGGTGTTGCATTTGCTCTGTCAGTCAGTGTACATAGCATTCATTGACTGCTCGGATATAGCAGGTTTTGGAACGATATCCGCAATGGAGTTAGCAAGTTCTGAAATGATTACTGGATTTCAAAACACTATTATAATAGGTTTTGACCGGTTTTGTAACAGTATTATTTCTCTATTAGTTAGCCCTGTTGAATACTTACTCAATTCAGGAAGTAACTCATTTGTTCTTTGGAATGGAGTTAGCGAGTTTTGGAATGGGAGACTTCATATGACCAACATCGCATTTATAGTCAATGTAAAAAAAGGCACTCTGCGGTAGATGATGTTTCTTTGAGTACTTTTCTCTAATTATATTTTGTTTAATTCTGGCACACGATTTTTATTTATTATTTGAATCTCAGAGTAGTCCGACTCCTTGGCTGAATGGTCAGCGTTGAGTCCTTCGGTTTAGAGGGTCCAGGGGATTTTAATCGCATCTGATTAACTATTCTGGCTTGGAGACTGTGTGTTTGTGTTTGTCCCAATACTTTCCTCTTCATATTCAAACAACACAATACACTACCAACCACCACATGAACATGCAATAGTGATTACATCCCTCCATATAGGATTGGGGTCAAGAAGGTCGTACGGCCGTAAACTGGGCCAAGTCCACATGTGCGACACAGTGGAGAAAATGGTAGAAGAGGAAGAAGAAGAATCTGAATCTCAGAGTAAAATTTTGCCGATGGAATCAATTCACATAGAAATTTGATACTTAGTGTTTAGATCACAGACCAACTCCTGTCGTGAATTATACTAGTGTAGACCCAAAATTCTTTCAAAGGAGTTGCATGAAATGGAAGATGTTACTATTTATTTTCAAGCGAAATGTTGAATATTTGTCAATATATGTCGGCATTATAAGCAGTTCAGTGCTGTGGATTGATATGGAGGGGAAAAATGAGCAGTGAGTAATTAATAGTGAAAGAGAGTTTATGAAAGAATTCGCTACGCGATACTTCCCCCGTAAGATCAAGGGCACGAAGGGGACTAAGAACTGCCATTCTTTTCCCCACTCCAAATTAATTTTGAATGAAGGCCTGGTATAAGGATTTTAATAAGGAACAAGGGCTGGCTTTTGTTATGCAATATCCTTTATATATTCTCCAGTGACCAAAATATATAGGCTACGGATATTTCTAGTACTTAGAGCGCTTCTGTCGTCCATTCTCTCTTGCAGAGCATCATGGGTCGTTAGTTCCACTAATGGTCGTCATCGCACTGTAGTGTCCACAACTTTTTGAACAACCCCTTCCTCTCATTCCCGCAATAACCTCCCTCTCTCTATCGGCTGCCCCTCTGCTGTGATACACAAATTGTAGGCCATTTAATTTGCAAGTTGCTTAGAGTAATGATGAGAGACGAAGAGACGAAGGAGGGAAATGGTTGAATATATGGGGAAGGGTTTGTGGGTCGAGCGGAGAAGGGAGGTATTGCTGCCCGATATTGCAGAGCATGTATGTGCAATTAAAAAATATATAGAGAGTTGATGTGCAGGTTTGTTGATGATAGAGAAATACTTTTGGTAGTGCTGCTGTTGGTGGGAGGAAATGGAAATGGGGGGAAAAGAGGGAGATATATATAGAAACAGGTCTATGACTGAAATCAATTTTTTTGAATGTGGCACGTGGTGGCTGGTTTTATTGCAAGTTGTAATGGTCTCCTTCCCTCTAGACTCTGCCTCTCTGCCTCTCTATATCCCTGTCTCTCTAGGGCAGGTCTGTTACATATAGCAGAGCAATGATAATTTAGTAACACTGCACGAGGTTTTAGGAATGTAGATGGGTACATTCAGATACCATGGCGCTGTTTGAATGGACCTATCGTGATTACTGTCATCATGCTACAGATGTCGATGGGACGTGGTTTGTTTTTATCGCATTGAGGTGTAGAGCTGGGGACACGACATTCTGGATACTGCTGATTCCACTCCCTAGCTGCTTCGCATGTAATGATGATTACCACAAACAATACAAATGTCATGATTGAATTTAGCCGCACAAATATGACTCTATGTATTAGAAATCGACATATTGTGCAATTACACTTTCTATTTTGTTTTTTGAAATGTGAGGAAGATAACGTTAAAATGTGATATTGTGCAACTATGATAATAAATTGCTTGTTGAATGAAATAATATTTTTTAGGAAAGAATTGCTAAAGAGGTAAGCGATGTGCAGCAGGGATGCAAAGCAAGAATGAAGACGTTTTTGCAGGTAGCGCCAGTATTTGTTGACTGTCTATCTTTCCGGACTTCATGACAGTAGTGTTAGAAAAATTCATCTCTTAACTCTTCCAAAGACATGCTGATAGTTGTTAGGAATCGCACATTAGACTCCAGTACCATCGTTGTGCAGAGGGATTTTTTTAATTGCTTTACGTCGCACCGACACAGATAGGTCTTCTGGCGATGATGGGACAGGAATGGCCTAGGAATGGGAAGGAAGCGGCCGTAGCCTTAATTAAGGTACAGCCCCAGCATTTGCCTGGGGTGAAAATGGGAAACCACGGAAAACCATCTTCAGGGCTGCCAACAGTTGGGTTCGAACCCACTATCTCCCGAATGCGAGTTCACAGCTGCGCGCTCCTAACCGCACGGCCAATTCGCCCGATAGGAGACGGATTCAGTATTGGGAATGATTTGCCCCTGTGATTCGTCTTCTCATTTGGCTCGGATTTGAGCAGGATGATTGGTCTTATCATAGCTCTACTTTCCATCGGAAAGGTCATTTTTGCTGTTTCTTGGGGACTATTGCCTGATATTTTACCTTCAATTACTTCAGTAATCAAATAACCATACAGGAGTCTATGGCCTATCCATGTGAGCTGATTCTTTGTAATCTAACTCAAGAACTAACGGACTGCACATTGTCTGTCTTATACCTCAGCGATAATCATCTTCCTTGTCCAGATTATTTCTACATGTGATGCCAACAATAAAATCTTGAAAGCTTCCAGCCTATTGGTGCCTCTTTCAATTGAGTGTCCAGTTTCGGTAGTGGTTAACGCAACAGACCAAACATATGCTTTCATTCTGAGGGACATTTAATTTTGATCGTTTGTCGCAGAATGCGTACCTTGCCATAGCTATTAGAGTCCGGACTTCTTGACGGTATTGTAGACTTCCTGCGATGATCTCATCAAAATGTCGAAATTGAGGTACCTGCTGAACTGCCTCGCCTTCTACTTCAATGTGTAATGGATGTGAACTGTTGCTGCCCACCATTCATTTTATCTTTCTGATGTAATGTTGATTTTTATTCCACAGACGCTGAATTTATTATATAGCAATAACAGTGTTCTTGATGATGATGATGATGATGATGATGATGATGATGATGATGATGCTTGTTGTTTAAAGGGGCCTAACATCTAGGCCATCGGTCCAACAGTGTTCTTAACAACCTATAGTTCGGTCGTCACAATTCAATAGCCTGTATTAGTTTTACCATGCCCCAGTAGTGGTGAATCCTAGAAAAAGGTAAATAAGGTAACCAAATGTCGACCCTGGGCCGGTTGAGCGGCATTGTTGGGCAGGCACTTGCATTCTGATCGCCAGGTTCCCGGATAGTAACTTGACACCGGCAATTGCCACCTATGAACGCTTCTATTTGAGAGATCCAAGTCAGTATATTTACTGACAAGTTAATGATGATGCTTGTTGATTACAGGGGTCTAACATCTAAGGCCATTGGCCCACTGACAAGTTAAACAGAACCTTTTGAAGGAAAAATATATCCGATATGTAGTCTCCTAAGATTGAATCCCCACTGGGTGTGGGCGGTAGAATAAATCCCACGGTATCCCCCACCTGTCGAAAGAAGTGACTAAAAGGGGCCTCTTAACTTGGGAGTGTGGGTTGGCGACCACGGGACCCCTTATCTGAGTCCTGGCATTGCTTCCACTTACTTCCGTTCCTCACTTTCATCTCTCCTATCCGAGCTCCCTTTCTCAACTCTTGTTCTTTTCCGACCCCGACTGTATTAGGTTGCTGAGGCCTAGGGAGTCTTTTATTTTCACGCCCTTCGTGGCCCTTACCTTTCTTTGGCTGATAATTTAAAATTTTCGAAGTTTCGGATCCCTTCCACATTTTCCCTCTGATTAATATTAAAAGAGAATGCTTGTCCACTTGTACTTCCTATTGAAACAATAATCACCATCACCACGTATCAAGATTAACGAAAATCAGATAGAAGTTAATTTCATTAAGGCTGCCAAACTTCGAATTCTGCCTTTGTGTACAACTCTCTGCCAAGCCGCACTGGCTTTCAAGCTTCTGTTACCATCTATATCGTTAAAGTGTTTTGTTCACATTTTGGTCCTATTCATTATTTTTTGTGATTTAAGTCTAGTGAAAATATGAGAATGGGTTAATATGTTTGCTCTTCGACGATGTCTTTCTATGAATATCGCACCCATTGATAATGCGAAGAATTACTATCTGCTACTGAAATTATTTTCACCTGGGAATGGTAGGTGTGCCACTCTGCGATCGGACTTAATTAGGGGGTAGTCTGAAACACCACATTCGGAAAACGATTGTTTGTAATGGTGTTCAAACTGTGGATCTCCGAACGGTGCTGCTTCCCTCTCCTATTGTGGACAGGGTAAAAAACACTACACTTACAACTAACTGAACAACATATTTACCACCAAGCACCTCACTTATTATGTGAAGATGAACAGTTGCTTAAGGAAATCATTCGATTATTGCTAAAAGAAGCCAACAGTTATGTTTTAGTAAATGCTTTCCTTCAGTATTTCCAAAATGTGGTTTTCTTCGTTGTCATGGCTACTGATAACAGGTACCGCTGCTGCTGATCTATATACACATATTGCCTAGCAAGCTGGCTGTGCGGTTAGAGGCGCGCAGCTGTGAGTTTGCATTCGGGAGACAGTGGGTTCGAACCCCATCGTTGGCAGCCATGAAGATGTTTTTACGTGGTTTCCCATTTTCACACCAAAAAAATGCTGGGACCGCAAATTAATTAAGGCCACGGTGGCTTCCAACCTACCCCTAACCCTTTCGTATCCCATCATCCTCACAACACCTGTGTCGGTGCGACGTAAAGCAAACTGGAAACAAAGAACAAAAAGAAAAGCATTATAAATGTGACATAAAGGCCAACAGTCTTGTTCCCTTCTTGCGTCCGAAGTGTGTGATAGGCTTAGTGTACTTTTAAATGGGACTAGAATTGGGAAGAAAATGACTATTTCCAAGGCCAGAAGTCATCAATTAAATTTCGTTGTGTTCGTGGAATACGAAATAAAATTAAAATCAGGAACTACTTTAAACCTACAGGGTTATTGTAGAAAAATGAAATATATTTTATTCTCAAAATTAATAGTGAGAAAGTTACTCAAATTATTTTTATGGAATCAAAAGCAAAACACATATTAACTACTGTAGAAGTACAGTGCGGAGTTATTAACTTCGATTTACTAAATTAACATAATGATTATTAATAATTTTAAAAATGTATTCAGTGTGAAAAGTGACTTTATTTTGGTTCTGTGCTTGTTTTAATGTAGATCTAAATTGTTAAAAGGTGTTTTCAGCAAGTCTTTTAATTTACGTTGCTTAAATCGATTGAATTTTATTATTTACAAAGTTCATCTTCGATAAAGCACACTTTTTTGCTATTGGCTTTACGTCGCACCGACACAAATAGGTCTTACGGCGACGATGGGACAGGAAAGAGCTAGGACTGGGAAGGAAGCGGCCGTGGCCTTAATTAAGGTACAGCCCCAGCATTTGCCTGGTGTGAAAATGGGAAACCACGGAAAACCATCTTCAGGACTGCCGACAGTGGGGTTCGAACCTACTATCTCCCGAATACTGGATACTGGCCGCACTTAAGCGACTGCAGTTATCGACAAAGCACATTTACAGTTATATGTTCAACCAAAAAACCGTAGGCTATCTGGTTGTAGTACTAAAATGCTGAATGGAACAATATAAACTAAAATAAAGCAGATCGTTTTGCCATTAATCACTGGGTTATGTAAAGGAGTAAAATAGCACGGTTGAAAAGTCAGTACTGAATTCTACTTCTCATTCGTCGTTTGATGGGTGCGTAAAGGGAAGTTCCGCGATACGGATTCGTACCGAGGTTGGCCATTTGGTGACTACGGTTCCAAGTGCAAGGTGTCATACTGGTATTCCTGGATTTGAAGAGGGGTAATCACAGAAGACGACTTCTAGAGTGACCGACAGTGAGATTTCAACTCGTTTCTCTCATCAAGAGTGTAACCAATTGCAATCCTTGAAATTAATACTGTATTAAATTCATGGTGGATGTGGAGAGCCAATCCGTTCGAAAACTACAATACAAACTGTGTGAACTACAAAAGTGGAGTTCCACTGGACCTACCTCTCCAGATAATTTATCGTTGTATACTATTCCCGCAACCAAACAATTATTCAAGCGTAAATTCCTACTCGATTTCAAATCTCGATCGCCAGGAAGCGTTTCAAGAGGCCGTGGTGTTCTCTAGGATAGAACTGCTATAGGCATTGTTCTTTTTCTGTTCCCAGTGTCTTGAATTAGATCAGGGCTGAAGCCGGGGATAGTTGAGGACGTTATAAAGCCTAAGATTTATTTTCACTCAGAACCTATTTCTGTAAGATGTGCGCTCACATTCGACCACCGATGTTATGCAAAGAGGTTTGACCAACGGAGAATAAGACAGTTATTTATTAGGACAGCCATAGATAGTTGCGTTTGATTCGTAAGGCCAATAGTTCGATTGCCCGCTGGTTTGCCGCGTCAGATTAATCCGTCTGACTCGGGGGGACTAGGTGTTTGTTTCTCAACGCACATCCCTTCTTATCCACGCAACACAATACACTACAAGTCACCAGAGAGACACGCAATACTGAATACATCTCCCAACATAGGGAGTCCGGAGGATATGAAGGTGCTCAAATACGACAGCTTCATGTTGGTTAATTAAGGGGTACGTAAATTGTTCGATGGATCTCTAGTCTTCTGAGACTTTTTGCATGGCACAGAGAGGTGGACCATCCTAAAACCCGATCGCGCACGAAGGAAAAGTTTCGAAATATGGTGCTGGAGGAAAATGCTGCCGATTTTTTGGACAGCTGATCGCACGAACATGTTGATTCTGACCTAACTTCAGACAAAGTTTCATCTGTCATGCTCTGCCAGCGGATCAGATGCTATTTTGTCCTGCTCCATGGCTAAATGGTTAGCGTGCTGGCCTTTGATCACAGAAGTCCCGGGTTCGATTCCCGGTGGGGTCGGAAATTTTAACCATAAATGGTTAATTTCACTGACGCGGGGGTTGGATTTATGTGTCGTCTTCATCATCACTTCAACCTCATCACGAAGCGCAGGTCGCCTACGGGAGTCAAATCAAAACACCTGCATCTGGCGAGCCGGACTTGTCCTCGGACACTCCCGGCACTAAAAGCCATACGCCATTTCATTTCATATTATTTTTTACACACAACGCACCGAAGAGGTAGCCTTCAAAAGTTGATTGTTGAGGGCAAAATCCGAGAAACCAGACGACTTGAACGAGTACCAAAACGATGGATTGACATGGAGAATGACCCCTTACAGAATTCTCTCCGAGTAACCACACTGAAGGTTTCCATTTGAGAAGAATGAGGGAATATGTTTCACCAGCTAGGTGGCTGAATTATGATAGTCACGACACCTCAGCCATAAGACAAAACGAATCAAGAAAGTTAGACTACTATGGGACGAAATTCCGGCACCTTTACCCAAGTGGGGTTATAAATTAATAACATTATTTTATTAACATATCTTCTGTGAAATCTGTCTACACAGTCTGGGTCTGAGATACGATAGAAATCAATAGTTAACCTCAGAAGTTTAAAAAAAATCCGTGCCTTCACTTTAGAGGCTTGTTGCCTGGGAAGGCGATCGACTGGCCGAAGCGGTGGTCTGAGAGTGTGCGTGTTTAGCAGGAACAAGTTCAATCTAGGCTAAAAGCATTAAACACAAGCTTGGATTCGGGAGCAATTCTCACGTTTAATGCTCACTACTGTACTTAAAGGAGCCTCACTTTCCATGTCCAGCCTCGCTCACGCACCTTCGCGATGTACTTATCGTGTGCTCTATTGTCCATGCCCATTCACAGAACACACTCTCTAACAGCCATCTTTAAGCAAACAGCCACACTGTAAGTTGACTTGTTAGATCAAGAGTTCGATTAGTGTATTGGTATCTTTGAAAGGTAGACAATGTACGAAATATGAAGTATGATATAAAACGGATGACCGAGAGAGGTGGCCTTGCGGTTATGGTCTCGCAGCTGTGAGTTTGCAATTGGGAGATAGTGGGTTCAAACTCCACTGCCAGCACTGTCGCCATCAGGTCTATCTGTGTCAATGCGACGTAAGCAAATTGAAATAATAAAAATGTTTAAAAAAACTGATGCTAGACTTATAGCCACTTTGAATTACCTGTTGACGTGGGACACATCTATAATTTCGGAACTGTACTTTGACCGGTGAGATTTATAAAATCATGAACGTTTTACAAACAAAATAATTTCTAGACCCCACGTACGGCGACAGATTTCAGTATCTTATTGTGAAGAGGAAGGGCCCGCAGTATGACGTTATCTGGTGACGCAATAATGCCTCAATCTAGAGATACAATAATCGCAGTGCCGAGCTGATAACAATTAGTATAACTGACGACTCCTGCGTATAAACATGTAGTGTGGAGTGTCGTTTGATTTTTTTCCGCAAGTTATACAAATGTACGATGAAAAAAATCAAGTAATGGACTTCTGAGAAAATACTGTTGCGAAGAAGTGTGAACAGTTTCTTTCACGACACAACACAATAGCTTCGAAATTATTAAAAACTCATTCGAGAGTATAGAGCGGCTTTTCAGAAATTAAAAAGAATGAAATTGACTAATGCCGAGTGTAAAGATTCTTTCCAGGAATTGTCTCAAATTTAAGGTGGTTGTGCGTCGTAAGGCGAGTTGCGGCCTGCTGGATACGCAGCCGAGCACTTTCACTATTCAGAACGTCAGCCTCTTGCGATTGAAAATATTAACAACAACAAAATACACGAATAAAGTTTTAAACTTACTTTAATAATAGAGATGATAATGCAAATCAACGTTTCCGTAATTTTAAATAAGATTATATTTATCCCGGAAAGAGTGTTTGCCTAAGTCAAGCACTGGAAGAGAAAGAGAAAAGCATAATATAAAGTAATTCCTTACCTCTTGACCAAAGCCAGCTTCATTTGATACCTCACTAAAACTTGCTAGTGAAAGTAACCTTTGTCATGTATCTAGTCATTTTTCACCTTCAAATATAACCAAGATTCCTGGAGTGTAGCGTTAACGTTTTATGGAGGTATACATTTGACATTTCATTGCGTTGATGCTTTTCCATAGTATTGAGCTCACTTCTCAAGTGTTGAGTGGGGTCAAAGACCCCGGTGTCAATGCTTAATAAATTGTAAAAATAGAACAAATAATATAGCCTACATATTGAGGGCAAAAGTGAAAGAGATGAAGGTTAACATATAAGTAGGGCTCGGATGTTTAGGAAAAGTCATATTTTTTTCTTTGCCTCTATTTTCTTTCCTGATTGGATGTCGGTGCAAATCAGATGGTTATCGTCACAATTAAGTGATTTTTATTTGTCATATAAACGCATATTTTGGCTATTTTTGTCATAAGGTCATATTTTGAGCTATTTTCGTAGAAGCGTCATATTTCAGTCATATTTTGACTGCTTGACGACAGCTGTAGCTGTGCAAAATCATCTTCAACTTAACGAATGCGAACTAGTGTTCACAAAACTGCTTCTCGGTATCACATCTGAAGTTAATACAAGTGGGATACTCTGCCTCTTCTATCAAGATTAGACAGGAATTGTTTTCGAACAGTTTGTCAGAAATTCTGGCATATATACGGTATATAGTCGAACTTTGGAATTATATCGAGCGCAATTACTCGTTTAGAAATTGCTAGCTCAGAAATTCATGCAAGTATTGGAATCAATCAATCATATGGAATAGTTGGCAAGAGTGTAAAACGGAATCTTCAAAACACTCTCGTCAACTATTTTCGAGTCATATTTTGTAAGTTTTACGTCATATTTCGTCTCTTTTGAGGTCATATTTTGTCACTTTTTAGGTCATATTTGCTTGCTTATTTGGACTATTTTTTAAGTCTTAAACATCCAAGCCCTACATATAAGTATAATCTTCTGGGATTGAGACCCGAGGTCCAGAAAGTGTCTTTCTTTAAGGTGATTTGTCTGCAACTGTGGTAGATATCTTTAATGACCCTTCGGTCTAGAACAAAGATTATAAGGAATTTAGATACACGAAGTTATTATATGTCAAAATAAATTCAAATAGAACAATAGATAGTCACAATACGGTGTCAGAGGATGGGCAAGAGCGAAAGAAAGAAATTGTTTGGTTTCTTCAGATCAGGAGATGTTACCTCAGTTATTACCGTCGTGCAAGTTCAAACTGTTTTACGAATGTTGGAATGCTAGGAAACGTTAGGGAAAGAACATTTAACAAAAGGGTGTACTAAGTTACTTTGAACATCTAATCAGTCCTCCTTGACAGAAAAATAATTATAGGGGGAGGAAAATATACAATGCAAAACTTGGCATCTTACTAGACTTTTGATATTGTTCATTTACCCACTTGCCCCTTCCCAATTTGCAACAGAAACTACAATTGTCTGTATTTTTGATGGAGTATAGTAATAGTGGAGGCCACAACTCACTACAGCACCCCCTATAGAGGGGCGGGGAGAGGGGGGAGATAAAATACATACACGACAGGTCAGCTGCAAGTGTGACTGAAAGTGGATCCCAGGGGTTCCCAATTTGAGGGTGTGAGTTTGTGACCACAACGTCTCTAGACGAGTCTAGCAGTGATAGCAGTTACTTGTGCAAGAGTCCTCACTTTTCTGTTTCCATCGGACCACCTTTAGTCAAACTTTTGTCTCTTGCGACCCTGACGGTATTAGGATTGCGAGGCTTGGGAATTCTCACTTCACGCTCTTCATGGATATTCTCTTTCTTTTGCTTATAACTTCATTTTTTCGGGCCTCTTCCAATGATTAACCTCTTAATAGGTTTAAGAGAGGATTGTTTCCGAGTTGTAATTTATTTATTAAATTATTACATACAGCCGATGTAGGACCATTTTACACATATTTAAATAAGTATAATAATATGACAATCGGTATAAACTGCAATAAAAAGTATTAACAGAAAATGAGCAACGATAACAATGTAACAAGAATTGAAGAATGATCACTACCAGAGCCACCACTCTACAACTCATAACTGACACACCCCTGTGGGCGGGGCGATTTCATAAATCCACGGTATCCCCTGCCTGTCGTAAAATGCGACTAAAAAGGGATTAAGGGGCTTTCGTTTTGTGATCGTGGGTTGGAGAACATGGGTCTCCTACCTGAGTCTGGCATTGCTTCCAGTTACTTGCGTCAGGCTCCTTGCCTTCATATTTCCCACCCAACTTCCCTTGGTCAACTTTTCAGACCCCGAAGGTATTAGGTTTGTGAGGCCTAGGGAGTCTTTCATGCTCACATATTTCCTGGGCCTTCTCTTTCTTTCGAGGAAATATTCATTCTTTGAAGTGTCAGACCTCTCTTCTTTTCCTTACCATTATTGTTAATAGACGATGGCTGCCCAGTTCTTCATCTTAAAAAAAAATCACGATCACCAATCATCCCCGACACATTTGTAAGGATAACAGTGAAAACTCTCCTGTATTTTACCTTTACTTCTTATTTCTTAACATAGATAGCTTAATTTGTGTTCAAGATGATATTTTAAACGTTTACTAGAGTCTCGGAGAAACTCGACAGTATAGAAATTATTTTTTGAAATATCACAACGGAATGAATATGATTTTTAAATCCACACACCATTCCAGTGACTACAATACTGCTCCAACAACTGTTGAAAATGAAATATGCGTATGGCTTTTAGTGCCGGGAGTGTCCGAGGACATGTTCGGCTCGCCAGGTGCAGGTCTTTCGATTTGACACACGTAGGTGACTTGCGCGTCGTGATGAGGATGAAATGATGATGAAGACGACACATACACACAGCCCCAGTGCCAGTGAAATTAACCAATGATGGTTAAAATTACCGACCCTGCCGCGAATCGAACCTGGGACCCCTGTGACCAAAGGCCAGCACGCTAACCATTTAGCCATGGAGCCGGACCCAATAACTGTTGCTTCAGGCAGATATCAGGGATTTCTTAAAAATTAGTAATCACCCCTGCGGCCAAGCAGCCAGCTGCATGTTGCGTTCTTCCCTCGTAGTATTTAAATTAACGCTCACGAATATTTCAAATAGGTTTTTAAGGGAACTGAACACTGTAGTATATCGTAGTTGCCGGGACCAAACCTTCTATGTGAAAATATTTTTGGAGATATATACTGACCCACAGCACATACATTATGAAGAGCGAGAATGCCTTGACACTCTGGACACAATGTTGGACCTTAGATGAGAGAAGCTTACCGGCCAAAGTTCTAAACTAAAATATTTCACATAGGAGCTTTTCCCCGGCAGCGACGATATCCTTGGGTAACACAACTTTGAAAGGATGAAATCCTTCGACTGAACATTCCAGACTTTCCGTAAGTTTCCAAATTCAATTTAAGATGAATCGCGCTATTGTATCCGGCATTTTGTTCTCTGTCATAGGCTCCTTTAATTATAAATGCGCTATTTATATCGACATAAATTATTCTAAATGAATGGAATAGTTTCTATCCACCTAGACACTTTCCACTACGCAGGATCCCAACTGCAGAGCGATAAATTCTTCAGTGAAGATGTGCGATCGAGGTTCAACGCTTTTTAGATGCGATAGAGGGATGCAGCAGGCATCCTTTTCGGATAGTAAAATGCCAGTCGGACCACAATCAACGATATACTGCACTTGTACCGCCGTACTTCACACGGCGTTGGTCCATTTCCATGACGGTAGCATCAAATGGCTGGGAAGATGGTACGGACAAGTCCTGCGAGCAACACCTGACACTGCCGTCAGCTATACCTATTCGAAACTGATGAATGGAGGCAATGCGAAGACCCTAACTAAGGTGACTAGAAACCGTAAATACTAACTAAAAAAACTAGAAATTTGATTCCACATGATGGGGCGGTCCAAGAAAAGTGCCGTGCACTGAATCAGAAAGCAGAAACGCAATAACACTAAGAAGAACGGCACATATAGCCTATCACACAGCGATCAAGTGGCTGCGTGTTTCTTCACGTAGCTATCAGCTTGCATTCGGGAGATAGTGGGTTCGAACTCCACTGTCGGCAGACCTGAAGATAGTTTTCCGTTGTTTCCCATTTTCACACCGGACAAATGCTGTGGCTGTACCTTAATTAAGGTTACGTTCGGTTCCTTCCAACTCCTAGCCCATTCCTCTCCCATTGTCGCCATAAAACCTGTCTGTATCGGTGCGACGTAAGCAAATTGCAAAAAATAAATACACTAAGTAAACCTAGCTGTTAACGTGTTTCGTAATACACCGATGATAAAAACGTGAGCCAGGCTCCTTGGCTGAATGGTCATCGTAATGGCATAAAGGACCCAGGTTCGATTCCTGACCTGGTTCAGAAAATTGTTAATTCCCCTGGCTCAGGAAATGAGTATTTTTGTACGTCTTCATGCATTTCTCTTCACCAACACACCACACTATCAGCCACCGCAGAAAAACTCAACAGTGAATACATTCCTCCGCACAGGGTTGGCGTCAAGAAAGGCATCTACCAGTAAAACTGTGACAAACAGCAACAAGTACTAAGCCCAATAAACTGGGTAAATATCAGGAAGAACTGAAAAGTGGATCAGTATGACATACTCGGGAAACAAACTGCCTCACATCGTATCGTCAGCTATGATAAAAATAGTTTTAAATGGTTTTACTTTCCATCGCGAGAAAGTAATATTATTGCACTTTTCTCAGATTCACTGCTATTTCCTCTCTCGTTCAAGTTCCGGTTATAAAAGCTCATACTATTATCGATAGCACAGCAGTACAGACGTAATTTACAAGGCTGTTGGTCGCTACATCCCTAGCCCATAAAATAAATAAAATAAAAAAAACAACAGACACAACTTTTGAGGATTGAACACACACTTATCCTACAACCGCCAGCAGAATACTGTATGTGCTCACTTAGAAAGCCAATTGATTCTGAGTTACACTAGCGACATTTCTGTGACTTCTTGTGCGGTACGACTGTAGTCTTCACAGAGCTCCGGTTTAACCTAATACTTAACATACAAATATTACACCTGGAAATACGCAGACAAATACGTTGACCTAAGCACGCATTTTAAGAGTATTTACGTCGATAGGACACTTTATACCGTGAATACGCACGTCTCGCGCAATTTACTCTCCGAATAGAGAGATTTGAAATATTGTATCCTTTACAAACAGTGTGCTTACCAAGACGACTGCTGTCCAATCAGATGATCAGCACCGGGCGAGTTGGCCGTGCGGTTAGAAGCACGCAGCTGTGAGCTTGCATCCGGGAGATAGTGGGTTCGAACCCCACTTCGACATCCCTGAAGATGGTTTTGCGTGGTTTCCCATTTTCACACCAGGCAAATGATGGGGCTCTACCTTAGTTAAGTCCACGGCCGCTTCCTTCCCACTCACAGCCCTTTCTCATCGTCACTATAAGACCTATCTGTGTCGGTGCGACGTAAAACAAATTATAAAAAAAACATGGTCAGCAGATATTGGTGTACCACGTGGTCAGCGTAAGGACATCCTCAGCCGTATTGCTTGACTGTTGTGACAGGGTCCGTTGCCTCCCGAATGAGGAAGCTCCTCATTTAGTCTCACAAGGCTGAGTGAATTCTGTTCCAGGCCTCATTCCAGAACTGAAATCCCTGGACTGGCTGAGAATCGAAACCGAGGCCTTTGGAAGGAATACGCGTAAGGCGAGTTACCTGTACACCACGGAGTTGGTAGAATAAGGTAACTTTCTTCTTCTTCCTGGATTCAGTTTTCTGGAATCGGCACTTGGCGTATATTTTTCTACGTTTTACGACTGGAAGACCTTACTTGCCCTACGCCCAACGATATATTCATTCTTGCGCATTTCTATAGCGGTCGGTAGTATGGTGTGCTGTGTGTAAATGAAGGGATGAATATTAAGACGAACACAAGCACCCAGTCCCCGATAAAGAGGAATTAACCAGACGCGGTAGAAATCCTTGGGTCGACCTGAATCGAACCCGGGGCCCTCTGAACCGAAGACCACTACACTGGAAATTTAGCCAAGGAGACGGACAGTGAGTTAACGTGCTTACCTTTAAAAATGAATTGTATTGTAGTCGGTGTACTTGAAGTATTTTGTCATCATTCCATATTGGATATCAATGTTCAACAACTGTGGCCATTTATGGCGAATTCCTGTGATCTCAGTGTTATATATCAGAGTTAGAAGTCTCAGATGGTTTTATTCCTATATACAGCATTGCGTAATTTGTTTTTGTTGTCGCTAGTCGTGATAGAAACTCACACCGTTCGTTCTGACTCACCGACATTTCAGTTGTCAATCACAGCAGTCAATGGCTGTTTTATCACCTGGTAATTTCACGCACGTTGTCGCGTTGATGACGAGATTTAGTACGCGTCATTCATTTCAATCGGTAATGTCCAGGCCACCCCTCTCTTTCTCTCTCCCTGAAACTTGCTTCGTTTTCTTGTCCAGTTGTTAAAAATAGTGGGTTGTTCCCTTTTTAACAAACTTCCGTCCAGTAGGGGTTCGTGACATTTTACTCTGGCAGAGCTGTGCTGTTATCTCTTTTTCCTGCCCAATCGGTCCATTTTTCGAAGACTTGCACCACGATACTTTTATATGAATAATAATAATCATCATCATCATCTGTTTACCCTCCAGGTTCGGTTTTTCCCTCGGACTCAGCGAGGGATCCCACCTCCACCGCCTCAAGGGCAGTGTCCTGGAGCTTCAGACTCTTGGTCGGGGGATGAAACTGGGGAGAATGACCAGTACCTCGCCCAGGCGGCCTCACCTGCTATGTTGAACAGGGGCCTTGCGGGGGATGGGGAAGATTGGAAGGGATAGACAAGGAAGAGGGAAGGAAGCGGCCGTGGCCTTAAGTTAGGTACCATCCCGGCATATGCCTGGAGGAGAAGTGGGAAACGACGGAAAACCACTTCGAGGATGGCTGAGGTGGGAATCGAACCCACCTCTACTCAGTTGACCTCCCGAGGCTGAGTGGACGCCGTTCCAGCCCTCGTACCACTTTTCAAATTTCGTGGCAGAGCCGGGAATCGAACCCGGACCTCCAGGGGTGGCAGCTAATCACGCTAACCACTACACCACAGAGGCGGACAATAATAATAATAATAATAATAATAATAATAATAATAATAATAATAATAATAATAATAATAATAATAATAATCCGATGACACTGGCTGAGTAGAAATCTGCTTGCACTTCAACATTCATTAATTAATTAACTACACTACAATGGCGTTTATGCACACACATTAACAGGCTAAGAGCTAATGCAATTCCAGCTACTATGGCACTGCACGGTTTCACTGGTTAAAATCACAAGTGATAATAACAACATTCATGAAAACGAATGAAAAGTACACTCCAGAATTTCTCTCTCCTTGCTCATATTTCAAAGCATGACAACGTATTTAACAATTTGACCACCCTACTGTGAGTGCCGTCACATTATGGTTACATTTTGAATATTTGAGCTTTTTTTATAGAACTGAATTTTTGAGGGCTCCGCCGTTCAGCGCTCACACCCGCCTGCACTCTTCTTATACCTGGCAGGTTTTCATGCTCCTCCCTCACTCCACATACTAGCATAAAGGAATTCATTATTTTGTAAAACATTTTCGAATTAATCTCTAACAACAATTAATACAAGACGTGGAGGAAAAGGTCTGGGTACATTGTAAAGCCGTTGGCGATGTTGGACTGAGGGCTCCGCCGTTCAGCGCTTTCACCCGTCTGCACTCTTCTTATCCCTGACAAGCCGCTAGCGTCCTTCCAGTCTCCTCTCGCACCCCACATACTAGTAAACTCTTGGGAACCTACTGCGGGCTCTGCCGGACAGATCATACACCCGCCTGCACTCTTCCTTCCCCTGACAAGCCCACATCGTCCTTCTAGACTCCTCCCGCACCCCGCACACTTGCAAAGTGTGGGACCTACTCAGGGCTCTGCTGCCACAGTCCGAGCGCCTCACGACTAAAGAGAAAACATCGTGCTTGCTGGACAGCAGCTACGGTCTGAAAGTGATATTTTCTTGAAAATGGAAAACCATAATATTTACAGCCGAAATAATAAAGATGAAATTAAATGGCGTATGGCTTTTAGTGCCGGGAGTGTCCGAGGACAAGTTCGGCTCGCCAGGTGCAGGTCTTTTGATTTGACACCCGTAGGCGACCTGCGCGTCGTGATGAGGATGAAATTATGGTGAAGGCGACACATACATCCAGCCCCCGTGCCAGCGAAATTAACCAATTAAGGTTAAAATTCCCGACCCTGCCGGGAATCGAATGCAGGACCCCTGTGACCAAAGGCCAGCATGCTAACCATTTAGCCATGGAGCCGGGCATAGTAAAGATAACATTGTATAACAAAATATCACACCACATAAGTTCGACTTCGCTACATTTAGCCACCTCTTTACGCAATCATTTACAGAGTGAAGTAACGTTAAATGTTTTGAAAAAGCGGCGGTGCGGCACCCAAAAGCCCTTCATGTACGAACCGCCACTGCTTCCGTCACGAGAGTCACAATCGCTCGGTATTTCCGCTTGTCATGGCGTAAGGAGGACTGCCCTTCTTTTCTCAATCTTCAGTCAAATGCAAAATCAGTTATAAAACGACTCACTTTACTACTATTCATCAATATAAAAAGGCAAAGCAAAAGCTCTTAGGAAAGAGGAAGGTACAAAAGGTACAACCCTTTACAATCTATAACCACGGTACGAGGTGGGATAGAGTCATTAACTTTATAACTGGTCGCTTTTTGCCCTCCAAATATCAATGTGGAACTCATTCTTGGTGTAGTATAAGTGAATCTTTGGGCCATGTGCCTCTTCAGAAGTGTAAATCTTGTTTCTAAATATTTCGACTTCCTGACGAGTGAACGGAACACACCTTTAAACCCTCAGTTAGGCAGCCCCTTATTCATCCCTATACCTTCAACGAAACCTACTTCACACCATTCGTACACAAATTTTCACCTCAATTTTTTGTGATTTGTTCAGTGATTGCCTATGATTCGTGAATTCCTTTCGTAGGGAAACACTCACGAAGAGCTCATAAAACTACACTGGTTGCAACGTATACCTGAACATGCTGGAGGGAAATATTTAGTAATATCCAGATGGCGAAAAGAAACAAGATGCGTTCGAGTTAGTTTAAATGTTAATGTTCCTTTTAATTGTCGAGACGTACAAACGATTTTCTCAAATATTTTCTTCGTGATGACTGCATTCGTTACACAGTTGCATCCATAACAAACCTTAAAAGAAACTCAACGCAAATATTGGGCTACACACATGTGTAATATCCATCGTAACCGTACTTTGAAATGAATACCTTTCGTAGTAGTAGATTTATTAAAACTACCGTGTGTTAAGGAAGAAAGTAAAATATTATTTGTTTCATTTATCCTGGGCTTCCAGTTTCATAGCAATCATTTAAGGAAAAGGCTAGGAAAACAACACATAGGGAATCTGCCACCTGGTCGACTGCCCTAAATGATCAGTAATGGTTGATTGATTGATTGATTGATTGATTGATTGATTGATTGATTGATTGATTGATTGATTGATTGATTGATTGATTGATTGATTGATTGATTGATTGATTGATTGATTGATTGATTGATTGATTGATTGATTGATTGATTGATTGATATAAAGATGATATAGCGCTTAAATATTGAGCTGCAGTGATTAAGGCCTATGGTCCCAATCTTTCTCCAAGTGTCAATTCTAAACAATGTCTTCATCGAAATGTCCTGTACTGCGTGGCCTACGGATGCCAAGATGTCGGCTCAAACCTGGCAAAAGAAGGGCGGAAGAAAGAATCATTCGGCTCTCTATGTTGTGTGATGTCGGCATGTGAAAGACACGGTATCTAGTGACTTACCAAGATTCTACCCGACAAAATTAATTGGAACTCTTCAATAGAACGCCTTATAGATTTGCTTTTCCTGCTATCTGGTAAAGTAAAACGGAACATTGAAACTGGCGCGCAGGCAATCTATATGACGCCAAAAAAAATTCCTGCAAACGATAGCTGAGATCATACGATAATAATCATTAGGGCTCAAATTTTAATGCCATATCATATTTTAACTGGTGAAAAAAGTGAAATGGCGTATGGCTTTTAGTGCCGGGAGTGTCCGAGGACATGTTCAGCTCGCCAGGTGCAGGCCTTTTGATTTGACGCCCGTAGACGACCTGCGCGTCGTGATGAGTATGAAATGATGATGAAGACGACACATACACCCAGCCCCCGTGCCAGCGAAATTAACCAATGATCGTTAAAATTCCCGACCCTGCCGGGAATCGAACCAGGGACCCCTGTGACCACAGGCCAGCACGCTAACCATTTACCCATGGAGTCGGACACTGGTGAATCACAGACATTGCAAACTACAAATAAATCCTAATCACAGCCCTCAGATTACAGAAATGAGTGTTTATTAAGTCATTTTCTCGTCATAATGCGTCAGTTTTAATTTTTTAAAGCTTTCTTTAACTGTGCGGAACTATTTGTCATTTTCACCATTTCAATAAATTCTCTTTTTGAAATTGTATCTCCATGGGGAGAATATCTTTTTGAGAACGGAGAATTCACTTCTCCTTTAGCAGGTTAGCAATCCCTATTTGCTAACATGGCGGGACCACGCGGTTGGTCTGTCACTGCTAAGCAGAGTCTTGGCGGAGCGTTCCAATCCAACTGATGAGCCCAAATTGCACGTCTGGGCGAAACTCTGCAAACGCACATGGCCTAATCACGCAAAAGCTGGTTTTATTCCCGTGATCGTAAGATCTGTGGCTTGAAAAGTCATTTTTGAAATTCTATTTTTGTCATTTTTCTCTCTTCTCCATTTCTATGAGGTTATTTTAATGCATTTACACTGAGTAATTAACACATCTGTATATTACCATGGCCTTGAATATACGTGAATTACAAGCGAACATCTCAAGTTTCAGATTTGAGTTCAAAGTCCTTCAATGAACAAGAAAGTGCTGACAGATATTCGACCCTTCTTTTTTTGGCTTTGGGAATATCATACATGGACATCTTCCCATTTTCCAAATGTTTTCCAAATGAGAGATTTTGAAACAGGAAAAATTAAATTGAATGTCATTTCTCTACCCACCAGGGCAGCCTCACCATTTCGGAGAGTCTAGTAAATAAAATATAACTATAAAGCAAAGAATGAGAAAATTTCTTCTAATGCAGATACGTGTTTTGTACGTTCGCTTTCAAATACTCTGTTGGGCATAATATATCTTTTATATTAGATATATCTTTTCTCCTGTGTGCATGATGGTTTGAGAGAGCTTCATGTAGATTTTTGTATTCACAACGTGAAGTATGATATCTGAATTTCCTCTGTTGCTTAGACAATAATATGTTTGGTATTCTAGCCAGGTAAGCTTCTCTATTTGTGTTACGAGCTGACTTCCTTACTCATCCAGGAAGATATCAAATTACGTTTTCAGTTATTAGATTGTGTGAGTTCATATGGTACGTGCCAAACGGGTGTTAAGTAAGGAGTAGAAATGGCGAACTTGACACAGTGGGACCTGCAAACAAAGATTTCGGCTATTAAGGACTATGTTCTGCCGACGACTGAGCTACGGTCGCCGTGCTGTATGGGCTTGTGCTACGGATTTTGCACTACTGTCAGCACAACTGAACAAATCGCCCCCTTTCCACTTCGATTGACATTAATCTTTCCATACGACAATTTTTCTCAATTGCAGAAGGCGTAATTTTCAAATTGGGTCTGTAGAAGCGACACGGAAAGAGCTCTAGCCTTTAAATTGTGTCGTTTTGTACAGTATTTAAGACATTTATAGCTTACCCATCTGCATGTGAAATCAGAGGTGAAAGTTATTATTGCCAATTTCTAATTACTTGCGACTAAATCATATAATATAGAACACAGTAGATGGTTTGCCGTGGTTTCCTATTTTCACACCAGGCTTTACCTTAATTAACCTCACAGCGCTTCCCTCCCATTCCTAGCCTCTTCCTATCCCATACTTGCCATAAGACCTATCTGCGTCGATGCAACGTACAGCAAAATGTAACAAAAATAAAAGTAATTTTGGATCAGTTCTAAATCATTTAGGAATGCTTATTTACACAGCAGATAAAAAATATTATAACTGTCCAGCCTGCTGTATATTCAGATATACTTTTAAAACATTTCCTTCCACCACTGTTTTCTTTACAGCCCGGTGCAAACTACACCGCACATGTGGCCTTGACCTAAATTTACGGCCGAAAACTCTTCTTGATGCCGTTGTGAAAGGATGTATTAATCAATGAATGTTTCGGCGGTCTTTGGTGGTGTGATAAGTTGTGTGTATCATATTGAGACACAACTAGTTCTCGATTCAGAGAAATTAACCAGACCCGGATAAAGTCCCGTCCCGGCTGGGAATCATACCCGAGGTACTCTGAGCCGAAGATCGCTACATTCCAAGCAGCCAGACCAACGTTTCCTAGCAGTTGTTCATTTATTCCTGTTCTTTATCACACCCTGACAAATAGCACATGGTTACCTAAATTATAGTACATTGCTATTTTTTTACTATTTGCTTTACGTCGCACCGACACAGGTATGTCTTACGGTGACAATGGGGCAGGAAAGGCCCTGGAGTGGGAAGGAAGCGGCCGTGGCCTTAATTAAGGTACAGCCCCAGCATTTTCCTGGTGTGAAAATGGGAAACTACGGAAAACCATCTTCAGGGCTGCCGACAGTGATTCGAACCCATTATCAACCGCATGCAAGCTCATAGCTGCGCGACCCTAACTGCACGGTCAACTCGCCCGTAAATTATAGTACAAGCGGAGAATATATTGAACATGTAAAAGGCTTTCCAAATATTTCGAATTCAGATGAAGCTTTAGAAGGAAATGCGATTTATAATGCGTATTGTGACTAAGCGAATGGGAAGATACACATTCACGGGTCAAAAAATAGCCTTTTATTTGATTTGATTTTGTTGAATATATTTTCCTCTTTAACCTAGACGGAAATTGTTACCATCTGATTTAAGTGGGAGATTTCGGACTAAAGAGTAGTGTAAAAAATGTTACAATCTTTGGGCTGGGAAGACTTGGGGGTAAGGATACGACCTAATCGACTAAGTGGTATGTCCTGAGCTGTCAGATGAGTGATGGTGTGGAAAGACTGTAGCAGACGAATAATCTGGAGTAGATATTTTAAAAGCAGGAAACATCATAACATGAAGGTAAATTCGGAATTCATGAGGGAAAATTGGGGGGAAATATTCGTTTATGGGAAGATTTATTAGGGATTGGAATAATTTATCAAGGTAGATGTTCAATAAATCATCAACTTTGAATTCATTTAAGAAAAGAGTAGGTGACAGCCCTAAATGCAGATCTGCAGTAAATGATATATCAAATGAAACAAATGAAACGGCGTATGGGTTTTAGTGCCGGGAGTGTCCGAGGACATGTTCGGCTCGCCAGATGCAGGTGTCTTGATCGTTATGAGGATGAAATGATGATGCAGACGACACATATACCCAGCCCCCGTTCCAGCGAAATTAACCAATTATGGTTGAAATTCCCGACCCTTCCGGGAATCGAACCCAGGACCCCTGTGACCAAAGGCCAGCACCCTAAGCATTTAGCCATGGAGCCGGAAATAAATCAAATGAGATGCATTTGTAAATGTCCATGTATGTCACTTGCGACAGACTACTTTGCAATATAGACTATCCCTTGTTTATTTTCCAAAACTTCCATTTTTACACGCATTTCTTTCATCATAATTCAAAAACTACTGAGGATAATTGCATGACGTTTTGCATACTATTCTTCTTGGCATAGTTATCCCAATTTATTGGGCTCGAAACTCCATATGGATTCTGCCCAGTTTTACATATGGATTCCATTCCCGACTCGAACCCTATGTTGAGGGATTTTTTCACTATTATGTTTTTTCTGCGGTGGTTGATAGGGTGGTGTTTTATTTGTATGCGAATAGAATTGTATTTACAGGAACACGAACTCCCAGCCTTGAACCAGAAGAATTGACCATACGAATTTTAAAATTCGCAGACAGGCAGGGAATGGAACCCGGAAAAATCTGAACCGAAGATCAATGTGCTAGCCACCCAGCTGATGCGTCGGTCGGAATTTTTCATAGTATTGTATTTTATTTCTACGAGTAAGACCTCATGCTCTCTAGACCCCATCATTTTACAATAGTAGCTTATCGTTTAGAAAACATTTGATAGCAAAAAAATGAGAAATTATTATTAAAGGTAACAATTAAGAAAAGTAATATTTTCTGAGGGAATATCTCAAAGATTGTATTGTAGGTTATGGAAACGAGTCTTTAAAGTACTTTAGCAGAATAATTAGTGCGCCTCTGTGGTGTAGTGGTTTATGTGATTAGCTGCCACCCCCGGAGGACCAGGTTCGATTCCCGGCTTCGCCAGGAAATTTGAAAAGGAGTATAGGGGATGGAACGGGGTCTATTCAGCCTCGGAAAGTGAACTGAGTGGAGGGAGGTTCGAATTCCTCCTCAGCCATCCTCGAAGTGGTATTCAGTAGTTTCCCACTTCTCCTGTAGGCAAATGCTGAGATGGCGCCTAACTTACGGCCACGGTCGCTTCCTTCCCTCTTCCTTGTCTAGCCCTTCCAATCTTCCCATCCTCCCCCCACCACACAAGGCCCATGTTCAGCATAGCAGGTGGGGCCGCCTGGGTGATGTACTAGTCCTTCTCATCAGTTGTATCCCCTGACCCAAAGTTTCGCACTCCAGGACACTACCCTTGAGGTGGAAGAGGTGGGATCCCTAGGTGAGTCCGAGGCAAGAACAACCTTGTACGGTAAAGTAATTAAGAAAGTAAAAGAAGAAAAATTATGTAAATTATGTAAATATACAATGAATTGTGGTTTTTATAGTACTATACAAATCCAATTCAATTCCAAAAAATATACACACAAATTCAATGAAGTTCATGCTAGTAATTACTAAGCTCATTTTGCGAATGGTAATGAATACATGTTAAACACACAATATTTTGTGTATGTAGGTTTTGTAGTTGCTGAACTATAAACAATAAATTCAAATAATTGGAGATAGCAGAAAGTGCACCTTGCCCATTAAGTGGAGCTAATAATGTCGTTGCTTCCCCCCTTGGAACAACAATCACCACTTGTATATTTTCTCGTACCTTGAAGAGTCACCATACAGATACAGTTACTCTGTGTGAATAACATGGCCGTGTTCTTCCATTACATATTGTACATGCCCTCTCTTTTCCCCAATTACCGGTCAAATCGTACATTCAGCAGTAATATTATCCGAGCTACAAGTTACTGCACCACAGAGTATTTACGTTGTCTCTATCGCATTCCATTCGGTAATTCTGTTCATCGATATTTCTGTGTCCATGTCTAGTGGGCAATTCCAACTACTGTATTGGGCAAGCCATTCAATTTAACGTGTTGCACATTTCGTGGTGGAAATTACACCTCGGCATCTGACCCACCCACCTTCCTAAGCATCACTCCCTAGTTCCTATTTTCGATTTCTCCGCTCACTCGAAAACACTGCCGTCAAAAATAGAATTGTTAGGAATGCTGTCTTAGGGTTGTTAAACCTACCGTTCGTCTATATGGGTCAATAGCCAGTGCATTTGACGTGGATTCATTTCACGGCCGGGTCAGAGATTTTAATTTTCAATGGTTAATTCTCTTGGCTCGGAGACAGAGTGTTTGTGTAGTTCGCCACAACACTGCAACTAATACGCCACACACAAGGTTACATTCCACCACTCATCTTCACATGTACGGCAGACGCCACCCATCACCGTCGCAGGGCCTATATTACAAAGATTGCACCAGGCTAGCAATAGCCGCACGAATTTATTATTTTTATTTTTATTAGTAGTATCATGTATGACATTCATGACGTTAAAAATGATTATCTATGTATTTCATTTTCAGGAAATGCAAGAACGGAGCCTGTGGTTACATTTAGTTTAGTTACAAAACCGATAATATGAAGAAGACTCCTGAATTCTCTGATTGTCAGCCAGATTTCAGTAATGCATGTGTACGAAAACCGATAGTATTTGAATGAACTATCAACAAAAATTAATATTATATTATTATTATTATTATTATTATTATTATTATTATTATTATTATTATTATTATTATTATTATTATTATTATTATTATTATTATTAATATTTTATTCAGTCAGTATCGTCCAAGTTTGGTTTCTTGCTCGGACTCAGCAAGGGATCCTACCTCTACCACCTCAAGGGCAGTGTCCTGGAGAGTGGGACAGTTATTTGCCCGGGGATACAACTGGGGATGAGGACCAGTACTTCGCCCAGGCGGCCTCACATTCTATGCAGAACAGGGGCCTTGTGGGTGGGTTGGGAATATTGGACAGGATTGGCAAGAAAGAGGAGAGTGATCGTGGCCTTAAGTTAGATACCATCCCAGCATTTGCTGGAGGAGAAATTGGAAATCACGTACAAACACTTCGAGGATGGCCGAGGTGGGAATCGTACCCCCTTCTACTAAGTTGACCTCCCGAGCCTGAGTGGACCCTGTTCCAGTCCTCGTACCACTTTTCAAATTTCCTGGCAGGGCCGGGAATCGAACTCCGGCCTCCGAGGTCGGAAGCTAATCACACTAACCACTACACCACAGAGGCGAACATTATTATTATTATTATTATTATTATTATTATTATTATTATTATTATTATTATTATTATTATTATTATTATTATTATTATTATTATTATTATTATTACTTTAAATGGCGCATGGCTTTTAGTGCCGGGAGTGTCCGAGAAGTTCGGCTCGCCAGATGCAGGTTTTTGATTTGACACCCGTAGGTGACCTGCGCTTCGTGATGAGGATGAAATGATGATGACGACACTTACACCCAGCCCCAGTGTCAGCGGAATTATGGTTAAAATTCCCGACCCTGCCGGGAATCAAACCCAGGACACTTCTCTCCAAAGTCGTGTACATGGAGCTGTGTACTGGTATATCTGGTACGGGCCTTACCGAACCCTCTGAAACCGATAAAACAGGTGGGCACTGTACCAAGATTTTCTCCCTCAAGTAAAACCTCCACAATGACAAGGAAGAAACTAACTATATTATAAGATGTAGAATCCATGGTGATCCGCTTTATCAAACTGTGGTAAGGAACATAAATAACCCATGAAATTAAACAGCAAATTTTCCTCTAACACATTAACATTTAAACTTCTTCTTCTTCTTCTTCTTCTTCTTCTTCTTCTTCTTCTTCTTCTTAATATGTTTACCCTCCAGGGTTGTTTTTCCCTTGGACCTAGCGAGGAATCCCACCTCTATCGCCTCAAGGGCAGTGTCCTGGAGCTTCAGAATCTGGGCCTGGGATACAACTGGGGAGGATGACCAGTACCTCGCCCAGGCGGCCTCACTCGCTATGCTGAACAGGGGCCTTGCAGGGGGATGGGAAGTTTGGAAGGGATAGGCAAGGAAGAGGTAAGGAAGCGGCCGTGGCCTTGAGTTTTATCAAGGCATTTGCCTGGAGGAGAAGTGGGAAACCACGGAAATCCACTTCCAGGATGGCTGAGGTGGGAATCGAACCCACCTCTACTCAGTTGACCTCCCAAGGCTGAGTGTACCCCGTTAACATTTAAACACAAATCTAAATCTGAAATAAATACATAGGAAATCAGGCACTGCCATCTAATCGAATGAGCAATGACGAACTTCAATACACTGTGCAATATGTATTTACTAGCAAGATTCCCGTGCTTCGCTACGGTATTATACTGAATATAATGTTTATATTTTTATATATAATCCGCCGAAATTTGCGATCTGATTTGTTTTCTAATAGATTACGGCAACTTTCCTCCCATTTTTCAATCTTTCTTTCCTTTCCTTCTTCTGGAAAGAGATCGAGGGTTCGATTCTGTGTTGTGGCGCACTTTTTTATTTGCAAATTTCCATCGGACATTACCTACTGTAATACAGTAGACACCGTTTCTTAGGTCACATGTATCCTACATTTACAAAACTTAGTAACGCCGAACAGGTTGTAACGCATCTAGTAGATGAAGTGGTGCGAATAAATTCATACCCACGACCAATGAAAACGAATGTTCGTTCATTTCTAGGATCGTAGTATGTAAGTGCAAATGGTTTCTAGAGGACCCACTGCAATCGCTATTGACGATTAAGATGCCAGATTCCACACCACCTGGACTACATTTACAAAATAAAACCTGGATCGACCCCCTCGAACTCCTGCATGCTAACCCAAAACTCTACCCACTGCACCAACTGTACAGCACCACAAATATGTGCTGACAGAGGTAGTTACCCTACATGTGGTTACAGTGTTGCCAGATTGCCACTCTTCAACGTCCTCTTTCTCCCGGATATACTTGTAGGACGAACTTTTGTGAGATACATTTTGTTATTGCTGGCATGTGAGCAGTCGCGCTGCGACGCCCGAATGCGCGAAGTTCGCTTCACCCTGTATAGTGAACCGTTCTGTTCATGGACCAATAGTATAGATTTTAGTATTGATATTGGGATTACATAAGACCACCCACGACGTCATTGACTTATAGTATATTTCATAAAAGAGTTCAGATGAAGCGTTCTTGTGTGAAGAGAGCTAGAGCGTCATTATGAAAATCTCCAGAACCTCATTAAAGGGAGTTATGTCCCAAGCCAAGCCTCTTAATGAAGATTGGGGACGCTTCCCGGATCCCGGCAAAACTTACCTTCGGAGGGAAGAAAGAATTAAATTAATATCTTTGGTTACGGAAGAGTTGCATTGGATTTGATACAAGAATTGCAACCTGCATAATTTCTGCTTAATTTTGATATGCATTAGGGCTGCAATCATAAATGCATTTGTTAAGTAGGGTACTTGACGTGCGTTGTGCGGGAAAACTTCGAGTCGCGGGCGCGCGTATGCTGCACGCGATCAAGCGGCGTGGCACATCAGCCTCATTCTTTGACCGTAAGGCTGCTTGAACGAAGTCGTCATGCTGCGTGTCGGTACTGAGAACAACATTTTATCTTCGAGCTGCACAAACAACTAGTACTACTGAATCTGCGAGGAATTACCCCTGCATCAAGCCAGAACGAGCTTTTACATCATCAGTGCGAGGAAGCCACAACCGGAGCTGAAGCAGACACGACAACGGGAATCGATCCAGGAACGTTGGGTGTACCTGATCAGCGCGACGTCGAAGGGGACATCTTCCAACCACCTAAGGAGCTGTACGAAGGAGTCACACAAGAAAGAATGTCTCCAAGTGTTCACCAGTATCTGCTGCAAGCGTCGCAGTTTGTCATGATGTGGTAAATTCAATGGTCCACAGGGAGGGCCGCTCCGTCATGTCATCAATCATATAAGGTCAGAGCTTTCCAATTCTGTTTCAAGCATGTCATTTAAATTTAGATAGGAATAGGGGGGCCGTCAGCCAACAGGTTAGTTTATGGTAGGAAAACTCTTGGTAATAAAGAGCTAGGCCTCAAGCTCGAACCCCGTACATTAGGGTAGATGATAGTTTGTAGATTCCTTGTTGGTGTGTTTATATTTAATTTCGATAGTATTATATTAGCGTACGTGTTATCTTCATGGATCAGGTCGAACTCCCTTGGTCATGGTAGGTTAGTCTAACAGGCAGGCACTATTTATTGTGTCGCGTTTAGGTATTTGTCACTGGAGACGTAGGCTGTACAGTTGAGACCAGGATTCAAGCCGTAATTCACCTAGCTTTACTGACAGGGCGAGCGAGTCCGATTGTTTGAGAGATGTGAGCATTATGCATGTAGCTGACTGTATGAATTGATATGAGAAAGCCCAGCACAGATTGAGAGTGTATTGGATGTATGTGAGATGCCTTATTATGGCCATGTGATTATAGCTTAATGATTTGTGTCTTTGTATTATCAAGGTTGAGCCCATGGGAGGCGGAAATAAGATTTGTTATATTGCTGGTGATATTGAGATGAGGGTGGATAGCCCAGGTGTATTTAAAAGAGTGCTTTTAGCAGCCAGATTGCGTGAGGTGTTTTGAAAGGCGAGATTTCTTAGCCTGCAGCCAGCTGAGCTTGTAAATTATGGGGACTGCCTCTTGTCAAGTGTTCGAATGATGAGGGTTGTTGTGTCTGACGTCACAGTCTTGAAACTCGGTTATATTGTTGTCTGCAGCTTGTCGAGTGTGTAGGGGGAGAAGACGACCTTGATGTTTTGAACGCAGGGAGAGATTTTTTTGTATTCTGTTTGTTCTACTGTAATTATGACACTGGCCCGTTTGATATTGACCCCTTGGACATGTTGGTTGTGTTCTTTTTGTATTGTTTGTATATGAGTATTCTACGCCTTACTCTTCATGGGACCAGGGTTTGTGACCGAGTCAGGACACTGTACATTATGTGTTTATATTTGTTTGCACCGGGGTTCGATGGTACGAGGCATAGTAAATTTTATGGGAATTACTGTTAGATGTGTATTTCAGCAGATATCCGTTTTTCTAGATTTCATTACTTACACCATTGTAACATGCTTGTTACAGCACAGCTGTGTCGTGAAGGCAGTGAACTGGTTGTCATCGGCTCAACATTATCTTTACCCAAGCATTTGAAAGCTCTTACATTTGTAAATAGTTTTTGTTTATGTAATAAATCCCTGATTGTAAAACTTTGAATGCAGCGATGTTTTCTGTTAGATATTTTTTTTATTTTAATTTAGCTAATTCTTACCTGATTAGTCACATATCCTAGTGTTTTATCTTAATGTTGCCCATTGTTCACCCATGTTATCCCTGAAAAGTGCGCTATCGTCCGGCCGAGCAAGGATGTGTGTTCAGGTAAGACTATGTGCACAAGCTCAAGTTTGTGAGAGTTCTTTCACTACTGTACTCTGGGTTCGAGACCGGCTTTCGCCTGGCCGGAACCATAGAGTCCTGTAGGGCACAATAGTCTACAAACAATATAGGTATACTATAGAGAAACTTCTACTTTTAATATAATGAACTGAATAATTTAACACAGAATAGACTAATAGTACATATACGAGGGTGTATTAAATATAAGATCACAAGCGATAGGAATAGTACGATATGTAGGAATGCTTCTGCAGAATGTGAGGTAGATAGTGACATTCTTCGGAATGGTGAATTCATTCGGAGTATCGGGTATGATTAACAGACGTAGAATCGTACCACTGTTTGGTATCTTATAATCACTTGCAACCCATAGCCGATCGCAAACGCCGCATGCAACCAAACTCATTCTGAACGGACTGCGAGGCTGAGAGCCAAGACTTTTCGAAACTTGGATCTCGTCTTATGTCAACCTCTCATCCTTCAAAATCGTCCCTATCTATTGTTCTCGAACTTTCGTAAGTCTTAGAGGTGGTGTCACCATCGCTGTCAGCTTCCATTGCTAGTAGCAATCGGCTGTCACTTCGACATGCTTGTTCGATTCAGATTTCGATACTGTATCCCGTAATCGTTTCCTGTCGGCATTTATTTTCTTGTTTTGAAGATATTTAGACTTTTTCCATACATACAAAACTTTTTCATTATTCCACAATTGAAAACTGTCAATTTGTTCATCCTTTATGAATTCAGTTTGTTTCGTGATTTTTTTAAATGGAATGATTTAAACACTTTAAAATGATTCCACTCGAAAACTTCTCGCATGACTTTCCGTCGAGCTACACTAGTCTTACGCTCGCAGTGAAAGATGCATTTATACTCATACTAGCAAGATACCCGTGCTTCGCTACGGTATTATACCGAAATTTATAATTGAATGCTTATTGTTTTAGATATATAATCCGCCGAAGTTCGCGATGTGACTCGTTTTCTGCGAGAATCCGCCTAAATACGCGATCTGACTCGTTTTCTAATAGATTACGGAAAGTTTCCTCCCATTTTTCAATCTTTTTTCCCAGCAATCGATTTCGTACTTCCCGGGCTAGGTCCAGGTATTCCACCCGGTCAGATGGGTCCCTAAATCTGTGCCATATTTTCCTATAAGCATTTTTAATATGGATCAAATCCTTCAGGATATCCGGCGTGGTGTCGTCTTGGGTGCCTTGGAAGTACTGAACCTGCGGCCGGACACCATTCTTAGTCATTACCCGTCCAAGACCCGTTTCCAGCGCGGTCCGCACATTTGACGACGGTCCAGAACATTATTATTATTATTATTATTATTATTATTATTATTATTATTATTATTATTATTATTATTATTATTATTATTATAGATGTTCTGGACCCAACAGCAAGATGCAAGACCGCTACTTGGCGGTAAATTACATGCTGCCATTGTCATTGTTGAGAATGTGACCACCACCATTGTCTCGCGTAGGCAAGTGTGGGGGATTTCTGGCCATACGAATGACATACTTCCGTGCATTATTGACCTTATTATAGAGGTGAAAAACTGGACGGTCAATCTCATTCCTATCGTTTATTTCAAATCTGTTTAAATTTTTATTTATATGCCAGGAGAAGGTACTGTAATCTAAGAACGTTCTCCGAAGGGAAAGATGGCTCTTGAAAACGAACCCAGGAAAGATTAAAAATGATCGGTTTATGATCAGAATAAGTACATCGAAAATCTACAGCCTGTTTCCAGTCATTCGACAGGGTCAGGAATGGAATGAATAAAGCCCCCATCTAGCGGCGACAATAGGAATTGTGCCGGCAGCCGAAACCTGTCGCACTCCTCTGGGGCAATGAATAATGGATGACAAATGAAATGAAATTATATTGGACAGTGTTGCTGGAATGAATGATGACAGGGAAACCCGGAGTATCCGGAGAAAAACCTGTTCCACCTCCTTTTTGTCCAACACGAATGTCACATGGAGAGACCAGGATTTGAACCACGGGACCCAGCTGTGAGAGGCCGCCGCGCTGCCGCCTGAGCAACGGAGGCTTCTTATAAATACATTATGAACAGTAAAATCAATTGGTCTCAACTCCTTTTACACCCCACCGCCGTTAAGTTTATTTACCCCCCCCCCCCACACACACACAAAAATAACAGAATGGCATGTTTCTTTATGTTTAAAGGAGATTCCAAACACCTTGTTCAGGTCTATTACCTTCAGTTTTGAGATATAATTATCCCCATAAAAATAATTCACTTTTTTCACTTCCTTTCACACTCCTCCCCCCCCCCCAATTGAATTTTCCGGCAGAAACCTTGTTTCTTTATTAGTAAAGGATCTTCTAAATACCAATTATCACGACTGTAACTTCTTCAGTTTTTGATTTATGTGTCCTCATGAAAGGAATCCAACTCCTTTTCACTCACGCCGGGCTTTTCTTTGTCTTTAAAGGAGATCCAAATACCAATTTTCACGTCTGTAGGTCCTAACAACTTTAGTTTTTATTAGACGTAAATATTCTCATACAATTAAGCCAATTAATTTTCCTATTCTTTCACCTTCCCCCCCCCCCCTTTCATTGGATTTTTCGAGAATACGTGTTTCTTTACTTTAAAGCAGAATCCAAATATCAAATTTCACGTCTGTAACATCTTCATTTTAACGATAACAGTAGCCTGATTAAAAGAATTCAGCACCATTTTCAGTCACTTTTATCCCCCCCCCCCCACCCTCCACCCAATTGCTATAACGGAAAACTAAAAATACACGTTTCGTTATTTTTATAGAGATAAAAATACCATTTTTCACTTCTGTCACATGTTAAGTTTCTTGAGATATACTGTATAAATTCTCATTTTAAAATTTAACCCCCCTTTTAGTTCCCCTTAAGAGGAGTTTCCAAAAACAAATCGCCTATGTTTCTTTACATTTACAGGAGATTCCAAATATCACTTTTTACGCCTGTAACATTCTACGTTTCTCAGATATTCTGTAGATACTGTCTTTCAAAAAATTCACCCAAATATGTCACTGCTGTTTAACCGCCAATAATTGGATTTTCCAAAAACAAAAAAATACGTGTTTCTTTATTTTTAAAGGAGATCCCATATACAAATTTTCAGTTCTGTAATATCTTCAGTTTCTGAGATATATGTACCCTCATTAAAGGCATTCAACCCATTATTCACCCTTTTACACCCCTCCTATTGTGATTTTCTGAAAACCAAAAATACGCGTTTCTTTATTTTTAAAGGAGATTCAAAATACCAATTTTCACATCTGTAAAGGTTTAAAATTTTAGGATGTAGATACACTCATTTTAAAAATTCACTCCCCTTTTCACCTCCGCCCCCCATTTTTTGGATTATCCAAAAACGAAAAATGCCTGTTCCTTTATTATTTTAAAGTAGATCCCAAATACCAATTTTCAGGTCTGTAATAACTTCAGGTTCTGAAATATAATTAGCCTCATTAAAGGCATTCAACACATTTTCACCTTTTCCACCCTTCCTATTGGGATTTCCCGAAAACAAAAATATACTTGTTTCTTTTTTTTAAAAGGAGATTCTAAGTACTAATTTTTTACATCTATAAACTTTAAAAGTTTTGTGATATAGATACTTTCATTTTAAAAATTCATCCCCTCTCACCCTCCCATTAATTGGATTTTCCAAAAACAAAAAATACGTGTTTCCTTATTTTTAAAGGAGATCCAAAACACCAATTTTCAGGTCTGTAAGATATTCAGTTTCTGAGGTATAAGTATCCTCATTAAATGCATTCAACCAATTTTTCACCCCTTTCCGCCTTTCCTATTGGGATTTTCCGAAAACAAAACAATACGTGTTTTTTTATTTTTAATGAAGATTCTAAATACCAATTTTTACATCTGTAAACTTTCAACGTTTTGAGATATAGATACACTGATTTTAAAAATTCACCCCCCTTTTCACACTCCCATGAATTGGATTTTCCAAAAACAAAAAATACGTGTTTGTTTATTTTTAAAAGAGATCAAAAGTACCAATTTTCAGGTCTGTAATACCTTCAGTTTCTGAGATATAAGTACCGGAATCCTGATTAAAGGCATTCAACCCCTTTTTCACCCTTTTTCACCCCTCCTATTGGGATTTTCTGAAAACAAAAAAATACGTATTTCCTTATTTTTAAAGAAGATTCTAAATACCAATTTTTACATTCGTAAACTTTTAAAGTTTTGAGATATATATTGACTCATTTTAAAATTTCACCCCCCTTTTCACCCCCCTTAGCGACGGAATATCCAAAAAACCTCTCTTAGCGAGCACCTACATCGTAATATAAATGTATCCCCAAAATTTCATTTCATTATGTCCAGTAGTTTTGGCTCGGCGATGATGAATCTGTCAGTCAGTCAGTCCGTCAGTCAGTCAGGACAAGCTACTTTATATATATAGATTTGGCAGCCATATAGTTTTTACGATGAGGCTGTCAGTTCCAAAATGACTTCTCTTTCAACTCTTTCAACCTTTAACTTACTACAGTTCATTTCCTCCCAGTTCGCCTGTTGCATTTGTTTGCCTTCCACGAAGTGATGCATATCATGAATGGTCATTGATGCGTAGTCGGGCATCATTCAATATGGTCGGTGAGGAAAGCCAACGATCGGCTGCTTTTCAAAGTTGTGATAGATGGCTCTTCAAGTGATTCAGTAATAATGTATGTGTATAAAGTTACAGCAATATTGTGTAATATTTGACGTCTTCGAGAAAGATTTCTCAATCTTAATACGCTGTCAGGAAAGCTATAGAGAAGATGAATGTATACTCTTAGCTGCTATTGAGTATAGTATTACACAAAATATTACAAAAAGTATGTTCATGTCCGGTTACAAACAATATACTGTATGTTGTATACTATAGGTATGAAAATGAAAACCTACAACCTGTTTTCCAGTCATTGACCAGGTCAGGCATGGAATGAATGAGGCCCCCATCTTGCGGCGAAGATAGGAATTGTGCCGGCTGCCGAGGCCTATCGTACTCCTTTGGGGCAATGATTAATGACTGACAGATAAAATGAAATGATATTGCGGAGTTTTTCTGGAATGAAAGATGTCAGGGAAAACCGAAGTACCCGGAGAAAAACCGGTCCCACCTCCGCTTCGTCCAGCACAAATCTCGTATGGATTTGAACCACGGAACCCAGCGGTGAGAGGCCGACGCACTTCCGCCTGAGCCACGGAGGCTTATGTATACTATAGGTATATTTGAAATAAATTATAATTAACGGAATAATGCATTTAACATGTTTGTAACACATCACACTACCAGCCGCCGCAGAAAACGCAATACAGCTTTCCACATAAGGTTGGAATTAGGAAGGGCATACGGCCGTAAAACTGTGTTTAATTAACAATAGTACGAACTTCAGATGAATTTTTTGCTACCTGTTTATTATGTCACCGGCCCATATTGAGATATTCTGATTTTTAATCAAACTTATCCATACTGAAATATTTAAATTATTTGAAATAAATCAAAATTAATCCAAGTGTGTATTTAACGACGTTAAAATATGACAGTATAAGGACGAAATGGTGTTAGGAATGTAAGCCTACTCTAAGTATTACGTTAGTGTGCTGCGAGAACTCACTACGAAGGAAAGAGACCTATGAACATTTACATTTAAACGATTATATTATTTTTCAGAATTTTACATTAATAAAGAAGTTTGAAACCTTCCCCTCAAGTTATCTGCCTGGAGCTATCATGCATTAAAAGATGTCTGACCGAGCTCGATAGCTGCAGTCGCTTAAGTGCGGTCAGTATCCAGTACTCGGGAGATAGTAGGTTCGAACCCCACTATCGGCAGCCCTGAAGATGATTTTCCGTGGTTTCCCATTTTCACACCAGGCAAATGTTGGGGCTGTACCTTAATTAAGGCCATGGCCGCTTCCTTCCCACTCCCAGCCCTTCCCTGTTCCATCGTCGCCATAAGACCTATCTGTGTCTGTGCGACGTAAAACAACTAGCTTTAAAAAAAAGATGTCTGCCATTACCTTGAGCTGTTGGGCCTTCCGACGACGGCAAGGCTGCTCCTGCCCCCTAATACTCCGTACACACACTTAGACCGGAGCAATGAAGGACAATCGGCAGCCCTGAAGAAGGTTTTCGGTGGTTTCCTATTTTCACACCAGGCAAATACCGGGGCTGTACCTGAATCACGGCCACTGTCGCTTCCTTCCCATTCCTAGCCCTTTCCGTTCGTCGCCAAAAGACCTATCTGTGTTGGTGCGACGTAAAGCAAAATAACAAAAACATCTGAGGTTTTCGGCGGCAGAGGGATGGGAAATGGATAGGATTCGGAAGATAGCGGCCGCAGCCTTAATTGAGGTTCCCAGCACTTGCCCGGCGGAAAATGGGTAACCACGGAAAATTATAATCAGATCCGCCGATAGTGAGATTGAAACCCACTATCTCCCGAATGCAAGCTCACAGCTGCGCGATCCTAACTGCACGCCAAACTTGCTTGGACCTCAGATGATTTTAGAAAAGGCCAGGAAGGAATGATGTCCTATATGTTCATATTATGTATTTTGAGCTGATGTGGAGTTTGTTGGCCAGTGCCCCTTCAGTGGTTCTCAACGGTTTGTTACGGCACGATACCGTCACGCGAGATTTGCGAGATGTACCGCGAACCTTCGACATTTTTCTTTTTAATATTGTGGTAATATTAAAATAATGTATTCGAAGTAATGTTTTCCGATCAAGTGAGAGAAATTACTCGCGTTTGTTGTCTTTATTGTCTCCTCTCATGCTACTTACAGGATCTAGACTCTTAGAATTGTTCGTTTCTTTCTTAAACGTGTTCTTTTACATTATTTTGACTGCACCGTGTTCATTTTTAAAATGTTTAATCAAACCCATACTAAAATATTTAAATTATTTGAAATAAATAAAAACTAACCCAATAGGCACTTAACACGTGTGTATTTAACGACGTCAAAATATGACAATACCATGACGGAATGGTGTCAGGAATGTAAGCCTACTCTAAGGCTTACGTTAGTGTGCTGCGATAACTCACTACGAAGGAAAAAGGCCTGTGAACATCAAAATAGCGAAGGCCATTACACCAGGTTATAATCAAACCCAAACTACAATAACAGTGCACCAGTCGTCTCAGAAACTAATAAACATATGCGTTCGTGCATATTCACTTTATTTTCGTTTGCAAGTGTTTCAAAGTCTCACCGACTTTCGGGACGGGAAAAGGGGGAGGGAGCTGCCGTGACCTTAATTAGGATTCAGCTGCAGCATTTACAGTGAGAAAGCACAAAATTTCTCTTTTCGTGGCTACCGACGGTGGGGTTCGAACCGTCTATCTCTGTAAATCAAACTCACAGCTACGTCAGTCGAACCGCGTAGCCACGTCGCTCTTTACATTCACTGTAGCTAAGACTAATACTGATTACACTTCCTGACAAGAACACACACACATACACACAAATCAAACAATTATACGGAGGATTCAAAGTCAAACTTTGTATACTTTGCCCCGTGTCCTACTCTTCAATACACATTTGTCCAATAAACACTTTCGATCAGTGGTAGAGAATGGCGCTCGAAGTTACCTGGAAAAATGAAATTAACTTAGCCATGGAAAAAGTGGAATTCCTTTTTCGTTGTTAGAAGCACAATCGAAATGTCAAATTGCACCACTTTAGAAAGTGTACAACTCAGTAGCTGAAGCCATAGGTGGTGGTTACAGTTATTATTATTATTATTATTATTATTATTATTATTATTATTATTATTATTATTATTACTGGATTTCTGTGGTTTACAGAGCTCTAATAAGGTGCTGGGTTGAATGGATGGACAGAGAAAAGATCAAAGTATAAGTTAAAGTACAAAATTTTGAATTTTTGGAAGTTTTTCCTTTTTTCTTTGATTTTAGAATTTCATATATAATCTTAAAGAACAACAACAAATAACAGTTAAATGGAATAACGATAATGATGCACTCGACAGCTCTGGAAACATCAGTGACTTAAAGTCAAAAAATCAGGTACAATGGCGAAGATTCTAGATACAGTAGTTTGCAAATGAATGAGCATGGTAGCTCAAAAGGTACACTATTTCAAAGAGCATATTTTCTCCACTCACTTGCATTGTATATTACTTTGAGCTTCAAACATTAATACAATCCAGCCTCTTCGAAGCACCCAATTCTTATCCAAATTGACTCTCGGTAAAGTTCAAAAACTGTTTACTGTCATTTCAGCTCGTCTGTAAATAATGAGAATTTAACAGGAGCAATGAGTGACCATTTCAAATGGCCTACAAGTACAATAGAAAAGGTTTAGGACAATCGGCCATAAACAAAATGTTAGGATTCGAAACACTTGTACTCCTTTTGAAATACACTTAAAATCCTACATGGGCTTATGACCCGAAGTTACAGAGGCTAAACCTATACTACAGAGGGTGACTAGATGGCTACATATTTCGCCCGAATTGGTCAAATCGGAGAACAAAAGACACCCCAGGGTGCTCAGATCGACAATCCATTATTGACTGAATAAATACAAATGGCAGGATTAAACATAGGGTTCGGAAATAAGAATAACCGGTATTCATTAAGTATTATAACATGGTTTATTGAAAATAAAAGAAATACTTTTGCCATCCTGATTATCTTTGATTGTGGGAAACGATCGCTACGTTAAGTTACTGATGATTCTTGACGTGACATAAAAATAATTCAAACAAATGGGATGGTACACGTGACTTATTTGCCCTACAATCAACAGGGTTGATTTCTGTAAAAACATGTTTCTTTGTCAATCGTAAATCTGTCACAATAAAAAAAATTGAATCTTGAGAAATGAGGATGACGGATTTAACTCCTCGAACAATCTGAAAAATACATTAAATTTTAATGGAGTGTATGAAATATAAAATATTAAAAATTTACAAAATTTACTTCCCATATCGAAATGTTAGCGAAGTTACGTTCTTTAAATATACATTATCATTACATGTATCTTGAAAGTGCTTTTTAAAATGAAGTAAAAATTAACTCGAGACGTCGAGTATATCCGCTCAACGTTATTCTCACTTATCTCCTCGTGAGAACTAATATTTAACGTTATCGTTAAGTGGTCATCTATAAGAATCGAAATTATTAATCCTCAAAAACCATTAAATAAAAATAATTATCGACGTTAGAATGCTGTCAAAATTGTAAATTAAACGTAACTCAAATGTCGCAGATTATTTCTTCTGTTAACACCACACACATCTGAAATATACAAGACATAACTTATAACTAGAAAATTAGACTAATTCTACCAAATATCTACAGAGAAATTCTAAGGAAGAAATATTTACAATATTTACATCACGTCCTCGTACAAATTAACATTATCACCCTCCATTAGATTCATTGTGAAATATCATTGAAAATGAGAATTCTCCACGTGAGTACGAATTCGAGCGATAAAAAGTGAGCTCGCCTGGTATCGAACTACAGTCAGATATGGATATTTATTTGATTATCTACTTCCGAATTTAATACTTTTTGCAGTAAGATTCACACAAACATTCAAGGCTTTGAATTAATGATTTCTATAAGTTACAACAGGATAAGCTTATTCCTAAATGTTAAGACAGAATTCTGGAGTACACCTATCAACATATACGTATTATTATCATCATCATCATCATCAGACGACTTTACCAAAGTGACTACAATTTATATATTCTCGAAGAACCATTATCTATTTCCTTCACGATCTATATCATGTATTAAAAATATCGTCGCATAAACACGCCACAATTCATTATCAGACAACTCATGTCACATTTACTAATTCACCATAAATTCCTAATACAATTATACCCTTATAACGACGAGTAATATTCTCCACAACTGCATATCACAAAACGTGTAGTCAGAAAATTACGGAAGAACATGCTATCGTCCAAGAAACAAGTCTTACTTCCATTAACTTCGTCTGGATGATGAAATATACCATTAAGAATTATATGTCTCTACTCACATACTCCTAATAAATCCATAATCTCATTCCGGAATTAACATCCTGATGACATACTACAATTACCACGAGGTACGAATGTAAGTCCAAATATCACGGAAATATCGAAAAAATATAGGGAAAATAATATCTCAATAAATTCCTACGACACCGATTAACTTACTAATGCAACAACATTCGTTAAATAAGAAAGGATGGTTACGATAACACATGGATAACTTCCGATGATCTATCATTTCAAGACTCAGTAACACGTGGTTGGGAATATGAATCATGTTCTAACTCGAACATTAGGGAATAATTATCCAAATAACATGAGAAATAAATCAACTATTAGACTACAAGTCCACGCCAAAGTATAGGGAAAAATGAATTGCTACAAAGAACAGATATAAATAAAGACGTTGTCGACTTAACTTATACTGTAGGCTTCATGTTGAACTCCTGACGTCCTCAATCGAACATTCTAGGGTTGAAATCCTTGCATCTCCCCACTGTTGGCGACGGTTCGTAGATTTAGTAGTTCATGATGAAATATGTGTAGAATCCAGTATGAACTCCCATCTTCTCGCGATGTCTGCTGTTGAGGTCCTCTTCACACTACACTTCCCGGTGATTTTGATGAAACTTGTACAGAATAAATTAGAGAAAGCCTTAGGCACAATCCTGCAAATTATTACTGAAAAACACGTACTTTAATTATTTGTCTGCCTCCATTCGACGTCTGTTGGTTGAATACACTAGTTGTAGTCGTATAGAGACTGGCACAGATTTTAAGTATAGGCTCAACGATGAATATGAGTCCTCACTATCCCACGTGATGACTGGATCTCAACTGACGTTCTCGTAGATCGATGTACCAAGCGTAGCCGAAGAATAAATGCAATGAAGTGATAATCAAGTGTGCGTATGACTCCCTTTAAGTAATGCATGCTCCACTCATCGTAGGAAGTACGAGTCAGTTCCACTACTGAATTCTTGTCAGCAACTTTAATTAAATTCATATTATTTCTACCAGTACACCATTCAAGATTAAATATAAATTCAATTACTAATTATTGTAGTTTACACGTGATATCATTGTCACTTCAGTCTAATTTCATTTTGTACACATTCGTAAGTACACATATCACGCCGTCGATGTTATTAACAATATTTTCTTTACTTTTAATCAAGTACCACTGCACGCGAACATATTCTAGCTATTTTCTTCTCTCTTCCTCATTTATTTCTATTTTTATTTTCTGATTCAGCTAGTGCTCCCCTTCATGTTTGAGACCGCTTGCCGCCTTGCTCAAGGAAAAGCACCTGCGATGCCGACAAAGAACCAGACTCTTGTCACACTACCCTACATTCAACTACTTGACAAAAAGCACACGGTCACAATATTAAGCACCAAAATAGTTTAGAAGAATTTAAAGTTTTAGAAAATCATAGTCACCCACATACCAAGTTGAATGAGTATTAATAGAGGGTGAACACTCTGTATTCCTAAGTTACACATTTCCCACCAGAGACTGAACAAAGTCTTGAGACGTACTTGAAAATTTACATTTAAAAGGTCATATTAAACTTTACAATTTTACATTAAGAAAGAAGTTTGTAACCTTCCCCTCAAGTTATCTTTCTAGAGCTATCACATATTAAAAGATCTCTGCCATTACCTTGAGCTGTTGGGCCTTCCGACGACGACAAGGCTGCACCTGCACCCTACTATGCCGTACACACATTTAGACCGGAGCAATGAAGATGACAATATGGCCCTAAAGCGCCCAGCTTTTATAGTAACTGCAGCGAAAATTTCCAGAACACTCTTGAGCTAGGCTGAATGCGTGTACACACTCACAGATTTAATTGGCTACAAAAATATACCTATACAAATGTTGTGATTGATGCATAATGAACCGTATCGTTCATGATCAGAGAAACTCAACATTTAATGCATCAAATATAAAATCTGGCAGTCGATAGGAAAAAAGGTGCCAACTGTTGTCAGAGTGCGCGAGAGAGATTTGGAGCGTCAGACAGGGCGTGGTGCTCTGTGAGAGAGAGTCAAGAAATCCAATAAGAGACGACGCTACTCCGATGCTGTCAGGGGAATCACCTGTACCAATTCACTAAAAAGAAAGGCGGGAGAATGCAGGGTTGACAAGCTTGTAAACAGGGACCGTATCTTCACCCAATTACAAAGTTCAGGAAATATAAAACAATAAGAAAATCAAGCATAATTTTCTAAATGTCATGATATGATTTTTAACTCTAGTTATCATTGCTGTCAGTAATACAACGTTCGCGGCAGGGGCGTAGGAATTAAGTCTGCACCACACAAAAAAGTCAAGTGGGTTAGAAGTGTGTATCTCGGGGATTTTCTTGGCGTGGCTTCCCTGGATGGCCTAATAAATAGTGAGTTCCGAGTGAAGAGGTAGTCATTCTACTCTTTTTGAAGGTGCGGGATGCACGTCAGCCACGGAGAGACTCGATCGCGAAGTGATCAGTATGTAAAGAACAGTACTTTGATATGTAAAACTCATTCTCTATTTGGTCAAATTCGCGTGCTATGAAAAATCAATCACGTGGAAACTAGATCGCGAACTTTATGATTATTAAGAACTGCGCTCATTAACAGAGAAAGCAGTACGCGTAATAATTCTCATTCATTATACTATCTTGTGTGGGGTAGGAATCAGTATGCCGAATCTGGGGCTATGAAATTTGTCGATAGCGGGGACTATGTTCAGTAGATAATACAAGCATTTGGAAGTTAGCCGAAGAGGATAGCTCATTTGAACTAAGAGTAGAACAGTAAATAGACGGCCACTAGGAGATCGTGTGCGGTTGAGCTTAAACTTTGCTACATAACTTTCCATGGTTAGGAAATTTAGGAGCCCTAACACTGTGTTTAAGTGAGGAGAGAAAATAACAGACGAGGGTAGACGTTTAGTTATGTATCTCCTTCACTGAGTGCGATATCCGCATAGGAGTGATTGACGTAAGCAAGCAGACGTTTTTACTGCGTATCCAGGTGCAGATAACAGGCGTAGAGAGGACAACAAATGCGGCCAGCAGCAGCAGATCTTCGGACTCAACACGATCAAGCAGAAGCAGGACCATGAAACGATTCCAGAAGCAGAACCAAGGACTGTTTGCCAGTGACGACGATGGAGTGATGGCTGGCTAAACGCATCAGTGTGTCCACAATGGAGGTTCGGTGAGGTCAACGTAACAAGATAAGTTTGGGCAGACTTCATTATTGCATGAATTGGGGACAGGATTAGCTTCGCATATGCTTGTATATAGTAATTATTAGCCCTTAAGGCGAGTATGATTTTCACTCAGTACTTTGCATGTTTAGGAAGTGTATGGTTTCTTATATTCGATTTTTTTTTGTTGTTGTTGTGAGGGAGCTAGGTTCAACGTGATATTGTTTAATGTTTGCTGGATCATGTTATTTCTCAGGTTGTGTTGTGTCTTGTGGTAATATGATCTTTAAAAGGAAGGGACCGAGGCGGACCTATAACGTCGAATGGGAGACCTTTACTGGAATAGTGGGCAGCATAAGTGTAGGCTTGCATGTTACTTTTATTGCATGGATTTCAGATGCAGTTCTGATAGGGACAGTTGTCCTCAACGTTGTGATATTGAGGGTCATCTAAGCATTTGCATCGAGTTTCTCCTGAGCATAGGTATGGCATGAACCCTGGAGTGAAGAGTCAATGATAAGAGTTTACAGACATGAGACCGTTATATTTGAATGGCCTTTTAGATGGCCCGGCATTGGAGCTTAATTATTAATATGAAAATGAAAGGAAGTAAGTGAAATAATGTTTGCGATTTGAGAAGGCCGTGGACGAGTCTGTATTATGAAGGAATGTTCGCTCAGCTGATCAGGAGGGCGAGAGCGAGGGACAGGTGCCCTATGCTTGAGAACTCAACTGTACGGGGAAGTTCTGATGACTTTTTTTTTTTTTTTTTTTTTTTTGCTAGTTGCTTTACATCGCACCGACAGAGATAGGTCTTATGGCGACGATGGGATAGGAAAGACCGAGGAGTTGGAAGGAAGCGGTCGTGGTCTTAATTAAGGTACAGCCCCAGCATTTGTCTGATGTGTAAATAGAAAACCACGGAAAACTTTCTTCAGGGATGCCGACAGTGGGATTCGAACCCACTATCTCCCGGATGCAAACTCACAGCCGCGCGCCTCTAACCGCACGGCCAACTCGCCCGGTACGTAATGTTTGTTTGTTGTTGCGTGTGAGACGGCCTTGCTAGCCTCCCTTCCTAGCGAGGTCGTGACCGTAACCAAATTCCGAGTGTCCAGGAGTGGTGTTCCTTCCCAAAGCTGCGAGATGACCATATTTATTTGTACATATTTATTTCATATCCAGTTGAAGGCATATGTACTCAGTGTGTGTAGTGTATGTGTGTTTTATCGTGTTTGTCTTTTGTTTATATAGCATTTGAGGTGTCGCACGTACGCGAAGGAGGGTTGTGAGTTCACATCTCATCAGTGCATGAGCCCGAGCTCATTTAGCTTCAGTGTGTTCTCTTTTCTTTTTTTCTTTTGAGGGGAAACCAACGATCCTGCAGTGTACTTGTGTATGTTTCGCGTATGTAATGGAACAGTGTCTGACTCGTTGGCTGAATGGTCATCGTACTGGCCTTCGGTTCAGAGGGTGCCGAGTTCGATTCCCGGCCGGGTCGGGGATGTTAACCTTAATTGGTTAATTCCAATGGCTCGGGGGATGGGTGTGTGTGTGGCATATTCAACATTAGAAATCATCCTAGGTAGGGCCCTCATTTTCAAAGACATGCAGGTCGCCTAATAAGCCGTCTACTAGAAAAAGACCTGCACCAGGCCTCTCCGGAGGCCATACGCCATTTATTTATTTCTGGAAGAGTGTAGTGTAAGTTTTATGTATGAAGTATTCGCTCCCTGAGTTCATGTAATTTCTGTTGGACGTTATAGTTGACGAGGTTGGAAGAGAGAGCCTGCTCAAACTTATTTACCATCTCCAGTGTATATGAATCCTCACACGGTTTCCGCAGCGTGGAGATAGAAATTGCCATTCTTCGCTGTAATATTTGTTTTTAATTCAACTTACATGATTCAGAGGTTTGAAAGTTTATTATCCAACCTTATGTTTTCGAAATTAAAGATTGGTTTGTAAATGTGATCCTTCTTTCACTCACACAACAGCGAGTCCTGTCCTATTAGAACTTCAAGATGTAACTTCATTTGATTAGTCACCGAACCAATCACGCGCACACCGACGAGCAGCCAGAGGCAGAAGAGGACAGGAATAGTTGGTAAGATGTGCCTGTACTTAACGACCCACGCAGGTAGGTATTTAACATTTCTGCAGTACTCCGATAAATGCTCAGCATACGCTTGATGGGTATTGGAGTCTGTAGGGCACAATAACTTAAGGAAGTAGGAAGCCGTAGTCGTGCTGACAACCTCAGTACATAATAAACCAATCTAAAAACACAAATTCCCTTAAAAAATTTATTGTCCATCCTCCCGCCAAAGGGGGGGGGGGCTTCACATAGGCCGATAGTAGAGACATCTGAAGATTAAAGGTCCAAATATCTTCAGATACATAATTTAGGATTCACACCACAAATTGCCTTCTAGTAGGCGCGTAGATCAATATGACGGAGAAGGCGTACCCCAGGTACAATTATTATTATTATTATTATTATTATTATTATTATTATTATTATTATTATTATTATTATTATTATTATTATTATTATGTCAATAAACTTACGTAGTTCTTCTACCTTAGGTAAATGAAGAGGCAGCATCTATGGCAATATGTTGAGACTGTTGTCATTTAAACTCGTTGTAAAACACAGAAGTACTTCCTTTTACTGGTAAAGTGTAGATAAACTTCCGACTATTAACAAGCCATAAAAGTTCGGGGACAAGTGCTTCTTTCCCTCAGTCTAGCTTGTTCTCGAGGAGTTAATGATTTCTGCCGATTACTCTGGGTCAAGAAGGGTGCTTTTACGTACTGATGATCTTAGTGGTACAATCTGTTAGGCATAGCTTTCTATTCCCAAGGCAGCGGGTTCCATTCCAGCGAAGGGCGGTTGCATTTAGGACTTTCAAAGACATCTCTGTCCAGACATGAGAGTTCCCTGGAAAAGTAATCTCGCAACTAAGTGAGACGGAGTAGTTAGCTCTTCGTCCAGTAACCTTGCCCTCCAAGAATTAACCCGATCCCCGCTTTTGATGTGGCATGAGTCAACTACAGGGGGAGGTATCTCACAGATACATTTTTCGATCTTTTGGCGAGGAATCGAATAAACATCCTTCCAGGCGAATTGAATACGGTTTTATCACCTCGGCAAGATAGCCACCATTTACTTTGTTTAAGTACAACTTCGTAACATTAGCTTTTCGTACGTTAAAAAATCTCCAGTGTGACAAAATGTTAACACTGCAGCGACTCTACGACAGTTAACACTTCGAAAAGATGTCAAACTTCATTATATTATTGTAGCAATAAACACCAAAAGCAATTTTATTATTTAAGATAACTATTAATATCGTGATCACTGCCATGGAATTCGAAGCATGGGGACGTGATTATTAATTTCAGACATTCTAATACGTGTGCGTTTTATTCCATTTAGATAACTTTAGGAGCACTTTATAACAAAACTGAGCATCATATCAGCTTTAACTCATGTTAATTTTATGTTTAGCAACGGTGTTGTCTCAGTTTCTAAGGTTTCAATTTTTATATTATGTTATGAAAATCCACAGCCTGTTTCCAGTTATTCCACCGGGTCAGGAATAGAATGAATGAAGCCCCTATCTAGCGGCGAGGATAGGAAATGTGCCGGCTGCCGAAGCCTGTCGCACTAATCTGGGGCAATGATAAATGACTGACAGGTGGAATGAAATGTTAATGGCGAGTGTTTCTGGAATGAAAGATGACAGGAAAAACCGGAGTACCCGGATAAAAACCTGTCCTGCCTCCGCTTTGTCCAGCACAAATCTCACATGGAGTGACCGGGATTTGAACCACGGTATCCAGTGGTGAGAGGCCGGCGCGCTGCGGCCTGAGCCACGGAGGCTACTTTAAATTATATTGTACTGTACTGTTTTAAAACATAGTCTATTTCTTCTTCTTCTTCTTCTTCTTATTTCTTAGTCCGTTTACCCTGCAGGGTTGGTTTTTCCCTCGGACTAAGTGAGGGATCCCACCTCTACCGCCTCAAGTGCAGAGTCCTGGAGCGTGAGACATTTGGTCGGGAATACAACTGAGGAGGACCAGTACCTCGCCCATGCGGCCTCACCTGCTATTTTGAAGAGGGGCCTTGTGCGGGGATGGGAAGTGTGGAATAGGCAAGGAAGAAGGAAGGAAGCGGCCGTGGCCTTAATTTGCCTGGAGAAGAAGTGAGAAACTACAGGCAACCATTTCGAGGATGGCTGAGGAGGGAATTGAGTCCCGTCTACTCAGTTGACCTCCCGAAGCTGAGTGGACCCCGTTCCAGCCCTCGTACCACTTTTCGTATTTCGTGGCAGAGCCGGGAATCGAATCCGGGCCTCCGGGTGTAGCAAGCAGCTAATCACATTAACCACTACACCACAGAGGCTGACATAGTCTTATTATTAAGTCAATATTCATAGCCTCCTTGACTGAAACGTCAGAGATGAGGCCTTCGGCTCAGAGGGTTCACGGCTCGATTCTCGAGTGGCTCGAGGACTTTTGAACACGTCTGGTTAATTCCTCTTGATTCTTGTTTCTATACACAGCTATGCATACACAAATCACTCAACCAGCCTCCATAGAAACCAAACCAAACCCCATGGCACTACAGCCCTTGAAGGGCCTTGGCCTACCAAGCGACCGCTGCTCAGCCGGAAGGCCTGCAGATTACGAGGTGTCGTGTAGTCAGCACGACGAATCCTCTCGGCCGTTATTCTTGGCTTTCTGGACCGGGGCCGCTATCTCACCGTCAGATAGCTCCTCAATTCTAATCACGTAGGCTGAGTGGACCTCGAACCAGCCCTCAGGTCCAGGTAAAAATCGCTGACCTGGCCGGGAATCGAACCCGGGGCCTCCGGGTAAGAGGCAGGCACGCTACCCCTACACCACAGGGCCGGCCCATAGAAACATGGAGTAGTAAAAATAACGTTCCAGATAGGGTTAGCTTCAGGAAGGACAATTCGCACCCACCACCCCACTCAGGTTTGGGAAAAATCAGGAGATAAGAAGTCTGTTAGCAAGTCAAAGAACAAAATAATTGTATTTCCTTACGTTGTGCCCCTTCTTCCTCCTCCAAGTAGAGCTAGTAAGCTAAAGAAATTAACTTCCCTACACGAGTGATTAAAGAGCTCTGTTTTATGGTTCAAAGGGAGGTCGAGTGCTGCAGTATTTACGACCGAACTAGTACTTTTGGATCGCGTGTACAACTCCAGTCTGACCAGTGCAGGGAAGCTTGCTTGCTGGTAGCCAGCCCTGGGTGGCAACGTTTGACTCTTCGGCGTGCTCGAATAATAAATACTGCTTTAGCTATACAACCTAACCAATATAGCCCACCACTAATCTATCCTCACGTAGGAGTAAATGAAAGGAAGTTCTAACCAAGTTACCCTTCAGTCTTACAACTCGAACCGTAGCGTGTGCATGTAGCAACTCCGTCTCTACGTAACGGTGTTGCATAATGCACGAATGAGGGATATAAAACGTGTGTGATGTGCCGAACTGGGGGTAGATACAACGGAGCTATTAGAGGTAATGGTAAATAAAAGAGTTTTAATGTATATTGTCGTATTTGCATGCTTTGCCTTCATATATAGCCACCTCCTCGCTTTAACTGGTTTTGAAATGCGCATACATAACCTTCCTAACCTAATTCTAGCCGAGTGAAGGCATGGATAGCACCGAGGAATAGATAAGTGCCGGCTAGTGAGGTTGGTAACGGATACCTTAGTCGGTGAAAAATCAGTATCCTTCTTGGAATAATTCTCGAACTTGTGATCGATAGTGAAATAGGTAACTGCTATATATATTTTCAGCATTTTTTCCCACATCCCTGTAGTGTCTCGGGTGCGATCTGTGTCTTACATGTGAACCTGATCTGTCATACGACCGGATGCCCCTCATCATCATCATCTGTTTACCCTCCAGGTTCGGTTTTTCCCTCGGACTTAGCGAGGGATCCCACCTCTACCGCCTCAAGGGCAGTGTCCTGGAGCTTCAGACTCTTGGTCGGGGGATACAACTGGGGAGAATGACCAGTGCCTCGCCCAGGCGGCCTCACCTGCTATGCGGAACAGGGGCCTTGTGGAGGGATGGGAAGATGGGAAGGGATAGGCAAGGAAGAGGGAAGGAAGCGGCCGTGGCCTTAAGTTAGGTACCATCCCGGCATTCGCCTGGAGGAGAAGTGGGAAACCACGGAAAACCACTTCCAGGATGGCTGAGGTGGGAATCGAACCCACCTCTACTCAGTTGACCTCTCGAGGCTGAGTGGACCCCGTTCCAGCCCTCGTACCACTTTTCAAATTTCGTGGCAGAGCCGGGAATCGAACCCGGGCCTCCGGGGGTGGCAGCTAATCACGCTAACCACTACACCACAGAGGCGGACCCGGATGCCCCTCCCGATGCTAATTCTATGCGGAGTGATACACCATATTCTCCCTTGAGTGTTTCTATGGTAGTTTGTAGTGTGGTGTGTTATATGTATATGAAGTGATGAGTACTGAGGGAAACACGCTGTCCTCGAATCACAGGAATCAACTAAAAGTGACTTAAGTCAACGATCGGAAATCGAACCAGGAACCCTCGAGACCGAAGGTCATGTTCTGCCAAGCAGCCGGTCAGGTGAGATTGCTATTTCAAGGGATACACTATTTGTATGTCTACCCCTTACTTCGTTTCCTGATACGGATTCGGGGATGAGGTCAGAAGAAATTTTATGGCATGTCTGTTTACGGACAGATGCCCTTCCTGACTCTAACCTCAGTTGAGGAGTTATGATGTGGAAATAAAGGGTGGTGAATGAAATTTGGTAAGGAGGTAGAAGGAATCGACTGTGGCCTATGAATAGCAAGTAGAAGTGAAAATGGGAAACCACAGGAAACCATTCAGGACAGCCGACAGTGGGGTTCGAACCCACTCGTCCCCCGAATGCAGAACTTGGCTCCATAGCGTTAAAACGCACGGCTACTCCTCTCGGTAAGGCATAAATATTATTATACATTAGCCCCAATTTATGGACACCGGGCATCGGCATAAATATTCTCATATTCCAAGCGAGTCTAAAGGTGTCTGATCGCTCATGTAAGTCAGTTAGGCGCTCGTCGTATTCATTCTAGATTCTGGGATCGATCACGCGTACAGTCGGCTGATTTTTATTAATCAGATTGCAGAGATCTGTTTCACAATTTTTTTTTTTTTTTTGCTAGTTGTTTTACGTCGCACCGACACAGATAGGTCTTACGGCGACGATGGGACAGGAAAGGGCTAGGAGTGGGAAGGAAGCGGCCGTGGCCTTAATTAAGGTACAGCCCCAGCATTTGCCTGGTGTGAAAATGGGAAACCACGGAAAACCATTTTCAGGGCTGTCGTCACAAAATTTAATATAGCGTTAAGATTATTTTTATGAGGCAAACGTCTCGCCCTACAGAATCGTTAATAGTTGGAACACTGAACAAAACACGCTATGGGTGACTCAGGCGGTAGTGGGCTGGGCTTCTGAGTCCAAGTTGAGGAGTTCGATTCCGGCTCTGTCCACCAGTAGCGACGAATAAGAGAAGTCGGAAGGAGCATAAAAATATATAGACAACATGAAGTCCAAGGGTTCAAGGGATATCGTAGGGTGCGGAGGAGTTAGATATAAAACATAATAGAAATCGCAAAATAATGTTAAGTTTCTTATGCTATATGAGCGAATTTCGATAGAGGGTTGACAGTCTACCAACATTCGTGCGCGCCGGGCTGAGTGGCTCAGACGGTTGAGGCGCTGGCCTTCTGATCCCAACTTGGCAGGTTCGATCCTGGCTCAGTCCGGTGATATTTGAAGGTGCTCAAATATGTCAGCCTCGTGTCAGTAGATTTACTGGCACCTAAAAGAACTCCCGCGGGAAAAGATTCCAGCACCTTGACGTCTCTGTAAACCGTAAAAGTAGTTAGTGGGACGTAAAACAAGTAGCATTATTATTATTAAAATTCGTGCGGTAAACTTTCACCAAAGGAACAATAATTACGCATATATTGTAATTAAATAGAAGTAAGGAGTAATTATACAATTCATTTAGTATTTGACTACATACTAACAAAGTAACAGACACTAATAGAATTGAACAAACACCTTGACTGAGGGAGACTGCCAGACTGAAGAATGCGCTTGGCAAAAATATACCCCTGCTACCCTTCGTCGCAAAATATGTCACACATTGCTCCGCGAGTCTCCACTACTTGCTGTGGCGCTGTACAGTTCGGTTTAACGCGACGAACGATATTTTGAGCGTATTTCAGATAAGTATTTTTCTTGATGGTTAAAGAAATTAAAGGAAATAATTGCCTGAAAAGACAACAGGGTTTGTACAAATTGCTCTTTTTAATAATTCTCAGTTTCAGGTGACTAAAATTGAAAATTCATATTTTTCTCAATATATTGTGCTCCCACGCTCCACCCCCCCCCCCGCGTCGTCCCCGCCCCCTAATCGCCACTACTGCTATACAGGTATATGAAGGTGCTTAGATACCCTAGCCTCGTGTAGGTACGTTTACGAGTACGTAAGCGAAGTCCAGCGAGACAAAATTCGGGCAACCTAACGCCTCTGAAAACAACAAAATTTAGTGGGACGTCAAACCAAAAACATTATTATAAAACGAGTATGATCATCTATGTTACTGTGACTTTCATTGTGTTGTGTGTAAGGATAACTATTAGAACACTTAAAACAAAGCAATATTGACAGGAAAAGAAGTATTACATCATTTGAAAGTGAAGAGGATTATTAATTACTCGTTTTAATGACAACTCTTACAAACTGAAGTGCTCGTAACTCTAAACAGTTTCATATATGCATTATGTTAATTATTATAATAATGTTATGGGTTGTACATGCCACCGACCTATTTGAAGGTTTTTGGAGACGCTTTATGTGCCGGTACTGGATTATTTGAGCATCCTCCACTACCACTTGACTGATTGAACCCACTAACTTGAACTCAGAAGGCTAATACTCTACCGTGAGAGCTGCTCAACCCGGCTCAAATGTGTATTAAGTAAACAGTATGCCTCTTTATTCTCAACTCATTCTGGGTGGAGATATGGATAGTAAACGCTTTTTCTTGTTTTTGCTAGTGGCTTTACGTCGCACCGACACAGATAGGTCTTATGGCGACGATGGGATAGGAAAGACGTAGGAGTTGGAAGGAAGCGGCCGTGGCCTTAATTAAGGTACAGCCCCAGCATTTGCCTGGTGTGAAAATGGCAGACCACGGAAAACCATCTTCAGGGATGCTGACAGTGGGATTCGAACCCACTATCCCCCGGATGCAAGCTCACAGCCGCGCACCCCTAACCGAATGAAACTTTAAGACGCCTTTTATTTCAAAGGAAATTTAGCAAAACGAAAAATTGAGGATATGTAGTGTATAAGTGTGGTGGTGCTATTATATACATACTTATTTGCAATAATAACAAGAAATATTATTAAAATGCGTACCATTAATCACACAAGTATAACGTTGGCATACAGTATCGTCATAGGCTGACATGAGTCACGTTTGCGTTTAATGCTGATTGTTTGCATGGCATTGTCGATAGAGGATGTACATGACCCTCCCTCATTCACAGATGCAAGACTCGGAATTAGGCCTTAATAACAGTGTGAGCCACAGGGTGAACACTTATGCCCCGGTGGCACGTTCGACACATTTGACCAGCCAGACGAGTTTGAGAGAGGCTGCATCCTTGGACTAAGGGAGGCAGGTTGGACCTTTCGGCGTATTGCTCGTGACTAGCCGTTCTGACTACGCTGTGTGTCGGTTTTAGGCGCTCTGGGAATGGAGGTTATCCACAAGCGCTCAGAAGCTCGTCTCGACTCCGGCGGACTACCAGCAAGGAGGATCGTTACATCGTACGACAGGCTGTAAGTACTCCACAGGCATCGCTTTGCACCATTCAGAGACACGTCACAGCAGCTGGGGAGAAGCCTCTGCCCACCAGCAACATATCCAGGCAGCCAGCAGAGCAGGATCTGTCAGCGCGGTTTCCCTTACGGCGTTACCATTGCGACCTGAGCATCATCGAGCAAATTTAACCTTCCACTAGGAACGGGCAGAGTGGCAGCTTGAGGACTGGCGACGAGTGGTGTTGAGTGACGAATCACGGTTCTGTCTCGATAAAGACGACCGCCAAATTCGAGTCTAGGAGACGTCCCTGTCAACTTAATGATCCACGCTTTATTGTAGAGCGGCACACCGCCCCAACGAGAAGTGTCATGGTATGGGCTGCCATTTCATGTGATTCCCGCTCCCCACTGTTGGGACTGATGGGACCCTGACAGCGCAGTGATACGTCCAGGAGATTCTGCAACCATGTGTGCTTCTCTTCCCGATGCAGACCAACAAGCAGTTTTAAGCAGGATAATGTGTGGCTTCACACAGCACGGATATGTCTGGCCTGACTTCGTGATTTCAATATGTTTCCTTTGGCTAGCAAGGTCTCTCACCCATCGAGGACATTTAGGATCAGATTGGATGACAACTTCGGCAAGCGGCAATTTCCAGAGTCGTTTTGAGAGTCTGTAATGCCAGCTGTGGCAGGAGCTTCCTCAGGAGAAAATACGATGTCTGTACGCTTCCATGCCCCACCATAACGCTACATGTCTTCTTGCTACAGGGGATCCTACATAACACCAACTGCATCCTGGAAGTATCTGTTATCCTGCAATGTGTTGTAGATCCTTCATTCAACTCATTTGTTTTTGCAAATGATTTTATACATATTTATCTATGCTTCTCTTGCAAAAAAAAAAAAAAAAAACGGGAAAACTACTTGATACTTTTCATCGTATGCAAATACACATAGGAAAGTTATGTTCTTTGTTACACGGATTATTGTTTTAAAAGGCTCACCTACCACGAAGCATTGGATAAACAGGATGAGTCCCAATCCCTTGAAGAATGAAGGATTCAGCTAGACATCAAAAGCAGAAAACTGAAGAACTCCCTAGGTATTATAGACTTTACATCGTCAGGATCAAAATTAAAGAATGTTTGACGAATGGAGATAGGCTAACAAAGACAATAAGGAGGAGACTGGCACGGTGAAAGAAGGAATAGCTGACCGGAAATCAAAAAGACTGAAGAATGGGTAAGGTTAATTCAAGGCTGAAATGTAATAATAGCAAGAATTGAGAAGGGAGCTGCAGCAGCATTAATGGGAATATCTCTTCAAGTCAGGGAGGATATCCAAGACCACTCTTACAGTGTTCGATTAGAATTCGTCGACATCGGGTGGAATTCTAGCCAGTCCCGTAATGTAGGAGTAGGGTGCCTCTCTCATACGCGTAGACACCAGGTTGGATTTCCAACTGCCCAAGCATTTCAAATCTGAACCGAGGGTTATAACAGCGTTCACTGAGCCCCATGAGACTAACTGGAGAGTAGACTAACACGAGAGGCAGGGGCCGGTCGCGAAAAGTAAGCAGTACGGCTGAGGGGTCATTACGCTGACCACGTGATATCTAATGCTTTCAGGCCATGTGGTAGGATTTTTATCGCCTTGGCAGACCAAGGTCCTTAATGGTATATTTTCTCGGATGGAAAATTTTAGAGGAGCTACGCGTGGCAGCAGTAAGATTGTCCCAAATTAAATCTTGTCCAAGTTCCAAATTGGGCCTGTTAGCTTTGCGGACTCCATATAAACACTCCATTTTTGTTCTGTGCTTAACAGCTCTGTCCGCCTCTGTGGTGTAGTGGTTAGCGTGATTAGCTGCCACCCCCGGAGGTCCGGGTTCGATTCCCGGCTCTGCCACGAAATTTGAAAAGTGGTACGAGGGCTGGAACGGGGTCCACTCAGCCTCGGGAGGTCAACTAAGTAGAGGTGGGTTCGATTCCCACCTCAACCATCCTGGAAGTGGTTTTCCGTGGTTTCCCACTTCTCCTCCAGGCAAATACCGGGATGGTACCTAACTTAAGGCCACGGCCGCTTCCTTCCCTCTTCCTTGCCTGTCCCATCCAATCTTCCCATCCCTCCACTAGGCCCCTGTTCAGCTTAGCAGGTGAGGCCGCCTGGGCGAGTTACTGGTCATTCTCCCCAGTTGTATACCCCGACCCAAAGTCTGAATCTCCAGGACACTGTCCTTGAGGCGGTAGAGGTGGGATCCCTCGCTGAGTCCGAGGGAAAAACCGACCCTGGAAGGTAAACAGATTACGAACGAACTTAACAGCTCTTCAATACTTACTAAATGTACGTAACACAACCTTTTGAAAGTTGGTTTCGATTACGCGGAAGTTGTTAAGCAGGTAATGACTCGTCAGCCGTACTGCTTACTTTTCGCGACCGGCCCTTGCCTATCGTGTTATACTACTTTTGAGAGCAGTCATTAAAGGGCCGTTGGTAGATTCTCTGGTATGTAGGAAATTTTAAATGCCGGATACTCGCACTAAGATATGAAAACAAGACTGTTTTTTCTACTATTTGTTATGTATTGCACCGACGCAGACAAGTCTGAGCGACGATGGAGTATGAAGAGGCTATGACTAGAAAGAATTTTTTTTTTTACTATTTGCTTTACGTCGCACCGATACAGATAGATCTTACGGTGATGATGGGAGAGGAAAGGCCTAGGGGTAGGAAGGAAGCGGCCGTACAGCCTCAGACTTTTCCTGGTATGAGAATAAATGGAAAGGAAGTGACCATGATCTTAATTAAGGCACTGTTCTGAAAATGGAAAACAACGGTAAATCATCTTCAGGGCTGCCGGCAATGCCGTTCGAACCCACCATCTGCAGAATGCAAGCTAGTGTCCCAAATCACGTAGCCACCGTCGGTACAAGGTCAATCATTTCTTTCTAAAAGTGTCCTCGATGATCTCGGTTTTCAAACTTGGGAAAGAGTTTTCTGGTCTACAAAGACGGGAGGGACTGGAAAGAATAATAGACTGAGTGAAAATTATAACATTCTATCTTTCGATGTTAAATATATGATTGTGTAGTTTTGAAATAATCTTCAATTTTTTCACTCCTTCGAAAGAAATTACAAATTTATAAAACAACCACGCATACCTAGAAGTAAAACAGTTTTACAAATTTGTGTTTTGTATTCCTCAAACTGGAAAACTTCAAGGACATTTCAACAAAGTTGTGTCGACACTGAAAAGGATGGCTTCCATCTTAACAAATTGAATTTTAAGTAATTTTTAACAGTTTGCTTTACGTCCCGCCGACACAGATAGGTCTTATGACAACGATGGGATAGGAAAGGTCTAAGAGTGGGAAGGAAGCAGCCGTGGCCTTAATTAATGTACAGCCCCAGCATTTGCCTGGTGTGAAAAAGGGAAACCACAGAAAACCAACTTCAGGGCTGTCGAGAATTTTAAGTAGCATCATATCTAAATATTTATAGGCATCTTCCGAAATTGAGTCCTATCTTCTAAAATATTATTTTTGATCTGGCCACACTCCATTGGAATATATACCCTCGACGTTAACTAATGCGTTCCAGTGTAGGATATCTCCTCATGCAGGCAAACTATATGTATTTTGTTTTCACCTTTAGACTTCCTTTCCAAGGATATTTTAATAGTTTTGCTACTGAGTATGTTAGCTATGCGGTTTTTGTCGCGTAGCTGTTGGCTTGCATTCGGGAGATGGTGGGCTTACACGCCCCTGTCGGCAGCCCTGAAGATTGTTTTTCCTGGTTCCCCATTTTCAAACCGGGTAAATTCTGAGACAGTTCCTTAATTAAAGTCACTGTCGCGTTCTTCCTGCCCTACTTCATCGTCGCCATAAGACCAGTCGGTGCAGCGTTAAAAAATAGCAATAAAAAGGAAGTTCTGTTGTTCACTGTTCATTTATTAACTTAACAAGAATGATAAATTCAAGTTCCTTATTAGTTCGACGTATATTTGATACATCTGTAAATTTTTCTCATGTTTTCCTTGTTTCCTTCCATCCTCTAGTAAGTGTGTCATTTCCATATCTTTATTGGATAAACTGCATTGGCTTTCCTTATTTTCTCATAGATTTATTCTTACATAGTCGACTGCATAAATGCGGCGAGACCCGTGTCAGTGACTTCAACCACTCTTTATACCGACAGCAGTGACAAGAACATAGCATTACTATTATCTTGCTACTTATCTCAACTAGGATGTTTGTCAGACATTCCGAAGTTTGGATTTTTCCTTACTTCATCTAGTGAATCACAAAGACTGGAAACTAATCATGTCACAATATCACCTGAGAATATTTCCTGCCAGAGGTTATTGACATATTGTATATTAAAACAGGTATGTAATGTTCAACTGATGGAGAAATAATAGAAAGGACCGCCCCAGTTATTTAGTTTTAAGCATGTGTTAACTCTGGACCACCTAATGATATGTTAAGGTGGTAGAGTCGTAGTTAAAAGCTCGTTTCCTCGAGGAGAATGGAACTGGGCCCCGCTAGCTATGTCAACACTCATAATGACACCACATTAGTATTCCACTAGACGTCACACTTCACCGTATTTAAACACTGCCAGCAAACACACAATGTCTTCGTCACAGATGAGTCATGGTATTATAGACTTCCATATTTCCTATTCTTGTTCATACAAGTGGAAAGCGGACGAGGGTATGAAATCACGACGTGTACTGAAGTATATCCTTAGAATTTTGAATTTATGCGACCACATTAAATCAAATTATGTTTTTAATTTGTGGTCACAGATATTGATCTGGCTTATAAATTTACTGTTTCTACTTGCCTCACCGTTTGGTGTCAATGGTAACTTCAGTAGTTGTTGTAAATTTGAAATAAATAGAATGCTGTTTTTTTAATCTGTAATATCCATAGTTTGGTGTCGGAGTTAAGAATTTAGATAGAGCGTGAGCAGTGTTCTCTTCTTTTTCAGGGCGTGTGCATGATGCTGTGTACTGATCCATCCACTACGGGCCTTACCTAATCCTCTGAAAACGATTAAACGGTTGGGAATTGCGTCAAAGTTATCTACCTCAAATATAACCTTCACTATTACTTGGAGTAAACTAGCTATATTCCAACAGGACATTATCCACGAGTATACGTTTCATCAAACCCTTCTAACAAGTATATAAACAAAGAGGCTGCAGACTGTTGCACAGTTCAACAACACATACTGTATAAGAAATCAGTCAACAGGCAAGGAATAGATACTGGACCTTAGACAGCCCGTGAACTGCTACATACATTTGATAATAGTCTGCAAAGGACTCGTCAACAGATGGACATAATGGACAGTGGATATTGTCCACTAGACAAAGTACACTCGCAAATAAGCCATTGCTAATACTGTAGACACTTGCTAATTGGAAATGAACCATATCTTACACACTTATACGGGCCTCCAACTTCCCCGTCCAATTTGTCGTGACGTACTCCGCTTGGGTAAGTACTGCCAAATCCGGAGTGAGAGAGAGTTTACCGCGCTCGCAAATGGCTTGCTGCGCTTAAGCATAATGTCTCTCCGATGACTGACGCAACTTTTCAGTTTACAGATAGTCGTGATTTTCCCACGACCGGGCGAGTTGGCCGTGTGGTCAGAGGCGCGCGGCTGTGAGCTTACATCCGGGAGATAGTGGGTTCGAATCCCACTGTCGGCAGCCCTGTAGATGGTTTTCCATGGTTTCCCATTTTCACACCAGGCAAATGCTGGGGCTGTGCCTTAATTAAGACCACGACAGCTTCCTTCCAATTCCTAGGCCTTTCCTGTCCCATCGTCCCCATAAGACCTATCTGAGTCGGTGCGACGTAAAGCTACTAGCAAAAAAAAAAAGATTATCCCAGACACTGTACAAAGATATATAATCCAATGCTTCATTTAGCACATGAAATGAATAGCGTAATACAGACTAAACGTAATAATAATAATAATAATAATATATATATATATATATATATATATTGTGATGTACTACGACAGCCTCTTAATGTAGGTTTCTTCCATACGGACCAAAGACTATATGGCGGAAACTTTCTGAAATGCAGATGAAATCCAGGAATTTCATGATGATGGATGTACACAGTAGGCCTAGCATACTATCTTAGCTGAACTGACTAAATAATGGTGGTAATACCTTTGTGATGTCCGCCTCTGTAGGGTAACGGTTAGTGTTATTAACTGCCGTCCTCGGGGGCCCAGGTTCGATTCCCGGTACTGCCAGAAATTTAAGAATGGCAGGAGGGCTGATATGTGGTTGAAATGGCACATGCAGCTCACCTCTATTGGGGGTGTGCCTGAAAAGAGCTGCACTACCTCGGGATTAGGACACTTGTTTACTTTACTTCCCTTTGTGACCTAAAGCAAATCATACACCAAAAATTTAATTAACTTTCATTAAGGTCCCTTACGTAAGTTACACCTCAATAAGTCATATGTCGTTGAAGAACCCTAATGTTTGAGTACACGTGTCACCATAGTAAGCCTTCCCATGTAATGTGACTGACTCAGTGACTGGAAATACGATGCGCTGGAGAATGATTCAGTAATACGATACTGGACAGAATGACGCAACGGTATGCACTCGTTGACCCTGTGCAGTCGTTATATGAATTGCCCCGTAAGTTTGGTTACATTGCAGTGACGATTCGAGAGCTATCCTCTTGTCATATTATTCGATTGTCTCTATAGCATTTCCTGCGACTTTGTTGTTATTGGAGCCATTCCTTTTCATTGTCGACTCGATATACTATAAGATTTTCAATCTGTCAAATTGGAATATACAACTACAACCCATTTCTTACAGGTATATTGCTATATTCGTGTTCGACAGAGTGAAAATGTTTTACATTTCCATGCTGTCAAAGGATTTCAGAATCTAAGGAAACTTGAAGACTGTTCCATAAAGAGAAAGAAGAATACTGAGCAACGATCTATAAAAATAGCTGAAAATGAGGATAATCACTCTCTGAAAAAATATTGATTTGCAGATGGGTTTTCAATATAGGCCTATTGTATTGAAGAAGGACCATTTGGAATTTTGGTCCTGGAGAATTAGAGGATCACCCCGCAATTATAATAGTGTATACTCCTAAACTCGTACATACTAAGAAAAATAAAATTCACAAATTAAATGTAAATGAAGTGGTCATAAAAGGATAAATCCTTCCAGTCATCAAAGCTAGAACTAATCTAAAATGGGAGAAAATACATTAAATAGTTTGATGCTATTGAGTATGTCCCTTCCTTAGAAAATAATTTAATTACATCAGCAAAAGGTTGGGGTAGACCAATAAATCCTACTTTACCTTACGCTCTAATTCAGATTATTTCTTTTGAATTAATCAATCTTTTTTATCGTAAGTCAAATGTACTTATATACTAAATACGTAGATTATCTTCCCCATCAGTATATAGAAATATATAATAATAATCATACTACGTCAACAATGTTGTCAATATCATGCGGCAGCTTCAAATCCAAAATGATAACTAAAAAAATGGCTTATTAATGTCGTAATAAGCAAGTTAAAAGGCATGTACAGACTGACTCGTAAAAGTAAGAGGGGGGTCTCTTAATAACGTAACATTGAAAACTATATTCAAATGGTCTTCCTATCAAAACAGGACAAACTGACAGATTTGTTACATCTCTTTCAGCACATTCCTGAGAACTGTCATCAAATCTTGATGACTGCAGATGGTAAGGACTGCTCATACGGCAACAATTTTATTTACGTCGCCGTATGACGACGACGGGGTAGGAAAGGGTTAGGAGTGGGAAGAAAGCGGCCGTGGCCTTAATTAAGGTACAGCCCGAGCACTTGTCTGGTTTATAAATGGGAAACCACGGAAAACCACCTTCAGGGCTGCCAACAGTGGGGGTTCAAACCCGCTATCTCACAAATGCAAGCCCACAGCTACGTGCCCCAAACATCATAGCCACTTGTACTCTACTGCTCATAAGAGACATTAAGACTTTTCTTTTATAATCTGCTTTATGTCACAGACACAGATAGATCTTATGGTGACGCTGGGATAGGAAAAGGCTAGGAGTGGGAAGGAATCGGCAGTGGCCTCAATTAAGGTACAGCCTCAGCATTTGCTTGGTTTAAAAATAGGAAACCACGGAAAACCATCTTCAGGCAGTGGAATTCGAACCCCCCTATCTCCCGAATGCAACCTGACAACTGCGCAGCCCTAACCGGATGGCCATCACCCTAGGTCCAGTCCAGTCTTCAAAGAGCCTGAGAGAGTTCCGTTGACACGTACTTTTATAACTGTAAAGAGCTTTAACGGACCCTGACATGTGATACGGAGATTCCACGTTGCGCTTTTTGTCCCATAATGGTTTACAAAGTCAAACACTTTCCTTTAGTCAACGATGCGGAGGAACGTCGGTATATTGGACCCGCGAACCTTCTCTACGATCTGTCGAACATTCAGAATCTACTCCCTTGTGCCTTTTCCTTGCACGAAACCGTTCCTGTCTTCAGATATTTACGGCAGTAGGAAGGTCTTCAGCTTGATTATGTGGAGGAGGACCTTTCTCGCATTATGTATTAACTCCACAGTTCTGCAGTAGCCACAGTTGATGGAATGTCCCTTCTTGTAGATAGGGATAAATATGGATTCTCACCGTTCATCCGGCTACTTCCCTCTATCCCACACCTTCCTATGCGGATCCATCAACATATCCACTCCTTCTTAACCCTTCTGGGTTTCAGCGGTGATCCCGTCTATACCAGGATACTTGTTCCATTTTAACTTCTCAATCCTTGCATTCAGTCCAGCTTGGCGTCTGTCATCCAATGCTTGTTATTTATACTTTTACCAATGTACATTTCTTGGCCGCCTTTTTCAATTCTCCTCTTAATTCCATCCATGACTCATTGATATCCTGTGTCGTCTATGGTCTGACGTCTACTTGCAGCGTGTCTTGCAGCTCTACGGAATTCGTAATACATATCCGTGGTCTCCGCTCCCGCTTCCTGGTGAACTCAAATTTAAGTTCACAGTTGACTTAGAGCATCTTGTGATCTGAGCCACAGTCAGGTCCTGGGTTTGCCTTTGCGTTGCTCACAGATGATCTCCATCTTCTTCTCACAAGTGCGAAGTCGACTTGTGGTACTTATCCAGGTTGAGAGTCGGTCTGGGCGGTGCTGGAACAGGGTATTTGTAATTACCAGGCTGTTTTATGTGGAAAATGGCAGCTATTGCTTCCTCTCTCGTTTCTCTTCCCCGATCCTAATGATACAACAATGTGTCTAAAGTGTATGTCAGTTGCATCCAACTTTGTCGTTTAAATCTCCCAAGATGTCGACTGGTTCATTCTGTGAGGTTTCATCGAGTTGATCTCCTAACTTGTCGTATAACTGTTCAACATCTTCGACTGGTGGACAGATTCCTCTACTTCTGTAATATTTTAGGTGTATTCTCTTCCACAGGATGGTTTACAGCAGCATGTGGCAGTTCTCTACATTGGATTTCGTGGTCACTTTTAAAAGCCTGTCGTGCATGCGCTCGTAGGATAAGATATAATTCAAAACGGTCTTGTGAACTAAGATCGCTACTCCTTTTATGCCAGTCTTCTGACCTACTGAGATGTATACCGTGCTATTGTCGGTGGGGAATAATGTCATTGGCCCTTCCAGTGTTCTATGACAATACCACGTATGTCAACCTTCTTTCTTATTAGATCCCGTTCCAGAATGTGATGTTTGCTAGCTAGGAATAGTCCTCTCACATTCCAAGTATCAATATGGAAGCTCCTTTGAGCTTGGAAGCGTTTTTCTCTGTCCAGTAGTAGAGATTTCGCGCGGGGTAGCTGGTCATGTAAACCGACACGCCCAGTCACACATTTCACACTGTTCGACCAGGTCTCGGAACAGCGCCAGTTGACTGATAGAATGTCTGAAAACTTCAATCCGTTTATTTATACTGTCATGACATGAGAATTAGGTGATCAGGTAATGCCCCTTGCCTGCCTCATACTTTGCCGCTGACCAGATGTTTTCAATTCATCTGCCTTTAGAGATAATCCCTTATCCTAAAGACAAGAGGATTTTAGTGACATTTCCTCCACTAGGGTTCCATTGCTCCTCCGTCCAAAGTGTTGGCTCTTTTGGGTTGTCAGGTTAGATTCCGCCACCCGATACTTAAGCCGTAGCAGTGAAACAGCCTGGTCAGACTGACCGATAATATTATAAATGAAGTCAAGTAATGATAGAAAACTATTTAAGATTCATTTGTATAAAAATATAATCAGCGGGCGAGTTGGCCGTGCGGTCAGGTGCGCGCAACTATGAGCTCGCATCCGGGAGATAGTGGTTTCGAATCCCACTGTCGGCAGCCCTGGAGATGGTTTTCCGTAGTTTCCCATTTTCACACCAGGAAAATGCTGGGGCTGTACCTTAATTAAGGCCACGGCCGCTTCCTTCCCATTCCTAGGCCTTTCTTGTCCCATCGTCACCATAAGACCTATATGTGTCGGTGTGACGTAAAGCAAAATACCAATTAAAAGAATAACCATAATAATGTGATATTATTTTCACAAATTTTAATCTTGAATAATTTCCTTTTTGTAATTTTCGAGTTACGTTTATAAAAACTCACCTTATTACGGATATGAAGGGAATATTTAAAATAATCATTCACATACAGCATGCCGATGACCTGATTATTCCTCAACACTGAAGGCATCAGTAAAATAAATTAACGTTACCTGGTGACCAGATGTGTTCATGATTCAACAAAACAAACTTCAAACGGTGACGAGACAGGCAATTTATTCACACTTTTGAATGGATTGGAGAGAGTATATGCAATGCCGGATGACATAAATATGACGGCAAGGAGGGCACCAAGAACACGTTCGCCCTCTCGGAGAGCTCGGGGTGGTCACTTCGTGTTTTAATCTAAAAGTCAGAAAGAGAATCTTCATACAGCGCATCTTTTCTGAGGAATATCACATGAAAGTTCAAAGATCTGTTCCTTTGCTCGATCTTTTAACACTCCAGGTGAAGCATCCCGTTCAGGAAATGGACCTCTTATTCATTCTTGAGAGTCAATGTTTTCAGAGACTAAACAATGCTCTTCTGTAAAACCTAGGCAACCTCTGAAAGCTGATAGTGGAGCCTTCGGGCTTATATCTTATCATACGCTATCTGCATAAGATAGCTTATTTCATCTGTCGCTTCGAACTCTAATACACTCCTCAACGACAGGCAGAAATACATTGAAAGTTCCAACATTTTCACACTCTTGTCGTTCACGCAAAGTGACAGCTGATGTCCATTTTTCAGATGTGGATGAAGCAACGACTATCTGTGGTACATTTAGTTAGTCACCGTCCTTTTATTCCCAATATAACAGGTTCAGTCTCAACTGAGGTTACTGGTAATTCAGTGTGCTTAATTACACCTCTGTGTCGTTGGTCTCCAACATGTTAAGGAGCTCACTTGAGAAAAACGTCGAACAACCTAGACATAGACCGTCAAGATTTTTGGACAATCTGTCTTAGATCTATCGAGAAAAGCAGTATATGAGGAGGAAAATTATGCAAGGTCACATAAATTGCATATTAAAACATCTACGGAGAGTACCTCATTCTACTCAGTAAACAAGAAAAGTTCATAATATCCCCGGGATTCGAACTCGAGACAACCGAGCCGTAGGTCACAGTACTAACTCTCAGACCACGGCGGTAGATGTCGTATTGATATTTCAAAGTGGTACCATTAATTTTGAAACACCAAATATCTTCACCAGCAGCCAGTGAGGTGTATCGTAGGAGGGCATATAGCATACAGGAAATGAAGATTAAAGCTTTGAACTCCTCGGCTAAATACCGCCCACGTGACAATTTTCTGATCATTGTGCCTTAATGTGATGATAAACTAAATACTGTTTCTTCATGTCGTAACTGTATAATTGAAGGAATTATGTTTCGGTGGTTAGTGTTACACATAGGACGCCCATTTAAGGTCAAATGCATTAAAATGCCAGACACTTATGACTGCTAAGTGATGTTTTATCTTAATATGACTCGTTACGTCTAGATTACGAAACGCAGTACTTCTTGGAAGAAAGGAAACATGTCCGTTTAGAAAGGCATCAAAAGCGTACTTAGTAATGTTTACATATTGAAACAACTCCCCTTACTGCTTAAGTTCCTGCGTTGGCTCACTTAGTTGCAACACACTCAAGCGAAATTCATAAAATAACACGGAAGGAATACTTGTCCGCCTCTGTGGTGTAGTGGTTAGTGTGATTTGCTGCCACCCCCGAAGGCCCGGGTTCGATTCCCGGCTCTGCCACGAAATTTGAAAAGTGGTACGAGGACTGGAACGGGGTCCACTCAGCCTCGCGAGGTCAACTGAGTAGAGGTGGGTTCGATTCCCACCTCAGCCATCCTGGAAGTGGTTTTCCGTGGTTTCCCACTTCTCATCCAGGCAAATGCCGGAATGGTACCTAACTTGTCTATCTCTTCCAATCTTCCCATCCCCCGCAAGGCCCATGTTCAGCATACCAGGTGAGGCCACCTGGGCGAGGTACTGGTCACCCTCCCCAGTTGTATTGCCCTTGAGGAGGTAGAGGTGGGATCCATCTCTGAGTCCGAGGGAAAAACCGCATCTGGAACGTAAATAGATAAAAAGAAGAAGAAGAAAAAGAAGAAGGAATACTTGTAAAAATTTGGGTCATCTCAACAAGTTCTTTTATCATACATTCGTCACTGAGCGAGCAATATATCGATTCACTTATTAACCGACCGTCCGATGGGTTAATATAACGCTTGTTTTATTTTTTTCTCCAATGCTTGTTAGCTTCATTATTTGCTTAGATGCATTTCACTTGGCTCATTTCATAATGTGCTTTGTATTTTTATATTTTTTTTATCAAACCTTCAAGAGGTACGGTGGGCCTTTTAGAAGGGAAACGCCTTCTCTCAGGCAAGGGAGATTTGAAGGAGTCATTTAAGGTGCAAAGAAGGTGAGGGAGTCGCGGACGAATCCTACAAAATGATCTGTACTTGCATTCGTCTTAATGCAGGAGAATAGAAAACCACGGAATTTCGTTCAGAAGACAGCCGACGATGGGTACCAGCCCCTCCGCCTCCCGAATGCAGAGCTGCAAGGCTAGCCAACATTAACAGCTGTTAAGCCGAAGCTACTCTACTCAAAGTGCTTGCTAGTTATCTTACTTGCTAGCTGGTTTAATAGTGTTATTTGTTTTACGTCCCACTAACTACTCTTTTACGGTTTTCGGAGACGCCGAGGTGCCGGAATTTAGTCCCCCAGGAGTTCTTTTACGTGCCAGTATATCTACCGACACGAGGCTGACGTATTTGAGCACCTTCAAATACCACCGGACTGAGCCAGGATCGTACCTGCCACGTTGGGGTCAGAAGGCCAGTGCTTTAACCGTCTGAGCCACTCAGCCCGGCACTAGCTGGTTTATTTGATTGTCTATTTGTTTGCTTTCCTTGCTTGTTCATTTATTGTTTTTTTATTTTATTTTACTTGTTTCTGTTTAATAGGTGTTAAAACCGTTATTATCAGTTTTGTTACTGAAGGAGAAATAGTTGAGAGCTCCTGGATCTTTAGTCTCACACCTTTGATTTTATTTTCATTATCCTTTAATATCAGGTGTTAATTTAGATTAACTTTAGCTACGCTAGCCTGGCTCAATTGCACTAATTGTGCGTGAGGCTTAAGGTTTGAATCTCATCTTCGGCAGCTCTTGGTTGTTTTTTTCAGAAATCGCTATGTCTGAGATTCGTTTCTTATTGGAATGATACTTTTTAATATTTTCGGGAAAGTTTTAGAATATTCTAAACGGGTTTCGAGGTTTTTTACCCGCTAAGAAGAAGGGAAGTACTGTATTGAGGTACTTCCTGGTGTGGACAGTATGTCACATTCGATAATGAAAGTAAGATATTGTGTCATCATTAATTTTCACCGAGTACGACAAACGCGTATGTTTCCGGGAGTGTACATTAACTATAACTAAACTTTCGATTGAAAACTAGCATTTTTATTTTAAATTTATAATTTGTAGTTCTTCTTTCAGGCACACATTCAGTAGGTGGTGAGTTGTTGCTGATTTCCAAGCAACGAATAATAAGATAAGTGAGGGACTGTCCCGCTGGGTTTTTATGACAACGTCGTGCGACAAATAACATCTGACTGGGTGAAATAAAAGACACTTCAGATAGTCAATTAAATACAATTGGTCGATGATAAATAGAGGAAGAAATGAATTGCGAAGTAACCTATCAGGAGGGTCGCTTAGCGACATGGATGGCGAATCTATATAAATAAAGTTGTAGGGGGTCCCCTGTCTGTAGTTACGTTTGTTTTGCCAATTTTTAAGACACTTTTCCGATTTAGGTCAACTCAAGACCGTATTAGTGGTTTTTTAGCTTTCACGTCTGACCGTCTATCTGTTCCACCATCACGGCGAAACGGCTAGATAGATCTCGACCAAATTTCATATGTAGAGTATTCTTATCTAGGCCAAGGTTTAAATATGCATGTGATTTAAAAATCACTGAATAGACTGGGGTTTTGTACGGAAACTACAACAGTCTTCTTCCATTTTCTCTTACAGTAATGATTTCCTGTAAACTCCGAGGACTATATGCGAAACGTCCCTCCATTTTAAACGACATTTGTTATGGGTATAATTTCGCTTACTCTTCAAATGACGGAGAAAATTACTACTATCTGCCGGTTACATGTTCTGCGTTGAGTGGCCGACAGACAGGTAACGAACATACAGGTTACCATGGCGACGTCTCTGGCTGTTTGCTAGCAGGGAATTAACATAATGTCATGTTCGTCACCATTCCTGTAAATTCGTGGTTGTTTCTTGTGTAGAAGGCAAGAGAGACGTCATACCGCCATTCTGCGGGATATTTGCGGAATAGCGTTGGAGGTTACAATCGTCTTCGAATAGCTCCAAAGATGCTGTTAATATTGCAACAGTACCCATGATTTCGTACCGTAAGGTGTTTCCTGGCATGTGCAATAAATTTTTCTGTATTTCTCTTCTACTTCCGTTTTCCGCTTTAATTTCTTGCCTGTCCTTAGTTATAATCCTATTTTCTATTCACTTTAACTTTTTTAACTGTAATACTTTCTTCTTCAATTACTCCAAATTCCAAGCTGTTCAAATGTATAACCATATGGCCACGGAATATATTGAAATATGGAGGCAATGACGGTGCAGACCTCCGTTACGGGCTAATTGGTGGCTAAACGGGACGTTGTACCACAAAATAGGTAGCAAAATCGCGTCTCAATTCGGAGAGATCTTCAACATTGATCGTATGACATTTTGTCGTACATCGATCCCGTATACATTAGATAGAACTGTAGTTCTTAATTTGGCACACTTATAGGAAAGATAGAATCATGAAATTCGGTACGCAACTTAACACGACCAGTGATCATATGTTAGCCGAATTTTATGTTTCCAGCTGTTACATAAATACCCGAAATTTAAAGTAAAGTGTGAAAATTGTACCCAAATTTTACCCTATTTAATGCTTATAATTCAATGTAACCCGTAAATATAGAAGATACGAAGAAAGGTCATAGGACCAGCCAATTAGAACACTAAAAGAGGCGAGTGATGGCGGAATTCGTTTGTTGAAATGGTGTAGCTTTTAAAAGCAGTAAATCTCGCAATGATAGTCTGTACTTATAAACGTGCCCATGCTTATATATATATAAATAAATGTGTAGGATGTCCGCTTTTTTCAGTTCTGTTTGTTTTGCCAATTTCTCAGATATTTATCCGAGTCAGGTCAACTCAAGACCGTATCAGTGGTTTTCAGCTTTCGTGTCTGTTTGTCCGTCTGTTCACCATCACGGTGAAACGGCTGGATAAATCTGGATCAAACTTCATGTAAAGAGTATAAACATCCAGGGGAAGGTTAAGATATGCATATGATTTAAAAATCACTGAATAGAATTGGGGTTATACTATTGACTTTCTGTAAAATCCGAGGACTATATGTAAAAATTCGTTTCATATTAAACAACTTGTGTTATGTACATAATTTGGCTTGTTCACTGGACACACTTTCCTTTAAGAGAAAATTCCACACTGTTCAAATGTATTAAATTTAGGCCCCGTAAGGTATCGAAATATGGAAGCAATTTCAATGTCAATGCAGACCTTGATTTCGTGGTCTGCTTTCTAAACGGCAAGACATTGCACAAAGCAGATTACACAACCGCTGCTCAATTTAGAGAGACCCTCAACTTTGGTCTTTGGCCTTATTGTCGTATCTCGATTCTTTATACCTTAGATAGCGCTGTATTGGTTATAAGGTAAGGGGGCCTGTCATTATAATTAAAACTATCCATCTCTATTGTTAATGGCAGTTGGAAAGCAAGCCTGCCGTTATTGTAGATAGTCCCAAACTTGATTGCCAGTACCATAGGAAATGTGGCCTTCCATTATCATCAAAATTTCTCCAACGTGTGGGTTCCACGCCGTTTTGTATCTCGGATAGCGCTAAGAGACATGCAATTCAATATAATCGTACTCACTGCGTGTACAGTTACTTACGTAGAACTCCGTATACAAGGTGAGAATACCGTAGCGAAGCACGGGTACATTTGTTAGTTGAACACAATATATCACGTATATCATCAAATCGTACCACTGCACATCATTCTGTACCACTGGGCGCGTACGCTTATGTAAGACGTATGATTACTCGCCATTATAACTTGAGGTTGAAGTAATAAGAGTTATGAAGGCACAATTCAAATCTATTCTAATTCATCTTTCCCATGATGCGATATATCGTAATGTTTGAAAACATTTTCGAAATTATGTAAACCTTGTACTTTCTGCCCTGCTTGCCCTTTTACTATTACCGCAATGTCAGGCTTAAGATTTTCCATTCAATCATCCACACATCATCATTTAAAATTAACATTTGGTAGTCGATATTGTGTTGATGTTGTTGTTGTTGTTTGAATAATCAGTCCATAAACAGGTTTGATGCAGCTTCCATGCCACACTATCCTGTGATAACCTTTTCATTTCTACAAAACTGCTGTATCCCACATGTGTTCTAATCTGCTTGTCATTTTCATATCTTGGTCTACTCCTACCGTTCCTACCCCCTACACTTCTCTCAAAGAAAACTGAGCAAGTTCTGGGTGCCTTAACATGTGTCCTCTCATCCTGACTCTTTTTCTCGTCAAATTTAGCCAAATCGATCTCCTCTCAACAATTCGATTATTTGTTCATTCGTGTTTCGATCTATCCATCTCACCTTCATAAGTATAAGTAAAGATACCCAACATGCGGGGTCGTAAATTATGTTTAGATGATCAAATGCCAGATTTAAAAAAAATATTCAGTTTCAAATTTTGGGTCCCTCCCTTGCCGTTTTTCTTATGCAAATGTAAGGCGTCAAGTGATTTAACTTTGGACATCTTAACCACCCGAGTATGCCTTTTGATTGCGTAAAGGAGTATTTTTTTTTTCCAGTTTAGTTAAAATCACTGTACACTCTTTCGACCCTTCCAGGATCCATGATGGGCTCAGTAAGACTGTGGTAACATAATTGTACACATTTGACAGACTGGTTTCGGAGTTGCCCCACCTTGTTTCCTTATTATCACTCCTAGCCATTACTAATATTATTGTTACTTTAAGATTATTATTAGCTTTTAATTGACTTATGTCAGTTTATGACATAACACTTGATTGTGATTGTTTTACACTGAACCAGAATTATTTCTATTTTAATAGTAGATTTTAGTTACGAAAATACTCAAGAAATGAAATAGAAACATTGGAAAAGAAATTATTGGCACAGTAAACTCTAATCTAAAGAGACATTATAAATACGTATTTATTAATTAATGAATCTCTATTAGAAGGTAAATTCAGTATATATTTCAGAGTTAAAATTCACCGTAATTTTAGTTTGTTTCACTGATTTTCATAGCGCTACTTACAATCATGTTAGGAAAGCAACGGGAAACTACCTCACTCCCATTACCCTAGTACGCCTCCTCAGTGATGCCTAGGCCATCTATTTCAGCTGATGGCAGAGCTGTTGAGGATCCCACCAGCGGAATCGCTGACGGACTGAACATACATGCTTACAATCATGTGCAGTTGGTAGCTGCTGTATTGGGGAACTGGCGTTGTGCTCGACCCGGCGAATATAATAGGAGGGTGTGGCATGTAACAGTGAGGACATCAGACCTCGTATGTGGTGTATGAGTAAGAGTTAACTACTGGATGGGTAAGACGGAAACCTGACCGCATTTGATAGCGTCCTGATTATCGGCGCAGACGTACAGTATAGGCCCCTCCTTCTCTGAAGTCGTGCTGGCACCGGGTTTTCCAAGGGCCACCGTAGCGGGAGTGTACCGTTAGTACGTGGATACGGGCAAAACCACCACTGTGACGGTCGACTGTCGTGGTGTACGACGCGTTCATGATGGTGGTCGCCGTCGGCTATCTCGGATCCTAAGAGCGGATAGAGGGAACACAGTGCAGCAGATCATTCGTTAATTCAGTGATGGGCAACAATGAGGTGTAAGCAGCCATACCATTTAGAAACATCTCCTAGCCATGGGGCAGAGAAGTAAGAGTCCCACGAGGGTACCTCTGCTCATCATCCATGACAAGGCCCAACGATTGACATGGGCAAGGAACACCATAACTGGAAGCTTGAAGCATGGAAAAAGTTTGCCTGGACAGATGAGTCGAGGTACCAGTACACTTCGATGGTACGAATGCGTCTTCAACCACATGAGACAAGTGATCCCTCTTATCAGCAGTGTTGAATTTAGACCGGTGGTGGTGGTATCCTCGTATGAGGACTCTTCAAGTAGGAAAAATGGGACCCCTGGTATATCTGGGAACGAGTCTTACTGACAAATTTTACAGCGAGCTAACGGTAGATGGTGTTCATCTTTCTGTTGACCTCCAGCACCCTTCAGGCAACTTGCACGTGCAGGAAGAAATTGCTCCAGCCCATCGCTCCCGAATTGTGGCTGACTCAGTTGATGAGCACTCCATGAATGTGATGTTTGCCTGGACCCCGGAGAGCTCCAATGACAATCCCACTGAGCACATTTGAGATGCTGTCGAGAGGGATGAGCGTGCCGTGGAACCTGTTCCGAACAATCTTCGTGGATTATTGGGGCTGATCAGCGATCAAGAATCAGTATGGGTGCTCAACGCGTCTGGTGCCTTACGGAGTCCATGCCGCGCCGCATCTTAGCCATGTAGATGAAACGGGTGCTACAAGCTAATGACCAGGTATCTCTAACTCAACTGTTCTTCGGTGCAGTGTCTGCGGGTTGTTTTTGTTTTTGTTGTTGTTGTTGTTGTCGTTGTTGTTGTTCTGTAGTCCTTGTAGACAGGATGGTTGCAGGTGTGGCGTCTGATTTTGGTTTCCTGATTTTTTTTTTCTTTGGATAGTGGTATCGCCTAGCCTCTTGCTCTAGTTAGTCCGTCTCACCGTCATCCAGTCTCCCCAACTTGAAAAAGAAAATATTTCATATTATCGTGCCTTCTTTGTATTTGAAACATTACACTAATAAAACCGGCGCTTGCAGTTATCGGCTACCAGTGACTTTCCCCGTGTAGACAAAATGTCATTCCTGGTCACACTTTTCTGAGCATGATCTCTGAAAATGAGGAATGAATTTATACTGGCAATATTCTTCAAGAAAATGAAAATCCACAGCCTGTTTTCAGTCATTCGACTGGATCAGTAATGGAATGAATTGAAGCCTCATTTAGCGACGCGGATAGGAACTGTGCCGGCTGCCGAAGCCTGTCGCACTCCTCTGGGGCAATGATTATTGACTGGCAGATTAAATTAAATGATACTGTAGAGTGTTGTTGGAATTAAAAATGAGAGGGTAATCCGGAGTACCCGGAGAGAAACCTGTTCAGTCTCCGTGACTGGGATTTGAACCGCGGAATCCAGAGGTGAGAGGCCGGCGCGCTACCGTCTGAGCCACGGAGGCTCTCCTCAGCATTCATCATGAAGAATATAAACGATGACCACCACTTTTCCACCCTTGATACAGTGCATTTTATCCGTAGAACATCACCTGTATCCACTCCAATTTTAACGTGGTTGTAGAAAGCTACTATCTTAAGTTTTTCAGCATTGCCTCTTGTTACATCAATCTTGGAGTCTTCATGTACAGTATAGTATACAACTACATCACAATTTTAAAAATTTTCGGCTTATACTGTACCCTGATGAGATAGGCCCTAGTTTCATGATTTGATTTTGATATGCGAAATACAGATATATAGGAATATTAAATGAATACAGTGGCAGTTTTGTGTGGACGGGAAAAATTTCGACATAAGCCAGCCGTGATCGCGACTGTCCGGCGCCACAATAAGCTTGTCATTAGGGGGAAAAGGTTTCCTGGTCAGAAGATAAGAGGATTAAATCTAGAGCTCACAACAACAGAATAATGACTACCAGGAAGTAGAAGAGTATATATTTCGGACCAAGGCCGAGCAGATGCATCACCAATACCGAGAATGTGACGTGGCAGTTTTTCCACGCCCGAGGCGTTTGGTGTGGTTACGTTTCAAGGGAGAGATTTCAAACTAACCGAAACGGTGTTGACCAATGAGAAAATATATCACAGGACCGCAGATAAACCAACATAAGAAAAACTCAGAGTGAACTCCAGTTAGCTTCTCCGATAACAATAATTAAATTATTCCAACCACATGAGTGAATAGAGGGGATTTTTGTGATATCATTCCCATGTTGATTAATGGTAATCGTAATAAATTAAAGTAATGAATTCGTGGAAATGACCCACGCTATATCGCCATTGGTCGAGATGAGCACGCCATCAGGGACGCCGAGTTAGCGCGCGAAAGGTGGAGGACAGAAATTAAGTGATATTTCCATGATCACCGAACGATAGGAGTTCAGAATACGACACATGAATGTGTATCGCCAGTGTATTAAGTGGGATAAAGCAGGAGATCCAAATCCACCTGCATATGCCGATTTAGGAAACCAACCCCCCCCCCTCTCCAGGAAATGACCGCGGATGACCCCGGCGGGAAATCATATCGTCCATAAAAGTCCAGAAGCGAACCTCACATCACTCAGTTCTTACCAGCCACCAGTCGTTATCGGTCACCAGTTGTGTCAGTCGTAATGAAGTAGTTGAGACTCTGACACGTTGACTCTGTAAGTCAGTACCTCGGGACGTATTCGAAGTCAATTAGAGCTGAAAGTACGTGAATTATTAGGAGAATGAATACGAACAGTGAAATTATCCATAGTACCGAGTGTGTATAATCAGTACAATTGTATGTTGAATTTAATGAATGTCATGTGTTTAAATAATACATAACTAACGGAACGCCGATAGTACCTTTGGAAGGCAGTGTGCGGAGCCTGAAGTAAACACCTCAAGATAGACGGTGAATTACTATCCGAGCAGGGAATTATAGGAGCTAGGCGATGATCAAGACGGCTTGAAAATAAACCAGGAAGTGCCGGTTGAAGACGCGATACGCGCCGGTTCAAATGAACGACATTTCGCCGTAATGTGTCACGACGTGTGTTTCGGGCGTATATGAAGAGTATATTGTGCGAGTGTCAGGGGTCTAGGAGCACCTATAAGTGTTTTTTTTGTTATTAATATTTTTGTGTAAAATAGTGTAATAAGGTATTAATCATGGGTAGTCACCCAGAAGTGTTTTATTGTGTAAAATTTGTATTGTGCGACATGATGGACGTGTAAATCACCATGGGGCCGTAAGGCCTATATCTCCTCCGCTACGAGACAATGGAATTCTACATAGGAATGAGTACACAATTTTGATATTTAGGGATGTTATCGCGACTAAACGGGGTTCAGTGTAAATTAATTATGGTTACTTAACATGGTCCGCTTCCCGAGTCCATGATTTTATTTTTTTGTTAGACGGACGAACTAATTTATATTAACGTAATAATGGGTTAGATTAATTAATTTGAGTATTTGTTTGTTGTATATAATGTAAATATGGGATATATTTCTTTCAATTAATGCATGCTGTTTGTAATACTTTGAATTAAGTTCATTTCAAGTGTTAAATTCTTTTTTTTTTGTGCTAACCCATTTATTTGAATTTCATTCACTGCGGTGATCATTTGTATTTTAATTAGGAATAATTTCTATTAGACAGCCAGATTATGAAAGAGCCAGAGTATGGAAGATTTGTGTTGCGTACGGAAGGTCATTAAAATACTAATAATAATCATGTTTGTGAGTCGACAAAGGAAAGTAAAGTAATAATAATAATAATATTTGGGCGTGTGCAAGTTAAAGTATAATAATAATATTTGGGCGTGTGCAAGTTAAAGTATAATAATAATAATGACAGTGCTTCGCGAGTTAGCCAGTGCAAATATAATAATCAAAGTGGAGATGACATGTAGCGTTAAAGACTTTCATTCGCGTAGTCAGTTTGAGTTTACGTAAATTTTAGATTTTACGTTTTTGGGACTTTAATTTAACCATTAAAATTTTGTTTAAAAGCGATATAGGCACGTGAATTAGAAGGGTCACGATATGTTAAAAGCCCAGAATGATTTGAGCCCATATTTAGAGTTGGAAGTCATGAGGGACGAATATCCGGCGTGAAATAAATTGAGCCGTATTGTTTGTAATGATGAAATAGATGAATCTCAAGGCCTAAGATGATATAAATGCATATGCCGGTGTTATTAGTGGTAGAATCCACGCACCGAGGATTATTTTATGAATTAAATGTTTGAAGAGTTCCGATGAAAGGAAATGGACTTCAAATTTGAAGGAATAGTTTAGCAATCGCCGGCATTGGAGGTATTTGCCCAGCCGCGATGTGCCATAGGTTGTGAGATGTGTCTTGGGAGGACAGGTGTCCCCATATAAAATTAACGGCAGTACGAAGTTGAAGGTACGGTCCCGAATACCGTGTTGTCCCGACCGATATAAAGCAGATCTTAGTGGTTCATAACGGGATTTAACATATGTGACTAAATTCTAAAGAGTGGAAATTAAAATATCATCTTTCCATTTTTTAATCATACTCCAAGTGAATCTTGTCTTAAATCGAGTGCTTAGTGCCAAGATAAATCGAAATTGTAAAAGGGGTTATGCGTTAAACATATTAAGAGTGAACTACCGTGTAACAGGCGAATTTAAGTTTTTTAAAAATAATAATAATAATAATAATAAAAACTAAGCGACTTTTTTTTTGAAGAAATAATTTTTTTTTTATATTTTGGACATAATAATGATGTTGGGAGATGAAATGAAAGATTTGAGATTTTAACTAATAATAATAATAAATAAAATATTTGAAGAAGGAGAAGAAGAATAACCAATGAAGGTACTTTTTTTTATTTATTTTATTTTTTTTGATGAAATTAATAAGAGCGAGAAGTTGAAGTATTATAGCGAGGATGATTACGGGTTACGATAATCACGATTTCCACTATTAATAATGATGTTAATAATAATAATAATAATAATAATAATAATAATAATAATAATAATAAAAATATTTATGAGGAAGCTGATCATTATATTGTGCGGATAAATTAGGAGTAAGAACGACCCTCGTTTGAAACGCCGGCAAGGGTTGGCATATAATCATCCCGGATGACAAATGATAATAATCAAATACCGGATTATAATTGAAATTAATGATAATGATAAAATTAATTGATGGTAGTCAAAGTATATGCTAATGATCAGATAAAGAATGGTAATGATATTATCTAATAAGAATAGGAGGATATGCTAGGGACAGTCATCCTGTGTCGAACTGCTCTGAACCACATGTTGGGTTTTCACGGGGAGATAGCGGTAGATACGTAAATAACCCACGGACGGCACATGTTTGCAGGGTCAGAGCATAGTAATGAACCTTTCGGTACGTCTTGTCGTATTGACAAGTGTAAATATTAAAGTAGCTTTTGAGTTAATGAACTCTACCTGGTGTGTTTGTGAATCTGGAAATAATAGGCTAGAGTTTGTCCGTATTATAAATTCCCGTTTTTTCGAGGCGATAACATTTTCTACGGTGGGTGTCCGGCTCACCAGAATGTACATACCGGAAGTGTCTCATGTCCAAACGGAACGAGGAGACGACAGTAAAAAGTTACTGTCGTGCCTTCGTCGCCGAAAGAAGATCTCCAGCGGTGAAACGTCCAATCATACGGATGTGAATTCGATCCCCAGTACCCAATTGGGACGAATTCACCAGATGTTTTACACTACCAGAGTAGTGAGGTCATTTATTTTTCAGGATTAAAGTGTCCCAATGTAAAATTGTCATCATGTGTAGTATGCAAAATAAGTGAATAAATTGCTCCTTATTGCAATTTCAATAGGAAACAGCTTCCATATCTTTTCATTGTAGTTAGTCCGGTATGCCCATGGAATTTAAGTTGTCACTTCCCAGTCCTATTGTGGAGTCAGAATTTTGTATCCATGAATGAGTCGTCCCCCGTAACCTTAAATTTTCATGCCCCGTTCATCCCTGTGTTCATTTGATGCGCCGATATATATATATATTTTGATATAAATTTTTTTATTCGTTTTCGAACTGATCACCCCTGAGATAAATGCTAGTCTGGGACTCAGGAAGGTGGGCGGGTGCATAATGGCGCCCAACGTGGGGCCTATTGCATCATGTTTGAGCAACGGGTGACTTTATATTTTTTTTTCGCAAAAAAAAAAAAACAAAACTGAACTTTTTGTTGTATTAGCGACGATATCATTAGCGAGCAGCTCAGTGCCCGATTTCATTATAAATAGGCCCAGTTGTTTAACTTAAATGTAAACCCAATCGGGATATTTAATTAAAATTTTGACCGCATCACGGTTAAGTTAAATAGTGGTTTTAGATATGTCAAGTAGTATTTCATGTTAAAGTAAGGTTAGTTTCGAACGGGGCTAGACTTGATAATTATATAATAGTATTTAATTGCTATAAAGGCTCATTAAATTAATAATTCCCTATTCTATGAAATTAAAATTTATTGTGATTTAGTGAGACTCCACATAAATGTAACTATCCATGGGCAGGAATTTTATATAGGCAAAATTTATTAGGAATACTGTATTTGGTAAAAATGTGACTGAGAACCAGATTCAAGTATTAATAAAAAGATAATGGAACTGTGTAAGTTAAATTTAAATTATTTCAAGACAGGTGACTTCAAGGTTTTCGTCATGGTATTATCGATTGTTGTTGTTGTTGTCATAGTCTGGAGTGACTAATGATATGAATTTCACTCATAATGAGCACGTGATGGCAATTAATATGCAAATTTGAATTACGTTATATAAATTATTCGCTATGTGAAAGCGAAAAATATTGTTTGGTTTTGAATTTGGAAATTTAAAAATTCTAGAAAATATTAACGAGGATATAACCGTATGATAGGGCCTAGACCCAAAATTGTCGTAATCGTGTGCGATAGGATGAGAGGCTGATCGGCCCTCTTTTCTCATTTGATATAATGTCAGACGGAGGTGGGGAGCGTCCCCAAGGTGAACAGTTAGAAGGACAGGGAGAGGTGAAAGCTCTCACTTTGGAAGATTTAATGCGAGTTTTGGCTATAACTACGGAACAAATTCAGGCCGCTAATGTTTCTACTAAACAGGAACTGACATCTATAGTTCAGGCCGCTAGTGTTTCTACTAAACAGGAACTGACATCTATAGTTCAGGCCGTGAGTGTTTCACTAGAGCGTAAAATTGAGAGTAATAGACAGGAACTGACGGAAGAAATACATGCCGCTAATAGTTCGTTAGAAATTAAAGTGGACAAGCTGCAGGCCGCTGGCGTTTCTTTGGAAAATAAAGTCGATATGGTACAGGCCGCGTGTGAATTTAATAAAATGAAACTCACAGAACAAATAGCTGAGGTTCATGCCGCCAGCATTTCACTGGGAAAGGAATTACGGGACCAAATGACCCAAGTCCAAGAGGCGTGTCATGTCGCTAAGGACGAATTGAAAGGGCATATCGACTCTTGTATTATTAGTGTCAATGAAAAGGTTGACCGATTCAGAGATGAGGCGTTACTAGAACGTAACGAAATTAAGGAGAAATTAAAGGCCAGTATTCAGGAGATTTCAGCTCAGAGGTTGGTCGACCGCGAAGATTTAAAGGCGCACATCGAAGAGGTGAGGGGTGAATGTCGCAAGGAAAACGATATCATCCGAAGCCACGTGGAAAGTAAAGGTGCACATACTGCAAATACTTTGGACAGGCACGAAAAGGGAATCGATGAGTTACGAGGTGAAACTGTTCGTACCCTAGTACTAGTAACCGGTCTCAGAAATGAAATTCAGGATATAAAGACGAATTCGGAAGATCGTAGCCGTAGACTCACACAGTGTGAGGAGGCAAATATAGCATTGTTCAGAAAAACTGATGGGTTGGCGGAACAAAGCCAAACGATCGCTGACACAGAGGTCAGAATAGTGGAACAATTTAAGGTTCACACGGGGCAGAATTCAGTGTCCAAGCAAATGTCAGACAGTAATACTGAAAGGCTGGATGAGATTAGAAAGGATCTGGAACAGGTCAAGGCCAGGTTAGAACAGCCAGGGTCACTTCAGGACTTCCATCTCCAGTATCGAGAGTTCGAGACCCCAGACAATCAGGGCTTTCATAAAAAGGAAGGCATGTCACAAGCTGATACGACCGGACTTAAGTTTGAAGTAGGAGACGGATCGTCATCATCATCGAATGCCCTTCCGGCATCCGTGGTCCACGTCATCAAAATGTCAGACGACAAACCACCTAGATACGACGCTCGAGGACATATAACCCCTAAAGGCTTCATCCGCGAGATCACTAACTATATTAATGAAAATAAAATTCCGGCGGAGCGGCAATTACGAACTGTAGAGAAGTTTTTGGACGGAGCACCTGCAATGTGGTTCAGGGCCTTCTTATACACATTCGAGGATTTCATGGGATTCCGACAGGCGTTTTTGCAAAAATTCTGGAGTATCCAAGAACAGCAAGATCTTAGGTTGGAGTTGTATTCTAGACGTTATTCAACATCGTCCCCAACTAAATATTCAGAGTATTTCGTATCCCAATTTCATAAGATGCGGGAATTAGATAATCCGGTCAGTGAGACAGAACTCATTAGCGCTATCGGGAAGCAGTTACCATTTGAGGTCCAACGGATGATGATTGCGTCGAATATTCAGACTGCAGTGCAAGCGGAAGCTTTGTTACGTCAATTAGATCAGACCACGTATCACTCTAACCAGAGGCAACCCAGGCCTAGAGAGCAACAGATAAATAACGTCGAGAGGCAGACGGAAACTAGAAGTCAAGGAACGAGTACCGATCCAGAACCCAAGAGGATGTATGATCCAGGATGGAGACCCCGACAATGGAATCACGGAGGAGGATTTGCGGAAGGCAACTGGCAAACGAAGCATGTCAAATTCCATGACGAAACGGGATACCGTGGATATCGGAATGGAAGGAGCGAAACTCAGCCGTACCACCGAAGAAATCAGAATAACCGAAGGCATTACACGGAGGAATACCGTAGAAATGGGGAGGATCGACACCCAGAAACCCAGCAGTACCTCGATGAGCTGAAGAAGAGGAAATGGAAGGAGGCAATCCAAAATTATGACCGAAAGGATGACAAGCCATGTAGTGTTTGGGACCGAGACGATGGGAAACCATACATAGAGGCGACGATACAGACTATGGAGGAGCTACATCAGGAGACCAAGCAATATTTAGAAGACAAATGGAAGAAGGAGGCAAATGGTGGTCACAACGGTGAAAGGAACGCACCGTTGTCACATTCTCAATATAGTAGCCAGCTAAATCCAAACGCCCCTAGATTCGAGGACGAACGACAACTCGGAGCTAGGAGGAAAACGACAGAGTTTCAATAAAGCAGAGGACGACCAAGAAGAAGATGAGGACGAAGGAGAGGATGATGATGAAGAAGATGGAAGAGAAGAAGAAGTCCAACTGATCCATAGGCAAATAGAAGCAAGACCATGCCCAGAATGCGGAGAGATCGACAGTGATGTCCAAGAATTTGTTAACAGGATCCACATGATTCAACGAGAGAATGAAGAATTGAGACTCAATAACCAGAATCTGCGGGACGAGATCAGTCACCATCGAAAAGGAACGAAAGCAGTAATCAAATCATGATGAAAGTATGATGCGGATATATAAAAAAATCTCATGATTATCACAAGATTTTTTTTACCGAGCAACAGGAAAATGTACCCTGATGAGATAGGCCCTAGTTTCATGATTTTATTTTGATATGAGAAATACAGATATATAGGAATATTAAATGAATACAGTGGCAGTTTTGTGTGGACGGGAAAAATTTCGACATAAGCCAGCCGTGATCGCGACTGTCCGGCGCCACAATAAGCTTGTCTTTAGGGGGAAAAGGTTTCCTGGTCAGAAGATAAGAGGATTAAATCTAGAGCTCACAACAACAGAATAATGACTACCAGGAAGTAGAAGAGTATATATTTCGGACCAAGGCCGAGCAGATGCATCACCAATACCGAGAATGTGACGTGGCAGTTTTCCACGCCCGAGGCGTTTGGTGTGGTTACGTTTCAAGGGAGAGATTTCAAACTAACCGAAACGGTGTTGACCAATGAGAAAATATATCACAGGACCGCAGATAAACCAACATAAGAAAAACTCAGAGTGAACTCCAGTTAGCTTCTCCGATAACAATATTTAAATTATTCCAACCACATGAGTGAATAGAGGGGATTTTTGTGATATCATTCCCATGTTGATTAATGGTAATCGTAATAAATTAAAGTAATGAATTCGTGGAAATGACCCACGCTATATCGCCATTGGTCGAGATGAGCACGCCATCAGGGACGCCGAGTTAGCGCGCGAAAGGTGGAGGACAGAAATTAAGTGATATTTCCATGATCACCGAACGATAGGAGTTCAGAATACGACACATGAATGTGTATCGCCAGTGTATTAAGTGGGATAAAGCAGGAGATCCAAATCCACCTACATATGCCGATTTAGGAAACCAACCCCCCCTCTCCAGGAAATGACCGCGGATGACCCCGGCGGGAAATCATATCGTCCATAAAAGTCCAGAAGCGAACCTCACATCACTCAGTTCTTACCACCCACCAGTCGTTATCGGTCACCAGTTTGTCAGTCGTAATGAAGTAGTTGAGACTCTGACACGTTGACTCTGTAAGTCAGTACCTCGGGACGTATTCGAAGTCAATTAGAGCTGAAAGTACGTGAATTATTAGGAGAATGAATACGAACAGTGAAATTATCCATAGTACCGAGTGTGTATAATCAGTACAATTGTATGTTGAATTTAATGAATGTCATGTGTTTAAATAATACATAACTAACGGAACGCCGATAGTACCTTTGGAAGGCAGTGTGCGGAGCCTGAAGTAAACACCTCAAGATAGACGGTGAATAACTATCCGAGCAGGGAATTATAGGAGCTAGGCGATGATCAAGACGGCTTGAAAATAAACCAGGAAGTGCCGGTTGAAGACGCGATACGCGCCGGTTCAAATGAACGACATTTCGCCGTAATGTGTCACGACGTGTGTTTCGGGCGTATATGAAGAGTATATTGTGCGAGTGTCAGGGGTCTAGGAGCACCTATAAGTGTTTTTTTTTTGTTATTAATATTTTTGTGTAAAATAGTGTAATAAGGTATTAATCATGGGTAGTCACCCAGAAGTGTTTTATTGTGTAAAATTTGTATTGTGCGACATGATGGACGTGTAAATCACCATGGGGCCGTAAGGCCTATATCTCCTCCGCTACGAGACAATGGAATTCTACATAGGAATGAGTACACAATTTTGATATTTAGGGGATGTTATCGCGACTAAACGGGGTTCAGTGTAAATTAATTATGGTTACTTAACATGGTCCGCTTCCCGAGTCCATGATTTTATTTTTTTGTTAGACGGACGAACTAATTTATATTAACGTAATAATGGGTTAGATTAATTAATTTGAGTATTTGTTTGTTGTATATAATGTAAATATGGGATATATTTCTTTCAATTAATGCATGCTGTTTGTAATACTTTGAATTAAGTTCATTTCAAGTGTTAAATTCTTTTTTTTTTGTGCTAACCCATTTATTTGAATTTCATTCACTGCGGTGATCATTTGTATTTTAATTAGGAATAATTTCTATTAGACAGCCAGATTATGAAAGAGCCAGAGTATGGAAGATTTGTGTTGCGTGCGGAAGGTCATTAAAATACTAATAATAATCATGTTTGTGAGTCGACAAAGGAAAGTAAAGTAATAATAATAATAATATTTGGGCGTGTGCAAGTTAAAGTATAATAATAATAATGACAGTGCTTCGCGAGTTAGCCAGTGCAAATATAATAATCAAAGTGGAGATGACATGTAGCGTTAAAGACTTTCATTCGCGTAGTCAGTTTGAGTTTACGTAAATTTTTGATTTTACGTTTTTGGGACTTTAATTTAACCATTAAAATTTTGTTTAAAAGCGATATAGGCACGTGAATTAGAAGGGTCACGATATGTTAAAAGCCCAGAATGATTTGAGCCCATATTTAGAGTTGGAAGTCATGAGGGACGAATATCCGGCGTGAAATAAATTGAGCCGTATTGTTTGTAATGATGAAATAGATGAATCTCAAGGCCTAAGATGATATAAATGCATATGCCGGTGTTATTAGTGGTAGAATCCACGCACCGAGGATTATTTTATGAATTAAATGTTTGAAGAGTTCCGATGAAAGGAAATGGACTTCAAATTTGAAGGAATAGTTTAGCAATCGCCGGCATTGGAGGTATTTGCCCAGCCGCGATGTGCCATAGGTTGTGAGATGTGTCTTGGGAGGACAGGTGTCCCCATATAAAATTAACGGCAGTACGAAGTTGAAGGTACGGTCCCGAATACCGTGTTGTCCCGACCGATATAAAGCAGATCTTAGTGGTTCATAACGGGATTTAACATATGTGACTAAATTCTAAAGAGTGGAAATTAAAATATCATCTTTCCATTTTTTAATCATACTCCAAGTGAATCTTGTCTTAAATCGAGTGCTTAGTGCCAAGATAAATCGAAATTGTAAAAGGGGTTATGCGTTAAACATATTAAGAGTGAACTACCCTGTAACAGGCGAATTTAAGTTTTTTTAAAAATAATAATAATAATAAAAAAACTAAGCGACTTTTTTTTTGAAGAATTAAATTTTTTTTATATATTTTGGACATAATAATGATGTTGGGAGATGAAATGAAAGATTTGAGATTTTAACTAATAATAATAATAAATAAAATATTTGAAGAAGGAGAAGAAGAATAACCAATGAAGGTACTTTTTTTATTTATTTTATTTTTTTTGATGAAATTAATAAGAGCGAGAAGTTGAAGTATTATAGCGAGGATGATTACGGGTTACGATAATCACGATTTCCACTATTAATAATGATGTTAATAATAATAATAATAATAATAATAATAATAATAATAATAATAATAATAATAATAAAAATATTTATGAGGAAGCTGATCATTATATTGTGCGGATAAATTAGGAGTAAGAACGACCCTCGTTTGAAACGCCGGCAAGGGTTGGCATATAATCATCCCGGATGACAAATGATAATAATCAAATACCGGATTATAATTGAAATTAATGATAATGATAAAATTAATTGATGGTAGTCAAAGTATATGTTAATGATCAGATAAAGAATGGTAATGATATTATCTAATAAGAATAGGAGGATATGCTAGGGACAGTCATCCTGTGTCGAACTGCTCTGAACCACATGTTGGGTTTTCACGGGGAGATAGCGGTAGATACGTAAATAACCCACGGACGGCACATGTTTGCAGGGTCAGAGCATAGTAATGAACCTTTCGGTACGTCTTGTCGTATTGACAAGTGTAAATATTAAAGTAGCTTTTGAGTTAATGAACTCTACCTGGTGTGTTTGTGAATCTGGAAATAATAGGCTAGAGTTTGTCCGTATTATAAATTCCCGTTTTTTCGAGGCGATAACATTTTCTACGGTGGGTGTCCGGCTCACCAGAATGTACATACCGGAAGTGTCTCATGTCCAAACGGAACGAGGAGACGACAGTAAAAAGTTACTGTCGTGCCTTCGTCGCCGAAAGAAGATCTCCAGCGGTGAAACGTCCAATCATACGGATGTGAATTCGATCCCCAGTACCCAATTGGGACGAATTCACCAGATGTTTTACACTACCAGAGTAGTGAGGTCATTTATTTTTCAGGATTAAAGTGTCCCAATGTAAAATTGTCATCATGTGTAGTATGCAAAATAAGTGAATAAATTGCTCCTTATTGCAATTTCAATAGGAAACAGCTTCCATATCTTTTCATTGTAGTTAGTCCGGTATGCCCATGGAATTTAAGTTGTCACTTCCCAGTCCTATTGTGGAGTCAGAATTTTGTATCCATGAATGAGTCGTCCCCCGTAACCTTAAATTTTCATGCCCCGTTCATCCCTGTGTTCATTTGATGCGCCGATATATATATATTTTTTTGATATAAATTTTTTTTATTCGTTTTCGAACTGATCACCCCTGAGATAAATGCTAGTCTGGGACTCAGGAAGGTGGGCGGGTGCAATACTAAACAATGCTAGAAGTAGTAGAGAATCCGAAAATGAAACTGGGTTAGGCCTACTTCCTATCTCTGCTCTGTTTACCGTAAATAGCAGGGACTTATTTCTTACTTTTTGGAAGTGTTCCAACGAGAGTACGATTTCTCTGTAAATAGCTTTCTGCATGTTGGGGGGGGGGGGGGGCGGGTATTGATGTGAAAAATGTATCATATGGCACATCGCGACAGTTCTTTTCCAATTGTTTGAACAGTTGGTGCAGCAAGGCTCTCGTGGAATTATCAATAAGAAATAATCCTGGTGATTGATTTCTACGAACAGTTCCACGTTAGACGTATAAGGAGAACGAGTCTCAGTACGAGCCCAAATTCTTAAACCATATTTTCTCAGCTTGCTAGGAATAAATACCTAAAACAACAACGTCCTCTATAATTGTGAAGCATTTCATCGATGGTGACGAAAGGATTATGGCTGTAATTCGATTTACAGTGACTTGTGAACTCATCAAATGGTTCTCCCACATAGTACTATTAGCCAAAACCCGCTAAATTTTCGAAGCATTTCATCGATGGTGAGGAAAGCAATGTGGCTGTAATTCAATCTGCAGTGACTGCTACACAGTAAAGTTAGTCAGTTATATTTTTTTTTGAAGCCGGTTAGGATCAAATGTATCATCAAACCGTATCATGAGCAATAAAAATCTGAATCTGTTCACACTCATGACTACATGAAATAGTTCTACGCCTAGTGTATGAAGTACAATGATTAAAACCTACAACCTGTTTTCCAGCCAATGGCCGGGTCAGGGATGGAATGAATGAAGCTCCCATCTTGCGGCGGGGATAGGAATTGTGCCGGCTGCCGAAGCCTGTCACACTCTTCTGGGGCAATGATTAATGACTGACAAATGAAATGATAGTGGAGAGTGTTTCTGGTATGAAAAAGGACAGGGAAAACCGGAGTATCCCGGATAAAAACCTGTCCCTTCTCCACTTTGTCCAGCACAAATCTCACATGGAGTGACCTGGATTTGAACCACTCAACCCAGCGGTGAGAAGCCGACGCAATGTACAAGAATGCCAATGTACAAGAAACCTACACATTCTGAAATATACCTTCATAAGTCCTCACATCACTACCCCTGTCAAAAAACAGCTCTCTTTCGGACGTTAACGTTGCAGACGCTGATAACTGCTCAAGTGCATTAAGAGAACGACAACAACCATGAAGAATAATGGCTGTACGTCAGGAGACATAACACGAGCTGTGAAGATCAAGGTTCCTAACAGAGACAGTACCAACCAGGACTACAATAAAGAGAAAAGGTATTCCTTCCTTACGTGGCAGGCATAACTGACAGAACAGGGCGCATTCTTAAGAAGTACAATATAATTCCAGTTTTCACCACAGACCGGAAGCTCAAATCCCTGTTTCATCCAGTCAAAGAGAAACCACATCTTAAAACACCGGGTTTGTATGAAGTTCCATGTAGTTGTAATTGCTCATGACAAAAAGGCATGTTAGCACCAGGGTGAAAGTACATATCAGTTCGGTAAAGAATGTCACTCCTTCATCCTCCACGGAGAACGCTATAAGCCAGTCTGCCATAGCAGAACATTTCTACAGTACAGTCCATGAACTCCTCTTTGACCAGGCGAAGGTCATCGCGCCTGTAAAAGACTTCTATGCAAGACTGGTAAGGGAAGCCATAGAGATCGAGCTGCGCCCAAATAACATCAACAGGGAAGACGGCTTCAAATTAGCAAATACATGGAGAGCTGTACTGCAATAATACATGCATAACAACCACCATGGCCCAGCGGAACGCACTCAAGAAACTGTCGACAGAGGGCGGTGAATCAGTAACTTCCCTCCCAACCACCTCAGCACAGCGCGAAGATCCTTGAGTCCAGTTAGTGGGATAGGCCATGGATAGTACGAGCATGACCTCTACGTTCCTTCGAAGAATTCCTTTGCTCACTCTCGGAGACAGAACTTCACATGCCCTGATGAAGGCCAATGCAATTTGCCTGAAAGCTTGGCTTTTCTATTAAATATATATAGTGGCTTTAATACAGTTCATTTATTTCTTTATGTCAAAAGTTATGATGATGTTTAGTAGGAATTCATGTCCATGGCACAGTTCAAATATCTTGACCAGATCTTAACAGAAAACCTTAGGTGTCACTCTGAAATAGAAACACGAATAGCAATAGCAAAACAAGACTTTGGAGATAAACAGTCCCTTCTATATCAGGAAACAAATTCTCTTATCTTACATGAAAGAATAATGAAATCTTATGTTTGATATGTTGCGCTGTATCGTGCTGAGAGCTGGACGTTAACCAAGAGTGATATTAAGAGGCTAGAGGTCTGTGAGATGTGGTGTTGGCGTCGGCTGCAACGGATAAGTTGGGTGGAGAACAAGACCAGTACTGAGGTATTGAACGTTGTCCAATGAAAGAGACAGCTGTTGAGTCAGATTAGGAAGAGACAACATTATTGGATGGGATATGGCTTCGACATAGGAATATGTTGATAGAAATTTTGGAAGGTAAAACACCAGGGAAACACCCTCGTGGAAGCAGTAATTAGACTGAGTTACTCAAAGAAGAAGCTAATGCAAATGTTACTGGACTTAGGAATAAAGAATAACAAGATTTAATATTTATAAACCTTACAAAATATGAAGTAATATGAAGATTTTCATTAATTTTGAATATCATATTCGAAATCAATCTACCACTGAGCTTAAGAAGAAAAGTATTCTATCACTGTATCCTTTCTGTAATTATGTACGGTTGGGAAACATGGGGCCTTGATACAAAGAATACCCAAAAGCTCAGAGTAGCCCAGAGAGCAATGGAATGGGTCATTTTGACTGTAAAAGCAATGCTAGGTCTGAGACCTCTAACAGGGCTACTGTGAAGAAGAGGAAGTGGGGTTGAGCAGGTCACACTGCATGTCTAAAATATAGAAGGTGGACACTGGAGGTCCTATACTGAATTTATTTTGACCATAAACAATTTAGAGACAGTCGATGAGTCGATGAGACGAAAATATTTCGAGGGACTGAATAGTTACAGCTGGCCAGAGGTTGGAAGAGGCCTTCATCCAGCAGTGGACTAATAGAGGCTGATGATGAGGATCTTGAAACGTTTACCGATATATTAGGCCTAACAAATATGATTTTTGTTGTGCGAATTGAATTCTACACTAACAAATCGAAAAATAAAGAATCCTTGTTGCCATAGCACTGGTAGTCATGGTTTCGAATATGAATTTCGTATTTTGTCTGCCTCTGGACGTCACCTCCGCTCTACATGTACAGCACGTCTGAATGGTCGAATACCTGTTTATGGATCCTCAAGGTAGTTCTTGCGGTTAGAGGGGCGCTTATTCGGGCTTGCCTTTCATATTACAAACACATTTCGACCAGACTCAGTCGGGATAGAAAGCATCAATTTGGGTTGAGCCACTACCGTCTGAGCCACTCAGCCCGGTACAACTAGAAAGAGAAACCACGAACATGACTCCTGTTCTAAACCATCATTTTACTAACTGGAATCTTGAAATGTCATTTTTTAAATCACGGCATTTTTAAATACGACTAATCTTGAAACGTTAATTCAATTTTGTATCAGGAAACTACTGTGCATATCTAATTACCTAAGAGCCATTACCATTCCTCCTACGAGACATCCCACCTAGCTGAGAACTTATGAGCCGATAAACACTAATGGACAGTAAGTACGGCAGTGCTTAGCATTGAATGCACGAGTTAATGATAATTAGGGACGGGTAAAATGAAGCTCGAGTTAATGCAATGCATGAGGGAGACAGATATCGGCTCTCATGAGCCATAAAGAACATGAGCGCTCTCCTGTAGGAGAAGGAACTAAGTCTATTCTTACTTGTAATCATCATATCATTTACTGCACATTCATCATCCTACACGGGTCTCGGATTTCCTGCAAAGCTCAGTAATTAATCCTTCAATGTCACAAGAAAAGACCTGTACTCTGTCTGTCTGTCTAACTGATTCGCTCAGAAACGCCATGCTCTGGGAGAAAATCCATAACCATCTTGAATTCGTGTTCCATTATAGCACCGTAGACAGGTGTTATTCTTAGAAACATAGGTTATTAAGAGTTCTATGTTTCCAACTGCTCAATTGAACCCGTAAGGCCTGTGCTACAGTGTGATTCCGAAATTTAGGGAGTAGTATCAGTTTGAGGAAACTAGAATTGTATTGATTTCGGTAATAATAATAATAATAATAATAATAATAATAATAATAATAATAATAATAACCTCCGGATTGGCCTACTCAGCCCAGATTGGTCGTTTCGATCACAGCTCAGTCTGGTGGTATTTGAAAGTGCTCAAATACGCCACCTTCGTCTCTGCAGATTTACACTACGTAAAGGAACTGCTGTGAGACAAAAATTCCTGAACCTTGGCATCTGAAGAAAAACGTAAAAGTAGTATGCGAATTTTTCTTAAAGTCTTAAAATCTGCTTTACAGATGGGTCTTACGGTGACTACCTGGAAATTCTATCTGGACTAATCTCCAAACCCAATGACCTTATTTCATCCCTGGGCAACTATACCATTGAAGGCCTCAAATATAATAGACCTGAGGTCATTCTAAATTAAGTAACCCTCAACGGGTGCAGGTCGTATCCTGACCAGTGCGTTTTCTTAACGAGGGCCTAACTCCCCATATAAATGCATTAAATAACACAACATTATTCAGCATTCAGAAATTTAATTGTGTTGATAGGCTATAATTCTCAACATATGCGGGTGCAGTCCGAATCTCTCGGAAGACGGAGACATAGCGAATATATCATGCTACTAACAAGTAATCATTCAGTCGTGAGAATTTTCTATTACTAGTATATCGGTTCTGTAGAGTGCTTTTGTCTTCGATGTTCTTACCGTGATTATACTCGTTGGCTGAATGGTCAGCGTAGTGGCCTTCGGTTCAGAGGGTCCCGGGTTAGATTCCCGGCCGGGTCGGGGATTTTAACCTTAATTGGGTAATTCCAATGGCTCGGGAGCTGGGTGTGTGTGGCGTATCCAACATTAGAAATCATCCTAGGTAGGGCCCTCATCTTCACAGACATGCAGGTCGCCTAATAGGCCGTCTACTAGGAAAACACCTGCACCAGGCCTCTTCGGAGGCCATACGCCATTATTATTACCGTGATTTTTTTTTGCTAGGGGCTTTACGTCGCACCGACACAGATAGGTCTTATGGCGACGATGGGATAGGAAAGCCCTAGGAGTTGGAAGGAAGCGGCCGTGGCCTTAATTAAGGTACAGCCCCAGCATTTGCCTGGTGTGAAAATGGGAAACTACGGAAAACCATTTTCAGGGCTGCCGATAGTGGGATTCGAACCTACTATCTCCCGGATGCAAGCTCACAGCCGCGCGCCTCTACGCGCACGGCCAACTCGCCCGGTATTACCGTGATTATACGGTTAAATTTCTAATTTAACATTTTTACATTTTGAACATGTGTCGTATACAGGATCATAACATAACATTTATATAAATTGAAGTAACCAAGAGATAACCCAATATGTAACATAACTCATTCCGAAGGTATCAGAAACCGGGGCTTTTAAGCGAAAAAATAAAGAATCATGTTCATCTGTATGCTGATGCTAATGTAGTCCTCTTGTTGTACACTTAAATATTTTTTCATGTATACATTTACCAGTGGCTGATTTTACCAAACACAGTTTTGTGTAATTGTTACGTCAAGCTACACACTGTGGAATTGAACAAGATTTCAAACCACCATTACAGTCTCCTAGAATTTTTCCAGATAAAAATTGTCCAAGTTATTTAAACAGCTGTAGTAGTCATCCCAGATATTAGTCCAGGGGGAAATAGATTGTGAAAAAAAAATCCTATCCAAACGTATTAAAATCAAAATGTAAAATTGTAACACGAAATGCATGAAAGACAGTTTAATGTGAACACTGAAGCTGCTTTAGGACACTTGGTTCAGCAGTGATGGGTGTAATACCTAAAACTTTCCACATTCTCTCTTAATTTGTAATCTATGTCTTAACCTTGATTTCAAATTCGTGAGGTGGGGTAATACTATTTCACAGAGATAAGTAGTGGAGAACACAGTTAAGCACTTCAAAGCTATTCTTGAATGTTCAGGATTGTCAGTCACGATATATAACAAAAAATCAACTAGTTGTAATTGTGAATACAGTAATTTTAACGAACTGTCACTAGAAAGTCCTGTCAAAGAATCTTCTTATTGTAGTGAAAGGGAGGGGGTGGTTGATAACCCATAAACAAACGGATTTCTTATCCATATGTCATTTTCATCTGTAACTGGGAAATACTTCCGTAGCTGAAAATGCAGTCGCTCCGAACGTGACTCTATTCCGCCAGGGATTTCCTTTGGAACACTGTCTCGTGACACCTGGAGGAAATCGGCCATAGAAAGGATATTCTCGAAAATTTCCTAGTCCAATCTCTGAGTTCTCAACTTCAGGTTTACTCCCTCTGTATTATCTCTAACACAAAAATTTGGAGAAACTAATGGCAGTCTATATTCCATTTCTTATTAAAAGTGTGTATGTGTGGACTCCCGGAGAATATGGGCTCCACTTTGGGAACCTCTACATTTGGGATTTATTGCTTCTTTCTTCTTTTATAAAGGCAGAAGATGAACTGGTCCATAATACAGTTCCTTCCTCACAAGCAAACACCTCAGTATTATCGTGAGTGAATGTGACTGATATATTTTTATAACGTAGCTTATAATGATAAATTCTAATCAGTTTCAGAGTATATAATAATAATTTCGTGTGGCTATTTCTAGCCGAGTGCACCCTTTGTAAGGCAGACCCTCCGATGAGGGTGTGCGGCATCTGCCATGTGTAGGTAGCTGCGTGTTTTTGTGGTGGAGGATAGTGTTGTGTGTAGTGTGTGAGTTGCAGGGATGTTGGGGACAGAACAAACACCCAGCCCCCGAGCCATTGGAATTAACCAATGAAGGTTAAAATCCCCGACCCGGCCGGGAATCGAACCCGGGACCCTCTGAACCGAAGGCCAGTACGCTGACCATTCAGCCAACGAGTCGAACAGTTTCAGAGTAAAAGCATAGTTGAGTTGTATTAAACGCCTACTAATGAAAATTTTATTGGCTTTACGTTTCACTAACTACTTTTACGGTTTTCGGAGACGCCAAGGTGCCGGAATTTATACCCGCAGGAGTTCCTTTACGTGCCAGTAAATCTACCGACACGAGTCTGGCGTATTTAAGCACCTTCAAATACCACCGGACTGAACCAGGATCGAACCTGCCAGTATGGGGTCAGAAGGCCAGCGCCTCAATCGCCTGAACCGCTCAGCCCGGCGGGTCTTAGTTTATTCGTATAGATTAGTAAACGATTTCTTAGTAAGGAATGGTGATTCTGATAATTCTTCATAATTAATTTGTACTTTGAGACTTTAGGAAAGTTTCTTCATTCTTGAGAATTCTCGCCACAAAAATGGCCCCCGTAAATGCACGGTTGCGTTATTTGAAAGGCATGACTATGCGTATGACTTCTAACAATGTACACAAGAAGCAAATGAAACAATAAAATGTGTGTGTGATGTGCGCTCTTCAGTGTAGTGCGGCTATGGCTACGTCCCTGTCATGACTAGAGTAATAAATACTGGTGATGAAAAACAATTGGCACGCGACGCTCTTGCTGGCCGGTCGTATGTCGTGTTTGCCTACCACTTCTTGTTGATGCACTGTAACCAGCACCTCGAGTGGGGTTAGGATGGTGGGGGAGTAAAATAGGTGAGGCCGGTACACCGTCTAGTGCACAGCAAATATTTGCAAATCTCTAAGACTGATTCTGAGATAAGCCAGTCTAAACCACCGGCACTGAAATCATGAGGTATAGTACGGCAAAGTGCAACGTTATTTTGGCAACAGTTTATCTGTAGTAAAGTAACGAGTGGTATACCCTATATATAGAGAGGGAATCTGGGCTCAAGTTGTATTTAGCGGATGACTACAAAAATATCTAATGATAGTTTAAGTGGATGCATGTCAAACAAATGAAATGCATATTCGAAACCTATACAAAAAAGAACTGTCAACACGGAAATAAACTGTCTTATTTTTTGCAATTAGAATGTTTGAGCCAAAGTCTCTTGCTCTGTCGCCTGCCAGTTCATCATCACAACACAGTTACGTCCTGTTGATAGCACTGTTTGTGATCACATGTGGTGCTGAAGACGTTTGTGTGCACTTATCATACTTACGTGATATTCTAATTTCTTCTTCTCTTACGACCTCAAATCTTTTAATAGTTTTGCGATATCTGAAGGCATCTCCTTTCAGTTTTCACTCAGTTAATTATTTATGAGAGTTAGGTTCTTAAGTATGCCAAAAATATATATTTCTAAATACATTTATAAACTCCCTGAAAAGAAAAACGTCTGGTAACATAAATATATCTGGAAAAGAAACAAAATTCATATCTAATGATATGTCTCGTTCCTCAAAGAACATTGTTAGATTCCATCAAATGACATTGAAAATATTTAGAAATGTATTAAAAATTATGTTTATTTCAGTTTAAATCCTTAAAAGCTTTAAATTTGCAACTTATCTTAGTTAATCTCTTATTCCCACCCATCACAGTAATTTCGTGTTAAAACCTTGAGGACTTGATTGTTTACAAATTAAAATGAAATTATGATCAGCTCACGTGCCATCCTTTCTCTTTATTAGCTCTTCAAATACGTACTAACGTGAAATGAAATGGCGTATAGCTTTTAGTGCAGGGAGTGTCCGAAGACATATTCGGCTCGCCAGGTGCAGGTCTATTGGTTTGACGCCCATAGGCGCCTGCCATCGTGATGAGGATAGGTAGACCACGTGTCTCAACGGACATATTTGGGCGGGGCCCAAGTCCATTTGAACATTAAAGCCCTTCGGCCTATTTCGGCCTTGAGATGAGGATGATGAGGACAACATATACACCCAGCACTCGTGCCAGCGATATCAACCAATAATGGTTAAAATTCCCGAATTGCCGGGAATGGAGCCCGGACACCTGTGACCAAAGGCCAGCATGCTAACAATTTGGCCATGGAAACGGACTACGTAATAAGAACGGGTTAAGAAAGTGATAGGATTGAGAAATCACTGATCTTGAAGTTAAAGGTTAGTTTACCCCCGACGAGTACTGTATTCCACCGGGACACCCTCTGTGTTACTCGGCGGAGCACCAGTATCGACCGAGCAGGCAATCTACACGTATAGCAGACTTTTAGCGGGACAGTTCACTTTCGATTTCATCCAGTCAAGATCGTTCGCAAAATCATTGGCTGTCAAAAGCAATTATCCCTGCATTGACTGAGGCACTGGAAAATGAGTAGGTAAAAGTGAAATGGCGTATGGCTTTTTAGTGCCGGGAGTGTCCGAGGACAAGTTCGGCTCTGAGATGCAGGTCTTTTGATTTGACACCTGTAGGCGACCTGCGCGTTGAGATGTGGATGAAATGATGATGAAGACGACACATAGGGTCCTACACCCAGCCCCCGTGTCAGCGAAATTAACCAATTAATGTTAACATTCCTGACCCCGCCGGGAATCGAAACCGGAACTTCTGTAAACAAAGACCAGTATCCTAACCATTTAGCCATGGAGCCGGACAATGAGTAGGTGAATGAACAGAAGCGGACGAAGCGGATATGGATTAGAATATTGATCTCAAGAAGGGTACTCATGGAGACTAATGGTGGACTTCTTCGAGAACTGGAAAGTGAAGATACTACAGGGTACATGGGCAGAATAGGGGACAGTTTGATATGTTTTGTTATTTTGTTAAGAAGGAAACCATACTTTCCAGTGACGACTCAGTTAAATGTAACTCAACTACTTTCCAGTCTGTCGAACACACAAGTTAAAATATTACACTAGACACATCTGTAAAAACACATTATTAAACAGAAATAAGGAATACAATAATAAAATGAATAAACATACCTTGTTTAATAACTGAATGTGTATTTTTTACAGGTACGTTATAGGGCAATATTCATATTTAACTTTTGTGTTCGACAGACTGGAAAGCTATAGAGTTACATGTTACAATTTGATATGTTGCTGCAAAAGACAGTCTTCTTCTTCTTCTCCTACTTTTTCCACACCTGTGGGGACGCACATGTAGATTTGGCCCTGTTTTACGCCTGGGTGTCCTTCCTGACCCCAGCCCTATATGGAGGGATGTAATCACCATTGAGCGTTTCTGTGTTGATTGGTAGTGGAGTGTGTTGTGTGAATATGAAGAGGAAAGTGTTGGGACAAACACAAACACCCAGTCTACGGACCAAAAGAACTAACCAGAGGCAATTAAAATTCCCGACCCGACCGGGAATAGAACCCGGGACCCTCTGAACCTAAGGTCTCAACGCTAACCATTCAACCAATGCGTCAGACTTGTTGCGAAATACAGTATAGATGATAACATTCAACGAGCAGACACTTTTATGAGGGTAGGTGTGCCAGCTAGAGTGAAGTTACTGGGGAACCTTCCTTTTCGAGACACAAGGAAAGCCAATGTGGTTTGACAGTTCCAATTCAAGGCGATTTTACATGCACTCTCTATGAAACTTCACACGGAACACTCGTAATTTTTGCACTCGCTAACAACTAACTGTTCAGACAGGCCAAATACGCTAACGAATTTACTGGTACAGGTGGTGGGGACGTCCACTCGTCTAAGAAATTGGAAATAATTAATATTTAATCACCTCGTTTATCATCATCATCATCTGTTTACCCTCCAGGTTCGGCTTTTCCCTCGGACTCAGCGAGGGATCCCACCTCTACCGCCTCAAGGGCAGTGTCCTGGAGCTTCAGACTCTTGGTCGGGGGATACAACTGGGGAGAATGACCAGTACCTCGCCCAGGCGGCCTCACCTGCCATGCTGAACAGGGGCCTTGTGGAGGGATGGGAAGATTGGAAGGGATAGACAAGGAAGAGGGAAGGAAGCCGCCGTGGTCTTAAGTTAGGTACCATCCCGGCATTCGCCTGGAGGAAAAGTGGGAAACCACGGAAAACCACTTCGAGGATGGCTGAGGTGGGAATCGAACCCACCTCTACTCAGTTGACCTCCCGAGGCTGAGTGGACCCCGTTCCAACCCTCGTACCACTTTTCAAATTTCGTGGCAGAGCCAGGAATCGAACCCGGACCTCCGGGGGTGGCAGCTAATCACGCTAACCACTGCACCACAGAGGCGGCACTTCGTTTATATTACTCGCAATATCACTCAACCTAGTTCACTGTCTTGTCAGGTATAAACTATAGTTTGTGTCAAAAGAGTTTTGACCTGGAGAGGATTCTCCAAATTGTCCAACCAAGTGGCTCCTACGCTGTCGCGCTATCCTGCCCACTCATTCATTGCCGTTCGTGGGAACTCCGGCATAAAATAGCTAGATTATATATTTACTTCACAAAAATGATCCCAAGAGAAACAGCTTCGAATATGACGCAGATTATATGCTTTTAAGATACAGCTTTAACTTGCTGAGGAAACGGAAACTACGGATAGCCATTTTCAGACTGTTTGACAGTTGGGCCTGAGCCTAATATTTCCCGGCCCATACTGTTTAACCAAGTCGCTCGCGCACTCCTTCTTTCCTTCCTTTCTTCCCTCCTTCCTCCTAGCCATGTTAAGAAACTTTTCAAGAATGGAACTGTCCTCGGACCGCCTTATAGGTGGCGGCCTACGCAGATACACACCAATACTATCCGCATCAGCAGCGGATATTCCAACTATTTAACTAAAAGGCGTGATCAAAAATTTTCCGTTTGAGGGCGTTGCTGCAACAGACAGGCAACGTTGCGCGACTCCGATGCGGGTATATAAGCATGAATATGTAGGCAAATGGATTAGACTGGCAGTCGTACCGTAGGGATCTGAATAACTTACCAAGAGAGATGTTCAATAAATTTCCAATTTCTTTGATATCATTTAAGAAAAGGCTAGGAAAACAACAGATAGGAAATCTGCCACCTGGGCGACTGCACTAAATGCAGATCAGTATCGATTGATTGATTGATTGATTGATTGATTGATTGATTGATTGATTGATTGATTGATTGATTGATTGATTGATTGATTGATTGATTGATTGATTGATTGATTGATTGATTGATTGATTGATTGAGGTCCGTGCGTTAAATGCGGCCACATAAACTATGGCGACTTTATTGCCAAATGCGTCCAGACAAGACCGACGCCCTGTTATTCTGTTCTTGGCAGCTGAAGGACAAACACCAGTGGACATCCATCGGAAAATGAAGACTGTGTATGGGGCAGCATATTTCTCGAAAACCACTGTTGTGGAAAAGTGCACTAAATTCCGTGCGGGTCGCCATTCGACACAAGACTCCTGCCAATCGGGGAGGCCATACCAGTTCAAGTGGGAGACACTCGAACACCCGCGCTATAGTTCTGATCTCTCCCCATGCTTTTATCACCGAAGTTTCGGTCCTCTCAAGAAGGTCTTGAAGGGTCGACGCTTCCTTTCTGACGAGGATGTGCTTTAGGCGGTTACGTACTTCTTCACGCAGCAGAACACGGTCTTTTACCACACGGGGATCTTCAACCGTGTGCGTCGGTTAGATGAGTGTCTCGATGCTCACGGCGATTTTGCCACTGTACGACCGTCGAACGGAAACTTTTTGATCACTCCTTATAAATTAAACCCAAGATATTGAAACAGAAACAGGCATATGAACGATTTCCTCTTGCAACAACTACCGACATATTGAGCTCTTTTCCTTCGGATCATTTGTTCCTACCTTTCACTAATTATGGGCAGGAGCCTGTTAGGCTTGGGACAAATCTACTGCTTTATAGAGCCAACGATCTTTATATCACCATTCTCTCACACCAATGTCAAGTGCCGCCTCACCACAAGCAAAAATAACTGCATGAAATGTATGAAAGACAGACTTGTCGAAATTCCTAGAGTATACCTGAGCATAATTATCCGCACTGCCATAGAGTTTGCATCCACCAAGACTCTAAATCAGGGCCTCTCAGGTTGCATGCGCCTGGTGCATACACTGTGCACGGTGCAAAAGACGGCTTCGCTTGGTTGACCAGAGTACAGACCCACCCCCCTACTCGATTTGGAGCAATAGCGCTGTCTCTCTCTTTCCCCACGCCTGTCTCGCTCACTCCCCCTGTGTCCCTCTTCCTCACTTGCTCCATAGCGCTCCAAATACGAGCCGAGTTGAGCCGAGTTGAGCCGAGCTTAGCCGAGTAACCCAGAGACGAAACGTTGGTCCGAACCGAGCGAGACCGATGCACTGTGCACAGGAACTCTGCACCGCTGTTTGCGCGCGTTATATTTTAGGCGTTTGAGAGACCCTGCTCTAAATCATTACAGGGCTCTACTTACAGTTACAGGGTCCATAGGCCCTATTATGTAAAATAATAGCAGCAGCTCTGCGTTTCTTCCTCCATATAAGGGGAAGATTTTTCTGCATAGAATACCTGAGATTGGCAAACATCCATTTAAGTGTAACCAATAAGAATTTAGTTACTCACGAAGTGTTTGTTTCAGTCAAACACGTAACTTAACGATGTTTCATTTCATTTAAAGAAATACGTTAGTACTAGAGCCCTGAAGGGCCTTGGCGTACCAAGCGGCTGCTACTCAGGTAACTTCCCACTTGTTCTCTCGTAAGGTGAGTGGACATCGAAACAGCCCTCCCATCCAGGTATTAAAAAATCTGACCTTGCCGGGAATCGAATCCGGGGCATCCCACAGACCGAGGAGCGGCGTTTAATTTAACCATTCATCTAAAATAATTTGGTATATTATAACATGTTGACCGACTGAAAAGTGCAAGCTACTGTTTTAAATCTTCAAATGGTCAACTTTAGACTTGGACTTTATATGCGCAAGTTTCAGCTTGAGGAGCAAGATGAAAATACAGTACCGCAGAAAGTGTCAGATCGTACTGAAGATACGCTCATAAATAGATATCAATCTCTTACACTTGTATCAAGGGACTGATTGGCACATGCCGACTATGCTCAGGGAGACTAAACCACTGTTAGGTGCATCTCGAGGGATGTGGTTGCCAATACTGAAAGGATGAAACAGGACACCACCAATAGTTTGGCCACAAGGCTATTCACCAAAGACTTTGATCCCCCAGTAACTTTGTATCTAGGCTTATCGTCGGCACTATTGTAACCGCATGGCTCGAGAAGTAGAAAAGTGAACAGACTGTACCATTGACAGAGCTCAAAGAAGAATTACCGGCGTAGATCTTTTGAGTACCACTAAACCGAATGTGGTTCGATGTTTTCCAGAGGGTAAAGAAATCTAAAGGAATGAGATTACATGACAACAATAGGAAACATCCTCAGAGAATGTAGATGAACTTAGTGCACGTTTCTCTTGTCCGGTCCAGTTTAGGGTCAGGAATAGATGTCATGCGGACAGCGTACGTTTTATGCTGTTGTACATTTCAGTTCGCGAGATCAGTTTCACTGCCTCTCGAATCTAATAGTTCATGAATTCCCTTCACGAGACTGAACGAATTCAGCAACTCATCCCCGTACTCAGGCCGCGTAGTCTAGGTTTAAAGAGTTTGTCTCTTACTCTGAACCCTTAGGTTCGATTCTAAGCCACGTCAAGGACTTTTTACTGGATATGCGGCCTGATTCAGGGTCCATTCATCCTACGTAAGAAAACCTGAGGAGGTAATAATAATGGCGTGTGGCCTCTGGGTAGGCCTGGTGCAGATCTTTAGATTTGACGCTTGTAGGCAACCTGCGCGCATGATGAGGATGAAATAATGATGAAGACGGCACATACACCCAGTTCCCGTGCCAGGGGAATTACCAATTATGGTTAAAATTCCCGACCCTGCCGGGAATCGAACCTGGGACCCCCGTGACCAAAGGCCAGCACGCCAACTCTTTAACCATGGAGCCAGGTACCTGATGAGCTATCTGATGGTGAGATAGCGGTCCTGATCTCGAAAGCCAAGATGAAAAATCGAGAGCTTTCGCCGTGCTGACCATTTCGTTACCTCGTAATCTGCAGGCCTTCGAGCTGAGCAGCGATCACTTTGCAAGCTAAGGCTCATTAGGACTCAAGCACTGTAGGAAGAGGGGGAGGGGATAGGGAGAAAAAAGGATTCTAAAAGGAAAATTCGGGGTAGACCTGTTGATTAAGATTATGAATACCTTAGAAGTGGAATTTTAACCGAAAGTCCGGCTCCATGGCTAAATGGTTAGCGTGCTGGCCTTTGGCCACAGGGGTCCCGGGTTCGATTCCCGACAGGGTCGGGAATTTTAACCTTAATTGGTTAATTTCGCTGGCACGGGGGCTGGGTATATGTGTCGTCTTCATCATCATTTCATCCTCATCACGACGCGCAGGTCGCCTACGGGTGTCAAATCAAAAGACCTGCATCTGGCGAGCCGAACTTGTTCTCGGACACTCCCGGCACTAAAAGACATACGCCATTTCATTTTTTTAAACGAAAGAACGGAATGTTAATTACGTTATAAACATATGCCTTTAACTGGATAAGTAATGTCAATGTTTTAGATTTAAAGACAATAGTGCAAACATTAAAGGCGGCATACAAGTTAATAACGCGTTTGGAAAGGAGAAGTTTATACTTGGGAGCGGGGGAAAAGAATATATCCTTTGAATTTTAGTATTATTTTTACGAGTTCTAGATAGTCCGTCATTTTCATGCCCTCCATCGACCTTCAATCAATCAATCAATCAATCAATCAATCAATCAATCAATCAATCAATCAATCAATCAATCAATACTGATCTGCATTTAGGGCAGTCGCCCAGGTGGCAGATTCCCTATCTGTTGTTTTCCTAGCCTTTTCTTAAATGATTAGGAAGAAATTGGAAATTTTCGTTTCTTTTGCTTATTCTGTTCTATCACCGGCCCCGCGGTGTAGGAATAGAGTGCCTGCCTCTCAGCCGGAGACCCTGGGTTCGATTCTCGGCCATGTCAGGGATTTCTACCTCGGTCTGTGAGCAGTTTCGAGGTCTACTCAACCGTACCTGTGAACAATCGAGGATCTATCTGACTGTGACGTAGCGACCCCAATCATGAAAGCCAAGAATAACGATCGAGGTGATACATTACGCTGACCATTCGTCAAATAGTAATCTGCAGGTCTTCGGGCTGAGCAGCGGTCCCTTGGGAGGCCAATGGCCGTCATGCCTGTAGCGCCATGGATAAACATACCTATCTTCATTCATTGAAGGGTTGGACTCTCCTTTTCCCACTTCTGATTATGGGCTACAGTAGCTAAGGAGCTAAGTTATACTGTACTTTCCGTGGAAACAATAATCACCACCGCGACCACTACCATCGCAAAACATTATATTAATGACTAAAATGATAAAAGAATGAGACAATCTGCCTCTTGCACATGTGTGAGGAGGAAATCTGGATATTATTTCAAAATGTCGATGGCCTCAGAAGAAATAATTCCGTTCTATTGACTAGATATTAGCTTAATATTAGGCAATAACGTTGCGCTGCGTAAGATTTCTGGAGAAGTTAATTCTTTTCCTTGATGTGCCATGCTCGTCTCTGTTGTCAAGATATCTGACGTCAATTTACCCGCCAAAAATGCTCCTTCTGCCAGGCCCGATTTTTCTGCATAATTTTTTTATTTGTAGAACAAATCATGCTTTGAGCGATATCCCGTCATATGAGCACAGTAAGCGGGCTGTCAAGTCAGGTGGTATTTTTTATTGTTTTAAGGGGAAATTCAACTAGATTACCATACCTTCGTGACTCAAGAAACCAAAATATAAACCACAAAGTCGAACACTTTAAATAATGAAGGTAACGATAAAATAGGATGAAGGACTACGAAGTGTTACAAGGTCTATACCATCGTAATAGGAAGATAATAATAATTGACCAAAAGAGGAATTATAAATGTGAGCAGCCTGGCACAAGTATGTGAAAATAATGCCAGACTATTTTGGTCACCTCTTACGACAAGTAGGAACAGTGTATCAAGGACGGATTCCATCTCCAGTCCACATATTGGAAGACATTGCACTGAGAATGGCCTAAGACAGCGGTCCGAATCATTACGAGCGTGCGCTCGTCTTCATTATGTAGCTTCAGCTTATTGTGAAACACGAACCTAATTATTAGCCTAATTTAACTGACAAAGTAATATCTGGCGACACATTTTGGGAAAATGTAAACGATACAAATGTAGACGATACATTCTTGTAACCATATTTTGAAACATAAAATTATTTTGTCACCTTGAGATTCAAATGTTATTAATTTCAGTTAAATTCAGACCACTAATCAGTCTTTCTGGATCCATTCCATTCTGACTACTGTCAGAGGAAACTGTATATGGTAAAATACAAAAACAGCTGCTCGTTGTGGCTTCTAATACCTTAAGGAACATCTGTAGGAAAATTGTAGCAACTGACTGGATATTAAACAATTTTATTCTCACAATACACCTGGGTTCAATGTTTTTCTAACACCCGCCCTATAGATTTCCGGAAACCTTTCAATGGTAAACTGCTTGTAGCGGAAAGGTAGCTGCCGTGGCCTTAATGAAGGTACGGTTTCAGTATTTGCCTGAGAAAGCATGGAAAACCATCTTCAAGGCTGTTGGAGATGGATTCAAAACCACCGTGTCCTAAATGCAAGCTTATCTCGTGCAAGGATTTTAATCTTGGACTAATTGCTGAAACGGTCATCATCCAGTCTTATGAGACCAAATGAGTAGATGTTTCGTTTGAGAGCCAGTGGACCTCAGATGTATTATTGAGGATGTCGGCACGCTAAAAACGCTGTAGTTTACTTGGTAGGGTAGCAGTTTTCTTGGCAAGTCGACGTTTTCAATGGGATCTTGTGTCACGGGTTGTTTGTTTTGTTGTAATTTATATTTTTCAAAATTGTATTGTTATGAATTAAACAGTAATACTGTTGATTATAGACATTTGGCCCACCTTGCTCTCTTGAATAGGCCCCGTGGCCAAGAAATCATTTCAAGTTTTAGACACCCGGCTCGATTTCATGCAACACAGTTTGAGTTATCTCACACTTTGAAACTAAGCTATTCCTTGTGAGGGTAATTTAATATATTTTTTTAAGAAAGCAAATTTTCTTAAATGTATATTGCGCACCACACTCGATATTCTAAAATTGAAAGTTGTCAAGAAAAAGTACTTCATTGAATTTCATTGATAAAACTCCGGTAATGTAAATAACACATTCTTACCTGTTATCTGTTCACCAAGAATTGAATATCCATATACCCCGTTACGTTAGTAGGGTAAGTATATATAATTAAATGTAATCATGTTTCATTTACATCATGAATTAATTTGAATATTTGCAAGAATAAGTGAAAAGTATGAAAAAGACAACCTAATTTAAATGCAGAGAATTTGTTAGTAGGTTGTTAGAATATTCATGTATCCTCCAGGGGAACTAGAACACGACTGAACAGAAAAAAGAATAATCGACAGGATTTCCGATAGCGGGTTGAGATGAATGGACACATGATAAAAACAGTTTCTGGTACACAATTTGGCATAACTGCCCTAGGAAAACAATTATATTTACACAATCTGTAATGTAAACAGACTATATCAAATTTACTGGCTACCTTATTTATGTTATTACTAGCTCCACTAAACTGTTGTCTACAGAATTTTTCAGCTAACTTTTGATTTACGGCATGCACCGTAGAATGGTTGTGCATGAATATTTTCCTTTGAATATGGACGTGATGACTTGGGAATTTCCTTCTTCTCACTTGACAAATGGTAAAATTATTCCAATTAAATTTTTACAACCTTACAGTACTAAAGTGACAGTACATAACTTACCTGTGGAATTATGGTAGTTTACGAACGCAGTTTTCTTCAGTTTTGCCTTCATATGCCTTTCAAATTTATAATGAAAAAATAGTCATATTAATAATAATAATAATAATAATAATAATAATAATAATAATAATAATAATAATAATAATATCCGGTTCCTTGGCCAAATTGACGGCCATGCAGCCTTCAGTTCGTACGGTCTCACGTTTGATACCCGGTCGAGCTAGCGTTTTAGCCACGTCTGGTTGGCCTTCCATCGAGGGTGGGTGGCATCTGAAGTGTATGGTAAACTGCGTATTATTATTGTGGAGGATAGGCTACTATAGTGTGTGGTGTATGAGTTGCAGGAATGTTGGTAACGGCACAAACACCCAGCCCTCGAGTCAATGGAATAATCATTTGAGATTAAAATCCCCGAGCAGACTGGGATTCAGAACCCGGGGGCCTCTGAACCGCTGACCATTCAGCTAAGAAGCCAGGAAATAATAATAATAATAATAATAATAATAATAATAATAATAATAATAATAATAATAATAATAATAATAATAATAATAATAAAGTTCCTCGAACAACTATTGGTCCGAATAGAAACCATCGCGCCGGAATTTTTCCCTGAAAATGGTTTCCATTAAATCTGGATCATGCTTCTCACGTTTATACTCTTAAATACCAACTTACTCAACTTATCGTGCCGGTATTCGATCCAACTCCACTGAACACAGGAGGAGCATGTCTAAGGAAGTACTTTATGGAGCTGGTAGAAATGTTGAACTCTTCCTAGATCTGAGCTTAGTCGTATGCGGCAAACATACAAGCACTTCGCGATATTAGGAAGAATACTCTTAAGATTAGTGCTGCTTTCGGCTCGTATGCCTCCTGTGCATGAAGACCAGCTGCTGTACCTGTTGTTGACGGGTATTTTCACTTCACTTGTGTATAGAAAATTAACAGCAGGTCTACAGCTATTAGGAACTGCCTTAGCCAAAAGGAGCTTTCCAGTCCAGTCCGGGTTAGTTCAATAAGCAATAACACCCAGTGACGCAAAGAAATGAATCTTCAACGGGCTTACTCAGCTTTCGCGGCGAACATGAAGATCAGAATAACCCAGACAGGAAGTCGAGCTGACAGAAAGCTGCGTCTTCAGGCCTCCCTCTCCTGTCAAATACGTGTCGTCCAGCGCTGTCACTTCTTCCCGTAAAAAATGTGTTAAAGGTAGATAAGCGGAATAAACGTTCGCTATAGCCTCAATGATAGGTATAATTTGGATTGGATTAATTTATTAATTAGTGAATATTTGTTTAGTATCCATGATGTTATGCAGAAGTAGGACAAGTTCAATCCCTCGAATTGCACGGTGATGTCATTAAGACGGTTACCCAGTATTATGTTACTGCGGAAGCTGGGGATGAATAGTGAAATGTTATTCACTCAACCTCCAATTTCCTTGTATATATATTTATTTCTATCGTATGGAATTACAAGGACACACAAAAAAACAAATATCAAATGGAAATGTCCAAATTTGACAACCAGTCCAGAGCACTCGGAGTCACTTGGTGTAGAAGCCTCGGATCACCGTTAAATGCTCGAAGTGGGCACTCCTTAACGATGTGTTCCATTGTCTGCTCCTCCGCTCCACAGTCGCAGTCAGCAGACGAACGGAAACCCCATTTCTTCAACATGTAGCCATACCTCCCTTGACCCGTCCTAATTCGGCTCAGCTTCGACCAGGTTTGATGCGGCAGTTGGAATCCTTCAACCTTCTTTGTTGGATCTTTAACCAAATGAGCGTTGTTGTGTGGATGTTCATGCCAACGCTGTCGCCACTCAGAGGTCATGCCGAAAGAACTGATACTTTTAAAATCAGTCCAGGGTGGTTTGCGTGATTTCAGACGAGTTGTTGGTGGGTGTTGTAGGGCATCGTACAAGGGAGAGTTCTTATGAGAAGAGATCTTCTTGAGCAAGTTTACCTTAGCTGTTTTCCTCCTTAGATCTGGCGAGGGGCAATATTAGCCAAGACAGGTAACCACTGACTGGGAGTAGATCTGATAGTACCAGTGATAACTGTCATGGCTTCATTAAGCTGGACATCAATCTTTGCTGTGTGAATACTGTTTTGCCATACAGGAGCACAATATTCACCAGCAGAATACACAAGAGAGAGTCCAGCAGTGCGTAGGGTATTGGCGTCCGCACCCCAGCTACTTCCGGCAATCTTGCGGAGTAGATTCACTCTGGAGCCAAGTTTTTTTAGATAACGTGATGCACTGTTGTTTGAATGTCATGGACCGATCCAGAGTGATTCCTAGATATTTGGGATTGTAGTTATGCGGTACTTTGGTTCCGTCGAAGGTCACATGTGGCTTCCTATGGGCTTCCTTATTATTTAGATGGAATGCAGTAACCTCAGTTTTATTTGGGTTAGGTTGAAGTCTCCATTTATGGAAGTAGTCATTCAATTTCGTCAGGTCACTTGTCAGTACATTTCCGATTTCCTTGAAAATGAATGATGGAATAAGTGGTTAAAATCCTAATCGCCCTTGACCTTCACTTACGAAATCTCATGAAATTCCACGCGGCCGTTTACTAGTGATGGTGTTGTAAACAAACAGAGAACAGAGAGTGGTAAAAGAGACTCACTAGGTACAGGATGGAAATGTTGCAGTTGAAGTGTCTTCCATAAACTAAGTCGCGTGGAGGAAATGGAGAGGTATGTCAGGAGTGCTCTCTGATAGGAAGTTGCCGGAATTTACAGGACAGCTGCGATACTAGCTATGCTGTACGCTGTTGAAACTGTACCTGTAAAGACAAACTGTATCAGCAGGGTAAAAATATTGGAGATGAATACGCTTCGATGGATGTGGGATGTCAACAGAATGGAAACCACCATGTTCAGGGCACACTAAAAACATCGGGACAAGGATTCAGGAAGCAATATTAAGGTGGTTCGGCACTCTTAGTGAGGTGTCGCGGATGCATTTTGAGGGGTGTCCAAGAGCGAGATGTATCAACCGGTGGGAAAGAAGTAGCCCAAAACAGAGATCGGTAGAAGAGAGTCATAGTAACAATTCATATAAAGTGAGGAGCATGCATGGTACAGTGGAGAAGACATTAATGCAGAAAATCTGAAGGAGTATTAGCCACCGGGACAAATTAGGATTGAAGAAATGCAGGACGGTGAAGCATTGGACGGCGAGGAAGATGATGGTAACGTGGAGGAGGAAGACCAGGAAGACTAGGTTATAGTTCAGGAAAATGAGGAGAATGAAGAAGAAATAAACTTGGTTAAACCCAAGACTACGCCCGAACCCAAGGACGAAGAGTGTACAGAGTGTAATGGAAAACAAAGAAAATATATGGCATTGTTACACATCCATTATCAAAGAAGGAAGGGGGCAATAAGAACTCCTGGAAATAAATAAGAGGCTTATTCAAGAGAAAGAGTGCTCGAAGGGGGAAATTAACCGCCACATTGAATGATAAAATTTTAGCTAACTTTTCAAAAAAAAAAAAATCATTTGTTTCGTCGGAGTATGGGAGGAATTACCATATCACTATATTACGGTCCAAATATCATTTTACATTAATAGAATATTCGAATATAGCATCACGCAGAGCCCGAAATCAAAGAAGCTGTGGAAGAAGAAGATTAGTGAAATGTTTTTCTATCAACCCTCACTTTCCTTGAAAATGATCACAGAATAAGTAGCTAAGATGTTAATCGCCCTTAGCCTTAATTACGAAATTTCATGAAATTCCACGGGTCCGTTTAGTAGTGATGCTGTAGTAAACAAACAAACAAACAGTGAACTTTTCAGACTTTCATTGGACTTACCTGATATGAAAACCAAGTGTGGGAAGATATTCGTAAGGTATGGACTGAAGGATGATTTCGTACGTATGAAATAACACATTAGAACGAGTAGGCCTATGAGATGTCATGGAAATTATATAAGGAAACTAAAGTAATGTGACATATACTGTATATCCGAAGCTAATGAATCCAGATTTTCTGAGCACTTTCTGAGGGGAAGGGACGAGGTTGAAATAGAGGTTTTGAAAAATGTAAAATCCGAGTAGGAGTAAACATTCCAAGTAATAATTAAATGTAAATGTAACAGACGTCAGCTGTCTTAATACTTCACGATCGTAGTACGCAAGGTTAGAAGATTACTACGCACTAATTAAGAAACTGACTTTCTCTGAACGTTAAGAAAGAGGCTCTTTCCTCATCGTAACTATCGACTTCAAAACAAACCCGAGCACAATAGCTCATTAAGGGCCTTGGCTGGCCAAATCGGTTACTGGCTACGCACGTCACGAGAAGATTTTGGGCGGTAAGTGGGCAGTGTATCGACATGTATAGTTTGCTTCTCATGACCGAGCGACTGTCTCTCATAACATACAGCCCCTCAGTAGGTCTAGCGAGCCCGAGTGAGCCCCGTCTCAGTCCTCAGTCCAGAGTTTCTCACTCCAGAGTTAAAATCTCTCGACTGGCCGGGAATCGAATCAGTGCTCTCCAGGGGGAATGAAATGGCATATGGCTTTTAGCGCCGGGAGTGTCCGAGGACATGTTCGGCTCGCCAGGTGCAGGTCTTTTGATTGGACTCCCGTAGGCAACCTGCGCGTCGTGATGAGGATGAAATGATGATGAAGACAACACATACACCCAGCTCCCGTACCAGCGAAATTAACCAATGATGGTTAAAATTCCCGACCCTGCCGGGAATCGAACCAGGGACCCCTGTGACCAAAGGCCAGCATACTAACCATTTAGCCAAGGAGCCGGACGCTCTACAGGTAAGAGATAGGGACGTTACTTCTACAGCATAGGACTATAGAGGTAACGTTCCTTCAAGTACCTTACCATCTCGATGTACAGGAGTCAATACACAGTCCTACATTAAAATAGCAAAAATGTAGATGTGATAACTTAAAATAAATTTAATTTACAACATTAGATTTAATTCACTCCTCACTGACTCATATATTCATTCCACTTAACTGTATGTACTCTGGAAGAAGTTAAAATAGGCCGTTTTAAACGTGTTAGACGAAGAGTCTTCAATATCTACCGGCAGCGTGTTCCATAGCCTCGAAGCAGTGACCAGGAAGGAATAGCTGTAGGTATTTGTTAGATGACGTATATTTAGTTCAACGATCCATAACGAACATTCATTTCCTGAAATGAAGAACTAAGCCTAAAACTGGGACTGTCTGCAGAAATAAGCTGGTAGACGAGGGCCAGTTGGTGAGATTTCTCTGGTAGTTAAAATGTTACCAACCTACCCTCTAGAAGGCATATCGAATGCAAGAGTTCTCCAAACTTTAGGGAGTTATAGCGTATACATTCTAACGTTATAAAGACAAGTTCGTAATTTTTCCCCAGAAGCGAGCGAGATTGAGGAGAGATGACGTAGGAATTTGAATCTCAACCATTTCAGCTCTGTAGTTAGTTGTTCAGTAATTATTGATAATAATGACTTATTCAAGGATTCAGGCCAACCATTCCATGAGAAGATGCATACCAATAACCCACACGTACTGAATCTTTAAGCATGAGATTAGTTTCTAAAATTAAAAACGGATCTATTTATCCCTTATATTTACGGCTGGATGAAGAAGTGCCATGACGAATAAAAAAGAGTTTACCTCATTTCCCTTTAGCTCAACAAGCGACTGCGGATTTATATGAAAAATAATCTCCTTATATATTTGCTTCTCGTATATTTTAATATACATACATCAGCTCACTTCACGGCTAGAATTCTAGAACGGAAGAATTTCTCATTTCGAAACTTTCGCGGATCCTCTTTTAATCCGTATAAATACATTCAGCGGCTAGGTACACACGTTATTCGCCAGAATAGTAATTACATTTTCGTTTGCGGAAATGTATTATTTCAGTCATTTAGTAAGAGATAGTAAGATAAGGTAAGGATGAAAATGGGAGTTATTTTCGCTTGAATAACCAGAAAAGAATTTCTGAAAGAATGAAACAAGGTTTAACCCTCTTTCAGTGAACGAGATTCATTATTAGTGTTGAAACAAGACAAAATCTGAGGATAATGAAAAGGTATTAATCTCCTTTGCAGAATGCCTTGGTGGATCAATCTTTATTTATCCAAATCCAGTGGCACATCCAGACGAGGAACTGACCATATATGCAGGTCTGGAAAGCAGTTGATGATGATGATGATAATAATAATAATAATAATAATAATAATAATAATAATAATAATAATAATAATAATAATTGTTACAGAGTTCTGTGGTTTTGCAGAGGTGAAAGAAGGTGCGGGCTGGAATAGGTCTCAACTACAGAAGCACGAAAGATGAACTAAAATTTTAACAAGGTTATATTTTCAAAACTTAACAATGGTAGCATAGAATTTTGAGCATACAACAAATAATAACAAGTTAAATCAGGTACACAATTTAGAGAATATTTAACCGGTTCTCACTAGGGGAAATAACAAAGACAATCAGGTATACAGCCGCTGTACCAAAAACCAGTTAAGTGATTCTTACATATATTGGGCTACGGCCAGATTTCATTAACTCTGGAGCTCTCACCTCACAATCACAAAAGCTACAGGGCAGAAAACCCCTAAGTACAAGAAGCACTTGCTCCTAATTACAATGTTAAAGAAAAGAGCAGAACCGCTCTCAATATTACAAGCCTATCAAAGGCTACAACCTTCACTTCAGATTGCCCTCAAGGCACACTAAGAAACAGGGATATTTGATACCCAACCTACAGGGCCTTTACATGAGGAAAACAAAACATCAGGTTAAATTACTGGCCCATAATACAAGATTGAATGGAGGCGATAACTTGCACTCCTACACAAAGTTTTTGTCTAAAAACCTATGCGGCGCTAGGCCGATCAGGCAGGGGCGAATCCCAAGCTAGGGAGGTGACTAGTATGGAAAACATTAATATATTAAGGAAGAGAAGAAACGGTTACGAAAACGTAGTCACCTTAATTTCAAAATGAAGGGGAGCTCGAGAGGGTGAAGCACTCTCTATCCTCGCTTTCAAATTCAAGAAAAATGAAGTTTACCAGGAAAAAGGATTTACATGTTGTATGGTTTACATATTAAAGGTTTCGAACCTTCCCCGAGAGTTAAACTGCTGAGCTAGCAAGAAATCAAGATGTTAAAAAGCCATTACCTTGATGAAGAACTGCTGCCTGAAGAACGAGGCGCTTCCCGCCCCCTGCTACATATCCACACACTTAGAAAGATGTAATACGAATGGTCCAGAGACAAGAAAATCAGCAGTTTATATATCCTCGTGGAACATTCGAGACCTTTCAGAAATGATTAGACACACCCATTTCGCTTTTATTGGGTTGCTTAGAGCAACATACCTATGTCGAAGAAGATGTACATGATTGGTTGAAAATGAATTAAAGAAATTTGGGATTGGCTAAATTCAAAACAGGCGGAAAGAAAGGATTGATGTTGCCAACACAAAATAACAGAACAAAATATAGTAAAAGCAAAACTTATGAATACTAAATTTCTTCAAGAAGGTTCATTCCTTCGCACCAGAGTGCGTAATCATAGTTTTTAGTAGAGACATCTGGTAGAGAATGTCCACACTTCTTGATACATGAAAAACAGAAACACCTCGAAATTCACATAGAGCCATCTTCGGAGAACCTGTTGAGGTAATACAGTTTGTTAAAGTTCAGGCTTTCTCCTGTAGAGGAGTTTTCAACTGGCGCAATATTTAAATTCGCGGCGTGGAGGTGTACCGCCCGGTACAATAATAATAGTAGTAATAATATTTTACAATCTGCTTTACGTCGCCCTGACACAGGTAGGTCTTATGGTGACGATGAGATAGGGAAGGGCTCGGAATGGGAAGGAGGCGACCGTGACCTTAATTAAGGTATGGCCTGGTATAAAATGGAGAACGACGGAAAACCTTCTTCAGGGCCGCCGACAGTGGGTTTCGAACCCACTATCTCCCGGATACAAGCTCACAGTTGCGGGCCTCTAACCGCACGGCCATCTCGCCTGCTAATAATAATAATAATAATAATAATAATAATAATAATAATAATAATAATAATAATAATCGTATAGCATCAGCTGCTGTGTGTAGGCATTTTTATTAGGCGCCATCTAGATTGCTTGCTCGTCATTTTCAACGTTCAATTTTACTTTACCAAATGGCAGGGTAAATCGGATCACTAATGTCCTCACAATGGCTGATTTTGATTAATCTTGTGGTATAAGCATCAAATGTGTCACTAAAGATCTTTCACACGCCGATATCATACAACATAGTCTGTCGTACGGGCCTTTTTTTCGTCCTTCAAAAGTCCGACCTCTGCCTCGTTTGAACCTAGAATCTATGGATCCGGGTGTTTATGCCATTGTTGATATCATTGAAATGAACTCACATCGTCTACAGTAATTCGTATGTGCAATACTAGCTCTTAATGGAACCCCTTGTACGCAGGAGACCGATATTTATCTTTTGACCGGACGGAAAATATCTCCCACTGAATACGAAGGTCTGTGGAGACAGAAGTTACATTTCACAAAATACACCTAGAGCAGCGAATGAAGAATTTGGCACTGCACTGGTCATAGAAGTTCACTCATGCAATACGGTAAGCCATTCACGGCGATCACTTTTGAGGAATGCATGTTGAATCACGGTGTTAAACAAATATAAACATTTTCTTCCTTTGCTTTTTCATTATAACAAATATCATAGTGGCATTTGTTGTAAATAGTGACAGCTGACATTCTAAATCAGGGCCTCTCAAACGCCCAAAATCTCACGCGTGTAAACAGCGGCGCAGAGTTCCTGTGCACTGTGCATCGGTCCCGCTCGGCTCGGCTCGGACCAATGTTTCGTCTCTGGGCTACTCGGCTATGCTCGGCTCAACTCAGCTCGGATTTGGAGCGCTACGGAGCAAGTGAGGGAGAGGGAGACAGGGGGAGCGAGCGAGACAGGCGTGGGGAAAGAGAGAGACAGCGCTATTGCTGCAAATCGTGGAGTGGGGGTTCTGCACTCTGTTCAACCAAGCCAAGTCGTCTTTTGCACCGTGCACAGTGCATGCGCCAGGAGCATGCACTCTAAGAGGCCCTGTTCTAAACTGTATTATTAAAACTTTTCTGTTCGAAGTCAGCATATATATACTTTTGGAAAGCATAAAATGCCAATTTTAAATTCGGATAAATGGAAATGTTGCGAACAGTTCGTCTTGTAGTGATAACCTCATATTAATAACAGACTGAATAAAAACTGGCAACTTGAAAGGAAGTGTATGTTGCCTAGTGACTGTGAATGTATACATTTAATCCTGGTGACAGCACGTAGAATTGTCATATCCCAACATACGTTTCTGCCGGTTTTTCGTTCATAACACTCCAGCGAACGTGAACATAAAAAATAAAAACGGCTTCGAGGTACATTTGGAGCCCTTCCATCCACATATTTTAAAAATTTCAGATCTCTGAGTGCCCTAGATATGGCTGGGCATCGCACACACGCTCGCACGCACGCACGCACGCACAAACAAACAAACAAACAAACAAACAAACAAACAAACAAACAAACAAACAAACAAACAAACAAACAAACAAACAAACACTTCATTTTCTACTTTTAGATTACCAGTACTACTTCTTTCTCCGTTTGGGTCTTCTAGGACCACGTGACAATTTCAATACTTCATCTTTTGTTCCTTCTTATTCTTCTTCCTCTTCTCCTTCCAATACTCCTTCGTCTGCTCACTATGCCTCCTTTTCCTCTCCTCTGACCATTTTGAGCCTGATTTCCTTCGCTCACGACCTTGAAATTCTCCCATTTTTTACATTTTCTATTTAAAATTCTCTCTCTCCCTCTCTTGCTTCTTCTTCGCTTATGTTATTTATTTCTTGACATCATGACTTCTTGACTTCATAATATGATGATATTATTATTATTGTTATTGATGATGCTTGTTGGTTAAAGGGACCTTATTATTATTATTATTATTATTATTATTATTATTATTATTATTATTATTATTATTATTATTATTATTATTATGTCCGCCTCTGTGGTGCAGTGGTTAGCGTGATTAGATGCCACCCCCGGAGGCTCGGGTTCGATTCCCGGCTCTGCCATGAAATTTGAAAAGTGGTATGAGGGCTGGAACGGGGTCCACTCAGCCTCGGGAGGTCAACTGAGTAGAGGTGGGTTCGATTCCCACCTCAGCCATCCTGGAAGTGGTTTTCCGTGGTTTCCCACTTCTCCAGGCGAATGCCGGGATGGTACCTAACTTAAGGCCACGGCCTCTTCCTTCCCTCTTCCTTGCCTATCCCTTCCAATCTTCCCATCCCTCCATAAGGCCCCTGTTCAGCATAGCAGGTGAGGCCGCCTGGGCGAGGTACTGGTCATACTCCCCAGTTGTATCCCCCGACCAAGAGTCTGAAGCTCCAGGACACTGCCCTTGAGGCGGTAGAGGTGGGATCCCTCGCTAAGTCCGAGGGAAAAACCGAACCTGGAGGGTAAACAGATGATGATGATGATAATGATGATTATTATTATTATTATTATTATTATTATTATTATTATTATTATTATTATTATTATTATTATTATTCCATCTCTTATCAATAAATATATTTATTACAAGGAATATTGGTATTCGGCTAGTAACCAATATTTGAACCTGTGAAATCGACAAAACCAGTGTTTTTAATTTTTAAAGCATGAAATATCACCTTGTTGCGAAAAAAATCCAACTGGATTTTTTCTCTTTCCAATATCGGCAACATAGTCTACAGAAATAAAAATACGCAGTTCCATTTGTCAAAACAGTGGCTTGTCTATTAATGCCGTGTTACATCATTTAGGAGCACAGGGCACACACAGAGTTGTTGGTTCAATCAATAAGTTTAGCCACGCCGAGGGCAGTCAGCTAGGCCCTGCTTGCTCGGCTGGGTGGGATCGATGGGCCAGCGACTACAGCATTGCTCCACGAATATTTCATAGCCTCTCACACACATAAACGGCATGCTTACAGTCATTCCTTCGTTGCACCTATAAATTATGTCCATCACGAGTAGTTGTCCTTCCTTTTGTTGCTACTATTGCTAGCCATATGTCTGGCAATTATGTCGAATGGGTCATCAGTCCGCAACTTTCTTGATGGAGCCGTCCAATGCCACCCTATTCAGTGACAATGTTTTCAATTATTATATCTTGCGTCCATTCTAGTTTGGTTTTTATACATTTGGTCCCCCACTAACATTCTCACCATGAATCTTCCTCAGAAACCACCTGGAGAAGTTCTGGGTGTAAATATATTTCTATCCGTTGTTAACCTCTTATTATTGAAGCAACGGGAAACTATCTTACTCCTTATTTCCCTACTACCGGGCGAGTTGGCCTTGCGGTTAGAGGCGCGTGGCTGTGAGCTTGCATCCAGGAGATGGTGAGTTCAAATCTCACTGTCGGCAGCCCTGAAGATGGTTTTCCGTGGTTTCCCATTTTCACACCAGGAAAATGCTGGGGCTGTACCTTAATTAAGGCCACGGCCGCTTCCTTCCAAATTCTAGGCCTTTCTTATTCCATTGTGTCGGTGCGGCGTAAAGCCACTAGCAAAAAAATCTCTACCATGTCTATTCAATGGCGCCTAGGCTCCCAAGATCACCCGATCTGACGCCTTTGGATATCTGCGAGTGAGGCTTTGTTAAAGCCGAAGTGTTTCTTCCACCTCTTACTGCAAGTCTAAATAAACGATGAGTTTGGACAAGAGAAGTAGTAGCAACCATTGACCGTGACATGATAAGGTATTATTGTAGAACAGGAGTTGTAATGACTTACAGATTAAATATGCCTGTATACCGTGTTAAAAATGAAGCTATATTGAACATTTGTAATACTTGTACACAAAACTCTCAAGTTCTACTGAGTGTGAGCTGCATTATTCAATTGAATCCGATTTACACTTTCTTCACACTTCAGGTTTCGTTTTTGTATAACTAATTTAGGAAGACCCTGTATAAAGTTGTTTCTGAAGACTTTTGTGTATGTTATTGTATAGAATTGAAACATGGACGGTAGCCTGCTCAGAAAGAAGGAGAATAGAAGCTTTTGAACTTTAGTGTAACCGAGGAATGCTGAAAGTGAGATGGGTAAGTCGGATCACAGGTGAAGAGAGACTGAATTGAGTTGATGTAGGATGCAGTAGTTATGTAAAAATGGATGCCCACTGTAATTCGTTAGTCATATTAATGTCTTAATTTTCCATTCATTCTTACTTCCAATCAAGTGAGCCACACGATTGCATCAGGTAGCTATGTACTTGTATTCGGGAGATAGTGGATTCGAACGCCACAGTCGGCAGATATGAATATTATTTTTCCGTGATTTCTCGTTTTTATATCAGGCACATACTGGGAGTGTAACATAATTAAGGCCAGGGACGCTTCTATCCCTGTTTTATCCGTCGACACCGTAAGAACTGTCAGAGTCGGTGCAATGATAAAATGATTGCAAAGTAATACTAATATGAATAATACTAATAATACTTCTTATCACCAGGAAATCAAGTGGCTTGTCAGGCTGTGTCCTGTAAATGCCATTATCTCTTTCTGTTCAAATTTCCCCAAGTCGACTTCCTCGCACCCACTTGCTTCATTATACTGTATATTAATTTGTAATCCAGTCTAAACCATCTCTCCTTTAACATTCTTCCGAAATAGAATACTTTTAAGACTTCGATTCGCTCCGTCAGCATCCCTGAAGATTATCCTTCCATTGTTTCTTATTCTCACAGCTCGCGAATAATGAGCCTGTACATGAATTAAGGTCAAGGCCGCTTCCTTCGCAGTCCTAGGTAATTGTTAACCTAACTTCGCTGTGAATGAACCCTTGTCGGTTCGAAGTTATAACTTATATCTAGAAAACGAAAAGAAGATAAAATGGCTTTTTCTCCCGCTAAGAATGTTTTAAAGCTTAAAATATAACATTTTTCCAAGGCTGGAATTTGTTTGCGTTGAGTGTAAGTGACTTCGGTAACGACGTAGTAGCGTTGATCCACGAGACCGGGGTGAGAGGTGCTGTAAGTAAAGCACTATCAAACGAAGTGGGAACGTAATGAGTGACTACAGGTTGTTGAATGGAGGAAACGTGAATATCGTAGGTTCGAAACTCACTGTCGGCAACAGTAAAGATGGCTTTTCCGTGCTTTCCAATTTTCACACCAGGCAAATATCTTAATTAAGGCAACGGCCGCTTCCTCCCCACCCATAGGCCTTTCCTATCCCATGGTCGTCATACGACGTAACTGTGTGGTTGCGACATAAAGCAAATTGTAAAAAATAAAATAAAAATATCCTTCGTGTGTGAATAGAGTAGACTGCGTCATTAACAATCAAATCAACGCTGACTGCAGATATCCCAAAGTAATCCTCCCTCTTGTGTGGCTGCGATGAGGAATTACTCTCTGTAACTGCATAATACTGAAATATTGTCGAAGAGGAGGTCTGATTATTGAAAAGTACCTGACAGCTCAAGGAAGATGCGTAGGGGCCAAGAGCTAAATGGCACCATATATATTCTAAATGAAATCAGCATACTCATGACCAATGTAATCGAATTAAACAGGTGCAAACGAATGAAGGACCGAACTTCAGGATTAACTTGTACTGTAACATGAAAAAATTATGAAATATTGAATTTTCCAATACGCATTTCTGTACGTACAGGATGTTAACTTATGATGAAACAGTGATGTTCATATGTTATGAGATGGTAAGATGCCAGAAGAAGAGTTCGCGTAAATATTACCATCGATGTATGAACTATTTCCAGGCAGTAAGAGTTCAAAATATATTACGTAGCCTAGACTGTATTATTATTATTATTATTATTATTATTATTATTATTATTATTATTATTATTATTATTATTATTATTATTATTATTATTATTATTCTTATTATTATTATTATTATTATTATTATACTTGCCTTTATTAATAGTGGCGAAGTTAGGAGTCATGGTGCGCTCTTACACTTAACCACAATTATTTAGCATATACATTTATAATCTTATCTTACAAACTAGAAGTATCATGACACAAATAACATAAGCCAAATAAATATTCTTAATCTTATCTTAGAAACTACCATTACAAACTAGAGTAACATGAGACAAAATCGTAATATAAGCACAATAAATATTCTTAATATTAGAAACTATATAAGCTCAGTAAATGTACATTCACACACACGCTCACACCACAAGATTCCTTCCATCTGGCGGCACACATTAATGAGATGTTCACTATATATTTTATTCAAAAACCCTCTGTGTACGGGGGGCAGTGAATATATCTACAATGCCTCTTGCCTATCGTAAAAGGTGACACCTGGAGCTCACAACTTAATTAGAACAGTTTGGCCACCACGAATCCCCTAGCTGAGCCCCGGCATTGCTTCCACTGGGAGTATTTGGGCGAGCCTCCTCGCTTTTAACTTTCCTATCCAGTCTCTTGATCTCCTCTGACCCCAACGTATTAGGTTTACGAAGCCTAGGGAGTTTCATTTTTCACACTATTCCTGGGTTTTCTCTTTATTTGCCGATACCTTCATTCCTTGAAACCGAGTGAGTAGGTACGTAGTTTGCGTTACGTAGCTGTCAGTTCACGTTTGGGAGATAATGGGTTCGAACCCCACTGTCGGTTGCCTTAAAATGGTTTTCCATGGTTTCCCATTTCCACACCAGGAAAATGCTGGGGCGGTTCCTTAATTAAGGCCACGCTCGCTTCATTCCCGCTTCTAGCTTTTTCCTATTCAATCGTCGCCATAAAACCTATCTGTATCGGTGAGACGTAGGCCTAAAGCAAATCGTAAAAAAAAAGGAAAATAGAAAAGAAATTGAAAAATAGCAATGATCTCTGAAAAGTCGTAAATGTTTCAGATTCTACTTTGGTTAGTTTTCATCGGGGATGGTTGCCTAGATGTACAATCCATTTGAACAATAATCACCACCCCCACCCAGAAGTTAACATTTTAAATTATACTTTATACTTTATCATCATAAAACCACACTTACTTCTAATTATGAGGTTTAAATTCTTAGAAAGCCTAGTGGTAAAGTAGGCAAGTATATCTATGAATGTCATGTATTTCTTCGTTACGTTATTTAAATACCAAACAAACGGAACACACGATAAAGTGAACCCCATGGTGCTAGAGCCTTGATGGGCCTTCGCCTACCAAGCGACCGCTGTTCAGCCCGAAAATACATTACGTCAGGGCCTCTCAGGGTGCATGCGCGTGGTGCATGCACTGTGCACGGTGCAAAAGACGACTTGGCTTGGTTGACCAGAGTGCAGACCCCCCACTCCTCGATTTGGAGCAATAGCGCTGTCTCTCTCTTTCCTCACGCCTGTCTCGCTCGCTCCGCCTGTCTCCCTCTCCCCCACTTGCGCCGTAGCGCTCCAAATCCGGGCTGAGTTGAGCCGAGTATAGCCGAGTAGAGCCGAGCATAGCCGAGTAGCCCAGAGACGAAGCGTTGATCCGAACCATACCGAGCGGCACCGAGCGGCACCGATGCACAGTGCACGGAGCTCTTGCGCCGCGCTCTGCACGCGTGAGATTTTGGGCGTTTGAGAGGCCCTGCATTACGTGGTAACGCATAGTCAGGACGACGAATCCTCTCGGCCGTAAGTCTTGGCTTTCTCGAATGGGACCACCATCTCACCGTTAGATAGCTCCTCGACTGTTGACACATATTTTGAATGGACCTCGAACTAGTCTTTCTATTCTAGAAAGAAAAAGTGCCTAACATGACGAGGAATCGAACCCGGAGCGTCTGAGTAAGAGGCAGGCTCCCCAAATTTAGACTGCGGGTCCGGTAAAAACACAATCTTAAATTCCGTTCATATTGTGTTCGTGATGTATTTGGAAGTTTAGATTTTTGAGTGCTGCCTCGGTAAGCCAATTCAGAATAAAATAATAATCAAGTGTTCACTGTTGTCTAGATAACTACAGTAGTTTAGTAGTCTTACACATTGACGTCCCCGCCTTCTTCATTTATCAACAAGAATTCTATTCGTTCGTTCTCCAACCAAGGTGTCTTTCGTAACCCCATTCCCTGCTCTCTATCTCTCTCTCTCTCTCTCTCTCTCACACACACACACACACACACACACACACACACTGCTTTGAAATCTTGTGTTTCTTTTCCCTCGTGGACCACAAGGCAAGGCCCGGCAGGCAGCCCGGCATTGTCCGCTTCTGCTCTCTTTGTACGCGCTCTTTGATGCGACATTGACAAATGTCAGGCACGGACTTGATGACCCATTCATAGTGTTCACCCACTCCCACCACTACCTGTTTGCTGAGCTGGTTGGATCTCCTTTAACGCTGATAGCTCTAATGCAGGCAGAGAATAACCAAACACGGCTGGAACCTATAAGGCTCAGAAAGTTTAGGGTTCAGGACAAATAGATCATTTCACTTGATACTGAAATTAGATAACCTGACACTTGGAGATATAAGAGTTTTAAGTGGGGAAGAACTGCTGAATGGGATCGTGACGTCACGGCACTCTTTCTACCCCCAAATCCCCGGGGATATCAACTTAGGAGCGAAAGATAGTGACCACGGGTCGCTAGTTGAGCCTGGTATATTGCTTCCAGTTACTTGTGCCACGCAGCTCACTTTCTCCTTCAGTCCTACCTTACTTGGACAACACTATTTTTCTTTCAGCCCCAACGGTGTTAGGTTTATGAGGCCTTGGGTGTCTTTCTTTTTTCACGTCCTCCATGGTCCTTTCCCTTTTTTCCCCGATAAGTTCATTCTTAGAAGGGTCGAATCTCTTCCACTTTTTTTCTCTCTCTGATTATTGCTGAAAGAAGCTGGTTATCTAGGAGTTCTTCTCTTAAAATAATGATCACCACCAATAGCACCACCACCGGCGTCCTAGCTGAGTCTGGCACTGCCTTCGTTTACTTGCACCAGGCTTCTCATTTTAATGTTTTGTAATCGTACTCCCAAATCACCCCTTTTCTCTTACGACCTCGAAGATATTAATTTTGCGAAGATTAGTAAGTTTCCATTCTGAACACCCTCTTGGACGTCCACTTTATTGTACGATAACTTTCTTCTTCAAAGGGTCAACTTCTTTCTCTTCCTTCTACGATTATAGTTTGTGTACCTAGATACAAGATGTAACTGGTTGAATATTTCTCTACCGGGAGAGCTGGCAGTGCGGTTATGGTCCCGCAGCTGTGAGCTTGCACCCGGGAAATAGTGGGTTCGAACCCCATTGTCACCAGCCCTGAATGTGGTTTTTCGTTGTTTCTCATTTTCAAACCAGGCATATGCTGGGGCTGTACCTTAATTAAGGCCACGGCCTCTTCCTTCCCACACCTAGCCCTTTCCTCTCCCACCGTCGCCATACGACGGTATGACGGTAAAGCCAATTGTAAAAAAATGTAATGTATTTTCGCAAGATTTTTGGCAAGGTTTATGTTGGATAATTGTATACTAACGAATAAAACAAGAAATATTTTATTAAGAAATACCATAGCACAGGACAACGTATACGGAGTCTAGAACTGATTCTTCCATCCGCATTTTCTTGTGTCTGGAAGTGTAGATAGTCTACTTCTTTCATAACGTTAATCTCTACCACTATGGCTACATTCCGCATGTAATTAATGACAAAGAAAATCAACAAGAAGTTAGACCTAAAGTGAACCGTAACGTTTCAGAAAATTTGGGTTCGATCCCGATTTAAGTCGGTCATATCTGGGATGCAACAACACCGAATCGTTGGCTTTCTGCAGGTTAAAGAACTCCCGCCCGTTTCTTAATCAAGTGAAGGAACGTCAAACGAATGTAATAATAATAATAATAATAATAATAATAATAATAATAATAATAATAATAATAATAATAATAATAATAATAATAATAATAATTGTACTGGGAGGTACACCCCAACGCCGCGCATTCAAATTCAGCGCCTAAAGGAACGGCTCTATTGGTAAAACAATGATACTGAAACTACACCAACTTGCTCAGATGTCACCACAGAAATGTCATATAATTTTTTTATTGTGCAGTTGCCTAAACTGAGTGAATTTCTCCTTGTTTTGTTTGTCATTCATCAAGAAGTTTGGACACTCTTCCATGGATGACACTACTAAAATCTATGATCATGCACCCTGATGCAAGGTGTAAGAAGTTATAATTTAAATAAGGTTTTTTAACTGAATGATCATTTATTTTTGGGTTAGCAATATTTCCTTTTCCTTTCCGCCAGTTTGGATGGCCAATGAAAAATTTCTGTAATTATTTTTCAACCTATCACAAGCTTCTTGTTCGATTTTGAGTGTAACTTTGAAATTGACCAATTAAATTGAGAGGGTGTAGCTGGTTCTATCTTGAATGATCTCGAACCTTCCCTGGTGGTTTATAAACTACGGATTTTCACGTTTCTTTGCCAAGTCATCGTCATCTTTCTGAGTGTGCGTGTTAAGCAGGAGGCGGGCAGCCTCTTTCGTCGGCAACAAGAACATCTACAAGGTAATGGCCACATAATTTCTTTCTTTCTTGCTTCCTCCGCAGTTTAACCCGAGGGAAAGGTCCGACTCTTTAATTATGTAACAAACTGTTCTAAAATGTAAATATTCCGGCTAATGTAAAAATTAAATAAAGTCTTAACTTTAAACCGGGGATAGAGAGTGGTGTACCCTCTCGAGCCCCCCTTCATCTTGGTTTGAGGTGACTTTTTGTAACTGTTTTTCTTCCTTTCCGTAATGCATTAATTTAACCTTATACGAGTCACCTCAGTAGTTTGGGAATAGCCCCTGATTCAACGGCCTAGAGCCCTTTAGGTTTTTTTAAGTGTTCATTATCTCGGAGCGCATTTTGCCTCCATTCTTTTTGTGTTTCAGGCCATTTACTTAACCTGTTCTTTTACGCAAAGGCCCTATAGGTTGGGTACGAGATATCCCTGTTTCAAATTGTAGGTTGGGTCATGGAAGGCCAGAGAGTGTAAGATTTTTGAGGTTGCCTCGAGGAAGCTGAAGGAAACGGAGAGCCTGTTAGCTCTTTTGCAAGTTTTGTAACTGTAAAGTGTGCCTCTAGGAGGCAAGATATTGTGACTTAGGGAGCAAGTGCTCTTGAATTAGGGGATTTCTGCCCCTCATTAAATAATACCTCTTTCTTTTGTAAAACTGTAAAACTATGGGCTTAAAGCCCAAAGTGTTAAGGTTCTGAATCTTGGATTTTTCCCAATCATGTTTAATGATTGCTATTTGTAGCTGTAATATTGTTACGAAAAAGACTGTTAATTTTGAAGTTCTAAAAGAAAAATATAACCTTTTACAAGTTTAATTCATTTCTTGAGATTGTAGATAGACCCATTCAAGCCCGCACCTTCTTTCACCTCTGCGTTCCACAGACACCCCGGAATAATAATAATAATAATAATAATAATAATAATAATAATAATAATAATAATAATAATAATAATAATAATGCTCGGTTCCCTGACTAGTAGGCCACTACAGTGATGCCTACGCCATCTAGGACAGCTGATGGCGGAGCTGTTGAGGATCCAACCAGCCTTTGGGCTGTACACTAAACATACATAGGTTTAGGGTTCGTATTTAGAAAGTTTATTTCACATTTCATTTTGCGGCATGAACCTCTTTAATCTTGGCTCACAAACCCGTACGAAGAACGGGTACTTTACATGGTTAGTAATAAAGGGAGCTACACCGGGAGAAAGTATAAACATTCGGGGCAAAGTCCTGCGGTTAAATAATCCTGGCCCCACATAGGCCCATTCGAACGATTAATAAGACATAGTAATATTTCCACTCTTACCCCGCCTGGTGGCCATGATCGTTAAGGCGATGAAGTCTAAACTGTCTGACACCGTGGTTAGCCGGTTCGGGTCCCGTTAGTTGAAAACAATAATTGTTTTCCCAACCCCATTGGCACTACAGCCCCGAAGGGCCTTGGCTTACCAAGCGACCGCTGCTCAGCCCGAACGCCTGCAGATTACGAGGAGTCATGTGGTCAGCACGACGAATCCTCTCCACCGTTATTCTAGGCTTTCTAGACCGGGGCCGCTATCTCACCGTCAGATAACTCCTCAATTCTAATCACGTAGGCTGAGTGGACCTTGAACCAGCCCTCACATCCAGGTAAAAATCCCCAACCTGGACGGAAATCGAATCCAGGACCTCGTGGTAAGAGGCACGCTACCCCTACACCACGGGACCGGCTTCGAAAACAATTTTGACCATCAGAATGTTGGCCGGCAGGGCAGGGGAGGTGGTGGTATACAATTTCTACCACTAGATTGCCTGCCAACAGCCTGGATTAAATTCCAAACCTCTCCGGAATGCTCATATGTAGTGAGGGCATATGACGCTGTTGATGGTGAATCGTCCGTCGTATGGAGACGTTAAGCTTTGAGCAGACCCCATGATGCTGCTCGACAGGAATAGTCTATGTGCTGGCACGGGTTTCACCCTCTCCCTTCTTACTATCATATATCACGTCATTCATTTCATCTCATTAACCCCTCTGATGAGATTGACGTCAGGAAGGGCATCCGTCTATAAAAACCCGCCACGACAGATTTCATCTCACCTCGTACCCGACTCCGTAGAGAAACGCCACAAGGGCTGGACAAACAAACAGTAATACTTGCACGTTTAGAATCAAATTCAAACTGATGTCAGAAGTAAAATGTCCCTTTGTAATCGGGATAGAATACAACTACGGTACGACCCGCCTATCGTAACATGAGGTGAAACCTCTGAGGTTTTCAACATAAGAGCAAAGGTTGGTGACTCTGGGGGAATTGCATTAGGTTTCTGGAACCTAGTGAGTCTCTCATCTTCACAACGCCCTTTCTGGCCCTCGAAGTTCCGATATCGTATCTAGATCTGCTTCGAAGAAAAATCGCCACATGATGAAATGTCAGATTCACGTTTTGGATTCAAGTCATCCTGCAATAACTCTCTTCTTTAATATTCATAATGCTTGTGCTGTTATATAAGCCTACAATACGTTTCAACATCGATTCAAGGAGTGCAGCAGATACTTTAAGAAACGTTCCGATAGGTGTAGATCATGGTATGAATACGAAAAGCAGATTATAGTAGTTGTAGGGTGTAGTAATTGGGTAGAAATGAAAGGTTGAAAGGTTAGCATAGGTTAGGGTGGCATGGACGGCTGCATCAAACCAGTGTATGGACAGACAGACAGACAGATATCGAATTTTCATCAACAGGAGAAAGCTAAATATAAATTAAAAGGCTTCTTCAATTTCACAGGTTATCTTTTAGAATTTGTACGAAAATATACAGGATCACAAAAGGAAAAAAAGAAATATAAACTCAACGGAGCGAGTTCACTACGCGATTTGAGTCACGTAGTTGTGAGCTTGCATTTAGGAGATCGTGGGTTCGAACCCCACCGACGGTAGCCCTTAGGATGATTTTTCGTGGATTCACATTTTCACACCAGGCAAGTACTGCGAATGGACCTTAATTAAGGCCAGGTCACTGCCTTCTCTTTTCTAGCTATGTCCTATTCCACCTTCGCCATAAGACCTCTCTGCTTCGGCGTGACATAAAACAGATAGCAAAGTCATCTCCGTACAGGCCATGAAGGCCCTTGGAGGAGTGGAAGGTAAAGGCTTCCACTATTCGTAACATCGGCACTTGAAGGGGTAGAGTGGTTAGCTTAAGCCCGGCCGCATTTGCCCCCAGGAATTAACTTGGTACTCATTTTTGGTGTAGGATGAGTTAACCACAGAGCCATATGCACCTCCGGAAGTGAAAATATCGTTTCCTAAATTTTATGACTTCCTGAAGGGGACTCGAAACCACGTACCGGGCACGCCTTTACCGCCTCGGCCAGGCAGCCCCTCTAATACAGATAGCAGGAAAGGAAAATAGAAGTAGGCCTAAAATGATTTCATGGATAGTGTGCTAACATTTCGAGTAGTGTAGGTGGTGTCTGCCTCTGTGGCGCAGTGGTTAGTGTGATTAGCTGCCACCCCCGGAGGCCTGGGTTCAATTCCCGGTTCTGTCACGAGATTTGAAAAGTGGTACGAGGGCTGGAACGGGGTCCACTCAGCCTCGGGAGAAAAACTGAGTAGAGGTGGGTTCGATTCCCACTTCGGCTATTCTGGTAGTGGTTTTCCGTGATTTCCCACTTCTCCTCCAGGCAAATGCCGGGATGGTACCTAGCTTAAGGCCACGGCCGCTTCCTTCCCTTTTCCTTGTCTATCCCTTCCAATCCTCCCATTCCCCCACAAGGCCCCTGTTCAGCATAGCACGTGAAGCCGCCTGGGCGAGGTACTGGTCATCCTCCCCAGTTGTATCCCTGACCGATAGTCTGAAGCTCCAGGACACTGCCCTTGAGGCGGTAGAGGTGGGATCCCTCGCTTAGTCCGAGGGAAAAACTGAACCTGGAGGGTAAACAGATGATGATGATGATGATGATGATGATGATGATGATGATTGAGATTCAAAAAGAAAAGGCAAAATTTAGTCCCAGAAAAGCCATTCGTCTAAAGTATTCACTTCTCGTCAGTGTGCTATACATACAATGTTTTTTACCACTCTGCTATGCTATATGTTCATTGGATCACTTAGAGGGTTTATCAGCTTGTTGAACTTGTCTGGCGCAATTTTACTCTGCAAGGCTTCTGTCGCCGCATAACTGACATGAATATCAGCTTTGACGTGTGGTGACTGAGAGTAAGTAATTATTGGAAACTTTTTTTGTATGGTGGGGCTAGTTAAACAGAGAACGACTAACTACTCTCTTGACAGGGAAGTTAATGTTTTACTAAGGCTGCTTGCTGTGTTTGTGTAAGTTGCTTCCTTATGGGAGGAAGCTGTTGAGTTGAAGATGGGGTGACAAAGTGGTGCACTGCAGGATGTTTACAAGTGGAGCAAGTGGAGTTTTATGAGAATGAGTGAGAGATATAGTGCAAAGTGACTGATGAAAGACATTCTTGTAGGCAAGGAGAGTGCATTACCTGCTTTTGTGGAAGGTTAAGTGTTTAACTGAGCCATATCTGCATAGTGCACTACACACTTCAACAATCGAAGAGTAGTTGTATGAAATGAAATGAAATGGCGTACGGCTTTCAGTGTCGGGGGATCCTAGGACGGGTTCGGCTCGCCAGGTGCAGGTCTTTCTGATTTGACTCCCGTAGGCGACCTGCGCGTCGTGATGAGGATGGAGTGATGATGAAGACAACACAGCCCCCGTGCCAGGGAAATTAACCAATGGTGGTTAAAATTCCAGACCCTGCCGGGAATCGAACCCGGGACCTCTATGACCAAAGGCGAGCACGCTAACCATTTAGCCATGGAGCCGGACAGAAGTTGTATGATGAATGAGAACACACCGTTTCTACCATTACATTTTGGTTTTTGAAGAATCTTGTAAATATTTTGAAGGATCACTAAAATACAGGGGATTGTTGGTGGTGGTCTTTAGACGAAGTACTAAGGATACCATGGGTCTGGCAAACCTATAAACTCGGAGTCGGAAAAGAACAAGGGTTGACCAAGAGTGGTAATAATATTTTGGTGTGGCTATTTCTAGCCGGATACAGCCCTTGAAAGGCATACCCTCCGACAAGAGTGGGCGGCATCTGCCATGTGTAGGTAACTGCGTGTTATTGTGGTGGAGAGGATAGTGTTATGTGTGGTGTGTGAGTTGCAGGGATGTTGGGGACAGCACAAATATCCAGTTCCCGAGCCAAGGGAATTAACCATTTAAGGTTAAAGTCTTCAACAGACCGGGAATCGAACCCGGGACCTCTGGACTAAAGTCCAGCATGCTAACCATTTAGCCATGGAGCCCGACTAAAAACTCGTGTCCTCTTCCTGAAGTAGTGCAACTCTTTTCAGGCACAACCTTCAATGGAGGTGAGCTGCATGTACGATTTCAACCACATACCAGGACTCGTGCTATTTTTAAATTTCTGGCAGCACTGGGAATCGAACCTGCGCCTCCAGGGGTGGCAGCTAATCACACTAACCACTACACCACAGAGGCGGACCTATCCTAAGTTACTGAAGCAAATATGCCCGCAGTCGACGAGTAAAACTGTTTCCTTAACAGAAATGTGTTCTTTCCAATGACGCCACTATTTTTTTTTTTTTGCTAGTTGCTTTACGTCGCACTGACACGGATAGGTCTTACGGCGACGATAGGACAGGAAAGGGCTAGGAATGGGAAGGAAGCGGCCGTGGCCTTAATTAAGGCACAGCCCCAGCATTTGCCTGGTGTGAAAATGGGAAACCACGGAAAATCATCTTCAGGGCTGCCGACAGTGGGGTTCGAACCTACTGTCTCCCGAACACTGGATACTGGCCGCACTTAAGCGACTACAGCTATCGAGCTCGGTGCCACTATTTTTAACGTGCATACAATATATTACCATTATGTTGAGGCCGGATACGTGGCCCTTAATATTTTCAAAGAAAATGCATCTGAAATTGAGTTTACAAAACTTAACGGTATTTTGTAAACATTCACTGAATAAACAGATATGGAGAATGTTTCTCACTCGGAAAATTAACGAAAATTTGCATCGTTCGTGACAGAATACGCACGGCTATAGAGATTGAGTATGGCTTTTGATGAAGACAGCGGAACTGAGAACTTCTATTTCATGTCTGTAAACAACTCACCTAATGCAAGTTTCAAACTGCCTCACAGATAAACAGTGTGAACCCATGATTTCTTTCGTATACTGATGAATCCATTACATCTGTAGTAACAGTCGTGATATAAACATGTTCTTACAAGCCTCTACATTGTACCCTCTCCACACCGTGTTTACATGACGGGTATAACACTGCGGCTTAACTTTATACTGTAACATTCTTGTACGTAAGGACAGGATGTTTATATGTTGCTGTAATATAGGCCAAGGAATAAGAACAAGTGGCACAGTGATCACGACATGAACGAGTAAATACACAGACTACAATCGTACAATTGTCACTTCACATGCAAGGAAATGTAAACACTACAGTGCAGATATAAGACCAAATATACCAGAACTAACTGACTGTTTTGAAACAGTGCAGCCTCCAGAGGAAGGATGATGAAGATGGTGGTCATCATAGTTTTGAGACGAAGTTTAAACTGGGCAACCATACCATACATTCTCAACATTAATCAGAAGAAAATTTGAAAGACGAAGTTTAAACTGGGCAACCATACCATACATTCTCAACATTAATCAGAAGAAAATTTGAAAGAGGTTTGACTGTACGAAAAATAAAGGCATAGGAAAGGAAAGGGTGAAGAAGGGACTGAAAATGAAGGAACTCCTGGGTCCTACAAACCTAATACTATATGAGACGGAAGAAAACAAGAATTGACCAAAGAAGGTCAGAGAGAGAAGACGACAGCGAGGAAGGTGGCAGAAGTAAGCGGAAGCATTACCAGACTTTCTTTCAATTTAAGAGCTCTTGGTATTTATTCACTTTAGTCGCCTCTGACGACAGGCAGGGGGTACCGTAGATGTATTCTCAGACAGTTAATACGCTGTATTTTATCTCACGTAATGGAGTTTAGACATCGAGATCAAGACCCTCGAGTGTGATTCGTGTGACCAGGTACCAGTGTACAGAAATGGCTGTAATATTTTTGTCATAAATTCCCGTACTGAACTCTTATTTCAGACACTATAGTTCTAGTAGGTTGTATTCTTCTCCGGCTTTATATTCTTCATGTTCGTGACCTGTGTAAGGCGGGCATAATTCTGAGCATTTAGTAACGTCAGTTATTGCGTGGCAATGCGCGAGAACTGACTTATGTGTCGGCATAGGAATTTCTTCACATAAACAAAATAATAAATATTACGAAACCTCCATATTCTCCTCATTTATCACCAAAAATGCTGTGCTCTTTCCGCATTTGAAAAGCTATGCCAAGGAAAGTGTCATGGTAGAAGACTGTGACGCGTTAGCTGAAACATGTGCCATAAGCAGCGTAGAAATAACATCCGAAACCTTTGTATCACTGTATCCATTGTCTAGGTTCCATAAGTAGAATTAGTTTATTTATTTACAGTGTCATTCCTTGAACGTTCTTTACAAAAGTTAGGTATAATACGGGTAATGATGTGTATTGAAGTGGCAATGCGCGCTCAACTACCGGCTGAGAGTAGAAATCTGATGTCCGTTAGACTCTCCAATCACCGGACGAGTTGGCCGTGTGGTTAGGGGAGCGCAACTGTGAGCTTTCATCTGGGAGATTATGTGTTCTATCACCACTGCCGGCAGCATGAAGATAGTTTTCCGTACCTCAATTAAGGCCACGGTCGATTCCTTTCCACTCCTAGCCCTTTCCTATCCCATTGTCGCCATAAGACCTATGTGTATCTGTGCGACGTAAAGAAAAACCATGGCGCAACAGCTCCGAAGGACCAAGACCTCCCAAGCGGCCGCTGCTCAGATCGAAGGCCTGCAGATTACGAGGTGTCGTGTAGTCAGCACGACGAATTCTTTTGGCCGTTATGCTTGGTTTTCGAGACCGGGGCTGCCATCTCACCATCAGATAGCTCCTCAATTGTAATCACGTAGGCTGAGTAGACCTCAAACCAGCTCTCAGATGCAGGTGAAAATCCCTGACCTGCCCGGGAATCGAACCTGGGGCCTCTAGATAAGAGTTAGGCACGCTACCCCTACACTGCGGGCCCGGCGACGTAGAAAAGAATGCAGGTAACAAAAAAGACTCTCCAATCAGTCTTAAAAATTGTCAAAGACGATAAATTAATCAAATATAACCGGATAAGGTAAGTTATAGATTACGATGGGTGTAAGGCGGGCTTTTCATTTAGAAATCTTCTAGGTGTGTGTTCCTATAAACAGGTCCTAGTGCATAAATCCTGGCCAACGGCTGAGTGGCTTAGTAAGTGATCCTGAGAGTCAGGGCATCAGATGCTCTGGAACAAGAGTAGGCTTATCGGATATATTCTGAGCCGTGACTTTCATTCTGGGAACTACCCAATCCAGAGTAAGTCACGTAAATAACTTTTATATATTTTTCATAATTAAACAGACATTTTATAACACCACGTTTTCTTCCTTCATTTTAGACAACCTATGTAACCACGCTGCCCGATATCAACAGCTCATAACCAATCTAGTCAAATCATCTGAATTAAGGGATGTTATCTCCTAATCAAATACGCATTAAGCAATATTCCATATAGACAGTACATCACTAAGACGACAAACTCGAATTTTATAGCAACGTATTTTTTTTCGAAGTGGTGCAAACAAATTTTAGCCCCAATTTACTTAATTGTGATGATGACACTACCCATTTACCAATGTTAACCAATAGACAGAAAACTCGCATTGGGACTACTTTTAAGTAAGGCTAGTATGTCCGGCGCCACGGTGTAAGGGGCAACGTGTCCGCCTGTCAGGGACTGGGTGTTTGTGACGTCCTTAATCTTCCTTTCCTCACACACAACATTCCACACTACCGACATTCCAATTACAAGCAATCATGCAATATGATGCCAGTAGGGGAAATAGATCCACATGGGTCGACGACCCGAACAAATAGCATTAAAAAAAAGGCTAGCATCCTAAATCATACAAATTTACCGAAAACGCTTAATTTATAACACTTGCGGATCGAACGCTGAAAGCCATATGAGTCTTTAATATGACACAATTTGCTTTAAGTCGCACCGACGCAGATTGGTCTTACGGCGACGATAGAATAGGAAATGAGTAGGAGTAGGAACGAAGTAGCCATGGTCTTAATTAAGGTACAGTCCCGTCATTTGCCTGGAGAGAAAATGGGAAACCCCGGAAAACCTTCTTCAGCGCTGCCGACAACGTGTGGTCTCAAAACTCACAAATTCCAGAAAGAGGATTAGTAAGAACAGGTTTCTCTACCTGGACAAGTCTCAAAACTCACGAGCAGGGCCAGTTCTTCCTTAAATGGATAAATGTCCACCCTATTAGTCATGGGGTAACTTAATGGAATACTTTTAATAGTCAAATAACTTCCATCTGATTATTTAAATAATGGAATGAGTTTCAAATATCATTCAGTTATATCGCACAGAATAATCGAATGCGTCATGAGTAATTTTTTTCAGTTTAAGTGTGTCGGGTAGACAATCTACTGAAATAAGCGACTAGATGAACTATTACTAAAAATAGAAATACGCCTTTTTTGAATGAATCTGCAAGTGTCGAAACTAAACGAGTGAATTAACTGTCTTGATCTTTAATATCTCTAAATAAAATTCCTTATTGAAGTAAACGCCGCCTTCTGGCCGCATAATGGAACTAAGTCCCAGTACTACCAACCGACAGTTTCTTTTAACTAGCAATGGGCAATAGACCTACTTTAATTTTATGTCATCCGTCTGCATGCATAAATAGTTAGCTTGCTGGCCTTTGGTCCAAGGGGTCCAGGGGGTCCCGGGTTCGATTTTCGGTCGGTTCGGTAATTTTAATTTTCATTAGTTATTTCCTATTGCTCGGGGACTGGGTATTCGTGCCGCCTTCAGCATTAGTCTTCATCTTAGGAAGGGCCTCACCCTCACAGACATACAGGTCACCTATACGGCGTCAACTCCAAAGACCTGCACCAGACCTCCCCGGAGGCCACATCTCATTAATATAAATGTATATGAAAGTTAAAAAAATGAATTACGTTAGCTTTAAGACAACAGCAAAATATTTTGATGATGATGTTGTTGTTTTAAGGGGCCTAACATCGAAAGTCATCGGGCCCGCAAAATATTTTAATAATAATAATAATAATAATAATAATAATAATAATAATAATAATAATAATACACCAGCCATTATTCTTCCCCGGTGGGTTGGGGTGGCAGAATAACATCCACAGTATCCTCTGCCTGTCGTAAGAGAAGCGTGAGTCACCGCGCACCTCATCCCTCCTGCGGTCATCGCAAGCACCTGCTGTCCGGAGTCGTGAATTTTCAGACTCATTAGTGTGTTTACTTCAGTAACCAGTTTGTAGTCGCGAGTTTTGATACTATTTGTAACTAATTTTAGCCCGTGAATTTTGAGACGTAACCGCCGACAGGGGTTTCGAACCCAGTGTCTCCCGATTGCAAGCTTTCAGCTACGTTATTTAAACCACGCAGCCACTCGGACACAGTTTTTAGTAAAGAAGTAGGCCCTATGAATTGTTATGAATAAAACACCGTCTGTTTATGTTACTCTAAATTATTTCAGATTAACCCAATAAATACACTCACACACACGCTCACAAATATATCTCACCGTATTCACGTACTCTGAGTGGAAATCGAACTATCCTTCAGATCCAGGTATAAATTCCTAGGCTAGCCGGGAATCGAACCCGGGGCACCCGGATGAGAGATAGGTACGCTACCCCCAAACCGATGGGCCAACTTTTGTGGCATATACGCAGATAAAATAGGCTACTCGGCACTGCCGGGATTCCAACCCAGAGCCCTGTAAACTGAAGTGCAGTACGCTGACCATTCAGCCGAGTGACTGGATAAATTTTGTCCGCCTCTGTGGTGTAGTGGTTAGTGTGATTAGCTGCCACCCCCAGAGGCCCAGGCTCGATTCCCGGCTCTGCCACGAAACTTGAACAGTGGTACGAGGGCTGGAATGGGGTCGACTCAGCCTCGGGAAGTCAACTAAGTAGAGCTCGGTTCGATTCCCATCTCAGCCATCCTGGAAGTGGTTTTCCGTGATTTCTCACTTTTCCTCCAGACAAATAACGGGATGATACCTAACTTGTGGGCCACAGCCGCTTCCTTCCCCCTTCCTTGTCTATCCCTTCCAATCTTCCAGCCAGTGTTGTTTAACGTCGCACTTATGGCGACGATGGGACAGGAAATGGCCAGGAGTGGGAAGGAAGCGGCCGTGGCCTTAATTAAGCATTTGCCTTGTGTGAAAATGGGAAACCACAGAAAACCATTTTCAGGGCTGCCGACAGTGGGATTCGAACCTACTATCTCCCGAATACTGGATACTGGCCGCACTTAAGAGACTGCAGCTGTCGAGCTCGGTTCCAATCTTCCCATCCCACCCAAGGCCCCTGTTCAGTATAGCAGGTGAAGCCGCCTGGGCGAGGTACAGGTCATCCTCTCCAGTTGTATCCCCGACCCGAAGTCTTAAGCTCCAGGATACTGCCCCTGAGGTGGTAGAGGTGGGATTCCTCGCTGATTCCGAGGGAGAACCAGCCCTGGAGGGTAAACAGGTTAAGAAAGAAAGAAGGAAAATCGATTATCGAACTTCAAATAAATTAATTTCATCTCTCGATCATATTTAACAATATTATATATGCTGTATAACTTTATAAATTTCCTCGTTACAAAAAACTGTTACTGTACTTCTGAACTTGTTTTTCCCCGTCAATGAAATGGCCATCACGATATTAATTTGTTAAGTTTGTTAACGTTCAGCAGGTAGCTAGGTGTTGCTGGCGGAGGGTTGGTGGTGGGAGCTGGCGGTCACTTCACGCGAACGATGATTAATGAATGGCAGGAGGGGTGGAATGTAGCGGGGGTTGGCTTGAAAGGTTCGTAGTAAACTGCCCTCAAGGGATGAAACACCGTTTTCATGCAATAAATTTACAGCAACACCGCCAGCAGAAAGAATTAAAATTTTAGAACAATCTTATGTGTGCATATTGCAGTTTACTAAACTAGGAACGATGCTAAATATTGTTAATATGTTTGGTCATAAATCAGTTTTTAATTTTCTTGTCTCTAATTCACGCAGGTAGAAATGATGAATAGGATGATGATGGTGATATCTCCCTGTGTGTATGGGAATAAAATATATGTATGGTTTCCCGTGCTTGTCGTAAGAGGCAACTCCCTTACTCCTAGTTTGTACTGCACTTCCCAATAAAAAAATATCACCGCCACCATTACAATCCGTCCTAGGAATGCTGATGATTATTAATGAATAATCATCTATAGCTAACTCTACGTAGCTCTGTCTGAAATTCATCAAGAAAAGGTCTGGCATGAAGTTTATAAGAAATATGTAACCCACCTTCCCTGACGAAGGCTGCACCATTTCAGGTAACTGGGAAAGAAGCTCAGAATGCGCGTTAACATTACAAACATATTCAATCTTGGATTCCTGCTCAGCCCAGTCAGTATTCAGTAAAATACGTCCATTTATAGTGTCCAGTAACTTTGTATGTACAGTAAAACATGTAAGAAACCGAAGATAACAATTTCGTTATTAGTGGTGTCGGTATTTTATACTACGGTATTCCTTGCCCGTAAGAAGCGACTAAACTTGCTAACTACTAGACTCTCAAATAGCTTGCATGGTTTGCTGAATCTGACATTGCTTCCATGTACTTGTACCAGTCTTCTTACAATTCCGACTTCCTATGGTCAATATTCTTCCTTTCATTTTACAATTTGCTTTACGTCCCACCGACCCGGATAGGTCTTATGTCGACGATGGGCTAGGAAAGATGGGGTGGGAAGGAGGCGATCGTGGTCCTAATTAGGGTGAATATTGGAAACCACAGAGAACCATATTCAGGGTTGTCGACAGTGGGGTTCGAACCCACTATTTCCCGAATGCTATTCTTGTTCTAGTAATAATGCACTCTAAAATAATAACTTCGATTTTACATCCCTATTCTTATTCTCGGCCGCCTCCGTGGTGTAGTGGTTAGTGTGATTAGCTGTCACGCCCGGAGGCCAGGGTTCGATTCCCGGCTTTGCCACGAAATTTGAAAAGTGGTATTTGGGCTGGAACGGGGTCCACTCAGCCTCGGGAGGTCAACTGAGTAGAGGTGGGTTAGATTCCCACCTCAGCCATCCTGGAAGTGCTTTTCCGTGGTTTCCTACTTCTCTTCCAGGCAAATGCCAGGATGATACCTAACATAAGGCCACGGCCACTTCCTTCCCTCTTCCTTGTCTATCCCGTCCAATCTTCCCATCCCCCCGCAAGGCCCCTGTTCAGCATAGCAGGTGAGGCCGCCTGGGCGAGTTACTGGTCATCCTCCCCAGGTGTATCCCCCGACCCGGAGTCTGAAGCTCCAGGTCACTGCTTTTAGGGCGGTAGAGGGGGAATTCCTCGCTGAGTCCGAAGGAAAAACCGACTCTGGAGGTTAAACAGAAAAAGAAAAAAAAGAAGAATTCTCTGTGATCCGACGGCATTAGGTTTGTGAGGCTAGGATGTTCAATTTCACGCCTTCCTTCCCTTCCTTTTGTTGTCACCTTCATTATTCGACATAGGCTATTGGAACACTCCCTACCGAGCTCGATAGCTGAAGTCGCTTAAGTGCGGCCAGTATCCAGTATTCGGGAGATAGTAGGTTCGAATCCCACTGTCGACAGCCCTGAAAATGGTTTTCCGTGGTTTCCCATTTTCACACCAGGAAAATGCTGGGGCTGTACCTTAATTAAGGCCACGGCCGCTTCCTTCCTACTCCTAGCCCTTCCTTGTCCCATCGTCGCCATAAGACCTATCTGTGTCGGTGGGACGTAAACCAACTAGCAAAAAAGAGAAAAGAAAAAAAAAAAGGAACACTCCCATTTCAAGTTATTAGTGTATTCGATGTATTACACCTCGATCCCGTTCAAAGTTGGCATGCGGATAGCTGAGGTGGAGTACATTCCAAATGCTGTTTTTATAGTACTGAAAGAAGAGAAAATACGTGCGTGGAATAGATTGTAGCCGAGGTAAGGTTGAGAGAGATGAGTCGCTGCCATGCAGTTGGCTGTCAGCTGACCACGATGGGCAGATAATTTAGGCCCGAATTACACCTACCAAGTACTGGGACGAATTACTCGCTTTATTACTCGGCCTAGTAACACTGAGGAGTAGATGTGATTACATGAGGAAGAGACAGTGGACGAGTCAGTGCATTGAAATGTTTATAGGGTGCGGGAACATGGTTATGCGAAGTAGGAAAATGAGGAAAATGAAGAGAGTTTTTCAACACTATTGCAACATGATCATACCTGCCATAACAGGGGAAATCGAAGATGACATTAGCAACAGCAGTTTTTAATTTTATTGTTTACATCTGATACACCAAATTCAGGTAACTCCATACACAGCAGATCTGAAGTCCCATAAACATTCGTGTGTTTTGTACTCTTGAATGATTTTTAACGTCGTTTCAATACTCCGTTTAACCATTGTAATTGAAGAAATCAAATCACAGCGCGCCAGACAACACAAGAACACTCCTTCATAATTGACTTGGGTGATTACACTGACCGAGTGAAGAGCGAATGAAGCGCTGAGGTGAGTGGGTAGGTAGTCGAGATACTCATTCGGCTGAGCAGTTGGGCCACGTTTCTATGCACTGACTCGCCCAAATCACTCGCCCGCTACTAGACCGAGTACTGGCTGTACTTATCACATTAGCTGAGTACTCGGCCGAATGCACTGTCTCGGCCGAGTACTCGGCAGGTGTAATGCCGGCTTTAGGAGTATTGCGGAAGCGTGTCGTCTCAAAATATCCGTATTCCAGAACACAGTTCAACGAGGCAATTTGCTACCTGAACAACGAGTCTCAAAACATCCGAATTTCCAATGGAGATACTGTTTCAAATGCCGGTCCCGTGGGGTAGGGGTAGCGTACCCGGAGGTCCCGGGTTCGATTCCCGACCAGGTCGGAGATTTTTACCTGTACCTGAGGGCTGGTTCGAGGTCCACTCAGTCTACCTGATAAGAATTGAGGAGCTATCTGACGGTGAGATAGCGGCCCCAGTCTAGAAAGCCAACAATAACGGCCGACAGGATTCGTCGTGCTGACCACACGACACCTCGTAAGCTGCAGACCTTCGGGATGAGCAGCGGTCAATTGGTAGACCAAAGCCGTTCAAGGGCTGTAGTGCTATGGGGGAGGGGAGGTTATACTGTTTCAAAACACCAGTAAACAAAACAGTAAGTCATTATCATAATAAGTATAAAGAAAGGAGAGGAAAGGTTAATTGTTAGCACCACCTGGGGTTTCGTGCAACTCTTCTAAAAATGGTACTTCAGTCTTGAGGTGTGCCTGCTTCTAGCCTCGCACAAACATATACAGTTACTCCCATAAATATTCGGTCACTCTGATTTTTCATACAGTTTTATTGGATAATTATTCTTACACTATAATGATAATGTATAATACAACGAAACATGTAGGAAAATATAATACAACGTTATAGACACATTGTGATGTAAGTCAAACTCTTCTGGCAGTCATTATTACGCCATCTGTCGTACATTTAAATATAAGCAATAATTCCAGTGCCGCCTCAAAAATATTCGGCCACTGTACAAAAAAGCAACATAAACTCACACAATTCACAACCCTGTTACACATTCAGTACTTTGTTGGTCCACCTTCATGTTCTATGACTTCTATAACTTTCTTTATATTATCAGGGCTTAATACCGCCCATTCATGTAGCAGTCTCCTCTTCAAGTCTGTGAGGGAACTTGTCGGCCGGAATTGCAGAGCTGCCTTCATTTGACTGCACACATTCTCGATGGGGTTCAGGTCACGTGATTGTGGTGGAGTCTCCAAAACCTTCGGGCAGTTGTTACGACTTGTGCTTGGGGTCGTTATCTTGGTAGAATTTGAAAGTATGCTGTATGGCAAGTTGTTCCGCAGATTATCGCAAATTGTTTTTGAGGATAGCCAAATAGCCCTCTTTTGTCAAAATATGTTCAGTGAAACTCAGTGCACCAACCCTGTTCGATGCAACACATCCCCACACCATTGCACTTCCTTCGCCATATTTTACCGTTGCTTGTAAATTGCTTATTTTCAGTACCTCGTGACGTTTCCGCCACACCAATTGCTTTCTATCGGACCCAAACACGTTGTACTTTGACTCATCAACAAATAACACATCCTCCCACCAAGCACTGGGTTTGGTTACGTAGGTTTTGCTAACTCTAACCGCTCCTTTTCATATATCGCGCTAATGAATGGTTTCCTCCTAGCTCTTCTCCCAAGTAACTCATTCCTTCGCAGTGCTCTTCGCACCGTTGCAGTACTCACTTTCTTTCTACACTCCTCTAAGACAGCTGCTACCACATTCTGAGCACTAATTTTTGGATTTCGTTTCCCATTCCGAAGCACAAACCGCTCCTGTCGTTCTGTTAGCCTTCTTGGTCTGATTATATCTCCAACTATTATTCTGCTATGTTAAGCATATGTGATATCTTTCTATGTGATTTACCTCGAGCATGATGGAATATCACGACCTGGCGTTCTTGAAACGTGGTATTATGTTGTCTTTTGCACCCTATTTGATACCTGTCCGCAACACTACAGCGAATGACTTTGGCACGATGCGTCTTGAAGCACATCATTTCTGAACTGAAAGTTTTGCAACGTTATCTGCCCTGTCTGTCTCTGTCAATGAACGCAACGGCAATCCTGGCCTTTCCGGGTGACCGAATATTTTTGAGGCGTGTCATTTCACCCATGTGAGCAATATCCTTTCTTTTACAGAATAATGTAAATCAATGCTCCCTGATTCCTCTTCGGCATAAGCAACCGCATGTAGTTCCATTACTTAGACACACTTGGTTTCACTTCTTGCTCATGGTTGCGTTATTGTCATCACTTTTTCGCGGATGTTATCAGTGGCCGAATATTTATGGGAGTGACTGTAGGTACGGCAACGCTCAGTTAACTCCCATACTCAAGGTGAATCGGACGGCACGGGGCGAGCGAGGACGCCCATATTGTGAACAACTTCAGCTACGATCAACTTGACAATTCAACAAAAGTCCGTCTGTATTTGACTCATTGCATGAAGCTACTTTATGTGTGGCATTAGCCTGCTCAGTCTATGTATACAATCAATATTTTTTACGATGTTGTTTTATCAACATAAGCACGATCAATTCACTTTATAAAGCTAACTCATGTTGCTTTAGATCTGCATAGTCCACGGACACAGTAATATATTAACCTGTGTAGTATTCGTGTTCGTGTCAGTTTTAAAACTTTCTCAATATATTACCAAAAGTTTTGTTGACAAAACGCGAACACGTCCCGTAGAGTTGCAACAAGGTGCAAAGACTTTTCATCTAATGGTTCTATTATGTCCTTACTATATTTTGATTGTTTTTATTTGTGACCGAAGATGTTTCGAAAGCGGGACGAAAATGTCTCATTAATATATTTTAATGTAGTCTTAATGATAAAGACGATTAACAGTATTGAAAAGGGGGAACATTTGATGTAAGGATTTCACAAGTTAATATACGAGAGGGGTCAGTAGACTCAAGGACGCCATGAACCGACGTAAAATTAGGCCCGGTCCCATTAAACAAATGCAGTTATTGCTGTGTCGCATATATGTAAAATCCTGCGGCCTGCAAAGTTACGCCTAGTCCCATTTAAAAAAAAAGCAGCTATTGATTTTTCAGATATGAACAACGTCGACCATTTACAAGTTTTGCTATGAAAATATTTACAATATTTTCGTCAGAATGTTGCCACAACTTTCAGTCTGTTTCGTTGACATAATAGATTAGTTTGAAAAGATTCTGTATCTCCAGTTTACCCGTATTTATTTCGTCTAAAATGCTGAATTTCATTCCTCTCTTCGAAACTTCGAGATTCATATCTAAAATCAGATGTTCTTGCTTCATTTTTCAGATTAAGATACCAAATCCTTAAAGCGGGGATTAGGTCTTTCTAGCACACGGTTGAACTTAGAATATCATCCTGCAACGGCATTGTTTGTTCGGTGTCGTTTTGCGTGACAATTCCTCAGCTCAAGTGGCATTTGTAGGTTATCCAGTCATTGATGATCAAAGAAGTGGAAACATCTTTTAAATAAAATGAATAAAAATACAAAATTCACCCTCAAAGTATTGAAGCACGAACACCCAGTCAATTAACTTCAGAAAAGCTTGATTTTTAAAGTCCGTGTTACCTAGGTAGCTACCTACACTTCTTGAATGTTTTGAGGCTCATTAGTTTATTTATTTCGGCTACATATTTTTGCGGATATTTTGATACTGATTTTGATATTTAGCTTATTTAAATTTGATGTTGGAATATTTTGAGTCTGCACCGTATGGAAAGCACATAAACAAAGTACATCCTTTGATACGATGGGATGATTATCATCATCATCATCATCATCTGTTTACCCTCCAGGTTCGGTTTTTCCCCCGGACTTAGCGAGGGATCCCACCTCTACCGCCTCAAGGGCAGTGTCCTGGAGCTTCAGACTCTTGGTCGGGGGATACAACTGGGGAGTATGACCAGTACCTCGCCCAGGCGGCCTCACCTGCTATGCTGAACAGGGGCCTTGTGGAGGGATGGGAAGAATGGTAGTGGTAGTGACTTTACGTCGCACCGACACAGATAGGTCTTATGGCGACGATGGGATAGGAAAGGCCTAGGAGTGGAACGGAATCGGCCGTGGCCTTAATTAAGGTACAGCCCCAGCATTTGCCTGGTGTGAAAATGGGAAACCACGGAAAACCATTTTCAGGGCTGCCGACAGTGGGGTTCGAACCTACTATCTCCCGAATACTGGATACCGGCCGCACTTAAGCGACTGCAGCTATCGAGCTCGGTGGGAAGAATGGAAGGGATAGGCAAGGAGGAGGGAAGGAAGCGGCCGTGGCCTTAAGTGAGGTACCATCCCGGCATTCGCCTGGAGGAGAAGTGGGAAACCACGGAAAACCACTTCCAGGATGGCTGAGGTGGGAATCGAACCCACCTCTACTCAGTTGACCTCCCGAGGCTGAGTGGACCCCATTCCAGCCCTCGTACCACTTTTCAAATTTCGTGGCAGAGCCGGGAATCGAACCCGGACCTCCGGGGGTGGCAGCTAATCACGCTAACCACTACACCACAGAGGCGGACTGGGATGATTATGAGAATGAATAATATTAATTGTGTTATATTTAGCAATACAGCATATGTGGTTATGTTTAGATACAAAATATTCTCGATTATGTTCTAAGACACACATCTTTTATATTACGCAGAACATTTTCAACATTTTTGGTCTAGTAAGTCAGTGTACGATGTTGTCTATGTAATTCGTATGCTATTCTATGCAACACGTCCGTGCGCAAGAATAGCGTTAGGTACTCAACAATCAATACCGTCGCGAGTCAAACCCTACAGGACCAGGGACGTTTTGTCTTCCATGCTACTTCTAAATTATTAGCCTATCGTGGACAACCGAGAGTCAACTGTATGACTGACTCGTCCATTTCAGAATTAACTCAGCCACAAGCTATTGCACGCGCAACTTCGCGCTTATTTTCACAACTTTGACGTTAAGAACATTATTAAATATTAATCTAGGCACGTACGGTCTTCGCTTTGCAAATGTACACTATCTCATTTACCGCATGCAAGCTTTGAACGAAATCGGAGCATCAAAAGTGGAAGACTTCCTTTGTAAGAGAGGATGGCTGCTAGATTACACTTTCCCCAAAAACAATAATCACCAATGAAATCACTGAGACCATCTCTGTAGTGCTATTAAATATAATCAACGATCGTCTGTGAGTACCGTCTTCTCAGCTTTGTCATAGATTCATCAACATGAGGTGTGGTATAAGGTTTATAAGATATATACAACCCTCCTCTCTCGGAGATGTACCAGCACCACTTAAGATGACCGCGAAGGAAGCCTACATATGCTTTGAAATTGTTTAAGTCGCGTGTGGAACCCTGCTCTGCCTAGTATTAAAATAAATCCATCGATTTATAGTGGCTAGTGAAAAAAATGAAAACCTACAACCTGTTTTCCAGTCATTGACCGGGTCAGGGATGTAATGAATGAAACATATATAGGCTGTTATTACAATGGGGTCGCCACTCCCAAGGTGATTTTTATTAATGAGTGATAAATGCGATGAAATTATAATGGAGAGTGTTGCTGGAATGAAATATGACAGGGAAAACCGGAGTACCCGGAGAAAAACCTGTCCTACCTCCGCTTTGTCCAGCACAAATCTCACATGGTGCCACCGGGATTTGAACCACGGTATCCAGCGGTGAGAGGCCGACGCGCTGCCGTCTGAGCCACGGAGGCTCTTTATAGTGGCTAGTAATTTCCTATTTTTAAAGCTGCCAGCAAAATGATTGTACATGTTATAAAACCACAATATTGCCCTAGTGACCGAGCCAGTGTGGTATCACGCCAAAGTCAATTGAGTTGACTTTTTTGAACACAGTTGCATTATCACTGCCATAGCTGATAAAATAGAACTGAAACTGACAGTTCATTAAGGCCTTTAGCTACAAAGGATAGATAACTGCAGTTATCTGATAGTTAGTGTTTGGTCCTGTCAGGTGATATTTTTCATTTTACACCCCTCGCTTATTGTTATCTTCATGAGGTCATGCATAACAAACATAATATAATTAGTACGTTTGTATAGAATTTCTCGATAGTCAGTTTTAATTTTAGCACCACACGGTTTTTTATATCAAAGACATTCTTCTCCCTTAATTTAGGAACTCTTTGATGTATTATGTGATATGTTGTATCATGCTGAATGGAAGGGAATATGTGATAATACTATGCGTAGGTGAATTTAACTCGTGTACATTGCTTTTCGTCGTTCGGCGTTTACCAGACAAAGATCAACTTCTGTGTATACACGTGTATACTTTGTAGATTCATGAATAAGTTTAAAAAGAATGTCGAGTGAATTGAAAGCTGGTGGATGGATAATGTGAGCAGATAAAGAGGAATTTGGCTTCCTAAAAGATCAATGAATTCGGGCAAAGGAAATAAAGCAAGCAGAATAAGTCCTTATAGACGAAATTTAGAGTTGGATTTAATACTTTCAAGGAAATAATAATAATATTGACAATAATAATAATAATAATAATAATAATAATAATAATAATAATAATAATAATAATAATAATAATAATAATAATAATAATTGTACCGGGCGGTACACCTCCACACCGCTAATTTAAAATGTGCGCCTGTTGAAACTCCTCTGCTGGAGGAAGTCTGAACTTTATATACGCTATTAATTCGCTACCTTCTCAGAAGATGTCACCACGTGGAAAATTTTGAGTTTTTGAACTGTGTCATTTTTGATGTGTTTTGTTTCGCCTGAAGTAAGAAGTGTGAACTTTCTCTCCTAGAGGACACTACGGAAGATCAACAATAGTGCACCCTAGTGCGGAGTCAAAGAACTATTTTGTTGGAGAAATTTTTATTTCAAATGTTTGTCTTTGCTAAAAAATTTTCAGTTATTGTTTAAGTTGGCTGTATACCCCTCTTTTTCCCCTTGTTTTAGATTTATCCAATCCCGAATTTCTTTTAGTAATTTCCGACCAATCCGATGTATTTCCCCCCAACTTGGATATGTTTCTGTAACCTAGCCAATAAAAAGTTTGTGGGAGGGTGTTTTCTTTCCCCTAACGCCTAGAACCTTCCGCGAGAGGATATAAACTGCTGATTTTAGGGTCTCCGGGCCACTTCTGTTCCATCTTTCAGTGTGTTAAGTACATAGCAGGGGGCGGGAAGCGCCTCTTTCTTCGGCAGCGGTCAACAACAAGGTAATGGCCGATTAATAACTTCTTTCTTTGCTAGCTCAGCAGTTTAACTTTCGGGGCGGGTTCTAAGCGTTCAACCATGTAATCTTTTCCTAAAATGTAACTACTCTTTTCATATATTCTCTTTTAAAGCTTCATACTGGGATAGAGAGTGCTAACCCTCTCGAGCTCCCACTCATATTGTTGTGAGGTGAACTTAGTTTTCTCAACCTATTCTCCGTTAACGTAAAACAAATTGTTCTCTTCTTAAGTCACCTCTTTAGTATGGGATTAGCCCTTGTATTAACGGCCTAGGGCCAAGTAGGTCTTAATCAAAGTGTATTAGGAGTGCAAGTTCGCCTCCTCTCAAATTGTTTTAGAGGTCATTTAATTAACCTGCTTTTCATTTAATAGACCTCAGTAGATTGGGTATTTCACCCCTGTGTTTATGTCCGTTGAGGACAGCTTGAAGGTGGAGTTTGGTGTGGCCTGGGAGAGGCTTAAATTAAAGAGCGAGTGGCTCTTTTGGAAACGGAGTGTTGTATGCCTCGAGGAGGCTTTACTGTGTAATTTGGAGCAAGTGCTCCAGGGTTTGATTGGGGTCTTCTGCCCCTTTGTTAAAATTTGTATATCGGAAAGTTGGGCTAGTTGCTCAAGAATTGTGAACTCAGGGCTCGAAGCCCAAATTCTGTAATCCCTGTAATTGTACATTTCAAATTGTGTTTCGGCTACTAAGTACCTGTTCTTTTGTTATCACTTAATCTTGAAAAGAAAATATAACCTTGTTAAATTTTACATTAACTTTGATTCCGTAGTTTGAGACCCATTCACGCCCGCACCTTCTTACACCTCTACCTACCACCAAAACTCGGTAACAATAATAATAATAATAATAATAATAATAATAATAATAATAATAATAATAATAATAATAATGTCGAATTTTACCAGACGTTTCCCATAACAGAGTGGTTCTTGTGGTGATTACTGTTTTAAGAGGAAGTGTCGAATAGGCAACTATCCTTTGTTACCACTAATCAGAGAGAAATCCTTCGAAAAATTAAGGTATTGGCCAAAGTAAGACAATTACCACTAAGGATGTGAAAATGAAAGACTTTCTAGGCCTCAAAAGGTGCAATACCGTAGGGGTCGGAAAAGAACAAGACTTTACCAAGGGAGGTCGGATGGGATAGATGAAGGTGAGGAGTCTGGCACAAGTAAGTGGAAAGAATGCCAGGACTCAGCTAACGGCCTCGTTGACGCCAACCCACGCTCCCAGGTTAAGAGCACTGTGGCTTCCCATAGCACGCCTGACGTGATTTTGTCGGATAACACTGAGTGTGCTACCAGATACATCTGAGATGCGTATACTGTAATTACATAGAGAGCCAAGAGTTTTGAATGTACCGCATTCAGGAGATAGTGAGTCGAATTCCACTCTCGTCAGTCCAGAATATGTTTTTCCGTGGTTTCCCATTTTCACACCAGGCAAATATTGGGCTGTACCTGAAAAAAGTTTGGACTGACCTTTAAAATCCGTCTTTATTCAGTCGTCCCACCAATCTTATAGTTTTCAGAGGCACACAACTGATCCGCCGAGGTGGCCGATTTCAAGGTAAGAAGCACAGAAATAGAAGTCAGTGACCTACGAGAGATTGAGGTATTATAGATGTGTTCATTTCGTTCACAGAGAATTACTGACTAAACGCTGTAAGGTAACACAGTCTATAAAGTATTGTGTAAATGTAAGCGTGTACGTACTGAACATTTTCTGCTCAAATGACTTCATAGACTAAAGTAAGAATTTGATAGTGCTACCATTATCTGTCATTTTAAAATTAGTAGGCTCTTTCTCGTTAAGACGCCATGAAGAATGTGGCATTATGTAGAATTTATTTTAATTGGTACTGTATTATACTTGATTCATACCAGGACACTCAGTCCTGCCTCAAATAAGTCATAGTAAAGCTGGAAAATTCATACAGTTGCATACTTTAAGTTAATGACCTTGTTTGCATGAAGCTTATGTTCTTTATGTTTTGTGACAAAATATTAAATGTAAGGTAGGGTAGGTTTTGCATATAATGCGTATTTTAGAGGTTCATGGCGGATAAATATTTGTTTTGCGTATTTACTAACTCTTGTATCTAAAGAAACACATTCATTTTAACGAAAAATTCATAATAGGTGCAAAGTTCATTGCACAAGCTGTCTTCTCACAAGAGAAAGTAATTTCCTGCGTTTCTTTGGAAATTTATTGACTTTGTCCCAGCCTACGTTGAAATGACCAGGAATATTGTGGCTATATGGTGAGAAAAGGCGATAAGATGGTACTCCTTATGGCAAATGATGCTGCGCCTTGTTTCTTAATATGGTGAAGTTGAGTTCTCTGCTACTGTCTGATTGGCGACACCATCTAACAGTAGAAAAATCTTCACAAAATTCTTGTAACATTCTGTGCTCTTATTGCCAAATAAATTGAGTGGATTAACGAAATCTATTTTTAATTTCCATAAACCTTATTTCAATCTGTACCAGAAAAATGTGAATACGTTTTCAAAGTAATTTTTTTTAAACACATACTGCATATTTTAAGTATTTCTATGCATGTTTCTATTTACTTTGGGCATGTTTGCATGCATATTTCGGGATTAAAATAACCACTTACTGCAATTACATGTTTAAACTAAAAATTAACAAGTACATGACTAATATTATTCTAATAATAATAATAATAATAATAATAATAATAATAATAATAATAATAATAATAATAATAATAATTCATCATCAGAAAGACGATCCTCCTAAAACTAATCCCAATACATAGTTATAATCTAGGTAAAATATCATTTGAACATTCACAATAATTTTCTAGAAGTAGCCCTAATGAATGATAGTCTAAGAACAAAAATACTGTACTTAACATTTCACTTGCACATTCATATCTCGATTATCTCATAAGTTAGTTTGATGAATCAAGCAATAACCTTTGGCAATCTATCTTAAATGTCATAACCCTGTAGGTTTACTTATCACATCAGCAGCTCCTGATCGTATTGGTATGTGTACTAATTCATGTTTTTCTTTTTTACGTCTCGCTGATACAACGAAGTTTTTTCAGTGACTCAAGGATGGAGAAGGCTAGGATTGGTAAGGTAGAGGTCATGGCGTTAAATAAGGTACAGCCCCATCATTTGCATGGTGTGAAAATTTATCCAATGATGAATCGTCGTTGCGTCTAGAAAAACCGCTATGTGATAATATTTCAGTTTAGAATTCGGACAAGAAAGGTTCTGTCATTTAAGGTTCAATATTGCATGAACTCTACAAACGAATTTTCGTTCTGTGATACATGTGCTGCCGGTCAGGCGCAACTACGACTATCTAGGTGACCGACACCACTGCCAGCTCTTCTAAAGACGCAGAGTAGCAGTTCACTCTTCTCTCGAGGGACAGTATGTTAGTTTCAGTATCAGGAACGAGTGTGTAACAGTGCAAACAAACACAGAATTGGAGCTGAATCTTTTATTTGATGTGTAGCTCTAAAGTGTTTCCACTTGTAACTTAATTAAGTTACAATAATCGTTTCAAAGACTGATAACTTACATATCGACATCAGATGTAGTTTCCCAATGCACATTTAGTCAGCTTACGTCTAGTAAATCCATAGTCGATCAATTGAATTCGGGTTAATCTCTTATCTAACAAATTTGCTGAGCTGATGAAATTTTTTCTTCTTGTTTCATATAAGGAGTTAAGTCTCCTTTGTCAATAGCCTCATGCACTTAGTGTACGTGGAGTCTGTAGGATATTCTGCGTATGTGTGGTGTCTCTACTAAATTGCATTCGCATAATTGGAGATTGGATTACGGTGGTAGAAGTCGGCATTTCTTTGGTCATGAAAGGGAGGGAGGGGCTTAAAAAGAAGACTTTTAAGACGGTAATAAACGTTTACTTGGTGGGTGCTAGAAATCATGGCCAATTTAACATCGTTTTTGTCCTTCAGTCTGTCTTAATTTTGACATAACCAGGAATAATAATAATAATAATAATAATAATAATAATAATAATAATAATAATAATAATAATAATAATAATAATAATAATAATATACTACGAAAAATTCTAGGCCCCAAATTCCATAATAACGAACTTTCACACATCAGCAATGAAACCCTGTGTAGAAAATCAGAAAGGATTTCCGACAAAATAAGGAAAAGGAGAATTGACTTCTATGGCCACATCCTAAGAATGGATCCGAAAATAATCTTCGACTATTTCCGTAATAAGAAAACCAAGCCGAACTGGTTTAAGGAAACTGAGAAGGACCTACAAGAATTCCAAACAGAAGAGATGCTTGTAGATGGATATGCGAAAAAAAAGTCAAAGAGAAAATAATGAGGTTTCAGGAAAGGGTGAAGCCAAAACGACTATACAGAATTTCTGAAGAAGAGAGGAAGACAAGATCTGAAAGAATGAAAAAGTACTGGGAGGACAGGAAAACACGACTCACTAACCATTGATAGATCTATCGTACCCCAAAGAGGGCGAAACGGACAATAATAATAATAATAATAATAATAATAATAATAATAATAATAATAATAATAATAATAATAATAATATGGCGATTCCAATTTTATGGTCGCTTATATATAATGGATAATAATTGGCTAACAAGGACAATTTTAAACTTAGCATTTTCAATGAAATATCACATAATCGGCTAAAAGAGATCAGCGGAGACTTAAATGAAACTGACATTAATGAAGAAACCACTCAAGATAGAATAACATTCTGAACCTTAATTCACAAACACAAATTTTCTGTAAAGCCCACCCGACTAAATACAGAATGGACAGAACAACGTAAAAAGTAACACAGCGGGAGGATGAAGAGATATTGGGAAGAGAAGAAGATTAACAAACAAGTGCAAATAAGTACAATTGCGCTCCTTAACTCGGCATAACGAATTAATAATAATAATTAATAATAATAATAATGGTTTTACATCCCACTAACCAATTCGGGGACGTCGACGTGCCAGAAATTTATCCCGTAGGAGTTCTTATACACGTCAATAAATCTATAAACACGAACATTCGAGGAATTTCAGATATCACAGATTCAGGATCGAAAATCCTACTTAGGCTTAGAAAGCCAGCACACTACCGTCTGATCCACTCATTTTGGCCCAGGGAAGAGTCTTAAGAAAAGGAATGGTCATGACGGGTGGGAAGATGATTCCTAATTCAGGAAAGTCAGAAAAGATGGTCAGGTTGGAAAAAGTTACCGAAGGAGTGTGTCTGTAGCGGTAGTACTGCGAAGCTTAGCCATGATTTCATGATAACCACACACTCTAAAGGGTGTCGTTCTGGTCAGTAGTGACTTTGGAGCAGTAAAAGAAATCAGACAACTGTACAAAAGTGCAGAGCACTTTCCACTAGGATGGCTACATTTTCTTTCCTGTTTTAAATACAGAGCTTAAGGCTAGAAGCATATCATCCCCTCATTCCACCCCAAGTTTTCAAAGTACATCCCATCACAGTCGTTGACAAATGAATAACATAATTTACACGTTTATCCTGGTAGCTCTTTTTTTATTCTCCCCCCTGTATTCATCCCTACCTGCATGTAATGCTCCACAGCTCAAATGGGGATGAATGCAGCCGTACGTACGTTTCGCTTAAATAATGTAGCCAACCACTCATATGCTCCCCGAGCTTGCTCCGAGCTATTTGATTTTGGATTCCTCTTTTAACCTTGTACTCGTAAAGGGTTGTAAAAACAGAAGCAGCTTGAAACAATCACAAAGATAAACAAAAAAATAATCCTACGCATGTTCGTTTCTAAAACTTTGTGTTATTTCTCAACGAAACTGTATATTTACTTTCCTAGATCAGAGAAAAAATTTAACAGGTAAACATGTACTGATATTATGTTTATTCTGAAATTTTAAAGGTTTCAGAGGGAAATGAAAGGCAAAACAATGTTATTGTTACTTGCAGTTCCATGGCTTAAAAAAATACTTCATTCGGTTATCAAATACCAGATCGTCTTCACCAACATTATTACTGTTTCGATAATACAATATATCTTATGGTTCTGCCATGGAATCGCCTTTGGCACCAGACATCGCTAATTTGTTTGTGAAGAATTCTGAAGAGTGCTGTTTTCAAAATTCAATATGACTAAGATTTGTCGCTGACTCATTTGTTATTTCGCTCGTAGTAAACACAATTTATTCAGATTTCTGGATCACTTGAACAGCTAACATTCAAACATTAAATTAACCACAGAAACAGAGCGTGAAAGATGTTTGCCCGATCTGGGATGTTTTGGTTTCTAGTAAATCTGATGGAAATTAGGTCATTCGGTTTACCATAAACCCACCCATAGTAATAAATGTCTTCGTGGGTCCCCTCACCACCATCCTTGCCAAAATCAAGCTGTGCTTTAGCACTCTTACCAGCCGAGCAAGGAGAATAAGTTGAGAGGAGGAATTGTTACGACTGGTGGTAAGATGAAAGACTGCTTTAATTCCAGGCAGTCAGAAAGGAATGCCAGATTTGGAAAAGTAATTGAAGGAGTGTCCCTGTAGCTGTAGTACAAGAAACAGTTAAATTGAGTTCCTAACCAGAATATTCCTGAGTAATCCGCTAGTAAATGAAATATATTTTATTCGGGAGATAGTGGGTTCGAGTTCCACTGTCGACAGCCCTGAAGATGGTTTTCCGTGGTTTTCTACTTTCACACCAGGCGAATTCTCCTTTGATGAATTTGACCGTCTTGCCATACGTACTGTCTGTCACGGATAGGCACAATATCAAAACGTTCGTTATGCCTAATATCATCGAAGGTAATTGTTTTTGATTGTTTAAGATCCTATTGGTTTAATAATTGCGTTGTAATTAGTATGATTTCTTGTTCCTGTGGAACTGTTTATGTTGATTAAGCATATAGGAAGGTACAACGAGGGTCATGGAACCTCGTAGGCACTTACGTCTTTCCAATCCAAAGATGTCTACTGTAGCAGAGAAAGCCGTACACAATGACGATCAAATCATATTTGATGTAACATCTGTCGTTTATAAGGATAAATGTTTTACACCTAGAATCACTCATGAGGCAATAATTTTAACAAAGGGGACGGCTATATACTGAGTAGATCATGGCTGCCCTCCACAGTTAAGTCGTCACAACTATTCTCCTTGACTATGGAGGCCCTGGAAGAAACTACACTTCTAACAGGGTGTTGTTTTGCGTCAAGTTACCATGGACTGAAGATTGTCATTTATTGGCTTTTTCATTTCTATGAAGATGATCTTGGAAATAAGATCGAAACGCGACAGTGAGCAATAAATGTAACACAACGTAATATCTGCAAAATATTATTATTATTAATAATTGTGTTTGTTGGTGATCGCTATTTTTGACTTAAAGGGCTTAATTTATTCAGACACAGCATCCAATATTATGTACAGTTGGGAGCAAAACAACTGGTTCATATAGAACGATGATGCAGTTTGACAGTGAAGTGATTAAACACCTGCGCCTTCTCCAGCGCCAACCTTCTTTCATGCTTCTAGCAACATGATTGACAAGTTACTTATTTCACCCCAAATTGTGAGCACTTCGCACCCCTCTCTCTACAAGGTCGTGTCTCTAATTATACGCCATTGTGCTGGTCCCATCTCCTTATTTTCTCCAATCACAGCAAATTTCACTAAGGGCTCAAATACGTCAGCCTCGTGTCGGTAGATTTACTGGCACGTAAAAGAACTCCTGCGGAACTAAATTTTAGCACCTCGGCGTCTCCGAAAACCGTAAAAGAGTAGTAAGTGGGACGTAAAGCAAATAACAGTATTAATTTCACTAAGGGAGGCTATTTTTGTTTCATTATTAATTGTACACTCAATTTAACAACGTTCATTGCTCTGTATTTATTTCTTCGTATTTACTTCAAGCCAGTCATAAAGCGAAGCAATATTGGCTGGGTGCTAATTAGGTAAATGCGGAAATCCCACGGAAGGAAAAACACTACTTCTATCTACGGGCGTGGGCAAGATTTTCTGCACGCAAATGTTATTAACCATTAATATTTTCTCTCTAATATATTTACAACTTATGATGTGGCCTCTACTTGTTTATGAACTTCCCTTATTTTGCTCTTAGTGACAGTGCCTGATTGGCGTATGCTGAAAGGAATGTTATAAATTCACAACAGTTTACAAATTGTCATTCTCCAGCCTAATCTATTTGATAAAACAAATATTATCGGCCTCTGTGGTGTAGTGATTCGTGTGATTAGCTGCCACCCTGGAGGCCCGATTTTGATTCTCGGCTTTGCCACGAAATTTGAAAAGTGGTATGAGGGCTGGAACGGGCTCCACTCAGTACCGAGAGGCCAACTGAGTAGAAGTGGGTTCGATTCCCACTTCAGCCATCCTCAAAGTGGGTTTTCGTGGTTTCCCACTTCTCTTCCAGGCAAATGACGAGATGGCACCCTACGTATGGCCACTGCCATCCCCTTCCCTCTTCCAAGTCTATCCCTTCCAATCTTTACATCCCCCCACGAGGTCCCTGTTCAGCATAGCAGTTGAGGCGGCCTGAGCGAGGTACTGGTCTTCCTTCCCAGTTGTATCCCCCAATCCAATGGCTCTCGCTCCAGGACACTTCCTTTGAGGCGTTAGACGGGGGGTCCCTCGCTGAGTCCGAGGAAAACCAACCATGGAATGTAAACGGATCATAAAAGGTAGAAAATCTACTACTATTATTATTATTGTTATTATTATTATCATTATTATTATTATTATTATTATTATTATTATTATTATTATTATTATTAATAAGCACTTATGCATGGTAATGAATGGTGTGAAAGTGTCAATACTAGCTGAACTGGGTGGGAATCGAACTTTGAGCGTACCGTAGTTTCTCATTTCTTTCGTAAAATACTGTATTTCTGAAAATTGATTGGAGATCAACGTGTTGCAAACTGAAAGGAGTGGACTTGGTATTTTATGACATTTGGAACATCAAACATGAGTAGGCTTCGTGTGTTTACGACCAAAAAGGAACAAATAACATGAGCTTAAAGCTAAGTATGACCTCAAAATGACAAAATATGACCAATGATATAAATGCCCTGTCATTTAATAACTGCTTAATTACACACAATTACTACATGAATTTTATTCATCATTAAATATTTCATTTATTTTGATTTTATATCATATTTCCATCAGCAATTAGTTATCTATATAAATAGAATCGTAACGTCCGTGTGTCTGTACATTGACTACTTTGGCGAAATATTTATTCAGTTAACCGTTTCAGGTGTAATTATGACCATCTACATATTTTTTAGTTTTGGTGTCTGTCTGTTTGTTTGTCTGCTTGTTTGTCTGAATTCTTATAACTTGAAAACTACTGGATATATATATTTTACCAAACTTCATATTTAGAATACACCTGTCCTTGGGTAGGTTTTAGGGCCAATATTGTTCCTAATCCCTGAATTGACTAGAGGATTATACGGAACCGGAACCTTGATTTTGCCCCACAAAATGTACACAACCAAACTTAATGGATATCTACCTGCCTTAATGGAAATAAATTTCTAAAACTTTTCTCATGTGCATCATTTCGACACGAGGATTAATAAGGGAGAAAGGCCCTATCATTAACGGACCGTTTTTCCGTCTAATTTCCAGCGGACTTTTTTTAAAGCTTTTTTTCGATTTGTCTGTTCGTCCATTTATTGAGTTATTGTAACTAGGAAATTGCTGTACATATTTCTACCAAACTTTATATCTGTCCTTGGGTAGGTATTAGGGTCAATATTAATTCAAAATCCCGGATTGCTCTTGGGGCTTTATTGGAAGCCGAAACAGTGATTTTTCTTTCCCACAAAACATACATGACCAGCCTTAATGGAGAACTACCTGCCTTAAGGGAAATCAATTTCTAAAATTTTATTTCTCATGTGCACATTTTAGGTAGGAGGAAAACAAGGGATTTATCATTAATGGACTGTTTTACAGGCTGCCATGCCATTTCAAGTTTTGTTAAATGGTTTAATTAAAGAGACGTTTTACTCTTTTCGATAGAATAGACGATAAGGGAGGTTATCATCAACGATTGGTTTCATGATTCTTCAGCCGCAGTGCCACTCCCAGTTTCAGATGAATAACAATGGGGAGAATTACGCACAACTTCGGACCAAGAACTGCATCGTTCAATAAACACTTTGATCTATTCCATTCTGTCTCAACTTTGCTCAGCTTTATCGTACTTCACGTTACAGCCACGTGCTTTCGTAATAGAATATCAGTTTAACATGCCGTATTAAACGTATGAATACAGGAATGTACCTTCGAATAAATTCATTAAGGAATCGTGAAACGTATGAATACAGGCATGTACCTTTGAATAAATTCATTAAGGAATCGTGAAACAGATTACCAAATCCCGTGCGAAGAACAAAACTGGTGGAATAAATACACAGGTTGTTTTCTTAATATTTTCATATGTTGCTTTACGACGCACCGTCACAGATAGGTCTTATCGTGACGATTGGAAAGGAAAGGGCTAGAAGTGGGAGGGAAGCGGCCGTGGCCTTAATTATGGTACAGGCCCAGCATTTGCCTGGTGTGAAAATGGTAAATGACGGAAAACCACCTTCAGGGAAGCCGACAGTGGGGTTCGAAGCCACTATATTTCGAGTGCCAACTCACAGCTACGGGCCCCTAACCGCACAGCCAACTTGCTCTGTGAGACGGTTGTAAATTGTCCTCAGTCTCGTATAATTATCTGATAATCTGCAAAGAGTGACACGTGATAATCATAATAGTATAATAATAATAATAATAATAATAATAATAACAATAATAATAATAATAATAATAATAATAATAATAATAATAATAATAATAATAATAATTGTACCGGGCGGTACACCTCCACGCCGCTAATTTAAAATGTGCGCCAATTGAAACTCCTCTGCTGGAGGAAGTCTGAACTTTATTGACGGTATTAATTTTCAAGTTTCTCAGAAGATGTCACTACGTGGAAAATTTGGAGTTTTTGAACTGTGTCATTTTCGACGTATTTTTGTTTTGCTTGTAGTAAGAAGTGTGAACTTTCTCTTCTAGAGGACACTACTGAAGATCAACAATAGTGCACCCTAGTGCGGAGTGAAAGAACTGTTTTTTTTTGGAGAAAATTTAATTTCAGAAGTTTGTTCTTTGCTAAATTTCTTTCAGTCATTGTTTAAGTTGGCAATAGTAACCCTTTCTTTCCCCTTGTTTTGTATTTAGCCAATCCCGAATTTCTTTAATTAATTTCTGACCAATCTGATGTATCTTCCCCCAACTGGGATATGTTGCTGTACCCTACCCAATAAAGTGATTGTGGGCGGGTGTTCTCATTCCCCTAACGCCTCGAACTTTCCGCGAGAGTATATAAACTGCTGATTTTAGGGTCTCCGGGCCACTTCTGTTCCATCTTTCAGTGTGTAAAGTACATAGCAGGGGGCGGGAAGCGCCTCTTTCTTCGGCGACAGTCAACAACCAGGTAATGGCCGATTAATTACTTCTTTTCTTGCTTGCTCAGCAGTTTAACTCTCGGGGCGGGTCCGAAGTTTTCCCATTATGTAACCTTCCGTAAAATGTAAAGAAACTTGTATCTATTCTATCTTCTAAACTACATATTGGGATAGAGAGTGCTTAACCCTCTCGAGCTCCCACTCATATTGCTTTGAGGTGAACTTATTTTCTCAACCTATTCTTACTTAACATTATGTAAATTTGTTTCTTTTCTAAAGTCACCTTCGTAGTATGGGATTAGCCCTTGCATCAGTGGCCTAGAGCCAAATTAGGTTTTGAAACCAATGCATTAGGAGTGCAGATTGCCTCCTCTCAAATTGTTATTTTAGAGGTCATGTAATTACCCTTTTTCATTTAATAGACCTCAGTAGGTTGGGTATTTTACCCCTGTGTCTATGTCCAGAGAGGACAACTTGAAGGTGGAGTTTGGTGTGGCCTTTGAGAGGCTTAAAGTTGAGAGCGAGTGGCTCTTTTTCGAAAATTGAGTGTTGTATGCCTCGAGGAGGCTTTTCTGTGTAATTTGGAGCAAGTGCTCTGGAACATGAATGGGGTTTTCGGCCCCTCTGGTAAAACTTATTTTGGAGTAAAGTTGGGCTAATTGCCCTAGAAATGTGAATTCGGAGCTCGAAGCCCAAATACTGTAAATACTGTAATTGCACCCTTTGTTGCCTTGCTACTCTGTACCTGCCGTAATTGTTATTTCTTAATTTTGAAAAGAAAATATAACCTTGTTAAATTTTAAATTAATTTTACTTTCGTAGATTGAGACCTATTCACCACCCCGCACCTTCTTTCACGCATAACTACCGCAAAAACACGGTAACAATAATAATAATAATAATAATAATAATAATAATAATAATAATAATAATGTTATTGGTTTCACGGCCCACTAACTAATTTTATGGTTTGCTGAGTCACCGAGGAGTCAGAATTTTTCCCATATGGAGATTATTGTATGTTTTGGTAAATTAACCGACACGTGACCAGCGTATTTGGGCACTCAACCGGGTTGGAAGCCGCTAACTTGGGCTCAGAAGGCCAGCCTCTATCGTCTGAGCTATTCCGCTCGGTATTAGCCTTCCCCCTGTGGGTGGGGGAGGTGGAATAACACAATCGATATCCCCCTCCTCTCGTAATAGGCGACTAAAAGGAGCCCCAAGGTCTCTCAACTTGAAATGACGACTATGGAGCCGTTAGCTGAGTCCTGGCATTGCTTCTATTTACTTGTGCCAGGTTTCTCACTTTCGTCTCACCTATCAGACCTCCTTTGGTCAACTCCTGTTCCTTTCCGAACCAGAAGCTGTTGGATCATTCGAGGGCAAGGAAGTCTTTCATTTTCACGCCCTTCGTGGCCCTTGTCTCTCTTTTTTCGAAGAGTCGGATCCCTTCCAGTTTTTTCTCTGATTAGTGTTATATAGAGGATAGTTGCCTAGTTGTACTTCCTCTTAAAGCAACAATCACCACCACCACCACCACCACCACTGGCCTTAGCCTACCGAACGACCGCTACTCAGTCCGAAAGCTGTCGACCATAAGGTGACGTGTGATTTTATTTTCTTTTGCTAGTGGCTTTACGTCGCACCGACACAGATAGGTCTTATGGCGACGATGAGACAGGAAAGGACTAGGAATTTGAAGGAAACGGCCCTGGCCTTAATTGAGGTACAGCCACAGCATTTGCCTGGTGTGAAAATGGGAAACAACGGAAAACCATCTTCAGGGTTGCCGACAGTGGGATTAGAACCCACTATATCTCGCATGCAAGCACTCCTAACCGCACGGCGAACTCGTCCGGTGATGTGTAATTAGCGCGACGAATCCTCTTGGCTGTTATTCATGGCTTTTTAATGCGCGGCCGCTATCTCACCGTCAGATAGCTCCTGAATTGTTCTCGTTCACGTTGAGTGGACCTCGAACCAACCCTTAGATTCAGGGAAGAATCCTTGAACTGGGGAAGAATAGAACTCTCGGTCACCTGGAAACAGAAGGGCTCATTACCGCTAGACAGTGGGACCGGTAACAGTTAACATAGCATTAAGGAATATTCCAGTATCAGACCACTGTTTCCACTTCCTCACATTTGTATACACAGTAACATGTGCAGGTGACATACTACAGTCATGATTAATAACACGAACGAATTGATAAGGCTGAATATAGCGCACTGTATGAGATCATTCTTTTAAAGTTTTTCATCTTAACAGACAAGCTGCTCCTTCAAACAGTGAAGACGGCTCTAATGGATAGGGGTAGGTGAGAAATGAGTGATGGTAATTTTAATGCAAATGGATGTTGAAACAGGTGTAAATAAAAGAGCAGTCACAGGGTGTCATTAAAGTCCGCCAGCCCTAGCAATCATGTGGTAAAGTAGGTTAGGGTAAGTTGGGGTTAGTGTGTACACAGTACAGGGGCGCGATAATGGCTCTATCGTGCGCTAGCTCTGACAAATGAGCCCTGCGATAACTGCCCACACAGCTCCTACTTGTTGTTCCTTCACTTAAAATGAGAAGATGTGAAAAATTCGACTGAAAAACGTGTTAAGGAGAACATTCCACACACACACACACACACACACACACACACACACACACACACACACACACACACATTCTATGCTGGATAAGGAACGAATACAAGTGAATCACAATCATTCCTCTAACGAACGTTGTCACATCCCAGAGTGTGACAGAATCACGTCGTTAGGGAAAAAATATGCGCAGGCCATCGAAGCTATTGCTTTTTCCTAATAAAACCAAACTTCCGAGTTTTTGAGACACAGACGCATTTTGATAATTTACCTTATTTCATATAACTGGTCACTTAATAGCTTATGGCATTAAACATTCCTGTAATACTGCTCTGAAATAATACTAAACTGATGAGGTGACTATTATACAGGGTGGTCGAAAAAAACGTGAAACGTGTATATGAGCAATAGAGGTCTGATCATACTGATAAATCATTTTAAAAAATTAATTCGATATATCTCGCCGCTATCACTGCTGCTGCTGAAGTTAGCCAATCAGATCGCTTCACCGGCGAACTGAAATGAGTTCTGTGAGCCAGTGTTGGTATATCTGGACGTGGCTTACGACCGACTTGGGAGCTCCAACGGAAAGAAACAACATCGCCAGGGAAGGGATTTCAACATGGACCTCCGAGCTGACAGGATCACACCTTAGCAAGTAACACCAGCTGAAACCTATAGCGCTCATTCCTCAGCATGGCCCTCAAGCCGATATTAAGCCAATTGCAGACTTGGCAACATGTCCTCGCAAAGCCCATTTGAATTCGACCGTGAAGCGAACGGATTGGCTAACTTCAGCTGCTGATAAAATTACAATGGCGCGAGATCCCTAATTATTTTTTCAAAATTATTTATGAATATCATCAAACCTCAAACACACACTCGGTTTACTCGTCTCTAACCACCCTGTATATACACTAGAGTTTCGGTATTTCGAGTCTTGATAGTCTGACATGCCAATAAGTCCGAGTTAAAAAATTTGAATTATTGAAAATCCACAGCCTTTTTCCAGTCATTTGACCGGGTCAGGAATGGAATGAATGAAACTCCCATCTAGTGGCGAGGATAGGAATTGTGCCGGTGCCGAAGCCTGTCGCACTCCTCTGGCGCAATGATTAATGGCAGCCAGACGAAATGATATTGGAGTGTGTTGCTGGAATGAAATATGATAGGGAAAACCAGAGTACCCGGAGAAAAATCTGTCTCACCTCCGCTTTGTCCAGTACAAATCTCACATGGAGTGGCCGGGATTTGAACCACGGAACCTAGTGGTGAGTGGCCAGCGCGCTGTCGCCTGAGCCACGGAGGCTCAAAAATTTGAATTATTAAAAATAATAAATTGCCAGTTTTCAGTGCGCGAGTGCCGTATACGCGGTTAAAGTTGAATACATCGTACGGAGGGATTCTGAAGTAAATAATATGTAATCGTCGCTTCACCGGTAAAAGGTTGTATCCCACAATACTCTTCCTATCCATTATTCTCCTTAAGACTGGTTACGCCTCCTAGCCACATATGGATACGCAGTCCATCAGAACAATGTCCGTTGTGTTCGTTTTCCTATGTCGACGATTAAACGAAAATGAACCTTACATGCATTGTACACTAGGAGTGCGTAAATACGTAATGCAAACGTACATTCCTACAGTACGGTACTGTAAGGTTCATTTACCTTTACACATGGGCATAGGAAAATGAACACAACAAAATTTGTTCTGATGGACTGCATATCCATACGTGGCTGGGAGGCGTGACCAGTCTTAAGGAGAATAATTGATAGGAAGAGCTTTGTGGAATACAACCTTTTACCGGTCGAGCGACGTAATTGTAAAATGTACTATTATCAATACAACATGCAAAATATTCCTGTTCTGATATGGGTTACAGACTACCTGGATAAAGCCCGGCTCCGTAGCTGAATAGTTACCGTGCTGACGTTTGTTCATAGGGGTCGCGGGTTCGATTCCGGGCAGAGTCAGGAATTTAATCATAATTGGTTACTTTCTCTGGCACAGGGCTGGGTGTATGTGTCGTGTTCATCATCATTTCATTCTCGTCACGACGCGCAGGTCGCCTACGGGAATCAAATCAAAAGACTTGCACCTGGCGAGCCGAACATGTCCTCGGACACTCCCGGCACTAAAAGCCATACGCCATTTCAATTTTTACCTGGATAAAAATTTCCACTTTCCTCTTTTTTGTTTTGTTTTTGATAACATTTTGTTCATTATGACATAAATATGTCATCCGAAAATTTTCCTGACGTGACATTACACGACAAAATGTGTAACGAAAGTGACGTCACAAAGTGTTTTACCTAGCGACAGTGACCTTGAGAGATGCATGGGATGTAGGTTTGTACTTAACCCTCTTGGAGCTAAGAGCCGATCTGGTCGGCCACTCCCCATCAGCTGGAAGAGGCCAGAGCTCCGCCTCCACTCTACTCTGTAAAGTGCCAGGCCGTTTTCTGTGGAAACACATGTATTTTAAAATTCGCGTATATCTGCCGGTTTATAGCAAATACCGGCATGAAATTTTCTACATATCGACTACGTAGAATAAGAAACTCGTTTGGAGAGATATAAAGAGTCAAATACGTTTTATTGTTGATTTATAGTTGTCGATAACGTTTATTTTTAGGAAGAGAAAAATATTTTCCCACTTTCTCCCTCAATATCTACTTTGAAAAAAATAATTTACGATACAAAAGAATATACGTAATTATGTATAATGTATTTCTAAATACAATTCTATAGAATAACTAATGTGAACGAGAAAAATAAATACGTAAAAAATAAAAATTCTAACCTATGGCACTAGTAAAAACAAGACAATTTTACTCACCGATAAAATTCGCGTGTATGTATCGATGTTTGGCAAATACTGACAACAATTTTTTTACGTGCGGACAATACAGTATTAAAATAATTCTGAATTATTAAATAAGTGTTGAAATAGATGGCACTAGTTTAAGATACGTAGTGTAGTTGCGCAGCCAACTAGATCTACGGTGCATGAAGTCGGTCATGGTAGTACAAATATTCAGAAGGATGGCCTCTCTCTTACAGAACAAACTGTAGAACTAATATGTAACACCACAGCCTCCTCCTTAGGATGTATCTTACGGCTGGGGGTCGCATCAAATTTAGCAGTCGTTCATGGCCGACAAGTTAAAAGTGTTTTCTTTTTTAAAAATCTCCATTCCGACTCTCTGTGGAATTATTGATTCCAAACTATCCAGGTAGGTTGTCTTACAAGGCAGATAGTGAATATTTAGTACCAATTCTGTACGATAATAGAAAATACTCATTTTGGAAGTTCAGATTTTACCCAGATGACTCCTTCATTTCGGAACCTCTATTTGAATTTTCGATCACGAAGTATTGTTGCGCACCTGTTGCTTACTAGGCCTACGGATGTTTGTCTGGACAGAGGATAGATGAGCTCGTGATCGAGTTTATTCCTGCTGATTATGGTAGGGCCCTGAATATATAGGACATAAAAGTAATATCCTATTTCAGAAAAACATTGTAGTCGAAAATGTGATGTTTGTAGCTCAGGTAATATTTAATGATGAACGACTTGTGGCTTTGCAGACGTCTTTTGCAATATTTTCCAGTGTGAAAACGTTCGTTTCTTCCATACAACTTGCGCATGTATACTACCTGAAATTGCACTGCAGTGATGTATTTAAAATTGCTTCTTACATACTACGTATCTATTCTTGTTGTATGTCCGGCGCTCCCTTCTCGCTCCGCCAGCCAGCTACACGCGCGCCAGTGTGTCATTCTTCTAGCCTCGACGCGCAGCCCTCAGTGCGCGTGCCTGGACCGTCGTGTGTGTACTATAAAGAGGAACTCCCAGCCTGTCCAGATGCCCACTTGCCCCGGTGTCCAGCTCCAGAATACACCTTACGTCGAGCACGGAGGCTACTCCTCTTGAAAATGTGCTTCGGCCAGGTGGACTGAATTTCTGGCAGTACGAGGTCTCACCTCTGGCCACCGCTCCTCTTGCCTATTCCTCTGCACATGTCCAGTCATATTATTACATGCCGTATATTTCCCTACTTACTGCAAGCTCCCTTGGTTTCGCTAAGTAAGAATTCTTCCAACATTGAACTTGCTTTTATGAACTCAGCAAGGAAGGACTTTCAAAGACATTTATGTCAGTGCTTCGGATAGTTTTCGACTATCAACTTTTCATATCACAAAGACTATCTTTTCGAGATAGTAGTGGATGTAAATACTGCAAACTTGTATATAGTGTACAAAAGATAGACTCTTTCTCAAGATTCCTAATTCATTTTGCTTCAAGTTAAATTTCAGTGTTTTGTAAATCTCAACCTTGGTTACAACAGTTCTGGCATAAATAAACCTATAATTTTATCTGTTCACTTCATTATTTTCCCTCATACTTCGCTTTTATCGGAGTAGGTACATACAAATCGAACGTAGGTTCAATTCAATGTTTGATTGTTTGTAGGTTTATTATAGAAGTATTTTGAGACAAGGGCTAAAAGGAAATCATCGAATCTCGGTATTCTAGTTCACGGATGTCCTAGTTGTGTACTAGGCTACATATTGTTCGATTCAGTGGCATAGCAATATCACAGGGGTAAAATGGGAAATGTAATATTTGTACGTTAGTATTAACTGCATCAAAACTTGTGCACTTATGATTTCCGATATTTCATACGTTTTTACCGTACGGAGAATAATATGGAAGAAATTCGTGATTATCACATTCCACAAACTTACAAAGAAAAATCTTCAGAAATAATAGTTTTATCTTAAATGTCTTAAACTTTCTTCAATTTATACTACTTATTTCTGGGGACATTGGTGCTACTGAGGAAAGAATCGCATAACAATAATTATAGAAACAGTATTTTAAAACTTCCCTATCTCGTAAATTTTTACCACGTTTGTTATAAAAAAACATTCAGAAATTTAGATTTTTGTACTCATTCCATCAACTTCGAGCATCACTCGCATGGAAATATTGCACTGTCATCATACCTGGCCGAGGCGGTAAAAGCGTGCTCGGTTCACCCGGAAGGACGTAGATTCGATTCCCTGTCAGAAAGTCGAAAAATTTAAGAAACGAGATTTCCACTTCCGGAGGTGCACATGGCCCTGAAGTACACTCAGCCTGCACCAAAAATGAGTAACAGGTAAATTCTTGGGGGCAAAGGCGGCCGGGTGTAGAACTAACCGCTATAAACCACCAAGTGCCGAGGTTACGGACAGTGGAAGCCTTTACCTTCCACCCCTCCATGGGCCTTCATGGCCTGTACGGAGATGACTTTGCATCATAGTAACGAATTAATTGGCAATGGTGGTGGTTGCTGTCCTCTCCACTAGGACATCAACATCTCCTGGCACTCTACTAACTTCTTCCAGTCCCAACTGTTTTCGTTTTGCAACACCTGGACAGAGGGCTGGAGAGGGGGGTGTGATTGTGGGGTTCGCCTTGCATGGCCGGTCCGACAACTAATACTAGCAGACCATCAGAAAGACCACTAGATTGTCATTTCACCTAAACAGATCGGAAACGTGTAAAAAAAAAAAAAAAAAAAAAAAAAAGAATTTGGGCAAAAATGTTTGTGAGTTACGACATTCAATAATTCTCCAATAATTGATAGTACGGCTAGTTATATATTATTATTATTATTATTATTATTATTATTATTATTATTATTATTATTATTATTATTATTATTATTATTATTATTATTATTATTATAACTTGTTTGACAGAAGATATAGGGTAAATTGAGGAACTTTTGTGAGAAATCTTTGAGTAGGTAGGCCTACAAAGTGTAATGTGCCTACTAGACCGGTGCAAGTACGAGTAGGTAGGGGCATATGTTGAGAACTTAGGAAACTAGTAGTAATGTTGAACTGATTAGTCTGCAGTAGGGAAGTTCATGATATTTATTCAAATATTTATTACGAATTTACATGTTTCAGGAATATACCTCTCGTTACCCTAAATTTAATTACGGTGTTAAAATAGCATCCTCGAGATAGACTGGAGGAAAGTGTTTTATAGACTGTCACTACTCACTAGTGTTCTATATCATACATCAATTGGTTTTCCATTACTCTTCTGTGTAATGAAATAAGAAATAACAGTGGTCTCATATCACTCGAATATATTGCAACCTACTATGGATAGGAAGAGAAAAGTGTGGGAACGTACTTTGTGAGAGGAGATTTGCTGTTGACGTCCATAAAAAAAAAACCAGGACGATACTCATTCGTTAAACAAAATATAGACTTTGAATAACACACTTGCGATTTATCTATCAGCGTTATATACACCCCTTATGACATGATTTATACACATCCTCTCCCTCGAATTGAGAGCCATGTTGGTAGGGAAGGGTGACTCTGCTGGTGCAAGCGGCTTACGAAAGGGGATGACTGCTGGGTGTCAGACACTTGGGGGTTGCTTAATTAAGCGAGTGCATGCGTGCTGTCCACATTCTTATCTCTTTTCGCACACCATAGACGAATGGAAATGTCATTCATTACAAATTGAAGGTGTATTTTTAAAAAATACGCCAAGGAGTTCTTTTGAGTGGAGCAGACTGTTTCGAAAATGCCTCATACAAGTAAATTTATTAACTGATATCTATGTGCTTGTAATGAAGTAAGAAATAACAGTGATCTAATATCACTCGAATATGTTATAACCTACTGTGAATAGGAAGAGAAAATTGTGGTAAGGTGTTCATTAAAAAATAACATTTTATTTTTCCTGGTCTTATCCTAATTACGTTGGGCCCACACTACATTTAAATTAATCCCAGTTTGCTACGGTCGGATGCCTTGCTTGACATCAACATTTGGACATCCAATACACGTATATGTTTTTATATGACAAAATGGTGTATGGATTAATATGTTATTCTGATTATACTCCACTCAGTCGTGAAATACAGAACTAATGGATATTTGGATGCCGTAACATTTAAAACTAATTTGAAAACATACGACTACAAATCCATCTCTATAATGACAAAGACACTCTCACAACGGCTGAGTCCAACTTAGCAGGTGCTATCATAGCTCAGTTCAGTGGTATTTGAAGGTGCTCAAATACGTCACCCTCGTGTCAGTAGATGTAATGGCACGTTAAGTAACTCCTGCGGGACAAAATTCCGGCACCCCTGCCTCTCCGAAAAACACGTCATCTGATCGAATCCAAATTTTACCACAATATACAATGCAATGTTTTATACGTTGTTTATAAATATTAGAATGTTATATTTTAATAGAAAATGGTGTTATCAATTTTGTAAAACAATCTTTTATTGGCTAAGGGTTGTTGGAAAATTGTGTTCTTGGTTGGGTTGTAATCTTATCCAATGGCTATGTTGTATGACTATGAAATACGTAAATTAAGTCGCGTTTTTGTATCAGTTTGTATTGAATAGAATGATATGGATCACTGGCTCGTCGGTACAGGGTGGTCGTGAGACGTATCCATATCGGTCGGAGTACGTTGTTTTGCAACAGTTTTATAAAACAGTTGTCTGCGCGCATCTCTTTCGACGACAACCCTCGTCTGATAGCAACTGTTTTTCCCGACACTAAGTACAGCTGGCCAGTAAGACTCGGACTGCGCATGCGTACCCACTCCTCTTCCACTACCCCTATCGTGCCTGCTACTTAGCACCCTCACGATTCAGGCGGGCTAGAAGCACTGGTGAGCGTATTAGCCAATCAGAATGCAATGTTCTTCTTTAAAATTTTAAAAATATAGGGTAAGAAATTCCTAATAATTTAAAGACACTCTGCATCTACAAGCCAAGAGTTTTCGTCAGAATACTTGACGATGTCAGTCGGTTCAACCGTTCTCTCAAAATCGATGTGAAAAAAAATCAGCCTCCTCTTTTTAAATATATAGATTGTAATATTATTGATTACTTTATTGAAACACTATAACTGAGTAAAATATTTCTTAAGTAACTGTAATCGTGCCGAATTACTGCTTTCTTGTACTCTTTCCATCACTGGTGATCTGTAAGGTTTTTTTTTTTTTTTGCTAGTTGCTTTACGTCGCACCGACACAGATAGGTCTTATGGCGACGATGGGATGGGAAAGGCCTAGGAGTTGGAAGGAAGCGGCCGTGGCCTTAATTAAGGTACAGCCCCAGCATTTGCCTGGTGTGAAAATGGGAAACCACGGAAAACCATCTTCAGGGCTGCCGACAGTGGGGCTCGAACCCACGATCTCCCGGATGAGAGCTCACAGCCGCGCGCCTCTACGCGCACGGCCAACTCGCCCGGTGACCTGTAAGTAAATAAAACACAAAATTGTCTATATCGCCTCTCCTATGACAAAACCGCGAATGTGACAGTGCTCTTCCTATCCATTAATTCCCTTAAGACTGGTCCCCTTGTGGGTGGGGGCGGTAGAATAACATCCACGGTATTCCCTGCCTGTCGTAAGAGGCGACTAAACGGGGCCTCAGGAGCTCTGAACTTTGGAGCGTGGGTTGGCGACCACGGGGTCCTTAGCTGAGTCCTGGCATTGCTTACACTTACTTGTGCCAGGCTCCTCACTTTCATCTATCCTATCCGACCTCTCTTGGTCAACTCTTGTTCCTTTCCGACCCCGACGCTATTAGGTTTGCGAGGGCTAGGGAGTCTTTCATTTTCACGCCTTTCGTGGCCCTTGTCTTTCTTTGACCGATATCTTCATTTTCGAAGTGTCGGATCCCTTCTATTTTTCCCTCTGATTGGTGTTATATAGAGGATTGTTGCCTAGTTGTACTTCCTCTTAAAACATTAATCACCACCACCACCACCTTAAGACTGGTCATGCCGCCCAGCCACATATTGATATACAGCCCACCAGAACAATTTTCACTGATTTCACCGGTGTGTGAAGGAAAATTAATCTTAAATACATTCCTGCAGTACGGTACAGTAAGGTTCATTTTCCTTTACACGTTAGCATAGGAAAATGAACTCAACGGAATTTGTTCTGATGGACTGCGTATCAATATGTGGCTGGGCGGCATGACCAGTCTTAAGGTCAGGAAGAGCATTGTCACATTCACGGATTTGGCATAGGAGCGACGATATGATCATAGATATAACAGACTACACTCACCTTAGTTTCTATGACAGAATGGAATGATGTATGAATTCCTCTTTTCCCTAAAACGAAATAAAATATTTTCTTCCGTATTTCTTTATACACTTGTGCTCAAAAAGAAAATATAATCAATAGGGGGGGAAAATCAGTTCATGAATAAATACAAGAAAACTGGTGAGTGTAGTTCTTCGCTTTCATACATCTTTTCCTTATGTTGAAAGTATTTACAACGAAGGAAGGAAGAAAGAAAGAAGGGGTTAGCGTGTCGTGACGTGTTTCTCCGCCCCGTACCGCCCCCCTCCTATCCCCGACTGTGCAAAGTGGGTGACTTGTTACTGCCCCACATCACGCACACTATAAGCTGCACACTCGTAAATCATGAGGTGTAGATACTAGAGACTTTATTTATTAATATCGCGCCCTTCACTGTACACGAGGGAAGGCAACTCCCTCACGTCTCTTCCAACCAATATCCCCCTCATTACAGGGATTATTTTGACATATTTAAATTTTGAAGGATTATTCATCATTCAGAATACAATATTAAAGGAGGATACAGAAATTCAATAATATGACGTACCATGTGATATGAAAATGAAAATCCACAGCCTGTTTCCAGTCATTTGACCGGGTCAGGAATGGAATGGATGAAGCCCCCATCTAGCGGCGAGGATAGGAAATGTGCCGGCTGCCGAAGCCTGTCGCACTCCTCTGGGGCAATGATTAATGAATGACAGGTGGAATGAAATGATATTGGAGAGTGTTGCTGGAATGAATTATGACAGGGAAAACCGGGATACCCGGAGAAAAACCTGTCTCGCCTCCGCTTTGTCCAGCAGAAATCTCACATGGAGTGACCGAGATTTGAACTACGGAATCCAGCGGTGAGAGGCCGTTGCTCTGTCGCCTGAGCCACGGAGCCTACCCTGTGACATCATGAGTAAATTTTGTCACTTTGTACCAGTCTGTTGTGTTAATTTGTTAATTTATAATGATGATGATGATGATGATGATGATGTTTGTTGTTTAAAGGGGTCTAACAGCTAGGTCATCGGCCCCAAATGGTAAGAGGTGAACGAAAGGAAAAGTAAAACTTCAAAATGTATCCACTGACTAGAATATAAAGCGAATGATGATTAAAAAATGATAGTGAAACGAAAACAATCAGCGGATCCAATTCACAAGGCCTGAATTTCTGGAATGGTGCATTATTTTCTAAAGGGGTCCAAAATCCAGGTCGCCGGCCCCTCATAATGGTACTGGAAGGCAGAACCATGGTATTACTAATCACAGGAAACGTAGACTCATGGTGTTTCTCTAATGGTGGTATTATCTGCGCACTTTTTCTCGATAGATTTGTGTACGGGTTTGAGGAGTAAGGAGGAAGCAATTCTGGTTCCGGTAGTACTGCCAACTGAATGGAAATGAAATCAGAATTGAATCCATAATATGATCGATCGATATGAATTTTGCTAAACCTTTGTTATCTTAATCCAACAACTGTGTCACACACACATTATGTAAACATTATATAACATTTCTCGATGCGAATCTTATTCCTAGAGTGAATTCTATATTTTGGCTTTGCTGCGTAAATAACAACAGTACTAGTAGGTAAAGGGTACGCCAGATGTCGCACAGCGATGCATAAGCGATTCATAGTTTGTGTTTCAAAGGTTGCCAGTACGAATCTCGAAGATTGCCGAGGTCGACCAATTCAGCACTGGGGTGTAAATCTATCCAGAAAAGGTGCGCAGATAATACTAATCACAGGAAATGTAGACCTATCGTATGTCGCACACAATGGCGTCACTCACAGGTAACACTAACCCATGGTGTTTCGGACATAAGGGTACTACTCGCAAGCGCCAGTATTCATGTGGTGCCCGAGTGGAACTAATCACAGGCAACGTATACTCATGATGTTGCTCACATAGTGCTACTAATCATAAGCAACGTAGACCCACGGTGTTTCACTCATTATGGTAACAACCACAGGTAATACAAATCCACGGTATTGGTCATATAATGACACTACTCTCTGGTAACGCACACCCATGGTTTTCCCATATAGTGGTACTTACCACGGGTGCCAGCCAAAGCCGTGCTTTTTTCTCACATAGTGGTACTAATTACAGGTAACCTACACCCATGACGTTTCTCGTAAAGTGATGCTACTCATAGGAAGCGCAGATCTATTCTGGACCCAGGGGAGCAGACACACTCCAGCACAGCGTAACGGCACATGGACATTAGTTCGCGCAGCCGAATGCCCGCTCCTCAACTTCGGTGGAATTCACACGATTGTGGACCCTACTAACCACAGAACCGTGGTGTTCCTCACATAAAGGCACCACTCATTCGTAAGGTAGATCCGTGCTGGTATTAACTGTAAGTAATATTGACCCATGATGCTCCTCACGTAATGGTACTAAGCACAATTAAGTTCATGGTTCTAATGTCATCATCGCTTGGTCGCCCCTTTGAGTCGCCACTTGCGACAGGCAGGGGATAAGGCGGGTGTTAATTTGATGATGATGATGATGATGCTTGTTGTTTAAAGGGGCCTAACATCTAGGTCATCGGCCCCGGTTGTTAATTTATAAAGGATGATTTATTGTAATATTCTTTATGTACTGCAGTCTTCACCAAGACGTTGTGAGTTAGCGCAGTCAAGAAGGATTTCAACTACGTTACTGCTTTCTGTATTCAATGTTCTGTGACGTTTAACAATGTTTAAAGTCGGAAGTGTCTGTAAATTTATAAGCACGTGAAAAGAAACTATTTTCGTTACTATGTTTGGGCAGTACGGCGTTTTCTAGGAACGTTATCAACTGAAATAAATGTCGTTGAGTAAGTCATCTTCAGAAAGTATCCTGTTCTACTCAGTTTTACCTCGTCATATTTTCTTCGCTTTTCCTGCCTTCCTAGATGATGGTGATGGTTGCTGTTTTAAGGAGCCCTACTTTGAGGCCATCGCACCTTCCTACATGGTTGGTTAAATAATTTAGTTCATGAAGTGCTCTTGAGATCAATAGTTCCATTTGTACATATGGAGGATATCTGCATTAGTAATGACGTTAAGAAAATTGTATGACCTCAGTTAGTGACTGCAAGCAGTTAATGTAACGCCGCTCGAGCAAATAATACAAATTCTAAAATTAGTATCTTCAACAATCCTGGACGTTGTTGATCTGCTTTATGTCCCCAAATAATCCAGGGAACCACTAATCATACAGCCTCATCCTGAATTTACCTGAAATTAGACGGCCATTTTTCCCCATTTCTCTTCCAGCTATAGGTAGGCTTCACAATCTAGCCGTCCACACTCCATTCAAGGGCTATTTAGCTTAGCTACAGGGATCTCGCGGGATCTGTTTATCAGCAAGGTTACGCGGCTGGCATATTTGACACTACAGTCAGGCCACAACCGCTTCCTTCTGAGTTCTAAAACTTTCCTACCCCATCATTGCGAAAAACCCGTATGCGTTACTGTTACGTTGAACCGCTGGAAATAAGATGGGTCAGACTCCTCTCATTTATCTTTTTTTGGTTTCCTTGGGTCATCACTTGTCCTGTTCTCACTACTACGGTAGTAGGTTTGCGAGATCTAGAAAGACATCCATGTTTCACGTATTTTTCTTTTCCTTCTTTGTCTGATCCTTCCTGTTTTGAAGGAGTCACGTTCTTCCACTTTCTTCAATAATGGATCTTCGTCTTTTAATAATAATAATAATAATAATAATAATAATGATAATATGCCGATGACCTGGCCCTTATATCTAATTCAATAGAAACTTCAGTGAAACAATTAAATGTTTTCAGACAACAAGCAGCAAAGGTAGGGCTACATGCGTCTCTCAAAAAAACACAATTCATCACGAACATCGGTGAGTCTCCTTATAGATTGCATCTGGAAAAGGGAGAGATCAGGAAAACCAACAGGTTTAAGTACTTGGGAGAATGGTTGGAATCCAGTCTCTCTGAAGGAACAGCTTTGTCAACTCGAGTTAACAGGCTTGAAATGGCCTACCAACTGACCAAGAATACGTATAATAAAACGTGTCTCTCTCGTAATACTAAGATGAAGCACTACCAGACTGTCATCCGCCCTGAAACCTTATATGCTTCAGAGTGTTTAATATTCAACAGGAAGGGACTCATGGAAAAACTTGAAATCCAGGAAAGAAAGATAATGAGGAAGATACTGGGGCCAGTCAAGGAAGGGGACAGTTATAAAAGACGGCCTAACCAAGAGCTCTACAAGTACTGTGAAAGAATAAGGAATGTAGCAAGGAAGAGACGCCTAGCATTCTATGGCCACATCTACAGGATGCATCCTACCAGGTTGACCAACCGGATTCTCAGCTACTGGCAAAATAGGTAGACCAAGTCACCATGGTTGATCGAAGTGGATAAAGATCTACAGGAACTGGGAATAACAGAAGGAATCTTGAAGGATCGGACAGCACTCAGGAAGATGCTTAAACATAAGAAGTTCCAGGACAGACTACCAACAAAGAAGACTGGCGCCCTTTGGACAAAGGAGAGGAAGGAGCATCACAGCCTGAGGATGCGCAACTACTGGGCAAACATCAAAGTCCATTCCAAAATGCAATAGTCGAATGTCGTGGTCCTTAGCTGGCCTATACGAAACAAGAATAATAATAATAGTAATAATAATAATAATAATTATTATTATTATAATCTACCTAGTACCGAGCTCGATAGCTGCAGTCGCTTAAGTGCGGCTAGTATCCAGTATTCGGGAGATAGTAGGTTCGAACCCCACTGTCGGCAGCCCTGAAAATGGTTTTCCGTGGTTTCCCATTTTCACACCAGGCAAATGCTGGGGCTGTACCTTAATTAAGACCACGGCCGCTTCCTTCCCACTCCTAGCCCTTTTCTGTCCCATCGTCGCCGTAAGACCCATCTGTGTCGGTGCGACGCAAAACAACTACCAAAAAAAATCTACCTAGTTAGCGGTCCTGAGCGTCGGGATGCCAGTTGCTACGGAATGAGAGTGGGCATCTCGGACATATTTTGAGTCATGAACTTCCTTGTGCTCAGGCGTCTAGGGCTGTACAATCCACCGGTGGTCCCTAAACCGTTAAAGGAGAGATCCTACTCTTGACTATGTACAAGTAGGGTAGCATCCTGATTCAAAATTTACTGAGCTCAGAATATTTTAAGCAAGCCTCGGACCTATGGGAGTAACGGAGTCCCACTCCCATTTGACAGGCGAGGGAAATCGTTGAAAACGGCGAACGAAATGGAATTCGATGGGGAGCTATCAATATTAATGGGGCTTATGGAAGAAAGAAAGTAGAACTGGCTGAGTCAGCAAAGAGGATGCATCTGGATGTGCTAGGAGTCAGCGATATTCGAGTAAGGGGAGATAACGAGGAAGAGGTAGGAGATTAAAAAGTGTACTTGATGGGTGTTAAAAAGGGAAGGGCAGAGTGTGGGCTAGGGCTGTTCATCAGGAATGCTATTGCACGCAACATAGTTTCTGTTGGGCAGGTAAACGAGCGAATAATGTGGGTAGATTTGGCAGTTGGAGAAATTAGGACGAGAATTGTCTCAGTGTATTCACCATGTGAGGGTGCAGATGAGGATGAAATTGATAATTTTTATGAAGCATTGAGTGACATCGTAGTCCGGGTCAACAGCAAGGATAGGATATGCTAATGGGCGATTTCAATGCGAGAGTTGGAAATAGAACTGAAGGATACGAAGGGGTGATTGGTAAATGTGCGGAATATATGGAAGCTAATAGGAATGGGAAGCGTTGCTGGACTTCTCTGCTAGTGTGGGTTTAGCACGTATGGATACATTCTTCAAGCATTAGGCTACTCACCACTACAGATGGGAGGCTAGAGGCACCAGATCAATAATAGACTATATCTTAACCGACTTCGAATTCAGGAAATCTGTTAGGAATGTACGGGTTTTTCGAGGATTTTCGATGAAACAGACCAGTATCGGCCAAAGGAAGGCAAGGGCCACGAAGGGCGTGAAAATGAAAGACCTCCAATACGTAATACCGTCGGGGTCGGAAAAGAACAAGAATTCATCAAGGGAGGTCGATAAGAATAGATGAAAGTGAGGAGCCTGGCACGAGTAAGTGGAAGCAATGCCGGGACTCAGCTAAGGGCCCCGTGGTCGCTAACCCACGCTCCAAAATTCATAGCCCCTGGGGCCCCTTTTACTCGCCTCTTACGACAGGCAGGGGATACCGTGGGTGTTATTCTACAGCCCCCACCCACAGGGGGAGGGGGGTACTAGAATAACTAATGGTCGTTCAAGACATGAGGTTATAAAACGCAGACTAGCCTTTGTTCACATCAACTGTAGGTATGTATAGTCTATTAGAAGAGTGATTTTGAAGTCTTTTGTGTGAAACGTGGCATTATATGGAAGCGAAACATAGAGAGTAACTAGTGCGAAATAATGAGAACAGAGGCTTTTGAAATGAGGTATTTCCGAAGTATGCTGATGGTGAGATAGAAGGATCAAGTCTCAACAGATGTGATACGGCATTGAGTTGGTGCGAGGAAAACGATACGGTGAAATTTGACCAGAAAAAGAGACAGACCTTAAGACCCACAAGATTAGTTTAGTTAGTTTTTGAGGGGAGTGTAGGCTGTTAGAACAGTGGGCATGAATATGACAAAGGATAAAAATAGTTGTAGGATGTGGTAGTAACGTAAATTGAATGTGTAGCACAAGGAAAAGTGGCATGGACAGCTGCATCTAAACCGATGACTTATACATAAATATTGTTACGTACTCTAGAGTCTTACATGTGGATCTTCCGTGGCTTAGGCAGTAGTGCGCTGCCCTCTCACCGCTGGGTTCCGTGGTACAAATCCCGGTCAGTCCATGTGAGATTTGTGCTGGACAAAGCGGAAACGGGACAGGTTCTTCCCCGGGTACTCCAGTTTTCCCTGTCATCTTTCATTCCAGCAACACACTCCAATATCATTTCATTTCATCTGTCAGTCATTAATAAATGCCCCAGAGGAGTGTGACAGGCTTCGGCAGCCGACACGATTCCTATCCTCGCCACTAGATTGGGAGGGGGGTATTCATTCCATTCCTGACCCGGTCAAATAACTGGAAACAGCTTGTGGATTTTCATTCTTCGCTAAAGAGCCGTTGACCCTTAACGATAAATGAGAATGATTAGAGCCAGTGTGACGTCTGTTAAAAGCAGTCATTTTAAGGAACGCTAGAAAGCATATTATTATTATTATTATTATTATTATTATTATTATTATTATTATTATTATTATAGCTGCCTCTGTGGATCCGTGGTAGAGTGTCGGCCTCCGGATCCCAAGATAGTGGGTTCAAACCCGGCAGAGGTAGTCGGATATTTGAAGGGCGGAAAAAAGTCCATTCGATACTGCATGTCATACGATGTCGGCATGTAAAAGATCTCTGGTGATACATTTGGTATTTACCCGACAAAATTCATTAAATCTCAGCCATAGACGCCCAAGAGAGATCCGGTTTACTCGGTCTGCCATCTAGTGGGCCTAGAGTCAAACGGAACGTCGAAATTGACGAGCAGACAGCCAGATAGGGTCAAATCGAAATGTCTGCACACGGTAGCTGAGGCCATAGATTATTATTATTATTATTATTATTATTATTATTATTATTATTATTATTATTATTATTATTGAAAATGAAAAATGAAAATTAAAACCTACAACCTGTTTTCCAGTCATTGACCAGGTCAGGGATGTAATAAAAAATGAAATGTCGTATGGTTTTTAGTGCCGGGATATCCCAGGACGGGTTCGGCTCGCCAGGTGCAGGTCTTTCTATTTGACACCCGTAGGTGACCTGCGCGTCGTGGTGATGATGATGATGAAGGCAACACATACACCCAGCCCCCGTGCCATTGGAATTAACCAATTAAGGTTAAAATCCCCGACCCGGCCGGGAATCGAACCCGGGACCCTCGGAACCGAAGGTCAGTACGCTGACCGTTCAGCCAACGAGTCGGACAGGGATGTAATGAATGAAACATATATAGGCTGTTATTACAATGGGGTCGCCACTCCCAAGGTGATTTGTTAATGAATGATAAATGCTATGAAATGATAATGGAGAGTGTTGCTGGAATGAAAGATGACAGGGAAAACCTGAGTACCCGGAGAAAAACCTGTCCCGCCTCCGCTTTATCCAGCACAAATCTCACATGGAGTCACCGGGATTTGAACCACGGTATCCAGCGGTGAGAGGCCGACGCGCTGCCGTCTGAGCCACGGAGGCTCTTATTATTATTATTATTATTATTATTATTATTATTATTATTATTAATATTGGCAGGGAGGGATTCAGTTAGGTGGAAATGTAGTAAGCAGCCTGGCCTATGCTGACGACTTGGTCTTAATGGCAGACTGTGCCGAAAGCCTGCAGTCTAACATCTTGGAACTTGAAAATAGGTGCAATGAGTATGGTACGAAAATTAGCCTCTCGAAGACTAAATTGATGTCAGTAGGTAAGAAATCCAACAGAACTGAATGTCAGATTGGTGATACAAAGCTAGAACAGGTCGATAATTTCAAGTATTTAGGTTGTGTTTTTTCCCAGGATGGTAATATAGTAAGTGAGATTGAATCAAGGTGTAGTAAAGCTAATGCAGTGAGCTCGCAGTTGCGATCAGCAGTATTCTGTAAGAAGGAAGTCAGCTCCCAGACGAAACTATCTTTGCATCGGTCTGTTTTCAGACCAACTTTGCTTTATGGGAGCGAAAGCTGGGTGGACTCAGGATATCTTATTCATAAGTTAGAAGTAACAGACATGAAAGTAGCAAGAATGATTGCTGGTACAAACCGGTGGGAACAATGGCAGGAGGGAACTCGGAATGAGGAGATAAAGGCTAATTTAGGAATGAACTCGATGGATGAAGCTGTACGCATAAACCGGCTTCGGTGGTGGGGTCATGTGAGGCGAATGGATGAGGATAGGTTACCTAGGAGAATAATGGACTCTGTTATGGAGGGTAAGAGAAGTAGAGGGAGACCAAGACGACTCTGTTTCTAACGATTTAAAGATAAGATGTATAGAACTAAATGAGGCCACAACACTAGTTGCAAATCGAGGATTGTGGCGACGTTTAGTAAATTCTCAGAGGCTTGCAGACTGAACGCTGAAAAGCATAACAGTCTATAATGATAATGAATGATGAATGAATGAATGAATTATTATTATTAATAGTAGTAGTAGTAAGATTCATCCTCCAGCAGGCTTATGACAAACAACACCAGTCAAAAAACATTCCAATATCACGGAATTATATTGTTTGATTTTATAAGGGTCCGTTTTATCTGCAATTACTGACAAAGTCATTTGCAGGTTAATTAATTCACGTGTCACAGTAAAAATAGTTTTGCTTCTTCATGCTAAATTGTGGCCAGTAATTAGCTTGAAATGATTCCTCAAGCACAACGGGAAAGACGCTTATCAGGCTGAAACCGTAAATTTTCGTCTTTTCGCGGACAACGGTATCAGGAAACACAATTGCGAGCTCAGTGATATATGGAGTTACAGTGAAATATTTGAATACGTGTAGCAGTACTACACTCTTTTTCATACATTTCAATTGAGTATAGTAGGAGATGATAATTATAATGCTTAATGGACGTATTCTGCTTTAAAGTAATTACGGATAAACAATATAAAAGCAAATACTTTAACTGAATACGACTACATTACTTGAAGTAAATAACATTTTGTCAGTGAAACGAAGTTCCTCACTTTAATGAACAGAGTATTTCAGTTGAATTACATGGTCCTGACGTTCGTATTTTTGCCACAATTCTAACAAGAGAAATATGGGAAATTTCCTTGATCAATGCTAAAGATATATTTCTTCTTCTTCATCATCATCTTCCTCTTTTAGTCCCTATCCGTTCCAGATATCGAAAACCATCTTGGCAGTGCATTCTCTTTGTGAACTGCTTGGAATAAGGCAATTTAGTCGATGTATTGAGAGTCCAGTCTCTGAGGCTTTTTGGCCAGGATGTTCGTCTCTTGCCAACACCTATCTTTCCGGGTATATTTCCTTGCAGAATTATATGTAGGTGTTTTTCTCATGATGTAACAGAGGCAATGAAGCGTTCTAATTTTATCCTTTCTCACCCTCTGAGTAAACTTGTAGTTGTGACTTGATCTGCTCATGATACTCATAGCATTCTTCTCTAACGCCTCCAATTTCTTATTGAGCGCTTTTGTTGAAGTCCGTGTTTCAACAACGCAATAGAGAACATAAAACACATAGCAGCGAAGAATTCTCATGTATGTGGCTAAAATTAATTCACGACTAATAAAACGTTTTCCCATTTTGTTGAACACAGTCTTGAATTCTCCAATGTGGGACTCAACTTCGTCCGAAATATCCCATTGATCATTAACGATGGTAACGAAATATGTGTATGTCCGGACTTGTTCAAAAGATTTCTGGTCGATTACAAGATGACATGTAGGGCTAAAGTTTTGCTTATTTATTAATCATTTTAAACGCACACATGTCGTGCAAAAAAATTCATTACATTACATTTACATTAGGTACTTTTCTTTGCTATAAGCTACGATGGATTTCTGTCTATTCCTGCATTTTATAATATCTATCACAGGATTCCAAGCATAACCCACACACACATTCGTCATTTGGTTCTTGAAATAATTTGTTGCAGCACACCTTGTGGTGAATACCATGGATCCCCAGTCTCGTCGTCACGTGTCGCATATCGTGATTAGCTTCCATCCAGGTTCTGTCTTGCATAGCAGATGTTGCAAAGAAGTCCTCCGGCATGTTGTTTTTCTTCTCATGCAGATCTTGTATAATCTGTTTGAAGCTGGTACTAGCTGGAAGTATGAATTCGCATCTCAGATCCTCTATTAAGAAGGTCTCCCTGGCAAGCTCATACACTAGCCTCGATCTTGCATTCTGCGGGACTCCTAAAATTCCCTTCAGGTATCTAGCCTTTACTCGCTCCAATTCTTCCAGCTGTTTGTATGTGAGGTATTCTCCCACTAATTCTAGGCCATACGTCAGAACAGCTAGTATCTTTAACCTAAACAGGCCCATAGCTGTGCTGATCGATAGTTAATGCATAGCTCTAGTGGCCGTCACTGCTCTAGATCTTGTATGTAATATGAAACTCTTTGCCGTTGTTTGGATTGTGATAACTAGATATTTAAAATTGTTAGCCCTCTTGAGTAGTTTGCCATTGCATTTGACGTTCTCTGCTTCAGTGAGTCTTCCTCCTTTCCTAAACAGTACTAATTCCGTCTTCTCTTCGTTTATCTGGATGTCGTTTCTCTTCGCCCATTCACATAATGTGTTTTTCGATACTTGCAATTTATCTATATCTGTCGCTGCGATGGTCATGTCATCAGCGTATATGTATGTGCTTGTTCCTGCCATTCCTTTGGTGACATCGTTCTAACAGGATAGGGCTAAGTGGATCGCCTTGGAGGACACGGTTTGTCTGTGACAGCCAGTCAGATATGCCTATTCCATCATCTATCTGAATGTGATTTTCTGCCAGTACATTCGATATCAGGGTCGTTTTGCTCGTTCTTCCAATTAGTTCCTCCAGTTCATCCATTAATACCTTTCTGTTGACCATATCGAAGTCTTTTGAGTAGTCAACAAAATCCACATATATTTTTCCTTTTGGTCTTTCTATCGCCTGTTTTATTTGCTCCAGCACGTTTTCTACTGCCAGAGTTGTGGACCTTTCCTTTCTAAAACCAAACTGTTCCTCTGGTAGAAGTGGTTCTAGCTTCACTGCCAGCTTTTTGGCGACGATTCCTGTTAAGAGTTTCAGTGATGTAGATTCCAGTACTATTTCTCTATACGCGTTTGAGTTCTCTGTGTCTCCTTTTCCCTTGTATAATAGTTTGATTGTTGACTTTCTCCATTCGTCTGGTATACTTCCTAATTCTAAACATTTATTTAGAAGGGAGTCCATATCGGTAGGTATTCTTGTGTTGTCTGCTTTAAGTGTTCACTTCTTATCCCATCCACTCCTGGAACTCTGTTATTCTTCATTTTCTGTATCGCTCTTGCAGTTTCATCCGTGGTGAAGATCTCATCAGCTTGTGGAGTCCTAGATGTCTTAATCATGGGTCTTGTTTATTTTGAGCAAATTACTATTATTATATGATCTATCCATGTTTTCATGGGTATGTTGGGCTGTATTTTCTGCCTTCTCGGTCTCAGAGCTTAGCTACAAGTTTGGTTTTCTTTGTATTAATGTCAAGATCATATTCGTGGCTAGTCAATTCTACTCTGCCGATGAAGTACTGTAAAGTTTCTGGACTATTTACAAAAGTGCCGAACGTTGCTTATCCAATGACCATTTAAAGCACTCCCATTCTATATTTTCCCGTGCTTCTCTGAAGACATACACCTATTCCATTAAATAGCAATGAAGACGTTACAAAGCCGTGCCTTTCTCCCTGTTGAATATGGATATCTTCCTTATTCTCCACTCCCAATCTAACAGAAGCAGTCAGATTCAAGTACAATTTGCCAATAATTCTCATATTTGTGTTATTTTATGATGTTGCACTCTGCCAAAGGCCTTCTGATAGCCAATAAAACAGGCATAAATGTCGCAGTTTATGTCTCTGTACCACTGAAATAACAACTGTATTATTTACAATAATTATATGGCTTAATAAATAAATAAATTAAGAAACTGTAAAATATGTAATTCCTCGATACTCATGAATTCTTACAATCAAGTACCGGTACTTGAATAATCAACTGAAATCACCCATCCTTTGATTCGTTCATGTGCTCACGTAATCAATCAATCAATCAATCAATCAATCAATCAATCAATCAATCAATCAATCAATCAATCAATCAATCAATCAATCAATCAATCAATCAATCAATCAATCAATCAATCAATCAATCAATCAATCAATCAATCAATCAATCAATCAATCAATCAATCAATCAATCGGTCACCACTTAATTGAATTTTGGCTGTCGCCCAGGTAGCAGATTCCCTATCAGTTTCTTACCGATCTTTCCTTAGGCCTATATAATTTCCAAGAAGTTCGATATTTGACCAACATCTCCGACGGTAAATTATTCCAGTCCCTAACTCCTCTTTCCATAAACGAATATTATTTTGTCGTCTTGATTTCCAAATTATTCTTCATACTACGATCATTCCTACTTTAAGAAATTCCACTGGGCCTTATTCGTCTACTAATGTCATTCCACTGACAAGTCGGAACATACCACTTCGTCAAGCTGCTCTTCTCCTTGCTCTCAAGTCTTCCCATCCCAAAGATAGCAAAATATTCATGTCACAATCTCGTCGTCTCCGAAAACGCTAAAAGTAATTAGTGTATTGTAACGATGATGATGATGATTATTATTATTATTATTATTATTATTATTATTATTATTATTATTATTATTATTATTATTATTATTATTATTATTATTATTATTGTTATTGTTATTGTTATTATATCCAGTTCGGCGATAATACCCATACAGGTGGAAGGAATAGCCATGTGTGTATATTTTGTTACAAAGCGTACATATTGTGAAACAAGTGGCCAGTTTTGTATGTGGGTAGTAGAACATACGATCTGTATCAATCACCGCTTGCCATGGTTGACACTACAAGGGAACGAATTGTTGTAATAACGGCGGTGGTTCCACAGCTACAAATAGCTATATTGCAGTGTGTCAAGCAAGCTTTGCGGTGCAGTGGTGGTTCGTCCACCGCACAAGCTGACGACCGCTCTGTGTAATGTAATATTGCGAGATGAAAATAGACAAGTTTACATACGGCCATAGACGATGTAACTGCTGATGCTGCAGTTTGTAGATACAGAGAATTTGTTTGCGAGAATATATCAACAGAGCGAGCAGACTGCGTCAGACACCGTGAAGAAATCATCTTTAATAACTCGTGCTGAAGTTTCAGTTTTCCAGATTCGAAGTGTTAAACAACTGCCAACTTGATTCGCTCTTCTTTTCACAGCGTAACTGTTGTTTGCAGACATCAACTCTCCCTGCTACTTCATGACCACTTGTATAGTGGAGTAATAATAATAATAATAATAATAATAATAATAATAATAATAATAATAATAATAATAATAATAATAATAATAATACATTGGAAAATGTTAAACTATTAATTCGGTACTTAAAAAATAACAAAGCACCAGGCGAAGATCGAATAAATGCAGAAATGTTAGAATTAAGTAGCGACAAACTGGCCCTGCTCCTCCACGAAATATTACAGGACATCTGGCATATTGAGAAAATTCCCAAAGAATGGAAGTGTGCATTAATTCATCCACTTCACAAGAAAGGGGGCAAATCAGTTTTGGACAACTACAGAGGAATTTATCTACTGACGATCATCTATAAAATTCTATGTAAAGCCCTACTTAATAGGTTGGAAAACAAACTGAGCACTTAATTGGTAAATATTAGGCAGGATTTCGAAAAGGGAGATCGTGTGTAGATCAAATTTTCAACCTTAAAACCATTCTTCAAGTTCGAAAAACCAGACAACCAGTAGTCACATTTATTGAATTAAAAAGGCATACGACTCCGTAGACAGCAAGACGAGGTTTAACATGCCGGAGGAATTCCAAATTCACAAGAAAACGAGAGAACTGATCAAGCAAGCATTGACCGACACAACATCTAAAGTAAAATGCTTAGGATACATTTCTGAACTATTTGAAATCGAAAGAGGAGTCAGACAAGGGGATGTCGATCTGACGCTAATCCTGTGTAGATGTTTGTATTCACTATTGTTTGACTCTTTGGTGTAGTGCGATGTATTGTGTAAAAAAGAAGTTGCTTTACGTCGCACCGACACAGATAGGTCTTATGGCGACGAATGGACAGGAACGGGCTAGGAGTAGGAAGGAAGCGGCCGTGGCCTTAATTAAGGTACAGCCCCAGCATTTGCCTGGTGTGAAAATGGGAAACCACGGAAAACCATTTTCAGGGCTGCCGACAGTTGGGTTCGAACCTACTATCTCCCGAATACTGGATACTGGCCGCACTTAAGAGACTGCAGCTATCGAGCTCGGTGAACCAGAATAATTAACCCCCGGTTCGTCCGGTAATCGAGCCCGGGGCCATTAGATCAAAGCAGCAACGCTGACAATTCAACCAAGAAGACAGACATTGATGAACAGATTATGAGCAGATTTTATTCAAGTTTAGTTTTAAACATGTTGTATATTGTACAACCTTTGATTATAATTAGGCTAACAGTTTTATGGGCACTGTGATTTCAATTTAAATACGAATTCAAGCATAGTTTAATAGTGTCCGTTTTCGCGTTTTGTGGCATCTAATTGTCTGTGCTTAAAGCCCTTTTGAATGCGTATGAATCCTTAACATGTTCACGGTAAAAGTACTCAAATCTATCTAGGGTCGTGTGTAGCGCTTTTCTCCTTCTATGCTTTGTGGTATGCCATGCAAAAGTACTTCTTGTCATCATGTTACTACTACAAAAATGTTTGCATTCCTACCGTGAAGGGGGGAGGATGGCCTCCTAGATAGTGATGCCGGACTAGCCGTGGCCACTTGTTGGCCGAGACCCGCTATGCATCCGCCGATCTCATCATGTTCATCCCTTTTTAGTTTTGTGTTATGAGATAATTTCTGTATTCGTAAATATTATTCACAAACTTCGTTAGGCACATAGTTATAGTAGTACTCACCCTACTGCATGGATCATTATCAATTTATTTCTAGTTGAAAATTCACAGTCTGTTTCCAGTCATTCGATCGGACAGGAATGGAATGAATGAAGCCCCCACCCAGCGACGAGGATAGGTTTTGTGCGGCTGCCGAAGCCTGTCGCACTCCTCTGGGGCAATGATTAAGGACTGACATGTGAAATGATATTGGAGTGGGTTGCTGGAATAAAGGACATCAGGGAAAACCGGAGAGAAACCTGTCCCTCCTCCGTTTTGCCGTACATAAAGCTCACAAAAAGTGACCGGAATTTGAACCACGGAGAGGCCTGCGCGCTGTCGCCTAAGCCAAGGAAGCTACTGTCATTTCTTGTTATTGACATAAAATAAAATAATAGAAATGAGAAAAAATGAAATGAAATGGCGTATGGCTTTTAGTGCTGGAAGTGTCCAAGGACAAGTTCGGCTCGCCAGATGCAGGTCTTTCGATTTGACGCCTGTAGGTGACATGCGTGTCGTGATGAGGATGAAATGATGATGAAGACGACACATACACCCAGTCACCATGCCAACGAAATTAGCCAATTATGGTTAAAATTCCCGACCCTACCCGTAATCGAACCCGGGACCCCTGTGACCAAAGACCAGCACGCTAACCATCTAGCCATGGAGCCTGACATAGAAATGAGAGATACCTATTTACAAATAGTAGCACACGCGTTACTGTACACGATGGATACAGTCTTACAGCAGGTAGAATCTTCCTAGATGTTCCAATAGGAAGATAATTAAAACAGCCCTAATATTTGATAGTGGTTTGTTAATTTTATGCAAGTAAAGATGAAAAATTATTGCTCCTACCAACACCAGAAAGGCATATTATAGAATATAATTCCAATTTGCAACACGGCAATTTACGGTAATTCATACCTGCAACCATCTGATTCTGGAATTACCTTCCGTCTGTTATTACAGATATATCTTGTGAAAATGTACGTACTTAAAGATAGATGCTGTAAATGGTACATAGACTTGAAATTATAACATAATTTTACTTTTCCTTGTATCATAGAAGTTGTCAAAATAATTCGTCTAAAAATTCAATTGATTCTACTTCCGACTTTTATACACGCAATCTGAGATAACACTAAATATGAAGCAAAATTTGAAGTTAAATTGAAATATAAAATAACGTAGTTCAAACTATTCAATACAAATAAATATGAACAGTAGATTTACATTCCTATTTAATTATAAGAGGAAGAGGTATCGGTTTCGACCCCAATCCGGGTCGGGTCTAGAAGTGACTGACCTTCTACTTCTTCTAGATTTTACGATTTAAAATCCCACGGTACCAATCCCCATTATCTTATATTGTCTCTTCAACTGTTTTGTGAAAGACTCACTCTTTAATTTCTTATTTACCTGTGCATTGTTTTTGCATTTTATTCGGCTGATGATAACCCGCATTGGGGTCGAAACCGATACCGCTTCCACTTATAATTAAATAGGAATGTAAATCTACTTTTCTTATTTATTTCTATTGAATAGGTTGAACTACGTTATTTGATATTTCAATTTAATTGTGATACAGTTCAATACGGAACATCATGACATTTTATCTTTAATATTTGAAGTATAAAAACATGTTTTATTTCTATAGATAAATTCTACAACTGGCGATTTTAGTTTAATTTAATCAATTAGATATATAATAAAGATCTTCAAGACTCTGTAGTTTGTACAATATAGTATATAATATGGTCTGGCATAAGAGCAGACTTCGTAGCCTGAGGCATGCCCTATAAAATACATAAATAAATAAATAAATAAATAAATGTAATTAATGAATTGATTAATTAATGAATAACACAAACTGAAGCCTGAAACTTTTATGAATGAATTAAAGTGCTTTTCGTTTAATTCACTGAGCTGAATCATTGAAACGATAACCACTCAAAGGACTCCCACTGTCACTGTCGGAAATTACTCGGCTCCTGCTGAGGTTATTAGATCAATTATCGCTGCTCATTGGAATTCGAACCACGATCCTTGTGGGGCTCGCTGAAGACTGTCATTATAATCCGGACAACCATATAATTCCTTCCCTTTCACGCGGGGTGGCTGAATTCCCCTAGTCGATATAACAGTGTTAGTCCTGTTTGTATATAACAGGATTGGTGGTAATCAAGTTGGAAGCCATTTCCTGCACCTAGCATGCCAGCCTCTACCGGTAGTCCACGAGCTCGATCACAATCATATCACCATACTGACCATTGTCTACTGTCGTGAGGGGAGTGAGAACCATCCGGAAGTTCTGGAAACTAATCCGATCGCAAGTTTACCCTGATAGTTCTGCTGAAGTAGCTGACCTAATATTTCCTCTTAGCACTGGATATTTAACTTTTCTACGGCAATGCATGAAGAGTGAAGAATGGTATGCTGTGGGAAATCAAACAATGGTTTTATTCCTTTTCTGTTATTTTCAAGATATATTGTATGCGATGTGAGAAGTGCCAGGTTCGCAGTGTCTGCATGCCTCTCATCCGGAGGCCTTGGGTTTGATTTCCAGTTCTCCAGCGATTTTCATTCTGGACTGAAGGCTGGAATTGGGTTCAGTCAGTTTCGTGAGATCAACTGAGGAGCAGTGCGATACGAGAGGTTGTGGACCCGGTCACGAAAGTCAAAACAATAAACCTGAGAATGTCAAGCTGCCCGAGAGACAATATATGCAGGCAGGCCATCTGGCCAGGCAAACCAATTTCCTTCTTCGCTGTTGGCTCATGTAACTGAAGCATTTATTCCATCTAGTGGACGTAAGAGGTCGCAAAAGACACAAAGTACACTTAAAGTTTTAGAAGCTCGGGGCATTTTAGGCTATGCTATTTTCACTGGCTTAGTGATGTAAGGGAATTCGAGGCCTAGTATTTCAATCCTTCCACTCCGACTCCTTCATTCTTACTGAAAGTTAATTCTCGTTTCTCCTCATTTCAATAGTCATTTACTACCTCGCCGATCGATAGAGATAATGACCATGTGGTTTTGCAGCGTATAAAACCAACTACGACAACAGCAATCAGTATCTTCCGTTGCCATGAAGATCGAACGATATTTCCACGTCGGCGACGCTACTATTATAGCTCATATGGGAACGTTTATCAGATATAAAACTTGGTAACTAGATTTTCCATTTTTTCTTTTTTGTCATGTGCACTTTTTAGCGGAAACATTTCCGGAGATATTTTGAATTTTACGAAAATAACGAAAATCCCGAATATATCGATAATTATTCGTCGAACGGTAAAAACACAATAAAATATATAGGATTCGTGATTAATTATCACACAACTATTATTATGTACATTTATTAGAAACAGCTAATATTAAGGGAGAAATTTGACATTCCTACATTGCTACGCCACTGTATACCACTCAATTAATACAGTAGAATTCCATTAGTCCGGCATCCAACAGTCCGGAACGCCCGATAGTCCGGCACCATTCCAGGAATTTTAATGTAATAATTTTTTCTTGTTTTTTTTTTTTTTTTTTACGTTTGTGACAGGTAAAGCGCACGGCGCGGTTCAAAACCACCCGGAAGTGTCCACTGCGTGTCTGCTACTGTTGGACACAATCAGCATTGTTGGCTGTCACCACACACAGGTTCAGTTCATTGTTTTGACTGCGAGTACTTTTCGCTACAGTATTTTTTTCTTGCGATCTAGCCGCAGAGTCCATAAATAATTTCATCACTTTTGCTGAGTGTAATGCAAATTATAATGTCACTGAACTTTTTGATTTACATTTTATGAGACATAACTTTTATGCCAAGCGACAACGATCTCGAAAACAAAAGGATATTCGGGATTTTTTAAGTCACACTGAACTATTGTACAGTATATGTATGTAAATTGAATGTGTTGAATGAAAATTCGGTGCTGTCCTAATTTTGAGCTAAAGATATTAAGCTAATGATTCTGCTGATCAACATTTTACTGCAAAACACCGCGTTACAGCTGTTTTCGCTGTACGCCTTAACCTATATCGTAGTAAGAGGTACCGCCCGATAGTCCGGCATTTTCGGTAATCCGACACCGTGCCGGTCCCGAACGCGCCGGACTATCGGACTTCTACTGTATATAGTATTGGACTCACTCCAGATATCCTTGAACTTAAATACCAAGTTTTTTTATTATTGTTAGTTTACTATTTGCTTTACGTCGCACCGACACAGACAGGTCTCATGGCGACGATGGGACAGGACACCGACGGTGGGGTTCAAACTCTCTATCCACTGAATGCAAGCTAACAGCAACGAGACCCGAACGTCAAGCCACTGGTGTAAGTTTACAGAAATTATGTTTAGCACTTTCTCTGTGATTCCTACATAAACAATCATTAAGATAAACAAACTCACAGGCTGGCGAAAATTGGACTGATCCTATTTCCAACTTTTATACACGCAAATTGAGACAAAACTAAATATGACGCAAAAGTCTGAAGTACGTTATACAAAAAAACAATATAATTTTATTTCTATAGATACATTCTACTAATAGCGAGACGTTACTTTGAATTTTGAACTCAATAAATGAAGGTGTTCAAAGCTGTTAGATACAACCTTGTTTATTTTCCATTTAAGTGGTTCCAGAACACAAAATCGAATGTACGACGTGTAACTACGTGTAGTGTGGTTAACGCGTGATACAGTTCTTTCTGTAAAATTCATGCGCGCGTTTGTAGTTGTAGCAACTGCGGCATGTTCATTTGTGCAGCCATGGCCAATCAGCCTTTAGTCACTGCCACATTCCCCACTGAAGAATTAAAACCGTCGAACAGGCACAGATAACTGGTTACCATGCACAATAATTTACAGTTTCACCAAGGGGTAGCACAGATTCTGCGCTGTTCACAATATTTGTGTTTAGCAACCTTCAAATGTCCGAAGGGGCGAGTTGCAGTTACTGTGAATGGACGTTAAACGAATACCATTATTTACAGTGTTGGACAGCAGGAAATACTAAGATGCTAAAAACAGGTGAAATGTCAGGTTGTATATTTCACCAAGAAGAACAATCCTCTCATTTTTAATTACTTTTTTGATGAGGTGAAAATACCTCATGAGCATCACTGCAAGCACATGGGAGTTAATTAATATAAGGAAATATCGTATTGGGGTAATAACGTTAATGAGGTTGTAGGATCATTGTAAGTATCTGGGTCTTAATATAAGGAAAGACCTTCATTGGGGTAATCACATAAATGGGGTTGTAAATAAAGGGTACAGATCTCTGCACATGGTTATGAGGGTGTTTAGGGGTTGTAGTAAGGATGTAAAGGAGAGGGCATATAAGTCCCTGGTAAGACCCCAACTAGAGTATGGTTCCAGTGTATGGGACCCTCACCAGGGTTACCTGATTCAAGAATTGGAAAAAATCCATAGAAAAGCAGCTCGATTTGTTCTGGGCGATTTCCGACAAAAGAGTAGCGTTACAAAAATGTTGCAAAGTTTGGGTTGGGAAGAATTGAGAGAAAGAAGAAGACTGCTCGACTAAGTGGTATGTTCCGAGCTGTCAGCGGAGAGATGGCGTGGAATGGCATTAGTAGACGAATAAGTTTGAGTGGCGTTTATAAAAGTAGGAAAGATCACAATATGAAGATAAAGTTGGAATTCAAGAGGGCAAACTGGGACAAATATTCATTATAGGAAGGGGAGTTAGGGATTGGAATAACTTACCAAGGGAAACGTTTAATAAATTTCCAATTTCTTTGAAATCATTTAGGAAAAGGCTAGGAAAACAACAGATAGGGAATCTGTCACCTGGGCGACTGCCCTAAATGCAGATCAGTAGTGATTGATTGTAATAAAGGTTACAAATCTCTTAATATGGTTATGAGAGTTTATAAGGGTTGTAGAAAGGATGTAAAGGAGACGTCGAACAAGTGTCTGGCAATGAACACAATTAGAGCAAGGTTCCATTGTATAGGACCCACCTCAGGATTACTCGAATTGAAAACAGGAAGAGATCCAAAGGAAAGCAGCACTGTTTGTTCTAGGTGATATCTGACAGAAATAATAGTGTTACAAAAGTGTTTCAAACTTCGGGCTGGGAGGACTTGTGAGTAAGGAGAAGAGCATACAGACTAAGGAGTACGTTCCGAGCTGTCAGTGGACAGATGACATGGAGACGAATAAGCTTGAATCAAGTTGTAGGAAAAATTACAATATGAAGATGAAGTTGGGATTCAAGAGAACAAATTGAGACAAATGTATGTTTACAGGAGGAGGAATAGGGATTGAAATAATTTACCAACGGGCTTGTTCGATAAATTTCCAACTTATCTGAAATCATTTGAGAATCTGCCACCTCAGGGACAGGCCTAAACGCAGATGAGTGGTAAGTGAAATTGAACTACAGGAACTTTGGCGAAGGAAATACACGTGGTGATTCACAAATAAGTGACAACAAAATAGGTACATACAAAGGAAAATGACAATTATAGGCATTGCTATATTACCACATACTAACGACAAAGAACCTAAAACGCATTAAAAATTGAAAAGTCTATAGATTGGATACGGGAATTTTCTACGAAATCCTTAGCCTATTACTTTAAAAATTCCTGAGCGGTAACATTATCATAACATCGTAGGAATAGCCCCTAGTGTATAAATTTTATTTCTACACGTGATTTTATAAACATCTTCTCTTTCGGTTATCTGTCAATTCTTCCTTTCATTTTTATATAATTGTTCCAGAAAAGTAATTAAACAATTATGAATGCAAATGAGATGTTGACACAAGTCCATTCCTTATTTGTGTAGTCACACACCTGTTTTTTCCTCACCAAGGATAGGAGAGTGATAATTTAAAGGGTCGCTACCTGAAACAACCATCATTAGCTCCTGACATAGAACACGCACGCAAGCAGCAAAATCTGTTTGTCATGGAGAGGGGTGATTAAGATAATAGATATCCGAGTCACTCATGGCATCCTATAAAAAGGTATCTCTTACCATTTACTGCATACCTTCTTCTTTTTATTTAGGGTAATGGGAGCCCCAAGATGGCTTCGTCATGTTGATATTTTTCTCTCAGTGGAAATACTGTTGAAACGAATTAGCTCCGAATCTGAAATGCAAATCATCCACACTAGTTGATTGTGAGTACCCCAGTTTGTAGCTCGTGTAAAAGTTTGCACTCCTGACTCCGTAAATTCACAAGGTCTTGCCTCCTTGCAGTTAATTAAAGACCGTAAGTCCATGTATGGATCAGCAATAGCGTTGTAGTTCCATTCTTAGTTGCTCTGCTTTGCCAGTTAATCAACTATTTCGTTATGTTACCTGTCAGTGCGTACTTTCAGCCAAAGAAAATTTATACCTATGCAAATGATTTTTGCACTGCATGACATTTGCAAATTAATTATAATATTTTACGTTCTACTGCGGATGTTGTAATCGCTGTAGAACACTTTGCCATGAATAAATACGGTCAAATTGTTTGAATGTATGCGTTCTTGTAATGTTTCTTTTACTAGACTCGCGTAGGGTAGTCTGGGAGGTAGAATACTGCAGGTCGAAAAAGAAAGAATATTTCATGTGGATAGCAGGAGCGTAGAATAGATATATCGATCGCTTTAACACAACGAGTATTATGTATTTACATTTCTTGCACATTTTAACGCCGAGTGAATTCGTTGAATACGTTTTGATGGATCTAAATCCAAAATTTCGACTGTTAGTTTCACCTTCGGCAAGATACGAAGATTATTGAACGCATTTCATTTGCTTCCATCAGAAGAGCATTTGCTGGTGAGGATGTCATGACAACGATGCATAGCCTAATCGTTCGATACTGTATTACACTAGCTTATGAAGAGCTGATCCCGATGCATTTGCGAAGAAGGCATTGTCGTAGTCTAAAATTGTTAGTAATGTGGCGTTGTACATTAAATACTTGGGAAGTGTAATTGAAGAAAATGGAGGAAACAGGATGGAAATCAATGAAAGGTGAAGGTGTGTAAATGAATTCTTGAAAGAGTGTGGGGAGTTTGATATGGAACAGGGATGTACCACAGAGATGTATAAGAATTATCTACAACACTAATTTTGTGCCAATTTCAATCTATGCTTGAGAAACGTGGGTGATGAAGGAGATGGATAAAAGTAGATTACAAGCAGTGGGAATGTTTAAAAGGTATCGAGTAGGTTTAACAAGAATGGGCAGAGGAAGAAATGAGAAAGTCTGGGAAATGGTAAATGTACCCCTACAGGAGAAGATAGAAAAATAAAGGCTGCAGTGGTATGGACAGGTTAAGAGAATGGATTAAGAGAGGATACCAATAAAAATGTCAGAAATGGAGTTAAAGGTAAGGAGATCCAGAGGAAGACCGAGGGGAAAGATGGATGAAAGGTGTAAAGAAGAGCATCAAGGCAAGAGGAGTGAACTGGACGACAGTGAGAGAAGAGAAGTGGTGGATGAACAGAAAACGATGGACAGGCTTATGTTCCATGCAGACCCAACCTGTAGTTGGAAAATTCAGAACATGATGATGACGAGTAGTATGGTTGGATCTGCTCCCCACCAGTAGGCCTACGTGTGATAGCCTGGAGAACATTCGGTACACGACTAACCTGTGTTATGACGTGCTCAATATGTCTATTCCATGTAAACGTGCTGCCCATCGATGTATACATATACGTGCTATGTTTACGGGAATGAAGTACGGCCAAAGACTATAGTTGATGTAGTAATAATCCCATATTTCATTCAGTTGCCAGTGCGTTTGATACGTCATTCGTCATTCAGTTCTAGTCAGATTACCCGAAAACACGGGGGAAAAGTGTATATACAGGCATCGTCAGAATATTGTAAGAAATTTTTTTGCTGGGGGATTTACGTCGCACCGACACAGATAGGTCTTATGGCGACGATGGGATAGGAAAGGCCTAGGAGTTGGAAGGAAGCGGCCATGGCCTTAATTAAGGTACAGCCTGGTGTGAAAATGGGAAACCACGGAAAACCATCTTCAGGGCTGCCGATAGTGGGATTCGAACCTACTATCTCCCGGATGCAAGCTCACAGCCGCGTGCCTCTACGCGCACGGCCAAACCGCCCGGTGTAAGACAGTGATAGCAGGATTAAGCTTGGGGTGTAAGCTCATTCGGTAAATGCTATACAAAAGTAAATTCAGTATGGCACCTTGAGGAAGTCCCATCAAAAATATACGAGGACCGTATAAACTATTTTCATGGCGGAAGATGTATATGACACAGCAGCTCAGTAATCCTTCAATTCCTATCAGGCAGATTTCAGGGAGACCAAGTAGGTGAGTGTAGGTATGATCACGTTGTCGTAAGCTACAGAAATATCTAGAAATGTGGTTGTGTTCTATATGGTCGTTCAATATGCATCATCAGTATACTAAGGTTATCTATGGTCCTTCGAAATTTTCGAAAGACATACCGAGCTGTTGGTCGTAGAATATTGTGTTCGACCAAACATTTTCTAAGTCGTTCAAATGTTTTACAAACACAGTATGATAGTACGACTGGCCAATATGAGGCTCCTTCGTTTGAGTCCTTTTCAGGTGTTAAAACTGGAATAATTATATGTGTGATCCAATCGTAAGGATGTGTATAGGGTATCCAGAAATTCTGAAATATTTAAAGAATTTTTATGGAAATTGGCAAATGATGTAACTCCAGCGTTGTTAACTGTACTAGTGTACTGGACAATACTTCTTGGCTTACTATCCTTTCTATCATCGCCTCAGTCATCTCCATGAGATTTGCCATAGTGAGACGCTCCTGCTTCTCTGTAATCATCTCCAATTTCACATACGGTATGTTTAATTAATGTTACGAAATCTCTGCTTTCTTTCTGTACTGTCAATCTTACACTTGATAGTTTATCATACTGTCACAAGATGGCAATAGTGTCCCCTCTCGTACCTTTAGCTTTCCTACCTCCTTGATTTTAAGTCCTTTAATGTTTTTTTTTTAAACTTCGGAGAAAAGCAACAATGGAGTCCAGAAACATAACGCAGGCCTTCTTACTATATTATAACATTTATAATAGATTCAAATGATGTTATGGTGGAGATTCGTGCAGAATCTATAATTCTTTATCTTTACTTAACTTGGCAAGTTTTTGACTCTATGTCCACTTAATCTTGATAATTGTGGACTTTTTTTTTACCCTGCCTTATCGGTCGCACTTTGGTTACCGTTCGACTGAACATTATGCTTTGAAGGTATGGCCATATCATGAGGAGTATAAGACCAAAGGATTCAAACCTTATAGCATAGTAGTTTGTGGTCCCGCCACTGCAAGCACTGCAAGCGATTATATCCTGCACGTGCTCCAGTAGTTGCGGGAAACCGGGCGGCGAACGCTGCTGTGCGAGATATTTCAGTGAATAAGTTGAATTTTCTTTGCTTTCAGTTCTTAAACTCAATTCATTATGTATTGCGTACTTCGAGCACGTATCTTATGGGGTTTGATTACTTTAATAGTTCAGTATGCCGTACTGTTTTGTGCCTGGATATAAGGCAGGCTATGGTGGAGTAGTTGACGATATGCGTATTCTTTTTACCACCGAAGGAAAGAAATCAATTTGAAAAATGGGCCAGAGCTATTCCACAGAAGGATACTTATTTAACGCGTAATAGCCGAATTTGTCATGTTCATTTCTCTGATGATTTTATAGTAAAATCAGATAATTTTATAGTGAATGGTAAAAAAGTGGATATCTTTCGTGTGAGATGGAAATTACGTCCGGGAACAGTGCTCAAATTTTCCCTACGTTGCCGAAATAGCTTTTAAGTGAGATTAAGTCCCGTGAAACTCCCAACAGGAAAAAGAACCTAGACACCATTAGGAAAAGAAGAAATACGATTGAAGACGGGAGTGCAGCAGAGAATGGGGAATTAAAAGTTCAGTCTAATGTTGATCAAAATTTGCGTCACTCTAGTGTTATTCCTCATGCCGAAAAGACAAGCTTAAGGCTCAAAAGGCGCCTAAAATTGCCAATTGAAACTTAAATAGAGCTAGATCCAGTCTCTACTCAGCACAATCGAGAAATAATTTGCTACAGAAGCAAGTTAGAAATACACAGACATTTAAGTATAGGAATAACAAACACCTTAGCAAGAAGGAAAATCGACGCCATGCTTAAGAAATGCCAGGTGAAATCGTATAATGGTATGAGGTATAGCAATGAATTCATTTTATAGAGTTTATAGTTGAGAATGAAATCACCGAAACAAGTGATGAAGGCCGTAGCGCTTATTTCCATGTATGATTTTTTTCCATTGTACCCTGGCATGGTATTTTACTTGTAATCTCACATTTTAAAAGGACAGTGTATATACTTATCATTTACGGGATAATACGTTTCCTCTGGCATCATTCCTAAGACCAGCTGATCGGTACCGTGGAGTTCATCCACTTTAGCGCTGCCTGGCGGGGCGCGCTTTAACCAGGAGTACTGACACTTGTTCTCATATTCGTCATGGCCATATTGTTCCACCCTTTGCTTGGGATCTGGCCTATTTTCAACGTCTAGCCACATTAAATGTGTGTTTCTTACCTTAATTCCCACCTTATTTATATGTATCACTTCAATCTTGTGGCACGATAGGTCTGTTACACTATTGTTGGTGTGATTGTCGTCTCCGTTTATACGTGCCTGGTATTTTGGGTCTCTTGTCGGGGATTTCATCGATATCTTATGCTTGCCCTGTCCTAAGGTCTCTATAAGTTTGGTTTGTAAATCCTACGTGGTATTTATCATCAAAGCTTTTGTCTTGAGATGCTGTGGTGGTTATTTACGTTACGGTTTTTTATATATCTAGTCTGGTATTTTGGGCCAATCTACGGCATTGTCCCAGTATTATTATCGTGATTGACTTTGCATTTTGGTGCATTTCTTCATGGCACTTTGAATCTGTAAGATGCCCGATTTTGTATGTTTGTCGTACGGTTGAATGGAATAGATCGTATTTTGGTACACAATGAAGGAGAAAGATTTATTTCACCTTTAGGTTTTATTTTACTCAGGACTAATGTTTTATTTTACAGTCCCGTCTTTACGTGCCATTTATGTCTTGTCATTGTGCGACCTAGCGGTAACCTTAACCTTTTATTTTTGGGCTCTTTTGGAGATAGCCACTTTATTTTTCTGCGCGAATCCTTACCTTTTTCCGTTTCATTTCCACATGTGAGTCAGTTTTCCCCTATTTTTATTCTTTGTCGTAAGTCATTATTGAGGAACTTCTTCTTTTTTCTAAGAGGTCTGTACCTACTCTGTGGTGCATTATATATTATTTTGGAATAATAACGAAACATATCATCTCCGGGGTAAACGGGATGTTATGTGAAAAGTTTTCTCCTGTTGAAAGGATGAGTGGGGACCCAAACCCATCTCTGGTACCGTAATTAAGTATGCCAATTGTATTATCTCATGAAGATCGCTAGGAAGGCGATATTTTGACAACCTTCACATCCAATCTTTTGTGATTTCTCTCCAAAATAGTTTATGATCTGTACTTTTTTTCTTGTTATGAATTTTTCTTTCATTAGAACCTTTGATTTTTAATAAACTCTTATTACGTCTTATCTCTTTCTTTTGTTTGCCGGTAGTAAGGTTAGTTTAGTTGGGTTTATATATTACATAGGAGTCGGTATATGCAGAGTGTGTTTCAGCCCTTGGGTTTCGTCCCTTAAGAGGCCACGGCTGGTCCGTGGTCCAATAACTCTGTACTCCGACCGGCCAACCGAGCAGAGGAGAGGTGGCCATGGCTCTACCGTGGCTCTACGCCTCTGCATTCGGAAGACGGGACATGGCTGGACCTAGCAGCGGACCCCAACCGTCGGTTGTCCTTTGAATGGCTTTCCGTGGTTTTCCGTTCTCCTACACTAAGGCAAATGCCGGGACAGTTCGTAGTATAGACCACGGCCTCACCCTCTCCTCACATTCTCCACGCATCTCCTTCACCGTAACAAATCTTCAGGCCTGAGAGACGGGGAGGAATGAAAACGTTTAGTAGTACTACTGTAGTTACATAGGAGAGAAGGAGACCAACTTCGAACAGTTTCTTGTTCGCTCCAATCGACGTTTTGTAGGACCTGAATACTTTTCCACCACATTGCCCCTCTCGTACTAGACTCTGCTATCTTATCGCCTTGTATTATCGCGATCACTTCATTTGCGATTTTCTCCATGTATCTCCGCTGTTTGGTCATGTTGTGTTTAGAGTAGCGAAATGGGGGAAAGTGACAATAGAGGAGAGACTCATCACGTACATTGCAATTGCAGATACGTATACCACTACAAACTAAAACGCTAGGTATCCTGTTGATTGTACACACACGGTAACTTCCTTTCGTCCAGTCTAGTTGATGACGGTGGTTGTACGCCAGACTGGTAGGACATCATCATTGTTCAGTAAATCTACTTGAAGGATGACTCTTATTTGAGTACAATAGCTTAGGAGGGCGTGATGGCCGAGTCACGAGGTCAACTCCATTGGAATCTCAGCCGTTTCACTTCTTAGGGTGTGGGTGGCAGAATACATCGACGGTATTCCTTGCCCGCCATAGTAGGTGAATAACGTCGTTGCCGGGGAAAAACCTCCTATGTGATAATATTATTGGAGATATACTCACCCGTAGCACATACATTAAGAAGAGCGAGAATGCATTGACATTTGTCACACAATATTGCACCTTAGATGACAGAACCTTACCGGCCAGGGTTCTAAGCTAAAATATTTCACATAGGAGGTTTTGTCCCGGCAGCGACGATAAAAAGGAAATTCTTAGTAACGTAGGTAGGCGGCGATGGGGTCTCAAGGTGAGTCTGCCTTCTCACTTTCATCATTTCTCTACGACCATCCCTCGTCAACTCTTATTCTCTTCTGATCCGGCAGTATTAGGTTTTCGTTTGCTAAGCATTCTTTTATTTTCAGGCTCTTCACGTTTCCAGTGCTGATATTGTTATTCTTCAATGGATCGGAACTCATTCATTTGTTCTTGATAGCATTTTTTTTAAATTTCCCACTCCTAGACTTCACTCGAAAATTAAAAATCCATGGACTAGACATCTTCATATTCACTAAATTACAAACACAACTTACAACAATTTAACTCAGTTTTCTTCTCCTGCACAAGAACAGGCTTGCAGTACTTTAACGTGTTTACCCATACCTAAGAATAAAACTTCGTAATTCAGAATTTTCCTGAAATTCAAATATTTGGACAAAAAGCTTTAAACCCTTCTACATCAAGACGAAAATAAAAAGTCCGAATTATAATGTACTCTAACGACAAGTAACTAAATCATATGTACCTGAGTGGGCAGAGTTTCGTATGAAATACTCGTTGGCCATTGACAATGATTAAACATATTATATTTGATAGTATTAATAATGTTTATAGGCCATAGAGAGGGTGTTACCCTCCAGGTGGCCCGCCCCACCCCTTTAGGTTGGGGAATGAAAACATTTGAAAAAAATGTTTATTAGTGGAGCGGTAGCCATGGCTCTACCGTGATTCTACGCCTCAGCATTCGGGAGACGGGACAGGGCTGGACCTCACGGCTGGCCCCAACCGTAGGCTGTCCTGAGAATGGTTTCCCGTGGTTTTCCATTCTCTTGCACTAAGGCGAACGCCGGGACAGTTCCTTGTATAGGCTATGGCCGCCAACATCCTTACCTTCTCCGATCATCTCCTTCACCGTTACAAATCACCCGGCCTGAGAGACGGCCTCACCGTCTAAGAGGCCCGCCTCTCCCTTCAGGGAATGAATGAAAACATTTGAAGCTTATTTAATTAAATAGAGCAATTAGTGAAAGCTCAAGTTGTCAAATTACCTGTTGCAGTCACTAAATTATTCTTTTCAAGCAGAAATTAAATTATTTCCACATTTCATGCTAAATGAGTTACACTGGAATCTCGGAAAATGTATTGGAATAAACTGGGAACCTTATAACTCTTAACCATGAAAGGATGAAAAAATGTGCATGTTCAGTTACAGGCGTATTAAGATTTCAGGTTATGTAGACCAAAAGTATCGACGAAATGTCACTGTAATATTTGTCCCAAATGGAACATAATAATTGCTTTTACACCAATAAAGTGAAAAATCCGCGGTAAATTAAGAAATACCGTCGTTACTAGAGAAATATGAATACGTAATTACGGGCCGTAGACATGACTCCTTTATGTTGTATTGCGCTGCTCGTGCCGTATTTTGTTTCTTTCTTGAAGTGCAGGGCTTGCACTGACGAATGGGAGTGCTATGTCTGTGAATTATCATTAGCTTTGTCCAGATGACTAGTGCGGGCAGTTCAAACAGCAAAATAGCATGATCCCTGGACCAATAAATACATTACTTGTTTGTTGAAAGGAAAATAGCATGATCCCTGGACCAACAAATTATATCATTTAATGAAGTTAGGGCACAAAACGAATGAGCAACATGAAGAAACCGACACCTAATTAATTCAAACAACTTCAGTGAGCAAAGACATCACACACGAAAGTGTTAGACAAACAAAACACGTAGGGAAGTGCTAAGGGAAGTGCTACGACGTAGCAGAAAAAATAGTTGTAAGGTAGTAAAGTATGTATCCATATTCTTCCTTGCAAGTAAAATATTTCGTACTATTTCTTAATTTACCGCAGATTTTACACTTTATTTGAGTAAAATGGATTATTATATTCCATTTGGGACAAATATTACAGTGATATTTCGTCGATACCTTTCGTCTACATAACCAAGATTTCAACATCATTATCAATAAATCAATTGGGAGAAACTTTAGAGTCTAAAGAAAAGCAGTTACTTGTTTCGTTTTTACTATATTTGATTTACGTTGCACCGATACATACTGGCATTATGGCGACGATGGGGTAGGGAAGGGCTAGGAGTGGACAGAAAATGATGGAGGCTTTTATTAAGATATCGCAGCAGCAATTTCTTGTGTGGAAATTGGAAACCATAGAAAATCACCTTCAGGGCTGCCGACAGTGAGGTTCGAACCCACTATCTACCGAATGCAAGCTCATAGCCACGTGACCCAAACCGCGCATACAAAGACAGTTTCTTGTTTCTGCCGTAAAATTAGTTGAACCAGATATGCGAGGTTTTCATTCTTAGGTGTGGATTTAATGGTCGCATTAAAGACTCGGCAAAATTCCGGCATTAAGACAAAACGAATTTTGAGAGTAATCGAAATATTTGTACAGTATTATTTACTCTTTTACTCAGTAATTCAAACATTCGGTCACGGGGGCAGTGTAACCAATCACACATGGAGTCTTATCAAGTAGTTGGGTATTCAACATAGTAAATATCATAAAAGATTCAGTCAGCATCGTATATCATAATCACTATAACTCATAGCTTACGATGTTTGGAAAAATCTGATTTGTGCTATTCTCAGTGTCGTTATAGGTCATTTTATTATATAGAGCAGTATGACCCATTCTAAGAATTTTGCTTCTATTTGGATTTCAGGATCCACGTAGTTACTGACAATTTTTGAACTGATCTTACGGTTTACTTTTCTTCTTCCTCTTCTTCATCTGTTTACCCTCCAGGGTCGGTTTATCCCTCGGACTTAGCGAGGGATCCCACCTCTACCACCTCAAGGGCAGTATCTTGGAGTTTCAGACTCTGGGACGGGGGATACAACTGGGGAGAATGACCAGTACCTCGCCCAGACGGCCTCACCTGCTATGCTGAACATGGCTCTTGTGGAGAGATAGGAAGTTTGGAAGGGACAGTCAAGAAAGAGGGAAGGAAGCGGCCGTGGCCTTAAGTTAGGTACCACCCCGGTATTTGCCTGGAGAAGTGGGAAACCAAGGAAGACCACTTCCAGGATGGTTGACGTCGGAATCGAACCCACCTCTACTGAATTGACCTCCCGAGGCTGAGTGGACTTCGTTCCAGCCCTCGCACCACTTTTCAAATTTTCGTGGCAGAGCCGAGAATCGAACCCGGGCCTCCGGGGTGGCAGCTAATCACACTAACCACTACACCACAGAGGCAGGATTTACTTTTTCTAATAATTAATTTAGTTTTAGTGTGCTGCTTCGACTAATCCTGCAGCAGCCGGGTAATTCCGCGTCATAATGTGGCGAAATCCGTGAATTCGTTTCCAATAACCCTGCAAATAATACTACATGAATTGGCAACAAATACTATAGAAGTATTCTCTTTCAAGAAGCCACCTAGCACAGGACAAGTACTGAAGTTTCTTGATGCTACAACCAAAGAGATCCATTGCGCAATTTAGAACCCTTATCATGAGAGTACTAGATGCTCAGTGGACGTAATAAGCCAATAATGTCTTGTTCTCACGTTCGGGTAAAGCCGCAGTAAAGTTTTTATTTCAGTTACTGCGAGTTTAGCTGAGTCTCTCCTGTATGTTTTTCCCAACGTGGTTTTTGATTACAATTTCAGCAATCAGAAGATATCCGCTTATTTGGACGTAACACACAATTCTGTGTTTCTGTCATTCATCCTCGTTAGCTCTTCAACTGAGGTTGGTGCCATGAAAGGCATCCGGTATTTAAACATGCCATATAAATTTACCTCATCTAGTCTCAGACCCATATCAAGAAACGCGAATGAGGATAGATTAACATACCATCTGTATTTAATAACTTACTTTAGCTCTTATGTGTTAACATTTTATACATTGAGCTTGAAAGATTTTTCCACATTCTAATTAGAAATTGATAACGCAATTTCAAGCGGGAATGCAAATCAGCAGTTTTATGAGTCACTTCATCTAGTGACAATAATCATAATGCCTACACTTTTTACGTTAAAGATTATTAGTTCCTTTCAAAAATCACATATGCTGATACTGAATACGGAATCCATCACGGAGAAAGATAAAATAGAAAAGGCTAAGGCGAACTGAAATACTCAGATGGACGGAATGAACACCTTTTTTACGTGAATATTTCTTCCAGAGAAAGTCTGAGGTATTATAATATCCTTTCTGTTGTATTAAAAAATCCATTTCAAACATAACATCCAGTTTGGTCTAGCTACATACATTAATCTGTTGGAACATGAAAAAAACCCTGTAAATTCTGTTCTTACGAACGTTTGAAATTTTAAAGCGTAATATTCCCATTTTTCAGAGATATCGTGTGGATGAAGATTCATCAGTTACTATGTAAAGGCTCTGTAATTCTGTTCCCCGAGTAATGCATTAATATTTGAAGTACTGTACGTTCCCGCTTAGAGGTTAAGTATCTCAGATACAATCTAAAGCGATAAAAAACGTTGTATTTTATAGAGAAACCCCTAGTTGCAATTAGAAAGGGCGAAGGGAGAAAAAAAGAGAATCAAATGAAAGATATAACGAAGTATATACTCATTAGCTCAGATAGAAATCCGTGCCCTGGAATCACAATTCATCCAACCAGCAAAAGCGCTGCTCCATTTTTGTGTGCGGCAGCTCAGCCGTCAGAGGCCACATTTCACTGTGATGGTAAATTGGGCGTGCACGAGGAAAAATCCTACAGAACGGCCGGGGTAAGGCGTCACCGCTGCGCTGTACTAAGCAAGCAGAATGTGTTCCACCTTATTTTATCTCCAACTTTTATAAACCCTGTCAAGAGGCTCGCGTGTTTTAATGGTCGCTTAGCTTTTAGGGAAGGTTAGGTGCTGTACATTGATTTTTTGCTTCCCCGTGTGCGCCCCCGCAGGAGTGAGGTGAAGTCTGAGACTGTGGTAGTGTAGTGGCTGCTGCTGTATCAGGCAGCAAGTGTGGGCCTGTTTCCACAGTGACACTGGTACCGACTGGCACAGCCTCCTGTCTTCATCATATCTGAAGTCACTACACTTGCTGTTATGAAACTCTTTCTTTCTTTTCTTTTTTTGCTTCATGTACCGAAGCGGGGACATCTACCGATATTCAGTTCGAGTTTTAAGACATTTCGAATAATCTACAACAATAATAATAATAATAATAATAATAATAATAATAATAATAATAATAATAATAATAATAATAATAATAATAATAATAATAATAATAACTGGATCTCCACAGAAAAACAGTACTCGAAGACATCCTGAAAAAGGAACGTAAAACCATCAGAAAAATTCTCGGCCCAAAACTGACTGACGAAGGATACAGACTGCAGTCTCGTACAAAAACCGAGGAGCTCTCATGACGCCTGAAATTCTACGGACACATCAAACGCCTTCCAGAAAACAGACTGACAAGAATCTTACTTGAGGCAACAGAAAACATCAAAACAAATAGGTGGACAACGGAAATCCGTCAAGATCTGGAAAAATCAGGAATCAAAGTGGCCGACATCGCTGAGCGAACCTGCTACAGAACGAAAATCAGCAAGTGGGAAGTAGAGTCAGAGAGAAACCGCAAGAAGATGACAGGAGCTAAGCGGACAGAAGAACGAAGAACTACGATGAGAGAAAAATTGAAGGCTGCCTGGCAAAGAAGGAAATGCACAACTTCTAAGTGAGCTTTGCGTGATCAGTTTGCTGGTCTTTTTAGCATCTAATAATAATAATAATAATAATAATAATAATAATAATAATAATAATAATAATAATAATAATAATAATAATAATAAACTACACTAAGAGATCACAAAAATTAAAAAAACAAGCCATCAATCCCAAAGTTGGACACCACTAGGATACAACCATCTCTCACAGAAGAATTAGAGAAAAGGAGGCAAAAATTTTACAACTACTCAAAAACAAACTGATTACAACAGCACACACACACTAATCCCTCTGCAGAAAATAAAAAAGGCACCCTTGCTAGAATGAGGAATGTAAACAAGCAACCTAATCTCGACAGAATGAATACAACATTTGGAACAGAAAGAAGGTAGAGAATAACTACAAAAACATTCCTGGCAGTGAGAAAAGAGACAACTCAATTAATCAGACAGGCCAAAAGAAAATTCGAAAAGGAACAACTATTTGTAATCGAGAAAAACTTTGATAGAAACAACACGCGGCTGGTAAGTACTTCAAAACTAATCCTGCAGGATATCAACAACAAAATCTCTGCTTCAAGAAAGAAAATGGACAATTGGCAGTAAACGACCAAGAAAAATACGAGGAACTCGCCAGACATTTCAAAGAATTGCTGAACTGCCCAAAACAAACACAAAGCGTTTCAATGCAAGAACCTGAAAATACTAGTACAAATTCATTACCACCAGATGAAGAAGAAATCGCAAGCCATATTAAAAGAATTAAACATTATAAAGCATAGGGTGAAGACTTAAATCAGCAGACCCAAACACCATAAAAGAAATCACAAAATCAAGCAAAATATTTGACAAACAGAATAAACCCCAGAAGAATGGAAAAATACATTAAATCACCCACCACATGCTAAGAGAGACAAAAGAGATGTGAACAACTACAGAGGAATCTCACTAGTAACAGTTTCATACAACAATCTATCCCAGTGTCTTCTCGCAAATGTGCCATGCTGGCCCATTAATAACCGGTGTAATCGCCTGACCGTTGAATGCAGGCATGGAAACGTGCATGCATTGTGTCCTACAGGTGCCGGATGTCAGCTTGTGGGATGGAGTTTCATGCCTGTTGCACTTGGTCGGTCAATACAGGGACGCTTAATGCCGGCTGTGGATGACGCTGGAGTTGTCGTCCAATGATGTCCCATACGTGCTCAATTGGGGACAGTTTGGGAGGGGGGGGGGGGATTCGAGCAGGCCAAGGCATCATGTCAAGACTCTGTAGAACACGTTGGGTTACAACAGCGGCATGGGGGCGTGCATTATCCTGTTGGAAAACATCCCCGTGGATTCTATTCATGAATGACACCCACAACTGGTCGAATCACCAGATGGAAGTACACACCTGCAGTTAGGGTGCGTGGGATAACCACAAGTGCGCTCCTGCAGTCATACGAAATTGCTCCCCAGACCAGAACCCCAAGTGTAGGTCCAGTGTGTCGTCGCCGCAGTCAGGTGGATGCAGACGATCACCTAGCCTACTTATTACCAATACACGATCATCAGTGGCACCAAGGTAGAACCAGCTTTCATCGGAAAACACAACGGACCTCTACTCCATCCTCCAATGAGTTCTCGCTTGAAACTACTGAAGTCGCAGACGGAGGTGGTTTGGGGTAAGTGGAATGTATGCCGCAGTGCGTCGGGCTCGGAGCTGTCCTTAAAGTAACCTATCTCGAACAGTTCGTTGCGTCACTGTGGTGCCAACTGCTGCGGACGCATTCTGCTGCGCCGCAGTCATACGTCGAATACGGCGGTACTCCCTCTCGGTGGTGTGACGGGGTCGTCCGGAGCCTGGTCTTCTTGCGAGCATACCTTCTCGTGACCACTACTGCCTGAATGGTCAGCGTACTGGCCTACGGTTCAGAGGGTTCTGGGTTCGATTCCCGGCCGGGTCGGGGATTTTAACCTTCATTGGTTAATTCCAGTGGCCCGGTGGCTGGGTGTTTGTGCTGTCCCTAACATCCCTGCAACTCACACACCACACGTAACACTATCCTCCACCACAATAACACGCAGTTACCCACACATGGCAAATGCCGCCCACCCTCATCGGAGGGTCTGCCTTACAAAGGCTGCACTCGGCTACAAATTGCCACACGAAAGAAAAAAAAACACTGCTGCCAGCAGGCGTGCGCAGTGGAGACATTCTTGCCAAGTCGTTCTGCAATAGCCCGGAAAGAAAATCCACCTTCACTTAGCCCTATTATACGGCCCCATTCAACCTGCAGTGATCTGTTGATACTGACCTCTTCGTCGTCGTAAAGGCATTCTTGACCCGCTCACAGTCACTCCATCCAATCTCACAGGTAACTAACGCTCTCGCAGAGTACAACCCATATCTAAAGCAAACCTAATGTGCAAAATCATGGAACCGCTATTAGCGCTACGCTAATGCGATTTTCGGGAAATTTGAATCAACGCCGTCTTTCATATGTATAAAGATGCCTACCAAAGTTCGTTAATCTACCACAACCCATTCTAGGTGTTTGGACATTTTTTTCCGCTAGTGTATGTATTCGCAAGCTTACAAAACTAAGACAATACACTACAATTCAGTCATTAAACCAGAATGTCTTTATGGATCACTACACTAATTTTGAACAGGAAAGCAGACACTGAGAAAAATGAACCCAAAATCATAAGAAAAATTCTGGGCCCAAAACTCGCAGACGTACAGTGCCGACTCAGAGAAAGACAGGAAATCAACCAATACACAAATATTCACAGTAACATTAAAAAGCACAGGTTCTCTGTGGACACATTAAAAATGCACTCAGACAGACTTACAAAACAAATAGTCGAATTCTATAAAAACAGGAGTAAATCCAAAACTGACACAATGAAATGGATTGGCGAGATAAAACTGATTTGAAATACGCAGGAAATAGACAACCAGATGTCCAGAACCGGGTAATCTTCAGATCAAAAATTCACAAATGGCAAGTTGACCAAGAGAAAAAATCAAAGTAGAAGACCGGAATAACTTGGTCTGAAGACAGAAATTAAGCCGATAGTAAGAGAATGAAGGAAATATGGGCACAAAGTAAGGCAAACGAACGCCCCTACGTACAGTGCGTAGCCCTAATAGGCTTATTTGCAAATATATATAATAATAGAACGCTGGCCTTCTGACCCCAAGCTAGCGGATTCAATTCAGTCTTTGACGGTGCTCAAATTCGACAGCCTCGTTTCAGTAGATTTACCGGCCCATAAAATGACTCATATGGGGCAAACGTCTGTCAGATAGGACGTAAAATAATAGCATATTAAATTTAAAGAAATTCAGATTTTTAAAATTCTTTTTTTGCTATTTGCTTTACGACGCACCGACACAGATAGGTCTTATGGCGACGACGGGAAAGGGAAGTCCTAGGAATGGGAAGGAAGCGTCCGTGGCCTTAATTAAGGTACAGCCCTAGCATTTGCCTGGTGTGAAAATGGGAAACCACGGAAAACCATCTTCAGGGCTGCCGACAGTGGGGTTCAGACCCACTATCTCCCGATTACTGGACACTGACCGCACTTATGCGACTGCAGCTATCGAGCTCGGTGATTATTAATCTTAAGTTATTTTCACAATATCAGTTATAATATCAAATATGTATTATGTACAATTCATATCTGCTAAAAGCCCAGGCGTTTGTCAGCACAGGATAGCAATTAATACATCACTAGATTGGTCAATTTCCTTACGCTTAGATACAGCTGCCATAATGCTAAAATTTATCTAGACATACTTTTTGCAAAATGATGATCAACTCTTCTTCTTTTATGACCTCAACGGTACTAAGTTTGCGAGGCGTAAGGTGTCTTCCATGTTCACATTCATTTTTTTCCCTAGACCCTTATTCTTCGAAGTAACGAGCCGCTTCCAGATTTTCTCTGATTAATGTTAATAAAGTATGTTTTCCCAGTCTTTCTTCCTCTAAAAACAATAATCATCATCACCACCACCACCATTCCACCAGACCAAGTTCGCTACTGTATTGGTTTTATGTCACGTTAATATACTTTTGTGCGTTGCAGAAATTTCGAGGTGCAGAAATGTTGTGTCAGCAGATCTGTCGACTCGAAACTGTTGTATTTGAGCACTAGCAAATTCCACTGGGCTGAGCCAGCATCGGACCCACCAACTTGCCAGCGCGCTACCACCCGAGTCACTCAGGCCGGCTAAGTAACGGGAATGGCGTGGACATTAGTGTTTGGCAGTTAGCAGAGCTCCCGTTAAGTTTTTGGTACTGAAGCGTCCCGGCAAAGACGGGTAGACTCTCGTAATTGCAAGTTACACAAGATATATCGATCCAATAATTGGATGTGCCGATTTTAAGAAAACTACTACTTTTACGCTGCACAGTTATATCGTTTACGTGGACTGACAGAGCGAGATTGCATTCGAGAGATAGTTGGTTCGAATCCCACTCGACAGCCCTGAAGTTGGTTTACGGCGGTTTCCCATTTTCACAGCAGGCAAATTCTGTGGCTGTACCTTAACTAAAGCCATGGCCGTTTCCGTTCATACCCTTACCTTTTCTCATCATTGCTGAAAATCTAACTCAATTAGAGGTAGGTTGAACCACTAACAACTATCTAAACAAATAAAATATAAAATAATAATTGCATGTGGCTATTTCTAGCCGAGTGCAGCCCAATGTTGGGGACAACACAAAAATCCATCCCCCGAGCCAATGGAATTAACCAATGAAGCTTGAACTCTCGGACCAGGCCAGGAATCAAACCCCGGACCCTCTGGACCGAAGGCCAGCACGCTAATCATTTAGCCATGGAGCCGGACAATATAAAATAAAGCAAGTGGCATATGAAAGGACAGTATTCAGCTGCCATGGGACATACTCAGGCAAGAAATCTTGTACTTTTTGGTGGCTGTTGATATCGTGGTAAAAACCATGGGACTTCCAGTTTCACGTGCAGCCCTAACCACATGGACATGACTTTTCATTTAAAAAAATATGCATTGAATTAATGAATGGAGGAAGTATCGAATCAAAGTTTTGAATCCCGTTAACCCGTAAAACTGCCGACAATCGTACATATGCTTATTTTGTTCAGAATAATGGTGATGATGATGATGATGATGATGATGATGATGATGACGATGATCGTGTTTAAGAGACCAAAAATTGAGTCCCCTAATCCAAATGAAAATCATTTATTGAGTTGGTATTTAGTCCAGAAAAAAAAACTTGCAATGCAATGAGGGTGCAACGTTACATTTGTGCACCACTCTGAAGATAGGGGAATGTCCACCCTCTGTGTCCATTCCAATGTTCCAGTGTTCTAGTGACAGCCGTACAGCGCTACCACACTATGATAAATATTTGATGTTAATATTGTCACAAGGTGAACGCACTTTGAGGTGTTACATAATGTACCTTTTGTTGCAATGTGGTGGCAGCACTGCTGCTAATGACACTAGCGCTACCCATTTCTTGCCTCGGAGGCCGTCACTGATTAAGCTACCCCGCCGTGCGTGCGAGAGAGTACGACCATTGTGTTGCGACTATACGTTACAGGACTATATTTTATCCCGAGTCAATGATGGGAGGAGGGAGTGAGGAGGGGGTTTAATATAAAGAGTTAAAAGCGAAGAGGGTGTTATCAAACTCCACTAACTTCTAGACTTCACATGCTCTTTTTTTCTCTCTCTCTCTCTCTCCTCTCTCTGTCTCTACTTCTCTGCGGGCCATTTTCCTCTTTTGTTGCTGTCATTGTCGTGTATTTTCTTGTAAGCTGATACGCTAATGATAAAGAATACTTAATGGAATATAAAAGATAACACAAGTTTGGTTAGTATGTTGAAACTTATAAAATGTTCTTCAACACTTAATTCAGGGTGTATTTGATAATCCTACAAGCATCTCAAGTCGCAAATGGTTTGATAAATTGAAACGAATCTCTTCTACTTTAAACATGTAATTTTAATGACTTGAGAGTAGAAGCAAACCTTCTAGATTATATTTTTATTCCGTTCGTAGAACAAACAACACAATCTTGCTCGTATTATAAAGACATTTTTTTCACAACAGTTATATTCATATAGCTTAATTCATACGTAATTGAGTTCACAGTCTGTCTTCGCACGTAATACTTACATAACAACAACAAAAGCAACAACATATTAATGCTAATAATAATAATAATAATAATAATAATAATAATAATAATAATAATAATAATAATAATCAGTCAATGTTTTGTTATCAAGGCTACGCTGCCGATTAGGTGGGAAAGGTGGGTGAACACAGGGTATCTTATTCATACGCTAAACTAGCGTAGGCTATATGACAATTTCGAATACTGAAGAGATGAAGGTTAAGTTAACAATAAAATCTATGGATAAAGTATTGAGTGTAATCGGCTTCGGTGTGGAATCATGAGGTCAACCAGAGAAGGATAGGCTACGTAGGGGAATGGTGGAGGGTGGATGAAGCAGAGGGAGATGACGTTGGTTAGACTAATTTACATTAAGAAGTATTGAAAAAGGCCGACTCAGTATTACCGTACTTGCAAATGGAACAATTTTGTGGCATTTGGTTCATTCACGAAATTTTGCACTCTGAACGTTGAAAGGCATACTGTATATATAGTGAAGATGCATACCTACAACTACCAATTAATGGCATATGACCTCCAGTGAGGCCTGGTGCACGTCTTTCGATCTGACACCTATAGGCAACTTGCGTGTCTGTTAGGATGGGTCCCTACCTCGAAAGAGCCAGAGGAATTAACCAATGAAGGTTAAACTCTCCGATACGTTCGAAAATCGTACCCGAGACACCATTGACGAAAGGCCAGCATGCTATTCAGTTAGCAATGAAGTCGAACACTTCTTTCTACTTACTGATTATTCAAATATTATTAGATATTCTATCTTCAAGAACTTACAGACGATGTGGCAACAGGCTAAAATGACTACCTTTTGTGATTATATGTAGCCGATGGGGTACAGGTTAAGAATATTAAGACTGTTTCGCAGTTATACAATACCTTTTGGAATAATACCATCCCATGCTACTGCCTTTGCGATTACGTCCTTGTCTCATTTCCTCTTCTTCTTATTTTTCTACCGCTTTTCACACACCTGTAGAGTCTCGGGTGCGAACTGTGTCGCACATGTGGATTTGGCCCTGGTTTATGACCGGATGCCCTTCCTGACGCCAACACTATATGGAGGAATTGCGTATTTCTGTAGTGGTTAGTAGTGTAGTGTGTTGTCTGAATATGAAGAGGAAAGTGTTGGGAAAAACACAAACACCCAGTCCCCAGGCTAGAAGAATTCAGAAGAATTAATCAGGGGCGATTCAAATCTCCGACCCGGCCGTAAATCGAACACAGGAGCCTCTGAACCGGAAGCCTCAACGCCCACCATTTAGCCAATGAGTCGGACACGTTCTTGTCTCACTACATTGCTTTAATTTCTATTGAAAATTCTGCATACTTAGATACATTTTCTGCGTTTGTTGCCTGCAGGTTGTTGCAACTAGAGGATGCAATATCAGTTATGTAGCAGGTTAACTTAAAATAAGGTAGGGTAAGGGTTATTCTGCCCGAAGGCAAATCCGAACCTCCGCAGAGGTGTTCCTGAGCCGGAGTTTACGTGCGGAAGGGTGGCCAGTTCCTTTCCGCTCCTCCATTCCCTCACCCTCCACCCCACCAACAGCGCGTGGCAACCCATCCAACTCCTGACCACGTCCAATGTTGCTTAACTTCGGAGATCTCACGGGATCCGGTGTTTCAACACGGCTACGGCCGTTCTTAAAATAATAATAATAATAATAATAATAATAATAATAATAATAATAATAATAATAATAATAATAATAATAATAATAATGGTTTAACGTCACGTGAACACATCGAAGGTTTTCGGCTGCGTGAGGATGGAATAGGGCTGGAATTGGGGAGATAACGACCTTCGGCTTAATTAAAGGACAACTCCAACATTTGCCTCGTATGAAAATGGGAAACCACGGAAAACCGTCTTGAGGGCTACCGACGGTGGGACTCGAACCCATTATCTTCCGAATGCAACCTCACAGCTTCGCGACCCTAACTGCATGGTCAACTTGCTTGGTATTATTATTATTATTATTATTATTATTATTATTATTATTATTATTTCCTATATCATTAATGAATCACTACCCTCAATTGAAAGAACGGAAAGTTATATATAATGTTTCATATTAAGCCTGCCCATTTGTTGCTGTTTCTTTATGGATAGGCCTATCGCATTTTCACATCTATCTTTTTGCGTAGGCCACACCAAACTACAGTATACTGGAGTTTCTACCGAAGTCTTTCTCATTTTCGGGTGTGACATTATGGACTTCTGAGGTATGTGTGGTACTGTACAAGACGAATCCATCTGGATATTACTCATTGGTCCGGTAGTGTTGCGCTAGCACATCCTGGCCCTGTGAGGAAAGCAATGGCAAACTACTTTGCAGACTATCGCGGCTTTTACGGCGCGCCATCGGTGTTTTCCAGTTTTCGTCTTACAACATAACATCTGCTGGTGCTATATGAGGATCCAGCCGGCCTCCTGAATGAATATTTTAACAGACAGAATTTGCGTGGATATTTGTTTCTATCAGTCTGCCTCTAAAGTTCTCTCGTTTCGTTTTCTATTCATTTGATATATCGTTACTACTTATGAATAAGTTTTAAAATATAGATGCTCTGGTTCTCATCCCACAAATATGGAATTGCACGAAACCTTCCTCTGACAACATTAAATACATGCAGTTAAGATGAGTGTTCATAAGCTTTCCACGAGATATGAAACATAATCTAGTTAAGAACAGTTTTATCTTTTCTTAGGAATTCGAATACAGGAAACTGAACGGTGACTCTGATGGGGCTAATGCTGATAATTTGATCACCGGGCGAGTTGGCCGTGCGCGTAGAGGCGCGTGGCTGTGAGCTTGCATCCGGGAGATAGTAGGTTCGAATCCCACTATCGGCAGCCCTGAAGATGGTTTTCCGTGGTTTCCCATTTTCACACCAGGCAAATGCTGGGGCTGTACCTTAATTAAGGCCACGGCCGCTTCCTTCCAACTCCTAGGCCTTTCCTATCCCATCGTCGCCAAAAGACCTATCTGTGTCGGTGCGACGTAAAGCCCCTAGCAAAAAAAAAATAATTTGATCACGAATATACTGTAAGTAGGTAAGTAGCTTTTGTTAATGTAGGAATGAATTGGTTCAGTGAAAAAAAAAAAGTAAAACAGAGCTGGAATGTTCGCGTATTGTGGAATGAAGCGCCTCAGTTTGACTATTGTATCTGTACAGAATAACGCTGTTGTGTTCACGTAGAGCTCATCCCTATATTCCCAGTACTTAACGCCCTGTGGCTTCGATAACGAAACCAATTACAGGCGCAGCTTCAGCTCTGACTGCCAGCCTGGCTGCCTAATGCAAAACAAGCGTGCAGCTTCATATCCCACCCGTGATAGTCCTGGAGGGGGACACTACATTGTAATAAACTTGACACAAATTGAGTTCAATTCTAAGCAGCGACGAGTAGTAATCTGTCAATGTTGTCCTTCCTCTCTTATTTCACAATTACGGTAATTAAACCTGTGGTATTACGTAACTGTTAATATTATGCTCATGGCCACAGACCTTCAAGGTTTACGTGGAATCCGACTCACAGGAGAGAAACTTTGCATTTGAAAAATCCTATACGCATTGAATCCGACTCACAGGAGAGAAGCTTTACATTTATAAGATCCTATATGCATTGGCGGGATTTGAACCACGGCCACCTGGGTGAAAAGTTACTGGCAATATCACTCGGTTATCACGGTTCCTTTTCACATTTTGAGTTCAAGAATTGAGGTGATACAGTACATATAACTGTATATACATACTTCATTATAGACTAGCATTTCAAGGTTATCACCGTAATAATAAATAATGTTATTGGCTTAACTTCCCACTGACTACTCTTTTTACGGTTTTCGGAGACGTCGAGGTGCCGTTAAATCTACCGACACATGGTTGACGTATTTGAACAGCTGCAAATACTGCCGGACTGAGCCAGGATCGAATCTGCCAAGTTAGGGTCAGAAGGCCAGCGCCTCAACCCTCTGAGCCACTCAGCCCTGCAGTTCAATACCAAAATCTTCCACGACTTCTTCTTGGATTTCAAAATTATTTGCTTCGCTCTGTTTCTTTCAGATACGTACAATTCCCTGTCTGCATCAGCCCTTGTTTGGAGTCATTTCTCATAGCCCTACACCTTCTTTTTTACATTTCCAAGCCTCTCTCACTTATTCACTTGACGAAGGTGTTCGCTTTTTCCCACTTTACACTCAGTTGTTCCTAGGCATTCTCTCTTCCTGTTTTTATTACAGCATCCCTGCATGTCGCCCTTTCTATTTACATATCCTAAAACTTCTTACTGTCTACTGTTTGGAACATTCCACTAATCACATTCATGAACTGTGTAATTTCCTTGTTCCGAATATTTTCTACCCTTATTTCTCTGCAGACAGATTTCACTTTCTCTATCCTAGATCTACCGATACTTAGTTCAGATAGCGGCTTGTCTCATCGAAAAATCCCTAACGAATTACCTGAATTCAAAGTAAGTTCGGATTAAACGCCCCTGCCCTCTCACGTGTAGCAGTGAGCAGCCGTTTGCTTAACGAATGTATTCGCAACTGCTAATCACATACATTAGCACAAAAGGCCAGCAAACACTTCTCATTCCCATTATCTTCCATGTATTCTCTACATTTACCTATCTTAGTAATCAGGAGATAGTGGGTTCGAATTTCACTGCCGGCAGCCCTGAAGATAGTTTTCCGTGGTTTCCCATTTTCAGCCTTAATTAAGGCCACGGCCCCTTCCTTCCACTTCCTAGGCCTTTCCTATCCCGTCGTCGCAATAAGACATATCTGTGTCGGTACGACGTACTGTAAAGCAAATAACAAAAAAAAAAGAAAAAAAACAATGGCATTTACCGATGGCCTTTTCGCATAATTCACTACAATGTCACTCTGTGATCCATAAAACTTGTCAACTTCATCCTCATCTACACCGTCACATGGTAAATACGCTAAGACAATTCTCGACCTAATTCCTATAAATGCCTAATCTACCCAAATCGTTTGCTCATTCACGTGCGTTACAGAAATTATGTTGCGTGCAACAGTATTCCTGATGAACATTCCTACCCTACACTCTGCCCTTCCCTGTGTAAAACCTGTTAAAAACAGTTCATAATTAATTATCACTTCCTCGTTACCGCCCTTTACTTGAATATCAGTGTGACTCCTACACATCCAGACACATCATCTTTGCTTACTCAGTCAGTTCTACTTTCTTTATTCCATATGCTCCATTAATATTGATAGATCCCCATCGAATTCCATTTCATCCGCCAAGTTATTTCCAAGGAGTCCCACACTTGTCAGATGGGGGTGGGACGCCGCTACTCCCATAGGTCCGAGGCTTGCCTAACGTATTCTGATAGTGATCGGTAAAACCTCTGTGAAGGAAGGGGGGATGTCCCCCTACATACCGATAGTCCCCATAAGAAATCCCTCTTCTAACGGGCTGGGGACCACTGGTGGATTTTATAGTCCTAGCCACTTGAGTTCAGGATGGCCATGACTTAGAATATACCCGAGTTTACCTCTCCTATCCCATAGCAACTGGTATCTTGACTACTCAAGACCACTTACTAACCCATTCAGCCATTGCCTCTGGTTGACGAATTAGGACATGGCCAGTTAAGTGCAAAATATTGGATGTTTGATTGGATATTTGATTTGATTTGATTTGATTTGATTTGATTTGATTTGATTTGATTTGATTTGATTTGATTTGATTTGATTTGATTTGATTTGATTTGATTTGATTTGATTTGATTTGATTTGATTTGATTTGATTTGATTTGATTTGATTTGATTTGATTTGATTTGATTTGATTTGATTTGATTTGATTTGATTTGATTTGATTTGATTTGATTTGATTTGATTTGATTTGATTTGATTTGATTTGATTTGATTTGATTTGATTTGATTTGATTTGATTTGATTTGATTTGATTTGATTTGATTTGATTTGATTTGATTTGATTTGATTTGATTTGATTTGAATTAAAAGAATAACAATAATAACTAAGCAGTATACAATATATAAACATTTACAAAACACATACGGAAGAAAACATGAAAACAGAAAATAGTTTATACATTTGAAATGACCGATAGATAAAGGAAGGAAATATAACTTTCGGTTACCAAGTACGCAGAACAAATACAAGGAACTCTCTATCTACGTGGCGCCCATAAGTTGTCTACGAACTTCCGTAACTGACGAGTGGAATACATCTACCATCACGCCAATTTCATCCAGGGATCTTAGGGCCTGCATAAACCAGGAGTTTCTGTGTGATTCACTTCTGCACCTGGGTAAGTGAAAGGTGTCGTGTGTTGCGGGAAGGGAGATGAATTGGCAGCAACTGGAGTAACTTAGGACAATCAAGGAAATTGCTGATACCTTTATGTATGAAGCGTGCAATAACATACCTGCGCCTAGTTCTAAGTTACTCAATGTGCATTTCTGTACAAAGCAGATCGTAATCTATCCACGACAGCTTGAAAACCAAACACGTTTTACTGATCCATCTTGAGAATCTGATGTTGAGATATTGGTATTATTGGATTTACCTTATTCATTGCACCATTCTTAACTACACTATCGTTTAAAACAGGGCCTCTCAAACGCCCAAAATCTCACGCGTGCAAACAGCGGTGCAGAGTTCATGTGCAGAGTGCATCGGTCCCGCTCGGCTCGGCTCGGACCAACGCTTCGTCTCTAGGCTACTCGCCTAAGCTCGGCTCAACTCGGCTCAACTCAGCTCGGATTTGGAGCGCTACGGAGCTAGTGAGGAAGAGGGAGAGAGGTGGAGCGAGAGAGATAGGCGTGGGGAAAGAGAGAGACAGCGCTATTGCTCCAAATCGAGGAGTGGGGGTCTGCACTCTGGTCAACCAAGCGAAGTCGTCTTTTTCACCGTGCACAGTGCATGCACCAGGCCCTGGTTTAGAAGGTCGCTATAAGCAGTTAGATTGGACAACTGGGTGTCATTCGAAAACTTGTTGTATTAACCTATTATTCTAGACAGCTGGACACGTAAATTCCACTAAAGTTAAAGGTTGTTCTGGATCGAAGATTGAAAGTGTTATTTTATATATGGATGGAACACGAGAACCCAAATAGCTGTCCGTAGCTTAACGGTTAACTGCAATCCTCTTAGGCCTGGGATCGATTCCCGGTACTACTAGACATTTAAGAATAGCAGGAGGTGTGGTATGTGGTTAGAAAGGTACATGGGGGTGTGCCCAGAAAGAGCTGCAGCACCGCGGTACGAGGACATGAGTATACTTCACCCAAATTTCCAATGCTATTACATCAACACTGTTTCATATGTTGAACTCTACTGCGTTGTCTGGCTACAACAAAATCAGACTGTGATACAATCGCATTAGTATTATAGTGACAATGTGGACTTCCCTTGACCAAGTCCTCAACATATAGACAGTACTGTGATCGTATTTTCTGTGACTGGTCACTCACAGTCAGACAGATTTTTTGGCAGAATAGAGAAACCATTACGGAAATTACCAACCATCACAAACCCTGAGGAGTATGAAGAAGGCTGTGGACATGCTTGCTCTATTTATAATTATTAGTGTGGTTTCTTAAGATTTTTTACATCAGTACAGAGTTTACTGTGACTTTACAAACCGAGCAAGTGGCAGAGTGGTTAGGGTCGCACAGCTGTGAGCTTGCATTCGGGAGATCGTGGGTTCGAACCCCACTGTCGGCAGACCTGAAGATGGTTTTTCGTGGTTTCCCATTTTCACACCAGGCAAATTAATTAAGACCACAGCCAATTCCTTCCCGCTCCTAGCCCTTTCGATATCAATCAATCACTACTGATTCGCATTTAGGGCAGTCGCACAGGTGGCAGATTCCCTATCTGTTGTTTTCCTAGCCTTTTCTTAAATGATTGCAAAAAAAAAATTATTGAACATCTCCCTTGGTAAGTTATTCCAATCCCTATATCCCATTCCTATAAACGAATAACTGCCCCAATTTGTCCTCTTGAATTCTAGCTTTATCTTCATATTGTGATCTTTCCTGCTTTTAAGGACACCACTAAAACTTATTCATCTACTGATGTCATTCCACGCCATCTCTCCACTGACAGCTCCGAACAGATCACTACCGTCGAGTAGCTCGTCTCCTTTCTCCCAAGTTTTCCCAGCTGAAACTTTGCAACATTTTTGTAACGTTACTCGTTTGTCGGAAATCACCCAGAACAAATCGAGCTGCTTTTCTTTGGATTTTTTCCAGTTCTTGAATCAAGCAATCCTGGTGAGGGTCCCATACAATGGAACCGAACCATACTCTAGTAGGGGTCTTACCAGAGGCTTATATGCCCTCTCCTTTACATCCTTACAAATATCCATAAATACCCTCATAACCACGTGCAGAAATCTATTTTGTTTAAGGTAACTCAGGTTGATCTAGTATTCTAGTCTCTAATGCCAGTATGACACGATTAAAGGTAAGGATAGGTTCAGACACGGATCTAACTAGGGTGACCCACAGTAATAATAATAATAATAATAATAATAATAATAATAATAATAATAATAATAATAATAATAATAATAATAATAATCAACAACAACAACAACAACAACAACAACAGCATAAACATCATCATCCCTAGTCAAAAGTAACCAGAATTTAAAGTGTGGAACCATCATTGAGGAAATTGGATGTGTTTATTTCAGCATAAAGGCATTGTGTTTATAAAACTTATTTTTCAGATCAACGAGGGTGTTTTGTGGTCATTGTCTTTTAATAACTATTATAAGCAGGATGCATACGATCATAATTAAATATCTACGTTTAGAGTTTTTACAAAATATATATGTATCTTCTTCCAAATGTACTTCATATTCCAACACCGTGTGTATGCCTAGTACGAACACTTCGAAAAATATAAAAACAAACAATATTTACAAGAAATACCTCGTAAGTATACATCACTGAATTTAAAAAAAGTTATTTTCCTGAAGTACCTTTAATGGTTTTATCAGAAATTTCTAATTGATGCAGATTAGTGTAAATATACAGATGCACACTCTTCAGTTCTCGACTATTGAAACCGATAGCAGGCATTGACCATAAGTGTTCACGACTAGTTCAATTCATGACCTGAATGGAGATTGAATCTAAAAATCAAGACAATATATTATGATACAGGACACGATCTCAGTTTATTACAATATTAAAATTAGCGTGAACAGAAATTATTTTATTTTACATGCGGGTTGTTACTTGTGGAGTTTGTGAAATTCATCAGGAGTATTAGATAGAGTTAATGTTGATTTGAGTGTCTTGTTTACCGATTCAGGACTTTTCTGCGTACAGTATTAATCGACATGGGATATGGTTAGTTGGAAAACGATAGTTGCAATAACAACAGTACATTAATGAGTAGCCGTATCACAGTGTATGTCATTATTATACAGTTATATCCCATGTAATTAGCGTATGGTCTAACGAAAAACTATATTATGCTTGTATTGTCTACGGAAGATTGTACATATAAAAACTCTGATTGTATTTCATAATAACTTTGTCAGGTTAATGCAGATAGGTTATTGAGCATTTTCCGCCTAAAATTTGGAAAAGCAAGGAATGTATCTGTTCAAATCAATTTTGCGCAAAATACAGGTTATATTATTAGGCTGGTTTCACTGTAGTGTAAATAGTCTGCATAACCAGATATCTGGAGGGTCGGAGGTTCGCACAAGAACTTCACTCCTCGACTGAGTGTTGAAACGTGGTTTACTCAGTTTCTTTTCATCAAGTGAGGAAAAGCTTGATATCAGAAGCAGGGTATCGGACAAGAAAGTTCGTATTGCATACGGCTGTTTAACAATTGTCTTGACTGTATGCAGCCCGTAATGTACAATCGCTGAAACAAGAATGAGGTAATGCTATTGTAAACGTTCCTCCCTGGTACACTTTGCTCAGAAACAACTGAACCTATAATGTTTGTTGTGAGTATCAACAAGGTTTGCATCTGCATGGGAAGTGAATAATATTGATAATAATTCAAATGAAGCCTAATAAAATATTAAGTGCGAGGAACATAACAGTACCATGCGTTCATTTCTTTTGAGTGAGAGTACAATGTGACACAGTATTTCTGTTCGTTTAATGTTCTCAAACACTAATTACAAGAAAGAAATACTCTCATGTTCCCGAGCCTATTAGGAAACAAGAAATTACTAATAAGACGGCAACAACTCCTGAACCAAATATATCTGACCGTCCAGTTTAGACTAGTAGTTTCAGCAACCCTCCAGTCTTCTAATCAAGGGCACAGACATATGTAGTACAGTCGTTTTAAAATCCCATGGGAGGTATTCAAAAGAATATCCTATTATGTATTTTTTTTAATAACGGTTAAATTTCCTTTGGGATTTTTTAAGGGCTGGTGGATGTGTATTGCTGTAATCCCCGTACGACTCAGGTTTAAGTTTATGAATTTAAACACAACAGCACGTCCCGTTGGTATCTAAGTGGGGAACATTCTAATTGCAATCCCCAGTGTAATTATAACGCTCTCTTAAAGCAAAATGATAAGCGCCTGACATAAAATATGAAATAGAGTTCTATAAACTTTTGTACCAAAATGCACTTTAATTTAATTCACAAATTTTTTAATATGTGATATATTGTAATTGATATCCTCTTTCAAAGCAACTTCATAACTTTCAGTTATTCGGCGATTTATATTTAGGCACTGTCTTAGTATTAACATTCCTCTGTATTCTTAACGTAGTCTACCCTCCCTTCTTTGGTCTACTGCCTAGAAGAAATGGATTTATTGTAACTGATGTGTTGCAGTTCTTGTGAGCGTGAAGTTCTAAAGAAAAATGTAGTGTATTACAGAAAGTTTTGCTGCAGAAAATTTCACGTTATCTTTAGGTGCACGACGTAGGCCTATCATATCTATAACATGTATTATAAATTTTGCTGTGAAGGAAATTTCTTGGAAAGCCATATTCACATGTACTGAACTTAATAAGACTTCACGAGTGACATGGCTGCATGGTTGGGGCCACGTAGCTGTTAGCTTTCATTCGGGAGACGATGAGCTGACAGCATCCCTGAAGATAGTTTTCACAGTTCACACCAGGCCTGTACCATAATTAAGTCCATAGTCGCTTCCTTCTCTGTTCACTCTTTTGGTCGTCATAAGAATTTTCTCTGCAGGTGCGACGTAAAACGAATGGTAGCAAGCTTATAAAATGTTATTGTTACTGGTTGTCATATACATGGTGTAGGGGTAGTCTCACTACTTCTTATCTGGAGGTTTTGGCTTCGATTCCCAGCTCATTGTCAGGATTTTAATCCTGGACTGAGACCTGGAACTGTTTCACCCAGAACAGTGGGATCTGGCTGATATTAAAAATGGTACAGCCAGCCACGAAAGCAAAGTAATACCGCTGAGGAATTCTTCATATTTAAACACGGCACTCGAATATCTGCAGCTCATCTGGCTGGGCACCAGTCGTCCTGGCAGGTCAGGCCCTCAATGGTCTGCGTGTAACACAAGTTGATTCGTTACTTTTCCGTTCGCAGTAGCATAGTCCTGCCAAGATAAGATTAAGTGTTGAATATGGAAAATAAGTGCCCGTTTACTAAATAAACATTCTCATAATCAATCTTGTCACGTCTTCACACCTTGGCTATAACAGAGAAGGACTCAAGTGGGAGAAATAATAATAATAATAATAATAATAATAATAATAATAATAATAATAATAATAATAATAATAATAATAATAATAATAATAATAATAATAATAATAATAATAATGTTACTTTCATAAACGCTTTATTCTCTTCAAAATTGATTCATATGGCATATAATAACGCGTAATATTTCTCTACTTCCGGTACCAGCCATCCAAAAAGAAGTTATCTTTCTGGAAACAATATAAGATCATGCCGGATCCTAGAGTGCCTTAAAGTGATTAATTCGTGCCTATTTTTATGTTGACACTTAAAATTTATACAATGAACTATTACTTTACTATGAACATCTTCCTAATAGCGGGTTCGTCCTCCTTCGCTTGCGATCACGGCTTGCAAACGGCGGGGCACAGGTTCCGCTAGGTGACGCAGTCATCATGTCCAATCCAGGCCATGCCTGCTGTAGCACGTCATGTAGTTGACGCACATTTTGTAGAGGCGTAGAAGCACGTTTCAGGAGATAGTGGATTCGAAACCCACTGTCGGCAGCCCTGAAGATGGTTTTCCGTGGTTTCCCATTTTCACACCAGGCAAATGCTGGGGCTGTACCTTAATTAAGGCCACGGCCGCTCCGCTTCCTTCCCGTTCCTAGGCCTTTCCTATTCCATCGTCGCGACGTAAAGCAAATAGCAAAAAAAAAAAAAAGAGACATATTTGATGGGGTGACAGTCAGGGAATTTGAGGGCCACGGAAGAGTGGAGAATTTATTGTCGTGTTCTTCCAACCAGTCTGTAGTGACCTGAGCCTGGTTAAAAATGCAAACTCGTGTCCTCATCCCGAGGTGGTGCAGCTCTTTGCAGGCACACCCCCAATGGAGGTGAGCTGTATGTACCATTTTAACCACATACCAGCCTTCCTGCCATTCTTAAATTCCTGGCAGTGCCTGGAATCGAACCCGGGCCCCGGAGGACGGCAGCTAATAACACTAACCGTTACGTTACGAAGGCGGACCCCCTGAGCCTGGTGAAACAAAATGTTACTGTAATCTATTGGAACAGGGCACTGTTCCCGGGAAAGACTGCCTAGAAACACGGGTGCTGATTGTCGGCTAACAGGTTCCTGTAGTCTTATCATTCAAATTGTGTTACAATAACCAATGGCCCCAAGACATGCCAGGGGAATGCTCTCTAGGCTACAACACCGCCACCACTGACCTACTGGACGCCCTCGGCAAGGAGAGGGAGGCCGCCTTATTATGCTGTTTACGCCAGATGCGAACTCGGCCATCAGCACTGTGCAACAGAAAACGTAACTCGTCACTCCAGACAACACTCTTCCATTCGTTCAAGATCCACTGACGCCTCTCTTGAGCCCGCTCGAGATACTGTTTGCGTTGACGTGTGGTGAACCGGGGCACCATTGTTGGTCTACGGGTTTCGTACCCGAGTCGACGCAAGGTACGTCACAAGGTCATTGTTGAAACCGGATATGCCTGCCCACTGTTGTACTAGTGAATCAAATGTTCCACTGTGAAACGTCGTTGTGCCACCTGAAACTTACTTCGCACACCGATCAGTCATCGGCGCCCGCAGTTTGTTCCTCCGCTCGATGTCTGTCCACGAATCATCCGATCCTGGTGCACTCTCCACACCGTGATACGGGTACAACCGAAAAGAGCGTCTACTCTCGAGATACCACCCCTCCTTGCCCAGTTATCAGCCCACAGTCAGAGTCGTCCAATGTTATCGTCTGTCGTGCACGTTCGTTATCTGTGAGACGCTGCTTTTGACATTGTCACAGAGTGGTATCGCGTCATTCCCGGACGGCCCAGATGTTCTAACAAAGTGATCGTTCAGTGTACATTGTTGGACTTAGACTGCCATTTATTTTATAATGATTGTTCAACAAATATTGCAAGAGAAATTATGTACAGTTAGCTCCTAATTTACGTGAATGATCCTCGGCATAAATATTTAACTTCGTAGGAGTGCTTCGTACTGCCTAATAAAATACTTCGCCGAGCTGAGTGGCCCAGACGGTTGAGGCGCTGGCCTTCTGATCCCAACTTGGCAGTTTAAATCCTGGCTCAGTCCGGTGGTATTTCAAGGTGCTCAAATACGTAAGCCTCGTGTCGGTAGATTTACTGGCACGTAAAACACTCCTGCGGGACTAGATTCCGGCACCTCGGCGCCTCTGAAAACCGGTAAAGTAGTTAGTGGGACGCAAAGCCAATAACATTATTATTATTATTATTATTATTATTATTATTATTAATAATAATAATAATAACATTCTTTCTTTCTTTCTTTCTTTCTTTCTTTCTTTCTTTCTTTCTTTCTTTCGTAATTAATATGTTTAGCCTCCAGGGTTGGCTTGTCAATCGGACTCAGTGAGGCATCCCACCTCTACCGCCTCAAGGGGCAGTGTCCTGGAGCGTGAGACATTGGGTCGGGGATAAAGCTGGGGAGGAGGACCAGTACCTCGCCCAGCCGGCCTCCCTGCTATGCTGAACAGGGGCCTTGTGGGGGATGGGAAGATTGGAAAGGATAGACAAGGAAGATGGAAGGAAGCGGCCGTGGCCTTAAGTTAGGTGCCATACCGGCATCTGCCTGTAGCAGAAATGGGTAACCACGGAAAACCACTTCGAGGATGGGTTAGGAGGGAATCGAACCCCTCTCTACTCAATTGACCTACCGAGGCTGAGTGAATCCCGTTGCAGCCCTCGCACTACTTTTCAAATTTCGTGGCAGAACAGGGAATCGAACCTGGTCGGACGGGGGTGGCAGCTAATCCTACTAACCAGTACATCACAGAGGCGGACAATAAAATACTTTAATGACAAGATCTTCTTATCTCTGTTGTTGATGATGATGATGATGATGGTGATGATGATAATGATAATGATACGCGTTAATTTGAGGAGGCCATTACATCTTGTTAGGGGCTGCCTGGCCGAGGCGATAAAGTCGTGCTCGGTTCGCCCGGAAGGACGTGGGTTCGAATCCCCGTCAGAAAGTCGTAACATTTAAGAAACAAGATTTCCACTTCCGGAGATGCACATGGCCCTGAGGTTCACTCAGCCTGCACCAAAAATGAGTACCAGGTTAATTCCTGGGGGCAAAGGCGACCGGGCGTAGAGCTAACCACTCTACCCCATGAAGTGCCGAGGTTACGGGTAGAGGAAGCCTTTACCTTCCACCCCTCAAAGGGCCTTCATGGCCTGTACGTTGATGACTTTGCTTGCTTTTGCATTACATCTTATTAGTTACCTGTGGTAGCCTCCGTAGCTCAGGTGGCAGCGACCGGCTTCTCACCGCTGGGTACTGTGGTTCGAACCCCGGTCGCTACATGCGAGATTTGTGCTGGACAAAGCGGAGGCGGGAAGGGTTTTTCTTCGGGTACTCCGGTTTTCCCTGTCACCTTTCATTCCAGCAACACTCTCCAGTATCATATCATTCCATTTCATTTGTCATTCATTAATCATTGCCCCACTGGAGTGCAACAGGCTTCGGCAGCCGACGCAATTCCTATCCTCGCCGCTAGATAGGGGCTTCATTCATGTCATTCCTGACCCGGTCAAGTGACTGGAAACAGGCTGTAGATTTTCATTTTCATTTTCAGTCACCTGTAGAACGATGATTCACCTAGTGGCTGACCAGCCACTAAATCTGTTGAACGCCGCCTTCTTGCAATGGAGATGCGCAAGGCCCGCTGGTCACTTGGAATCTTCCTCTCTAACAAACAAAACCCATGATGCTACAGTCTTGACAGGCCTTGGCCTAGCAAGTGGCCTGCTGGTCACTTATCCTCCTCCCTAACAAACTAAAACCCATGATGCTACAGTCTTGACAGGCCTTGGCGTAGCATGTGGCCCGCTGGTCATTTATCCTCCTCCCTAATAAACTATGTCCATGATGCTACAGTCTTGACAGGACTTGTCCTAGCAAGTGGCCTGCTGGTCACTTATCCTCCTCCCTAACAAACTAAAACCCATGATGCTACAGTCTTGACAGGCCTTGGCCTAGCATGTGGCCCGCTGGTCATTTATCCTCCTCCCTAACAAACTAAAACCCATGACGCTACAGTCTTGACAGGCCTTGGCCTAGCAAGTGGCCCGCTGGTCATTTATCCTCCTCCCTAACAAACTAAAACCCATGATGCTACAGTCTTGACAGGCCTTGGCCTAGCAAGTGGCCGGCTGGTCATTTGGAATCCTCCTCCTTAATAAACTATGCCCATGATGCTACAGTCTTGACAGGCCTTGGCCTAGCAAGTGGCCCGCTGGTCATTTGGAATCCTCCTCCCTAATAAACTATGCCCATGATGCCACAGTCTTAACAGCCCTTGGCCTAGCAAGTGACCGGTGCTAGGCCCGAAATCCTGCAAATTACGAGGTGGCACGTGGTCAGCGTAATGAATCCCTTTGGCCTTATTCTTGGTTCTCCAGACCGGGGCGCTATCTCACCACCATATAGCTGTTCAATACTAATCACATAGGTTTAGTAGACGTCGAACTAGCCCTCAGGACCAGCTAAAGGTCCCAAACCTAGCCGTGAATCAATCCCGCGGCCTTTGGGTAAGAGGCAGGGTTGCTACCCCTAGAATCCTCCCGCTCGACCATAAACGAAATGATTATATGAGCCAGGATATGGTAATGTAGCTAACTGTCACCAGTGTCGCTCATGTCCTGAAGGTATGTATCCGACATCTCGGGTGCGACAAAAACGCATTATTTAAATAATTAACTTTACGTTGCACCGACACATATAGGTCGCATGGCGACGGTGGGATAGGAAAGGGCTATAAGTGGGAAAGAAGTGACCTAGGCCTTAATTAAGGTACAGCATTTGTGTAAAAATAGGAAATCACGGGAAAACAACTTCAAGGCTGCCGACAGTGGGGTTCGAGCCCACTATCTCTCGAATGCAAGCTCACAACTGCGCGCCCCCAAACAGCACGGCCAACACGCTCGGTACGACTTAAACAGCCCTGGATTGACACAGTCAGTGTAGATATGTAGGCCTATATCACCAGCCTTTACCTCGAAGATGCATATGATCGTGGTAAATGGCTTTCTAAAATCAGAATTGTGGGCCCTGGACTAAAGCAGAACAACGTTCCGAAGAAGAAGGAGAAGAAGAAGATTTTATTGGCTGAGTAAGCTCTGATAACTAACTCTTCTCGTCCCATGTGAATAGCTGTCTCACTTTAGATATATCTACGTCACCACATAAATACATTTATTGCCTAAAAGCGAATAGTATCCACGATAGTTAGTGGAAATGAGTTAATGGCTTCCACAATAATATTGTTGCTATGATGTGGATGTGATTACAAATGATTTGCATCTTTATTTAGTTTTCGCAGCGATAATGGGGAAAGAGTTCCCCCCTCATTGTGGAGTTTGTATATCATATGTTTTCCAGGCTCTACTCCAAGCGGAATCCCTCTCTTATGGAGTTCATACACTATGTTTATATTCCAAACATTAATTTACCAATCAGCGTCAATCTGTTTATACCAATTACTTTCGGACCTCTCTATATGTTAATCATTTTGACGTAATGTGGTTTTCATTTAAATGCATTTTGAGTACCTGTTCAGCGTTTGACAGGATTACTCAGCTATTTTGAGTGGGTTTGTTACTCATTGAAATCCAACATAGAGAGCTTGTTTTGTGTTAAATAGATAAACAGTCATGAATGTATAACTATATTACATAGCATCCAACGTCATTCAAGAGAATTTTAATTAATTTGGTTAAAATAATATTTCAGAAGTAACCTAAAAATATTTATTCGATATAAATCAAGCATAAATCAGTATAAAAACCGCTCTAAATTACAGTTCGTACATTTTATGGCTGCTAATTTTCTCATGACGAAGAGAGAATTTTTGATCGATTTGCTCCTTCTTTTAGCCTATTACGATATGATGCTCATATATCACCATACTGTAAGAAGATGTCATGGCTTCGAGTGATACAGTGCTGTGAACTTCACATCATCTCTTCTGTACAAAATACTTACCATAATCAATTACAACTATCATTTTTCGCCTTCAAACTCAGCATTAGCCGCGCGGTCAGGGTCGCGCAGCTTTGAGCTCGTATTCAGGAGACAGTGGGTTCTAACACCACTGTCAGCAGTCCTAAAGAAGTATTCCCGTGGTTTCTCATCCTTTTTTTTCTAGTGGCTTTACGTCGCACCGACAAGCAGATAGGTCTTATGGCGACGATGGGATTGGAAAGGCCTAGGAGTTGGAAGGAAGCGGCCGTGGCCCTAATTAAGGGACAGCCCCAGCATTTGCCTGGTGTGAAAATGGGAAACCACGAAAAACCATCTTCAGGGCTGCCGATAGTGGGATTCGAACCCACTATCCTGTCCCATCGTCGCTACAAGACCTATCTGCGGTGGTGCGACATAAAGTAGCTTGTAAAAAAAAAAAATACTACACCTCTTTGTACCTCCCGTCCTATCATGAACACAACGCAAGATCCTGGCTCCTCTCTTACTACCTGCGTCCAGGTAATGGAATTTCCTCCATGTAAACGCTAGCGACGTTGCTTCTCATCGAAAGTGTAAGCATTTGTTGAATAGATCCCATTGACTTGTTGGATAATTGTTTAGTGATTGACTGAATGAATGAATGTGTGAGAGGAACACATGAATTTAGTGTAGTTATTATACATAAATAGGGGCTGCCTGGCCGAGGCGAGGCGGTAAAGGCGTACTCGGTTCGCCCGGACGGACGTGGGTTCGAATCCCCGTCAGGAAGTCGTAAAATTTAAGAAACGAGAATTCCACTTCCGGAGGTGCATATGGCCCTGAGGTTCACTCAGCCTACACCAAAAATGAGTACTAGGTTAATTCCTGGGGGCAAAGGCGGCCGGGCGTAGAGCTAACCACCCTACCCCATCACGTGCCGAGGTTAACAATGGTGGAAGCCATTACCTTCTACTCCTCCAAGGGCCTGCATGGCCTGTAGGGAGGTGACTTTGCTTTGCTACTATACATAAATATGCAATAGTTCTTTCTTTCTAAATCTGTTTACCCTCCATGGTCGGTTTTCCCCTCGGACTCAGCGAGGGATCACACCCCTACCGCCTTAAGGGCAGTGTCCTGGAACGTGAGACTTAGGGTCAGGGGATACAACTGTGGAGAAGGACCAGCTCGTCGCCCGGGCGGCCTCACCTGCTATGCTGAACAGGTTCCTTGTGGGGGCTGGGAAGTTTGGAAGGGATAGACAAAGAAGAGGGAAGGAAGCGGCCATGGCCTTAAGTTAGGTACCATTCCGGCATTTGCCTGGAGGAGAAGTGGGAAACCATGGAAAAACACTTCGAGGATGGTTGAGGAGGGAATCGAACCCCCCTGTACTCAGTTGACTTCCCGAGGCTGAGTGGACCCCGTTCCAGCCCTCGCACCACTTTTCAAATCTCGTGGCAGAACCGGGAAACGAACCCGGCCCTCCTGGTGTGGCAGCTAATCACACTAGCAACTACACCACAGAGGCGGACTAATATACAATATTTACGATATTAAACTTGAGGATATTATTATTATTATTATTATTAATTATTTTATACAATGGTTACAATGGTTAAGTGTAAGAGATGGACATGAGGCCAAACTTCGTCACAAATAAAAGTATTATCTGTCCATCTGACTTTCACTTCTGGTAAAATTCATTATGTTTAGAACAGTACACGGCTTACATGAGTCCTCACCCGAAAGTTAACAGAGTCCTTAACAGATCCACCAGGTCATAGAGAACAGAGGCGTTATTGCTTTACGTCGAGCCGACACAGATAGGTCTGATTGTGTGGGATATGAAAGGGCTAGAAGTGAAAAGGATGTAGCCGTAGCCTTAATTAATCCCCAGCATTTGCTAGGTGTGACAATGGGAAACCACGGAAAACTACCTTCAGGGCTGCCGGCAGTGAAATTCGAACCCACTATCTTCCGATCCAAGCTTATAGCTGCGCGACCCTAACCGCACGACCTCCTCACTCGGTAGGCGTCACTGAAGAATCATATTAGGGAAATGAGCAGTGAAAAAGGTTCCTTTTGTTTTCTTCAATGAATCAGTGGGAGGTGCCAGTACCATTGAAGTGCATACATGAACTAGCCCAATGAGCGATATTTTCACACCACTCATCAAAGGAACGGGATACAGAAAAAAAGTTGTTACTGGCATCGTTCGTACCTCCGTTACTTTCATTAAGTCGAATTGAGAATCAGACTGATAGGCCTACAGATCAATGAAAATAATAACCTTCTTATAGCTAATAACAGATGGCATAGTACAGTGTAAAATCTCACCGGAGAATCGGTAGGCTTGGCTAATATTTTAAAATTACTCGTATGGATTCTCCCGAAAGAAACACGATAGACAATTTACTCGATAGTATAAAAGTTGTGAAGCGGAGGAGTGGTCGTGTGGTCACCGTCATTGTCTACAAACCTCGATGACGTGAGTTTGAGTCTTGCCGTAGCTATTTTCTGGTATAGAAAGCCAAGAATAACGGCCGAATGGATTCGTCGTGCTGATCACACGACGCCTCGTAATCTGTAGGCCTTCGGGTTGAGCAGCGGGCGCCTGGTAGGGCAAGGCCCTTCAGGGCTGTAGTGCCATGGGGTAAAAAACGTATAAGTTGTGGGTTCGTGTTGAGAATACGGCAGTGGGATAGTGAATCGCTATAAGCGTTTCTTTGCACAAGTGAGAAGCTAATACATAAAGTTATAAATAATTAATTATCACATGCCATTTCCACGTACCCCAAGATTTATGATTTATGATTCTGATTCTTGAAAAATCTCTTCCTTAACTGATTCTCTACAGATGTTGCCATTCCAGCATTGCTAGTATTAATAAGTAGGGCCTACTCTTTAGAAAGTCTTGAACATTATTCCTTTTGTTAACTTCTAGAATGGCCAGGTCAACAGCTGTTTAGTCCAGTGGCCCTGGCTGATATTCTTAGCCGGATCGATAGATTACATAGTAAAACGGTCAATTCTCTTGGCTCTGGGACTGGGTGTTTGTGCTATCCGCAACATTCTTGCAACTCGCTCTACTAACAACACTATCCTCCCATAATAACACTCAATTTCCCATAAACAGCGGGTGTAGCCCACTCTAATTGGAGGGCCTACATTACAAGAGCTACCTGCACCAGGCTAGAATTGTTTAATTTTGTCACTAAGGCCCTTGGAGGAGTAGAAAGTAAAGGGTTTCACTTTACGCAACCCCAGCACTTAGTAGGATAGAGCAGACAGCTCTACGTACGACCATCTTTTGCCCCCAGGAGTTATCCCGGTACTCATTTTCAGGTGAAGTCTGAGGGAGCCTCAAAAGATTCTGCCTCTCCAGAATTGGCAAATTCGTTTCTAAACTATTCGATATTCTGACTAAAAATGCCCGAATTCTTTCCAGACCTCGTACCACTTTTCAAATTTTATGGCAGAGCCGAGAATCGAACCCGGGCCTCCGGGGAGTGGCAGCTAATCACACTAACCACTACACCAGAGAGGCGGACAATAATAATAACAACAATAATAATAATAATAATAATAATAATAATAATAATAATGTTAATAATAAATCATATATCAGTATGAGGTCTCCGGGAAGGTCCTGCTGCAGGTTTTCGAGTTTACGATCTTGGGCAATATTTCCATCTCTAAGGATAAGATCCTACCTAGGATGAATTTAAACACTGAAGACGGAAAAGAAATTCAGTCTCCGAACCAGAGTGACTAACCAATCAAGGTTAATGTCATGGATCCGGGCTGGAATCGAGCCCGGGAACCATTGGGCAGAAGGCCAGTGTGTCAACAAGTTTACAGTGTAGCCGGAGGTTGCCAAGTGCTTATGTTCTGAAACGTGAGATACTTTTTCTGAGTGTAGTTCAACGCCGATTGTCTCCATACATTCACTCTTGTAGTAATATCGATCATACTTTTAAATTGTGTCCCTACATTGAACATAGAAATTAACATTTGGTGTTTTACGCAACAACAAGAAAAAAGCCCAATGGTCATGATCTACCACGCGACCGCAGCACAACCAAGGCCTGCAGATCATGATGTGTGGTGTGGTCATCATGACGAATCATGGCTCCCTAGACCGGAAACGCCATTTCACCGACAGATAGCTCCTCAAATTGTAATCACGTAGGCTGAGTGGACCTCAACCAGCCCTTGGTTCCAGGTAAAAATCCCTGAACTGGCCGGGAATCGAACCCCGGGGCCTCCGGATAGAAGGCAGGCACGCTACCACTGCACCGCGGGGCCGGGACTGCGCCATTAAGATTGAGAACAAAGTCAAGAGCCGGGAACGATACTTGTGCCTAAACCTACTCAACTAAATTCACGTGTGTGTGTTTTTTTTGTTTTTTTTTTACGAGTTGGTTTTACGTAGCACTGACATAGAAAGGTCTTATGGCGACGATGGGACAGGAAAGGGCTAGGAGTGGGAAGAAAGCAGCCGTGGCCTTAATTAAGGTACAGCGCCAGCAGTTGTCTGATGTGAAATTGGGAAACCACGGAAAACCATATTCAGGGCTGCCGAATACTGGACACTAGCCACACTAAACCAACTGCAGCTATCCGGCTCGGTAAACTTCACAAGTATTATTATTATTATTATTATTATTATTATTATTATTATTATTATTATTATTATTATTATTATTATCATCATCATCTGTTTACCCTCCAGGTTCGGTTTTTCCCTCGGACTTAGCGAGGGATCCCACCTCTACCGCCTCAAGAGCAGTGCCCTGGAGCTTCAGACTCTTGGTCGGGGGATACAACTGGGGAGTATGACCAGTACCTCGCCCAGGCGGCCTCACCTGCTATGCTGAACAGGGGCCTTGTGGAGGGAAGGTAAGATTGGAAGGGATAGGCAAGGAAGAGGGAAGGAAGCGGCCGTGGCCTTAAGTTAGGTACCATCCCGGCATTCGCCTGGAGAAGAAGTGGGAAACCACGGAAAACCACTTCCAGAATGGCTGAGGTGGGAATCGAACCCACCTCTACTCAGTTGACCTCCCGAGGCTGAATGGACCCCGTTCCAGCCCTCGTACCATTTTTTCAAATTTCGTGGCAGAGTCGGGAATCGAACCCGGTTCTCCGGGGGTGGGAGCTATATTATTATTATTATTATTATTATTATTATTATTATTATTATTATTATTATTATTATTATTATTATTATTATTCGTGGCCTTATCATAAGTAATTCGGGTCGACACTACAAGCCCAGTTTTATGGCTAGATGCCTCTCCTATATAGAAGAACGTATCTACTACTGCGTGTTTTTGTGGTTGTTGCTAAGTGTGACGTGTTCTGTGTTATGAGTATGTGTGTATTAAGTCAAACACGAACATACAGTCCCCAACTCGGATGAATTAAGCAGGTCGGGAATTGGACCCATGGTCGTCTGAACAGAAGGACACGTTGCTGACTATTTAGCCAAGGAGCTGGACTGTGAATAACATTCTACTTCATTTATACTGATTACGACTAAATGCTTGAAGGACTTATAATTTGTTGTATGAGGGAAGAGGTCCCCCTTGTTCAAATCCCGTGTACTACTTCACCAATGACAGCCAAATTAACAGCAATCGCGTTCCTTTGGTATTACGTCCGACTTACTTCATTATGACTATGATGTCTAGCCCATGCATCTGCGGAAGATCTACTTACATGAACGTTAGTGTGGGTCGTAATCCCATTTGCTGCACGAAGGAACCTCTAAAAGTAGAGGAGACAGTGTGATACGGGGACTATCTCCCGCTCACAGGATTGAAACATTAGACTGGTTTAGCTATTATGACTTAGTTGCTAAAATGTCTTTTATGGGGATATAAAAGGAAAGGAGGACAAAAAGGAAATATTAAACCGTTAGTGTGGCATCGTCTGAGCTGTAGACTAAGATACACTCGTACACTGTATAGGACAGCGAGATATTTACGAACGTTGCAACATTACGGGACTTGTTTCAGAATCCTCTCTGATAACAAGTGTTATTGTGTATGTCCAAATGTGATTACTCATTGATTTAAAGCAAAGCAAAGCAAAGTCACCTCCGTACAGGCCATGGAGGCCCTTGGAGGAGTGGAACGTAAAGGTTTCCACCATTGTTAACCTCGGCACGTGATGGGGTAGAGTGGTTAGCTCTACGCCTGGCCGCCTTTGCCCCCAGGAATTAACCTGGTACTCATTTTTGATGTAGGCTGAGTGAACCTCAGGGCCATATGCACCTCCGGAAGTGGAAATGTCGTTTCTTAAATTTTACGACTTCCTGACGGGGATTCGAACCCACGTCCTCCCGGGCGAACCGAGCACGCCTTTACCGCCTCGGCCAGGCAGCCCCTCATTGATTTAAAATGAAACAATATTAAAATATTCATGAAATAAAATACTCAATTGTCTGACTATGTACTCTCACTTAGTACTTACCTCATTACTTACATATACAATTGTTGATGGGCGCCAGCTAAAAATAAATGTAACGATAATAGAATGAGAATCTTGAATATCTTTAGGGTGTAAGGTAATAAGATGACCTTGACAGCATAACATTGGGTTCAGGGAAAAGGAGATTGTCGTTTGGTTTTCCCAATAAAATTTGAGGTTATCTGATATACTATTGAAAGAAAACAATTAATTAAATTTGGTTCTAAACAAAATACATTCTTTTATTTATAATTGAAGTGGCAAGACATCTTGCGATAGTATAGATGATAATATAAAATTCTGAAATGACAACTGAAAGAAACTCTAGGCACTAAATTTGAAATCCTCTTGACCAGACATTTAAAAGTTGTACAAGAAATGTATCCCTCACTGGTTCATATAACAGTACCTTGAACACTTTGACTATTATTACGACGTATTCCTTTGAATTGGTATCAGCTGTAGGTATCTCAAACCTAATTTGATGATTTATCCCTTTATTTTCACAAACAAGATATAGCATGGCTTGAAATTATATTCACACTTCACAATCAACTTTGCAAGTAATTCACTGATAACTATTAGTCTGCATTACGACGACTCAATATTCGGCTGTCACTGAACTGACACAAGAACTCGACCGAACAGATACACGAAACACACTCCGAATATTTAATCCATTTGCTCATTGACGACTAAGTATCCATGTCACTGGTCTATTTTCAAGTGACAGACTGACCAACTGTGGCCTCATTCTTCAAATGACTATCCATCGACCAAGACTCCATCCATCTGACTACAACACTTCATGACAAGTCTCTTCTTCCAACTGGACTACCACTATAAGATACACCTCTCTATATAGACACTTGTTGTCACACCCACGTCATCTCTAAAAGAGTACATTATGTCAGTCCCACCCAGCTCCAAAGTGTTTCAGACTGTGATGAAACAGCCTGAGGCAAAGTAGGAACTCCCCAAATATTATCTCATAGTCTAAATGCATACAATGACAGAGTGATGACTCGACAGTTACTGTAATAGTATTGCGCCTTATGTTGTAATGTTTTAAAAGTAGTATCACATATAATATATCAATACCCGATATTAGGCAGTAAGTCTCACTCGACATGATTTTAACGGTAATATACACACATATATATACACAATAAATTAAATACAATGAAACAAGCGATATTTAATACATTGCGAAATCAGATTACAGAATTGAATCAAACACTAAAAATAGTTACAATAATAGTAATAATACAAATTATAGTAATACAAATAAAATAATAATAATAATAATAATAATAATAATAATAATAATAATAATAATAATAATAATAATACAAATAAAATAATAATAATACAGATAAAAGCTTGTAACGGGATTTGAACCGTTACACAAGATAACCTGTGTTTGACTGAAATGTACTTTACTAAACTTGGCGTTGATCAAGCCCACTTACAATATTCTTCGATTTCACCCGCGCTACCAACCGCAGAATCGAAATGAAGGCTGTGTTTTAATGAACCTAATAACTTTTTTAAAATTTTCGCGGTAAAGTTAAGATGATTGAATGTCAGAAAAGGGATACTATACCCGTTTGCGATCTAATCCATTTCTTCACTCTACATACTCTCAGGGTTATCATTTGCTTGCTTCAGCTTCACTCATCGGGAAAATGGAGAATCATCTACAGTCGTCCGGGTTACTAACTGATTGTCGAGTATTTCATTTGCAGGATTCATGTTTTTTACGAAATATTAAATTATTTTATATGAAGTAGGCAAGGAATTACTACGCAGTTCAATATGAAACGACTGGTAATTTGAGAATGCACGAGTACTCTTAATTATTATTTTTTTGCAAGCTGCTTTACGTCGCACCAACACAGATAGGTCTTATAACTACGATGGGGCAGGAAAGGGCTAGAAGTGGGAAGGAAGCGACTGTGGCTTTATTTAAGGAAACCACGGAAAACCATTTTCAGGGCTGCCGACAATGTGTCTCGAACCCACCATCTCCCGAATACTGAATGTTGGCCGCACTTAAGCGACTGCAACTATCGAGCTCGGTATACTCCAATTTTTTTGCTAGTAGCTTTTACGTCGCACCGACACAGATAGGTCTTATGGCGACGATGGGATAGGAAAGGCCTAGGAGTTGGAAGGAAGTGGCCTTGGCCTCAATTAAAGAACAGCCCCAGCATTTTCCTGGTAAGAAAATGGCGTATGTTTTTAGTGCCGGGAGTGTCCGAGGACAAGTTCGGCTCGCCAGGTGCAGGTCTTTCGATTTGACACCGTAGGCGACCTGCGCGTCGTGATGAGGATGAAATGATGATGAAGACAACACATACACTCAGCCCCCGAGGCAGCGAAATTAACCAATGATGGTTAAAATTCCCGAGCCTGCAGGGAATCGAACCCGGGACCCCTCTGACCAAAGGCCAGCACGCTCACCATTTAGGGATGGAGCCGGACATTTTTGTGGTGTGAAAATGGGAAACCACGGAAAATTATCTTCAGGGTTGCCGCCTGTGGGATTCGAACCCACTATCTCCCGGATGCAAGCTAACAGCCGAGCGCCCCTGACCGCACGGCCAACTCGTCTGGTATACTCCAAATTCAATGATTCATAAAACTATCTGAAAATTCTGGAAGGATCATGGAGGGGGGGGGGAGGTAATTATATAATCAAATCTATGAATACAAGGGAATATTAAGCCATCTTCATCAGGTTGTTGATATGGGTGTGGTGATAATAATACGATTTCTCATTCCTCATTGGTTACAACACAGTCTGACAAAATTATGATGGCTGCCAAAATAATAACAGTCTCAGTTATAAACTTCATATTGGCTTTTAAAATACGTATGGAATTCCTGCAATGTACATCTTCCTCAACTCAACTGAAAATCTAGAATTCAGCTCACAGAAATGCGAATTTAAATTCGTCGATATACACAAGTTCCTAACATGACAGTACAAACATAATTGTGTTTCTGTAAATTAGGTTTGTTGTTTCTTACTCACAGTAAGCACTCTGGCACTTCCCGCGCGTTATTTCTCTTTTAAAATAAAATGAACTTCAACATATTAAACGAAATCAATTTGCTACTTGAGAGGAAACAAGGGCCAGACAGAATATGTACAACGCTGATAGACCTGGAACAAGATAACGACAAAATGCAGTCGACGGTTCGCAGCTCTTGCTGCATCTGTATCACGTAAAAGGAACACACATATGTACAGACAGTAATAAACCTCAGAAATGAAATGGTCACTACTAAATAAGTACATACATACATACATGCATACATACATACAAACATACACACAAACATACATACATACATACATGCATACATACATACATACATACATACATACATACATACATACATTACATATCCCACGTCGTTTCATCTTAAGCGATGGGTCGGCGAACGAGGCTTCTCCACCAGTTGCGGTCGCTGAACTTCTCTCTTTCTTCGATGCTTTCCAAAGTATGTCCTCTCTGTTGAATGTACATCCTCACCATGTCATTGTACCTGAGTCTCGGTCGCCCTCTTGGCCTTTTGTCTTCAAGTTTTAGACCGCAAATTTTTTTGGTAATCTGTTATCACCCATGCGTCGCATATGTCCATTCCATCTCAGTCGCTGCACTGTTATTTTGTCCTGCAGTCTTACAACTTGAGTCTGCTTGCGGATTTCCTCATTACGGACTCTGTCTCTCCGTGTTTTACCGATCATGCTACGGACAAATTTCATATCTGCTGCCTGGATTCTACTAACATCCTTGTTTCTCATGGTCCATGTTTCGCAACCATAGGTCAGGATTGGTACGTAATAGGTTTCATATATGACTCTCTTACATTTTGTCGGTATTTTCTTGTTCCATATTATGTCTTTAACTATTTTGTAAAAGTTGCTACCTGCCTGAATTTTGTGGGAAATTTCCTTGTCTATAGAACCAGTATCAGAGATAACACTTGCAAGATATTTGAATTGATGGTTCATCTGTAGCCTTTTCCCCTCCATTTCAATGTGTCCCATTGGTTGTTCGTATCTCTTCATGATCATAACCTCACGTTTCTCTTGGCTGAAGATGAGTCCAAATTCTTTAGCAGCTTCTGTCCAGGAGTTTATTTGTCCTTGAAGACCTTCTTTAGAGTCTCCCCACAGGCATATATCATCCGCGCACAAGATAACTATCATTTTCTAACCTCCAATGGTTTGGTGAACTTTTCTCTTAATCTCGTTCATCACAGTTATAAAAAGAAAAGGAGACAGAACACCACTCTGTCTTAACCCAGATTTTATATCAAAGGTTTCAGTCATTCCCACAGGTGTTTTGACTTTACTTCGGGTATCTTCACACAAATTCTTGATCCGGTGTATCATGTCATCCTGTATTCCAATTTTCTTCAGTGTTTCCCACACCTTCTCTCTGTTCACTGCATCAAATGCTTTCTTGATATCCAGAAAGGCTAACCACAAATCTCGGTTGTGTTCGTAGTATTTTTTCCATTAACTGACGGACTGTAAAGTTTAAATGAGTTGTTGATCTCCACTTCCTGAATCCATACTGTTCTTCGAAGAGGTTCTCTTCAATAAGGGGTTTGATTTTACGCTCGATAATTCTTTCATAAAGTTTACCAAGTTGAGATGTTAAAGTGGTGCCTCTATAGTTGGAACATTTCTTTCTATCTCCTTTCTTGAAGATTGGAATTATGATGCCTGTTTTCCAATCGACTGGTATGTCCCCTTCTTTCCAGATCTTACGAAAGAGTCTGGAGATCCAATGTTTTCCAGAAATGCCCATTGCCTTGATCATTTCTCCATTAATTTCATCAGCACCAGCTGATTTTCCAGTTTTGATGTATTTTCAGGCATATTCTACATCACTCCATGTTAAGTCTAACCTGTTGTCAGAGGCAGATTTGCAGGAGGTAGTACCGGTACTGTCCTCTTGTGTAGGCTGCATGCAATTCACATTTAAGAATTCATCAAAGTATGTCCTCCAAATCTCTTTGATCTTCTCATCTTCAATGACCAGTATTTCATTATCATCTCTTAGGTATTTGGAGTGTTCTTCATATCTTTTTCTATTTTTCATCATCCCATATAACATTTTTCTTATTACCATTAACATCCTCTTTCAATTCATCACTCCACTTGCTGAACCACTTCTCTCGTTCTTCTGTAACAACTTTGTTTGCTTGTTTTTTAGCAACCCTGTACAGTTCATTATTATGATCAGTCCGGTCTTTGAAATACTTTCTGAACATGTTGTTCTTGTTTGTTTTTGATACCATGAGTTCCCTATTATAAGGTTGTTCCTCTGGCAGAGATCAAGTAGTCTAGTTCCTTCTGGGTTTCGTGGACCCCATCCATGTGCTCTTAGAATACTTTCATATCAATCTCTCACAGTTCCTACTTGAGCATTCATATCCCCTATGATAATCGTTCCATCTCCTCTTATCTTTTTCCTCTATGTCTTCTTCAAAATGTTCTTTTTCTTCATCTTCACAACCAGTCTGTGGTGCATAGCAGTGCATGATGTTGATGTTCTGGGAAGAATACAATTTCAGCATTATGTGAAGAATCCGATCAGAAACATATTTTACTTCTACTACATGATCTTTCTTTTGATGATCCATAACAACATCAACACCATTTTTGCTTGATCTCCACCTGACCAAAACAGATGATATCCCTCTCTGAGTTCCACTGATCCTTTTCCCTTCCACTTGGATTCACTGAGACCCAGTATGTTTATGTTCCTTGTTTCCATTAAGTCTACATATTCCTCTATTTTGCCAGTTAGTGTCAGAATGTTTAACGTGGCAATTTTGATTAGTCTCATATCGAGTTTTGTGTGTTCTCTTTGGTTGTGATGTAGCATCGAGTATTGAACCGTCATTAATATGATTACCAATAAGGGAACTAGAGTCATTATTCTGGTGATTACAATATTTCCATCCGAGGCCTCGTATAGTTTTGAAAGCAATTCCAAATTATTCAGAAGCTGACTTCCTGGGCCTATCACTTCCGAAGATTTTTCTGTCAGGGTTATCTCCCTTAGCCTTTAATCGTCCCCTATCAACCTGCAAGGCAGCAGGCCCTGAGTCAGATCTCAGGGATCAGATATTGCCTCTTCCGCCAGATCCGCCGTACCAGTGATTTTCACTTCCGCCTTCACTGCCGTTGAGGTCTTCACCCGTATCCCTGGGCAGGGGTTCTGTGCTATACCCCACAGGACTGGGTCCCCGACTGAACTCAGCCATCCTATCACTCCAGCCTACTGAAGTCTAGGGTGCTAACCCCTGCGACGTGGACACGCCAGACAGGAATTACTCAAGTGGAGGAATAGGGAAGGTGACCCTATCTTCCTTGAGCCGAGTTAATGGTTGTGTATGGTGCCACAACCAAAGGCACTAAATAAATAAGTATTCATTTATAAAACTGAATCAAAACATAGGTCCGCTCCAGATATCCTCCAGCTCTTGATGATCCTACCCTGTATAAATAACCACATACTGAAATCTTACTGCAAATGATACCAAAAGAAAATAGAACGTGCCTTTGTCTGATGATTACTTATATTATTACCTCTTATATACACTCCGTCGTGCGACTCTAATTACTTATTACAGCGTGATCATGTTAGCAGAAGACCTACAAATTTATCACGTGATATAGGATGTCACAATGGATAACCACCACATCGTACAATAAAGCTGAATAGTTAATTACAATGAATACATAATCGATGATTCCTATCTTGCTAAATCGGTAGTCATAGCAAACTTTACGAATTAATTTCACGGGACATGCACGCTGAATTATTACCTTTACCAATATGACTGTACTTTCGAAGACTCATCTTTAAATAACACTATATCCTCTCACCACAACCTTCATTAAAACATTTCAAAGAATTACTTCCCTTGGAAAATCATATATATGTCAAAGAATGAGTAGCAAATGTCCCATATATCATCTCATTTCAGTGACTCATTATGGAAGATTTAATACTGTCTTCACGACATGTATGCTACTATAATCTGCTATTCAACATCCTAATAACATATTACTTATCTTATCCTTAAGTACTTTCCTAACTGAGCTCGATAGTTGAATTCGCTTAATTGCGGCCAGTATCCAGTATTCGGGAGATAGTAGGTTCGAACCCCACTGTCGGCAGCCCTGAAAATGGTTTTCCGTGGTTTCCCATTTTCACACCAGGCAAATGCTGGGGCTGTACCTTAATTAAGGCCACGGCCGCTTCCTTCCCACTCCTAGCACTTTCCTGTCCCATCGTCGCCGTAAGACCTATCTGTGTCGGTGCGACGTAAAACAACTAGCAAAAGAAAAAAAATACTTCCCTATAGAAGATCGGCTCCCCGATTTTATATGCACATCTTTAACTATCTCCTTCGCAATAACTTTGTTATACATGTTTACTTGCGATGACTCTGCCAGGCTCACATGGCCATATAGAAAATCACAATTAAATATACTCACAACAGACATCTAATAAAGTCGAACATCCAGCTAGAATCTATGGTATGTCCAAGTGATACCCAGTTTCCATGTTCAATTATGATGATACATCAGAATTCTCAGATTCGTATTAGTATATTTCCTTTTGTGATGATTTAATTCACACTAATCTCGAATCTGGAGTACACCAATTCTAAGACAATACGTATTTCTAACCCTTTCCTTGATAAGATAAAGGTGATCCTATGGTGGTCTCTAAAGTTTCATCTATCATAATAACATGGGTAATAAAATATGAAAGAAAACATTAATCAGTAAGAGAAATAGGCGTAATGAAGTCAGAATGTGCACTTATCTGTTGCTGCTGGCAGCTTCATCTCGACCCCCATGGCTAGACTGTTACCCTAGTCCATCTTCCGTATCTCGAGAGGTCTCGCCATTCTTAGCCAACATTACGGTGCTAAAAATATGACACGTATCTTCCAAATCCGCCGAAATATTCTGCAACTCACAAACACCGATTAGTCGCACGCCACACGTCTTATACCACGTACAGTTGTTGTGGTTCACACTCGCCTTGTCACGTTTGTATTATTAAAAATCACACAAATAATGTACTTCCAATACATGCATGTCTCGGGGATTTAAGTGAATCTTCCTTTCCTTGAGATGTATTCCCAACATTGTCACCAGGCGAGTTGGCCGTGCGGTTAGGGGCGCACAGCCATGAGCTTGCATCCGATAGTTGGAACCCCACTGTCGGCAACCCTGAAGATGGTTTTCTGTGGTTTCCCATTTTCATGCCAGGCAAATGCTGGGGCTGTACCTTAACAAAGGCCACGGCCGCTTCATTCCCACTCCTAGGCCTTTCCTGACCTTTGCTGCCAGGACCTAGTGTTTACAGCGCACTATGTCTGCTGGAATGGGCTAGAGCAATTTTGTTACTTTCATTGATTTGTCTCTGTTTTATCCTTGGCTTTGACAGTATGAAAGTGACTGAGGTATGAGCGATGAAAGTAATGCCATTCCTTCTGCAGCCAGTCTCTGCTATGAATGGTGTGGAAATATCGCTCATAGGGTCGGTTGGTGCATGCATTTCAGTGGGCTTGGCAGACTGATACTTCTGGCTCGGTGAGGAAAGCAACGGGAAAGCACCTCACTCCTCATTTCCCTAGTACGCCTCTTCAGTGATGCCTAGGCCATCTATGGCTGCTGATGGCAGAGCTGTTGAGGATCCAACCAGTCTTAGGGCTTGAAGACTGAACATACATACAGGCCTTTCCTAGCCCATCATCGCCAAAAGATCTATCTGTGTCGGTGCGACGTCAAGTAAATTGTAAAGATAAAACAAAGCATTGTCCACCTCATTATTCACTAGACAATCCAATTCAGCACACAAGCTACAATGACGACGATGAGGCGTACTGACACCAACAGTCGGGCAATCTTCCGATCCGTGTCCTTAATTTTCTTGAGCAAAGGAGCAACTTTTTCCGTACGAGATTCATAGACTTCTGAATGTTGGATTCCACTTGTAAAGTAGGCAAGCTTGATTGTTTGTAGCTGTGTCAACAATACGACGGCATTTAAAAGAAAACATGCTGTATTGTGACAAAATTTCAGATACCCTTAAATCTAAATAGTTTGTATTATTAGTTTAGCTTTTTATTAGGTTATACTTTATTTTAATAATCAAATCTCCTATGACTTCTGGAGTTATCAGCTAGCCTACATTCAAATAATACCAAATCAGACGTCACCGACTCCTCCCTTTTAAATTGCATTAGATATGAGTCAATGTCATTCTTAATAACTTAATAATTGTCCTCCCATTAAGGATTCGTGTAGATCTTAGAGTGTTCATAATTCAAATTATCGTAATTAATATTTAAGATTGTAACCGTACAATAGGGTTACAGATTTCATTCAGAATTTGTTATTATTATCATTAATTGACCCGATTCATTACATTTTATATTCTGATTTTCATCATTTAGACTGCAATATATATTTAGGTATCACCTATATTATGTCTTTTAAACACTGGATAAGGGAATATTGTTTGTAATTATTCAGTATATTAATAAGTGAGATTTTTTGATTTGAAATAGTCATGCTGTAAATTGTAACTGTGGCCAGATGAGCTGGCATTATATTTTGCAATCGAGGCTAAGTTTAATCGAGGCTGTGTCAGGCAAGTAAATTTTCCGCTGATACATGCTAGGTAGTCATCTTTTGTACGCGTGCGCAACCTATTAAGACACATGATTACTTTGGTATAGTGCGTGGCCACGTGGTTTCGGTAGTGTATCCGTATTGGCCAGCTGCCATGCGTCGATACGGGAGGGATGACCAGATAGTAGGGAGATGAGTGGTCAACACAAGTTTATAAAGATCGATGTATCGTTTAAGTTAAGGGTCTCAGTGTTCTAATTGTGCTAAGAAGTATTCGAAGAGGTGGTCGAAGAATCGTCGAAGAGGTGTAAGAGTAGTGGTCTGATCTAAGTAGAGACTTGTACTGGGCTGATAATGAAGCAGCAGGTAGAACTTCGCAATGTAAGTTTATTTCAGAAGATTCACAAGAGATTTTGTGCCGTAGTCTGCAGAAATATAGGAAATATATATATATATATATATATATATATATATATATACACTTCGAATTTAACCGATATATGCAGTTAACAGTCGTCGTGGTACTTCGAATTCTTTACTATGCAATTCGCGAACTTTCTTCGAGAATTGAATCTAACCTAGGTACATCTAACGTCGCACAGAACTGTTGTATTTATTTCAACAGTCTCTATATTAGCTATCAGAACGTGTGAAACTAGAGTGTATACCTGGATATTACAGGTTCTTTCAGTAAAGTTTTCCAATTTCTAACAATAAATATTGAGTGGGCGCAACCGCATTGGAGCTTACTACACTCAGACAGGGATTGTAGGACAACTCCAGGTTACATACAGCAGACGGCTTCCGACTTCCAACTCAATGGTTTTTCCAGGAATTTCAAGTTCAACAGTGGTGTGTGCAGACATAAGTTAATTACAGTATCAGACATGTTATGCATAAATAACATAAAGAAAAATGTAATCAGCGGCGATATCATAGTTCAGTTCATGCCAATAGCTTACATCACGTAAATCAAATTTTCTGTATATGTAACAACATACTTCATAGGGTACATTTTTAGTGTTAATGTACGGCAATGCTAGTTCATTGTGACGTATAGGTATAAATTCAGAATTCATTTAATAATAATACGTGATCTAAAATTCAGTTTTCTTTTAATAATAATAATAAGTCATTCCATTTCCAAATAAAATCCTCAATTATGGAAATCCAACCGTCATCTACAATTGACCTGATCCATATTCCTGTACATTGCCAGATGTGTGAGTTTATCACCTCAAGCCTTGAAATAATTGGGATATGAGGCATGCTCTCCGAATTTTGTTGCTTATTACAGCAACTGACGCTCAACCAATTTAGAGTATATTGTGTGAAGGATATTAATGGTAATTGTAGGAGTAGTTGCAAGATTTAGTTATCCGTTCCTGGTGATAATTCCTTTAGATATAGATCGTTCTTATAATCAATGATTTGTTATTCTCTGGACTATTCTCTTCCTTTCATGACATCTCCTGGCTGACACAATAAACTGCTATTCATTTTAGTCTCGTCAATAACAGACATTTAAACTGAAAAGTTATAGTACGAAACTGGAACTGGTAGAATTATTTTACTACTTTGGTGGGTGTGCATTTCCCTGGATATTGTAAGTGAAATAGAGTTAAGTTAATGCTAAGCTAATGCAGAAAGCTCACAGTTGTGATCAAAGATATTCTGTAGGATACCGTTAACCTCAAAAGTCTGTATTGCTGTACGGGAGTGAAAGTTGGGTGGACTCCAGATATATTATTTATAAGCTGGAAGTAACGGTCTTGAAAGCAGTGAGGTTTTCGCTGCTTCAGACAGAAAAAATTCAAGAGGCCACTCGCAATGAGGAAATGCTGGTTTAAGTTGGGAATATCTACGGATAATAATGACGTATGGCCTCCAGAGAAGCCTGATACATCATGTCTTTAGCGTTAACACACATTGGTGTCCTGCTCGTCGATATAATAATAATAATAATAATAATATCAATATAGAACATAAAACTAGAGCCTCGCAAAAATGCAATTCTCGTAAAAATGACAAAATCGGCCCTTTCTGATGCACGTAATTTTCGAAATGAAAATCTCAACCTGGGACTGAACGGAAGGGGAAACCACCAGCTAAGCCACTGAGCTAATCACGCCTACATTATTATTATTATTATTATTATTATTATTATTATTATTATTATTATTATTATTATTATTATTATTATTATTATTATTATTATTATTATTGTTCCGAGGTATCTGTGGAACAGCAGAGGTGAAAGAAAGTGCTGGGTGGAACAGGTCTCAACTACGAAATTAAAGTTAACTTTAAATTTAACAAAGGTTATATTTTCTTTTCAAGATCAAGAAATAACAAGTATAACAGGTACTCAGTAGCATATCAACAAATTAACAATGTACAATTGCAATTTGGTAATGGATTTGGGCTTCGAGCCCCCAGACACGCAATCCTTGAGCAATGAGCCCAACATTACCTATGTACAAAGTTCAACAAAGGGGCAGAAAACCGAAATCATGCCAAGGAGCACTAGCTCCCAATTACCCAGTTAAGCCTGCTCGAGGCACACAGAAAATACATTTTTAAGAAAGAGCAACCCGCTCTCAAAGTTCAAGCCAATTCAAAGGCCGCACCAAACTCCACCTTCAAGCTGCCCTCCGGGCACACAAGAACAGGGGTAATGATACCCAACCTACTGAGGCCTATTCAGTAAAGAAACAGGTTAATTATATGGCCCAAAATTCCAACTTGGCTGGAGGCGTAACTTGCACTCCTAATACACTTTTACCTATTTGGCACTAGGCCGTATACACAAGGGCTAATCCCATACTAAAGAGGTGACTTGTATAAGAAGACTTTATTACATTTAAAAAAAGAAGGAACGGTTGTGAAAACAAAGTCACCTCAAAACAATAGGAGTGGGAGCTCGAGAGGGTTAGCACTCTCTATCCCAATTTATAGTTAAAGAGCCGAAGTTTTACCAAGTATCTATTACATTTTAAGGATAGGTTACATGGGAAAAGTTTTCGAACCTTCCCCGAGGGTTAAACTGCTGAGCTAGCAAGAAATAAAGTTATTAAACCGCCATTACCTTATGGATGAACTGCTGCCCGAAGAAAGAGGCGCTTCCCGCCCCCTGCTACATAATCACACTAGGAGAGATGTTACTGAAGTGGCCAGGAGACCAGAAAATTAGCAGTTTATATACCCTCGCGGAAAATTCGAGACGTTTCATGAATGAGTACCCACACCACCCCCCCTTACTTTATTGGATAGCTTAAAGCAACATATCCATATCGGAGAAGACATACGTTATTGGTCAAAAATTAATTTAAGAAATTCGGGATTGGCTAATTTCAAAACTGGCGGAAACAGAGATTAATATTGCCAACCCAAAAGATGAAAGAAAGAAATTTAACAGAGAACAAACTTAGGGATATAGAATTTCTTCAAAAACAGTTCGTTCACTTCGCACCAGGGTGCACAATTGTAGTTCTTACGTAGTGCCATCTAGAAGAGAATGTTCACACTTCTTACTACAGAGCAAACAAATAAAAATCGAAACAGACATAGTTCAGAACTCATCAAAATTTACTGTAGAGACATCTTCTGAGAAACCTTAGAATTAATATAGTTGTTAAAGTTCAGGCTTTCTCCAGTAGAGGAGTTTCAACTGGCGCAATGTTTGAATTAGCGGCGTGGAGGTGTACCGCCCGGTACCATTATTATTATTATTATTATTATTATTATTATTATTATTATTATTATTATTATTATTATTATTATTATTATTATTATTATTATTATTATTATTTGTTGGACAGCTTTTCTCCCACACGTTATTTATTTTTTCATTATTCCTTCTGTTAGTCATCTCGTCCAGCAGGAGGGAAACACCGTCGTGCTCCGTCTATGAGAGTCATTCAGAAAGAAACGAATCGAAGGCAATAAAATGAAAACTGTACCGTTATTTCAAAAGTATTGCCCAGCAGTGTTGATGCACTTGTCCTACTGCGACACAAGGTGGTGAATGGCTGTCTCTTAAAATTCCTGAGTCTGTGTTGTGAAGCAGTTCCGGGCGTACTGCTTGTCATCGGCGTCCAAGGTAAATCGTTTGCTTCACAGAGCATTCGTTAGCTCACAGTGAAGTTTTGGGTGGCGACGACCCTGCACGCTTCCACTGGAGACTTTGTCGTTCTGTCTCGGGTTCGAAGTGATGACAGGCTGTCTCGTCTCCAGCGACCACTCGTGACAGGAACTCATTCCCTCCCTTGGCAGAGAGCAGCAGATGTTCAAGAGAGAGAGGTCTATTCGACATGCTTCCTTTAATGGGTGAATACTGTGAGGCACCCGTTGGGCGCACTTTTAGCAAAACTTCAATCTCTCCTTAATGATGGCGTGAACACTTCCGACGCTCTGTCAGACCTCTGCGACAATGGCTGCTACCGTAACTCGCCCGTCTTACATAATACGAGGATCCACCTGCTAGGCAATGGCATCGGTAACGCGGCGAAACATTTCAGACCGTGCATCATCGGCCAACGACATGTGTCCTTCCCTGAGTAGCTTGTGCCTTGTCTAGACGCTTGCAACGGACATGCAGTGCTCTCCGTACATTTGTGCCATTTCTCGATGAATTTTCGTTCCCCTCACTCCTTCTGCTATCAGGAAGCCCTCTACACCCTTTTGCTCTTCTTTCGAAGCCTCCATTTCACTGTTTTCAGCGCAACTGGGTTCAGTGGACGATCAACGTCTGCGCGTGCTCGCTCTGTCGTCATGTGATGTGCACCCACCTCCCTCCAGCGGCGAGTTTAGCACCTCAGCGCTCTTATAGGGACCCCACATTTTTCCGCAAGGAATTGCATTACGAACCTTTGAGAGATTTTCATATTATAGGCTCCGGCTCATTTCTCTTTGAATGGCCCTCCTACAAGGGATTGGAAACGTACTTAACATTGTAACTATTACTGTTGCTAAGCCATGTTGATAAGACTGTCGCTGTGCAGATAGTACTCGATTGATTTTAATGCCGTGGTGGTCTATCTGATTTACGTACTGTGTGCAAGCGGTTTGTGGTTACACTGGCTCAACTTTAAAAGCTTCGGAGTCTTTGACAACATCGTACGAAAGAGACATATTGAAATTAGAGACTGTATGACGGCAGTTGTTAATTAATTAATAAATCCCTCAAAGGGCAGAGTTGTACTGTACCGTACGTACGGGAGTGGAAGTATGCACGGTGATTTCTCGTTTGAATAGCCTCTGGGCGGAAAGGAAATAGCACCAATGATACAGCTGAAGTGTCAACTCAGGCTGCCTTTTAGATCATTATATAAATTCTCCTAGAGATGGATTTATCAACAATCTATATAAATAAAATCGTAATGACCGTGTGTCTGTACATTGATTATTTTGGCGAAATTTCCGTACAGTTATCCGTTTCAGGTGTAATAATGACCATCTGCATCATTTTGAGCTTTGGTGTCTGTTTGTTTGTCTGTTTGTCTGTTTGTCTGTCCTTCTATAACTTGAAAACTACTGGATATATTTCCACCAAACTTCATATTTAGAATCCACCTGTCCTTGGGTAGGTTTTAGCGCAAATATCGTTTCTAAATCCCTGAACTGAGTGGGGACTTTTACGAAACCGAAACAGTGATTTTGCACTCCCTCAAAGTATACACAACCGAACTTAATGGAAATCTACCTGCCTTAATGTGCATCATTTCGATAACAGGATTTAATAAGAGAGATATCATTAACGGACCGTTTTTCGGGACAAATCCCAGCGGACTTAACGCAAGAGCGGGTGCGTGTAAAGCGTATTTCTTACAACTTGAAAACTACTGAAGATATTTGAACCAAACTTTATATATAGCATCCATCTGTCCAAGGGTAGGTTTCCTGGTGTCTGTTAGTTAGTTAGTTAGTTAGTTAGTTAGTTAGTTAGTTAGTTAGTTAGTTAGTTAGTTAGTTAGTTAGTTAGTTTGTGTGTTTGTTTCTTTGTTTGTTTGTCTGTTGGTCGGTTTGTCTTTCTATAACTTGAAAACTACTGGATATATTTCCCCCAAACTTCATATTTAGAATCCACCTGTCCTTGGGTAGGTTTTATGGCAAATATTGTTTCTAAATCCCTGAACTAATTGGGGGTTTATACGAAACCGAAACCGTGATTATGCACTCCCTCAAAGTATACACAAGCAAACTTAATGGAAATCTACCTGCCTTAATGGAAATTAATTTCTAAACCTTTTTTTCTCATGTGCTACATTTCGATACCTGGATTAATAACGGAGATATCATTAACGGACCGTTTTTCGGTACAAGTCTCACCGGACTTAACGCAAGAGCGGGGGCGCATAAAGCGTATTTCTTACAACTTGAAAACTACTGAGATATTTGAACCAAACTTTATATTTAGCATCCACCACTCCAAAGGTAGGTTTTAAGGTTTATACCATTTAATATTCCCGGAATGGACTGGGGTTTTATAAGGGACCGAAATTGTGATTTTTACTCTCCCACAATATATAAAGTACAAGACCAACCTGACTGGAAATCGATCAAACTGTTTGGAAATCCAATTCTAATTTATTTTTCTCATATGCATTTTTCAACTGGAGGATTAATAAGGGAGATAACATGAAAGTTCGGTTTTCAGGCTAAGTCTAGCGGACATAGCCCAAAAGGTGTTATACGTGGAGCAGATTCCTTATCTATCTAGATAAATCATATCGTAACGACCGTGTGTCTGTGCATTGACTATTTTGGCGAAATTTTCGTACAGCTTTCCGTTTAAGGGGTAATAATGACCACCTGCATATTTTTTAGCTATAGTTTCCTGGAAGTCCTAAATTTTACTCCCCCCCCCCCTCGCCCAAAATCAAGATTGCCTCACAAACTGCCACACAAGCTGAAAAATTGAAATTAAGCGAATTTATACATTTTAGCCGGTAACCTACGGAAAACTTCCAAGATCTTTAAATATTTCACTTTTATGACGAATAATATCGAAATATAGGCAATTTAATGACGGTGCAGACCTTCCTTTCGAGGTATTTCGCGGCTAAACGGTAAGTCCTGTCACAAAACGGATGGCACGATCTCCGTTCATTTTCGTTTGATCTACAAGTTTGGTCCTGTGATATTTTGTCGTCTCTCTATCTCTCTCCCTTATAGGGTAGATTTGGCTATATATTTCGATGGTCCGTAAATTTTGTGCTTTTTACACGTGTATTACTTAGTTTGACACACTTATAGGAAAGGTAGAGTCATCGAATTTGGCACGCACATTGACACGACCAATGGCTATATGCGAACTCAATTTCATGATCCTACCTTCCACATAAGTATGTGAAAAATAATGTAAAATGATGAAAATGTACCCAAATTTCACCCGATTCAAATATCGTAACTCAATCGAGCCCATAAATATGTGAGATACGAGAAAATGGTTTAACACCAAACATGTAGAGCGATAAAAGGGACGTCTGAGGGTGCAAACCGTTTGTTGGTATGATGTACCGTTTAGGAGCAGTAAATCTCGAAATGAGGGTTTGCACTTTCAAACGTGCCCATGCTTATCTGTCATCTATATATATATAATCGCAACGACCGACTGTCTATACATTGGCTATTTTGGCGGAATTTCCGTACAGTTATCCGTTTCAGTTGTAATAGTGACCATCTGCATATTTCTTAACTTTGGTGTCTGTTTGTCGGTTTGATTGTATGAGTTTTTATAACTTGAAAACTACTGAATATATTTCTACCAAACTTGATATTTAGAATCCACCTGTCCTTGTGTAGGTTTTAGGGCCAATATTATTTCCGAATACCTAAATTTACTGGGGGTTTATCCGAAACCGTAACCATGATTTTGTACTTCCTCAAAATATGAACATCAGAAATTAATCGAAATCTACAATCCTTAATGGAAACCCATTTCTAAAACTTTTGTTCTCATGTGAAATTTTCGACAGGAGGATTAAGAAGTGAGATATCATGAACGGTTGGTTTTGCAGGTTAAGTCCAGCGGACGTAGCCAAAATGTGTTGTACGTGGAGCAGATTCCTTATCTATCTATGTAATAAAATCGTAACGACTGTGTGAGCCTGCACATTGACTATTTTGGTGAAATTTTCGTACAGATACCCGTTTGAGGGGTGATAATGATCGTCCGCATATATTTTGGTTTAATTTCCTGAAGGTCATAATTTTAACCCCCTCACCCAAAATCCAGATTGCAGCATAATCTGCCAGACAAGCAAGAAAATTGAAATTAGGCAAAATTATACTTTTCAGCCTGTAACGGACGAAAAACTTCACAGATCTTTAACTTTTTCATTTTTTATCCCCGAAGAATATCGAAATATGGAAGCAATTTTAATGATGGTGCAGACCTTCGTTTCGAGGTATTTCGTGGGATAAACGGGAAGTCCTATCACATAACAGATGGCACAATCTTCGTTGATTTAGGAGTAATCTTCAACCTTGGTCTTATGACTTTTTGTCGTATCTGTATCGCTTATACGTTAGATTCGTCTCTATTTCTCGATTTTAAGTAAATTTGGACTCTTTACCTATATAATTCATACTTACAATCACTTACAGTAAAGATAGTATGATCAAACTCTACACGAACATTGACCCACCCAGTACCCATATGTGAGCCAAATGCTATGTCACGTAATTATACGAAAAGTAATGCAATGTAAGATAATCTTACACAAATTTCAACCTATTCAACGTTTCTGACTTAATCTGACCCATGAATAGATGAGATGCGAGAAAATATCATAGGGCCAGCCATTTAGATCGCTAAATACTGCGCCTTACAGTACAATCCTTTGTCAATATGACGTACCGTTTAGCAGCAGTTAATCTGTAAATGAAGGTCTGCAATATTGTAAACATGCATATACTTTCGTATGTCCACCTATATATATACATTGATGTCGATTTGTAGCGATCGTGAAAGGGTGTGTCTGCTATTGTAATCAGTACTCCCTACACCGACTTTGACTGCTGGCAGTAGGAATGGGGTCCTTCTCCAACTCCTGAGTAGCTGGCATTAGTAAGGAGGGCCTACGATTTTAATGAATAATTCACTTCTCGATTTGTCTTGCAGAAGGCAAGGGTTCATGCACTTTTGTTCGAAAGTCCCCTACCCTATTGTGTTTGGCTCTAGGCCAGGGTGCCCGCCATTATAAACAAATGTTCCAATCTAAAATTTGACTAGCATTAGGCATAGTGGCCTGCTATTTTCATGGGAACTCACTAATTCTGTGTGACTGGCAGTAAGCTGGCTGGCAGCAGTAAAAAGAGCCTGTCATTATAATGATAACTGCACAACTCAATTTTGACTGGTGGTAGGGAAGTTGCCTGCTATTATAATAAAAACTCCCCAACTGTAATCTGTCTGAAAGTAGGAAATGGGTCTGACATTGTAACTAAAACTTCCCGAATCGATTGTCACCGCGCAGTAGGCAATGGAGCCTGCAATTATAATGTAAACTTGCCAACTCGATTGTGAATGGCAGTAGGCAAGTGAGCCTGCCGTTATCAGCACAACTCCGCAACCCTCACTTTACAATGGAAACAACGTACGGGGACCTTCCTATGCTAATTCTCGGATAAGGCTAAGAGACATGCAATTTTAAAACAATATCATTTACTGCACGCACAGTATTTACGTCGATATCCGTATACAATGTAGAATACCGTAGCGAAGCACGGGTACATTTGCTAGTATTTAATAAAAATTAAAAGTTAAACAATTAGTGATGAATTTTATCTGACCATTCACAAGGAGCCGGACCGATGTAATAATAATAATAATAATAATAATAATAATAATAATAATAATAATAATAATAATAATAATAATAATAATAATAATAATAATTTTAACGTCCCTTTAGTGCCAGTAAATCTACTAATATATGTGGCTTTCTTCTTATTCTTCTTCTTCTTCTTCTTCTTTTGGCGCCGTCTCCTCACTGAAGGTTGGCAACCATCGTAGACTGATTATTCCTCATTTGTATTTCTCGAATCAGAAGGTTGCCGCACCGTGGATTTCGAACCACTGTTGGCGGCTTGAGTATCTTTAAATGCAAAACACCTATTGTTCTACACCAGTGACCCAATAAGTAGGACAAGCCTCAGATCAACTGCGCTACTTGACCGTACAACTAAATGAATTTGATCATTTCGTACCTAGTAGTATTCAATGAGGGTAAGGATTCCCCTTTTAATTACAACTTGAGGTCAGGTAAGTAACCCACGTGATGGCAAATATTTCTATGTAATGTAAATGTAAGTAAACCTACTACTGAATTGGGATATACAGGGAAACTGGCTCCTTAAATCTAGGTATATGTGCAAGGATCAAGGTTGTAGAAGGAGTAACAAATTATGAGGTAAATGTAACTAGGAAATAGTACAAATGTTAATACCAAAAAATAGCTTTCAGAGAACCCAACTTTCACGAACAGTTAAGATCGCTAGAAAATAAGCATATAAATATGGAATTTACAGTTTCCCGCAACGATATATAATCTATCAGAAATAATGTAGGTGAAACTGAAATATTCCTAAATTAATTCTCTCTTGATATTCCTTCTTTAAAGGAACATTGGCTTGTAAAGTACGAGGTTGGCTTTTATTTTGCACGGGATACGAGGTAATTGCGTATTTCTGCAGAAGTAGGATTTCAAGTGGCTGGGGAATGCTACATATATAAAATACCCACATAAAAGAACTTCTGCGGGACTAAATTCCGGCACCTAGGCGTCTCCGAAAACCGTCAAAATAGTTAATGAGACGTGAAAACGATAACATTATTGTTATTAGTTGGATCTGTTTTGTGTAGACAAATTCCTTGAAGTACGAGGGCTGCAAATAAAGTATTGGGAATATTGATAGAACGCAATATTTAATGAACTAAAAAGTACAATTGCAATACATTCCTTCAATGAAGTCACCCGAAAAATGTATTACCTACCGGGTTGAGTGGTTCAGACAGTTGAAGAGCTGGCCTTTAGACACCAGCTTGGCACGTTCCAACCTGGTGGCATTTGAAGGTGCTCAAATAGGTCAGCCTCGCATCTGTAGATTTACTGGCACATAAAAGAACTCCTGCGGGACTAAATTGCGGCACCTAGTCGTCTCTGAAAACCGTCAAAACAGGTGATGGGACGTGAAAACGATAACATTATTGTTATTAGTCTATTAACTTTTTGAAAACGTCGGAAATCCGTTGAGGACCATTGGGAAAGCGTTCTCTGTTAATGACAGCAACGGAGCGTCCAACGGCTTGGGGTAAAAATTCCACGTCAGAAAATCGGCGGCTGGTAGGGGTTCCTCAACTTTGGAAACAGGTCGAAGTCACAAGGACTCATGTCTGGTGAGTACGGAGGATGTTCCAAGACCTCCCAATGCCACCGTTGCAATAAGAGCTTGACATTGTTTGCGACATGAAAGGCCAATCGTCTCATGATAAACGTGGACGTTGAGCCACACGACCGGACGAAAATGTCGCTCTTCTTCTTCTTCTTCTTCTTCTGGTTCCTATCCGTTCCGGATGTTGGCAACCATCTTGGCTGTGCTCTTCCTTTCACTTGCGGCTCGAAAAAGCTCTGTAGATGTTTTAGAGGTCCACGTTCTGAAGTTCTTAAGCCAGGATATTCTTCTTCGGCCAATGCTTCTTTTTCCTGGATTTTTTCCTTGCAGGATGGTCTGAAGGAGATTGTATCTGCTGTTGTTCCGCATGATGTGTCCCAGGTAATGGATCTTTCTTGCTTTCACTGTGGTTAATACTTTTTTCTCTTTCTTCATTCTTCGTAGAATCTCGACATTTGTGACATGCAATGTCCTTGATATTCTTAACATTCTTCTATAAAGCCACATCTCAAAAGCTTCCAAGCGTTTACCCAATGATTCTGTCAGAGTCGATGTTTCAACTCCATAGAAGAGAATGGAGAACACATAGCAGCGTAGAAATCTGATCTTCGTCGACATTTCTAACCGCGATTCTTAAACAGATTGCCCATCTTATTGAAAACAGCCCTGACTTTTCCAATTCGGGTCTTCACCTCATCAGAAAGATCCCATTGGTCATTTATGGTGGTGCCAAGATACGTGTACTTATGGGTTTGTTCAATGTTGTTCTGGCCTATCTTAAGATGACATGTAAGAACCTTGTTTTTACTGATTATCATTGTTAGTTTTTTGAGTGTTGACATCTAGACCATATTCATGTCGCTCTAGAAATCGGCAATTGTAGTTAATCTTGAAGGTTTGTCCCTCGGGCACAGCATGCGTAAGAATAACACCTTCGTAGCCCTATGCCACAATGAGCGTAAGCTTCACCCGATTGGGTTCCTGTGAAAATTTCTGAGGACGTAGCGAACCTGGGTGACGCCATTCATTCGACTGACGCTTTAATTCAGAATCGTTAGGCTCGTGCGCACGTCTCATCATTGGCGACAATACGCTGCAGAAATCCGTCTCCATCGTTGCGGTATCTATCCAGGTAAGTGCCAGAGAGTGCATTATTCAACGGGGTGATTTCTATACTCGACCAGACGCCTGTCTGCCTCCGTATTAGGTCTGTCTTACGAAGTTTGGACCTGACTAACTATAGACACACAAAAACAATTAATAACTTGTGCTAAACTACTGTCTTTCATCTCTTACATCCGACTCTTTAGTCAACTCTTGCTGTTTCTGTTTTTTAAACTTAGCACTATTAGGTTACTGAGACATAAGGATTCCAACAGTGGCTACATTGGAGATTGTATTTCCCTCCAATTTGTTTTGTATTCTGTTTCTAGCTCCGCACAACGAATCAGGGCCATTTGCCAACGCGTATTCCTTTTATGTGCTGTCCATGTACGAAGTTCGATGGCATGAGTTAGGTGAACATTGCTCTCCTCAATTTTTCTATAAGTAAATACACTGCCGTTGATTTAACACAGCAAATCCAAACATAGTTGAAAGAAGTAAAATTAATCGCCCATCATTTGAATCAGGAATTGTTACTATATAAAAATAGTTAATATTACTTCCTCTTATATTAAATCCTCTTCAATTACACCTTTCAGGTTTATTTGTTGTCGGGGTAGTCACTAGGTTCTGGACTTGACCACGTGTTTGCAGATGGATGCCTACTATTTCACGTTGTATTAAAGAGCAACATGAAGTCACCGAATCGCTATACAGATCCGCCTCCTCCGCAAGGTCATCATTCCTTTTTCATAAGAAGAAAATTTTAATTAATTCCAGGCTCTTAGGCAAATATATTTAAGTAGTGGTGAGAACTCCAGGAAATTGAAATTGAAACCCTGATGTGAAGGTTGGTATGGAGTTTAGCCTCATGTGAGCCAAGCAATGCATCTGTGAATCCGGAACACTGACCACGTGACGCTTTCTTATCTGGAGGCCACTTGATTGGGTAACTGTCGTCTTGGCAGGCCGAAAGTTCATAATGCGCTGAATGGTTCAGACATGACTTTTTTATATTTTGCTAGTGTTTTAACGTCGCACTGACATAATGGTAGGTTTTCGGCGTTGCGAAATAGGAAAGGGATACGATTCGAAATGTAATTGCCTTAGTCAAGGTACAGAGTAGTCTTCACGAATGCCGACATCGAATTATGAACCCACTCGAGGCGCATACCTAACACGCTCGGAGGCATTTCTCTAGAAACATTTCTACTGGCGTGAGTGATTTCATACAAATACATTATTTCAAACATCGAATCATCACCGCAACATTGAAATATTTTGGTAAATTTTCAGCGAATGTACTTGGGCAACATATCTTATTGTAGGATCTAACAGCTTATAAGATCTCCACATTCCCTGTGCTATTACATAAAACAAAATGTCCTCTTCCTGGTGGACTTCAGCACTTCACTACCCCACGGTTGTCAGAATTAGTTTCTAGAAGGATCATTTTTATTTTCTTTCTTCTTTATGTTATATACTTCACGTAAGAAGCCAATCACTGCTTTAAGTGGATCATTTTACGATGTAATCAAAACGTTAAGAGGAACGTTAAGGGAAGAAAACTTTATCTTCGATTACACATGTTCACTACTTCAGTGAACGAGCGATTTTGTGTAAGCCTGAGTTATTGCCCGCAGGAATGATTTTCTCAGCGATAATTCACACCACTCTGTTACGGAATGAATCCCCTTGACAAACATATCCCTAACCCCTTGTGACCGAATGAAATGGATACGCGGTTAGTGCCATATAGCTGTAACCTTGCATTTGTGAGATCGTGGGTTTGAGCTCCACAGTTGACAACTCAGATGATGGTTTTCCGTAGTTTCTCATTCTCACACCAACCTTAATTAAGGCCAATGTCGCCTCCTTTCTTGTATTAGTCCTTTCCTATCAGTTCGTCGCCATAAGACTTGCGATGTAAAGTAAATTGCAATTATTATTATTATTATTATTATTATTAGGCTATGATTATTATTATTATTATTATTATTATTATTATTATTATTATTATTATTATTATTATTATTATTATTATTCTAATTTCTCGGTGACTGCGTTGAAGTGCTTTCAGTACCTATGCATTCCTATGTGATTGATTCTAATTACAACAATTATGTCACAGTACTCATGAGTAACTTTTAATTTCCATGTATATTCTGATTTACTTCTATTTCTTCTTCTGCTTCTTCTCTTCTTCTTCTTCTTCTTCTTCTTATCCAGCTCCATGTCCAAATGGCCTTTGGTCACAGGAGTCCCGGGTTCGATTTCGGTGGGGTCGGGAATTTTAACTATAATTGGTTCATTTCACTGACACGGGGGCTGGGTGTGTGTGTCGTCTTCATCCTCATTTCATACTCATCACGACGTGCAGGTCGCCTATGGGCGACCCGAACTTGTCCTCGGTCACTCCCGGTACTGAAAGCCATACGAAATTTCATTTTATTCCTCTTCTCATTTCTTTCTTTATAATGAATTTCTTCTTGTGTCGCGTTTCCTTGTAGTTGTTTATTGTAATTTTGTTGTTTATAATTTATGCTTTCAGTTAATTTAATTGCTACACTATTGTAAGTAGACATTGCCACTGGAATATCTCCCAAATGCAATGTATTTGTTACTGCTACTAACAGTTTATAGTATTATATCTGCGGTCGATTCTGACTGAGGTCCGTAGCTCTTCAGGTTGTTGAACTGCTAAAACTTCTTGTCGTTTCTTGCAGCTACGTTAAGGAACACATGTGAGTCAAAATTACGACATTCTCTTAAAACTTACAGGATGTTAAAGGCTAAACACGCCGATATAAACATTTCGAGGTATTAACAAGGAAGAAATGTTGGCTATAAGTCCCACAAATCATGAAGACATCTTAATATATCATTCCTTCAAAAATACAGATGCATGAAGTGTATATTACAACTCAAATAGTTACTGAATACGATGTAGGTTAATGCCACTTAAAAACAAATGAAAACTTGGAATTTGCCTAGTCCATGGGGTTATTTCTTTGTTCTTGATTATTGAAACAATAAATAAATATTCAAACAAATGCAAATGAAAATAATTTACGAAATGCATTATGATGACAAACCCAATCTCGAATAAACGTACCTAAGCTCAAACACAAATATCAGTGAAGAACTGCCTCTGTTCTACACCTAGCGGATCCTACTTATTCTCTCTGGATAAGTTGGTCAGGATTATTGTTTTAAAAGGAAGTACATCTAGGGAAACATCCTCTCTTGCGCTAATGAGAAGAGAAAAAGGAAGACGGCTGAAAATTAAAAAAATGACGTTATCAGCGAATGAAAGGGAAGAGCTTCGAAACGAGTGAAACTGAAGGACACCATAGACCTCGCAAACTGTCTGGGTGCTCGGTAGCTGAAGTCGCTTAAGTGCGGCCAGTATCCAGTAATCGGGAGATAGGGGGTTCGAGCCCCACTGTCGGCATCCCTGAAAATGGTTTCCCGTGGTTTCCCATTTTCACACCAGGCAAATGCCGGGGCAGTACCTTAATTAAGGCCACGGCCGCTTCCTTCCACTCCCTAGGCCTTTCCTATCCCATCGTCGCCAAAGACCTATCTGTGTCGGTGTGACGTAAAATAAATAGCAAAAGAAAAACTGTCTGGGTCGTGAGAATTAATTCCATGGGTGCAGTATATTTCGGCTTGATACTAGCGGACGAGGCAGGATTCCTCCTTCAGCCATCCTCAGCAAGCTTTTCTTGCACTATCGTCTTAACATTGAGATGATGATAATGTTCTTGAGACTACAGGGGCCCTGTTGAGCCTGCCATTCCTACCACTTACGCGTCAAATCCATTCTATCATCTTCCAGGAAAGATGAAAATGAGGATCTTGGTGCAAGTATGAGGAAGCAACACCAGGCTCAATCAAGACCCCATGGTCGCCAGTACACGCTCCCATGTTGAGAAACCCTGTAGTTGTCCCTTAGGACAGAAAAATGAAACGCCGTGTGTATATTCAAGGCCTCCAACCACCGACTGATTTTAAAAAGACATTATAAACCCGTTGGATAGGCTTTAGCACCAACACCGTATTTTAACAGTCATGCTAAACTTGCGTAAACATTTCTGGACTTAGCCCCTTTTCTAAGGGATTGGCCTTGGTACTTACGTCCTACAGGCGCCAATTTTCTTCCAAAATGTATGTACATATCCCCTTTGAAAAAAAGTTAAATTAACGTATGCTTCAGTGTATTTTGGATTGATACTAGCGGATAAGGCAGTATTCCACCTTAGGCCATCCTGGACAAGCATTTTGTTCACACTATTTTATCATCTCAACATTCAGATGATTTTAAAGTTCTTGAGACTACAGGGACCCTATTGAGCCTGCCATTTCTACCACTTACACGTCAGATCCATTCTATCACCTTCCACGTCCAACGTGTTGTCCTCTTACGGCCTCGACGTTCTTAGTTTTATAAAGTTTTCATGATCTCAAGTTATCAACAATAACTAGTATTCATCATCAGCAGTCCAAGGCCTACAGAGCGTTTTCTCTCCAAGTCTTCGAAGGTTCTTTCGTTCCTTCATCAAATAGCCTTTATCTTTTATTTCCTCCTTCATTCTTTTGAAGGTGGTTTAACGTTACACTAAATCAAAAAGGAGTTTCGGCGATGTTAGGATAGTATATTGAAGGAAATGGCCGTACCACCCCAGCGTTCGATTGCTGTGAAAATAGCGAACTACTGAAAACCGTCTTCAGGGCTCGATCAGGGTTTCGAACCAACAATCCCGAAGGCAACCTTCAGCTACACGACCCATACAGCGCAGCCAATTCATTCGATTCCTTCGCTTAAGAAAGGTAATTCCCATGCCAATGCCATTAAAACAGCAATCGATTCCATGACCTATAATACTCTTAGAATTCACCTCATCCACCGCTTGTCCTGCTGGTTAGCATTTTCCTTCAGGTCCAAATGGCTCGGGATTCCCGATTATGCTACAAGTTATGGACTGGAACGAGAGACACTCATCCTCGCTATCGTGATTATGTAGGTACGTGGGTTGGAATTCTTCTCTCAGGTATAATTAAAATGGTTCCCATTTGAGCTTGAAGCGAATGCTGCGATAGTGCCTAACATGTACGGTAAGTTATAACCCCTTCCATCACAAATGTTCTCTATTTGATTGCAAAAAAATATCACCGTAGGTACAGATTCCACAACTCTGTTGGATCCATTTTGATAAATAATAAAATTATATTCTGATTTCTAGTAACAATAACTCAAGGGGAATAAAACTGAATGTATTGTATTCTTGTTGTTCTTCTCCATGTACCATGTCCGGTACCCCAAAACTTTGGTGATCATTCTGGAGAATGCGTACGTACCCTCAGAAAATTTGAGGGGCAGCCTAGTACTGTGGTTGTTCGCCTGTTCTTTGATGCTCTGAAGCTATAATATCTCTTCAGGTAGCTTGTAAATTTATTTATTCGAAATTAGTTTCGGCAGACTGAAAACCTTCACAGTTATAAACTTCACTAAATGTCGTTTTCCACGCTGTCCAGAAAATACTGGGTTAGTATCCTACCTCAGGCATCTTCAATCGAGAGCGAAATGCCTTCGGAGCCAGTTTCCTCTGCGCTCTCAAGGAACGAGAGCAGCTTAGCGAGCAAATAGGGGAGGAAGTTGGGGAAGTGCATGACGTAGTGCGCACTGAAGGTCAGTGGTGCAAAGGTATAGCACATATTTCTGAGCAGGTTAAATTACGACAGGATACGCGTGAACTCACGTGAGGTGACAGTAGTGTGTTCCCGCCTTTATCCTCACAGCACACGACGTTCAAGCCTAGTCGGTAAATGTTGTACGGAAGAGAGTTCAGCACAGCGTAGGCCTACAACGCCATCAAGTTTCAAACCTTATTGGGAAGAAGAGTATATGATACTTCAAGAAAATAACACACAAAATGTTTAATATGAATCACATTAAAAATTTAATCTGCAGCGCCGTTGTTTCTTATGTCATACCAACAAGTATGATAAATATGAAGGCCGAGAAAGGATAGCGTTACTGGAAAAACTTGAAAATACCATATTTGGGGATGTACATACATTTCATATTACCCTACTCAACTCTATTTGTATTATAATGTTTCACAATTCCTCAGAGATGATTTATTTATGTACCGGTATGTATTTCATTGCTGTTGTTCAGATGGTAAGTACAGTACTGCCACGGTATGCAACCCACCTCACCTGTCCGCTGCTCTCTTGTCACGTGACTGATAGCCGTCCCGACCGGAGCAAGTAACAGCGGCTACGTGATGACGTCTGTCCTAACTTATTCCCAGTCACAGAGTACAGCCCTAAAACCTAGCCCTAAAATTACATTTACAGTACCCACTATCGTACAGCTACTACAAAAACACGGATTATCACATACGTTTCGGCACACGAAGTGTGTGAGATTAGATAGTCAACAAAGCACAGACGCCTTATAGCTAATCAACAAGAACATTACTATTGACTGACTCTTGTTAACTGGGATGTCCTCTATCTCTTCTGCTGACACGGTCTGCTAAATGGCGTTACTGCGTTACCGGCGTTTTTCACAGCAACCGTACAAAAATAATCCAACGATGGGTGCATTGGATAGTATAGAATAAAATAGGAAATAAGTGCAGAACAACGCCAAGAAATACGGAGTATATTTGTCGTCAGTCTGCATTAAATAAGCGCTTCCACCAATCCTATGGCGCAACAACCCCGAAGGTCCATGGCTTACCAAGCGACCGCTGCTCGTCCCGAAAGCCTGCAGATTACGAAGTGTTGTGTGGCCGGCACGACGAATATTATCTGTCGTTATTCTTGGCTTTCTAGACCGGGTCCACTATCTCACGTTCAGATAGCTCCTCAATTTTAATCACGCAGGCTGAGTAGCCCTCAGATCCAGGTACAATTCTCTGTTCTGGCCGGAAATCGAACCCAGGTCGTCCGAGTAAGAAGCAGGCACTCTAACCCTACTTCACGGGGCCAGCAAATAAGCGTCTCCACAATCCTCTATTTGCAGTCATCACAGTGGCTTCGATTAATGCCACTCCTATCTAACTACCATATCCTTCGTATTTCTCTGTTTCTCTTACCCTCGATGGCAAGTCCGTTATTCTTTTTTGGCAACCTATCCTTCCCCATTCACCTCACATGACTCTACCACCTACCACTTAGTCTTTAACTTCTGATTCCAAATACCTTCCAGTAATTGTTCCCATCAGTTTCATGTCTATTACGGTACGCGGTAAAGCAAACAGTACTGAAGGATACGTCGTTATAACATGCAAGGTGACGACTAAAACACGTATTTAACTGCGTCGGCACAGCAAGTGTTCAAAACGTGCAACCTAACTTCTCAAGCATTCTTCATAACGAACTTGCAGAACATATTGATCAACACAGGTTACCGCAAAGACACATAAATAACTATCTTCTTTCGTAATTCGGGAACATTCACAGGTGACTTATCTGACCAGAAAACGGATTACAGAATATTTCAGCATGTCCCAAATGCAGGCAACTTCGAGCGTCAGATCCGGGAAGGTTGTGGAAAATTTAACCTTTTCACTCGCAAGTTTCTTTCAACCTTATGCAAGCCCCATACCAGATTTTTCTGGACGTTTCGACAGTGATTGTAATAGGCCAAAAATACTTTGTATTTACACAGCTACTGAAAAGTCATGGAACGACAATATTAGCAATAGTTTTCTCCTAACACTTTTCCCAAAACTTGAAACAACTTGGCGTGATAAATGTCGACAGCTTGTTTCACTGCAACTTATCTCCATTATATTTATAAAAGCCAGACTCATCATCATTGCCTAAAATTTCTAAAATATAATCTTTCGTTATGCTTTCTTCACACTCCCGTGCACCCATCTCAGAAGACAGCTGTTAAAGAAAAACACAGGCACATAATTATCGTCAAAAAACGGTAAGGCGATTTATGAATCGTCCGTCGTCTGAACAAAGCATGTCAACAGCGTTGGACTGAACTCGGAAGTGAACAAGAGCACATTGCTTTAAATCCGAATTAACTCGTGTTTGGGGCAGCGGGAGAAATGTTGACATCCGAATTAACTCGGGCATGGGATGGAAAAGGTTAAGGATCTCTGCAGAACACCTCGCTGTGTGGGTGTAGCTTGATCTTATAGCAACCATTGTCAATGAAATAGCAGGTTTCAGGGAACATTCAATATTATTTGATTTTCGAGCATGTTTGTTCTTCTAATTGTGAATAAGATTTGATTAGTCAAACACATTTCACTCCCGTACACTAAAAGTAAGCCTGAAATCAGACGGATGTGAAAATAGTTTCTTCCGAGAACTGACTTATTTCTTACAGAATAAGCTTGATGATAATGAAAACAAAATAAAATTAATACAAAAATGGTTGAGTTAGAAGTAGCATCGTAGAAACATACCAGATATTCTATTACACTGGGCTGGTGGACAAATTCATAATCATTCATATGGTATCTTCTTCGCTGTTCAACCAAGTTTGCGCGTCCAATAAGGGAAGACCTGACTTTATTTCCGACGCCCAGTGTAGTGTCCGTTAGTCACGTGATCTGTGGATCGACGCTGCAGGTAGCGTAATGGTCTGTTATTCAATTATAGGTTATGGGTGTTCGGATGAGTAGTAAGGTGATCTGCACGTCCGCAAACAATCGCACTTAACAGCCTGTCGTAAACTTCGGTAAGGGAGGAGGGTGTGTGTTTCTGTTTGTTGTTGCGGCTTGTTTTTTATGACGTCATAACATGGCCCTTGTTTTCGCTATTCCAGGAGGTGAGTTTTACCGTATTGTAAGGCAACACATTGTTTTGTTAACATGGTGTAACTTAACCCCAACACTACGTCAGGTGGAGGAGGAGAGAATATTTACTCCTTGATATGTCTTAGATATTCTATACCGACCACAGTGTCGTAATCAATTTGTCGCTGATCTCCTGTTCTCGGGATAGCGAGTTCGATTCCAGCTAAGCTTGCAGAGAGCTTAGGATGTTTAAATGTGGCTACTGAAACGTTAAAGAACTTCTGAGAAATAACATTTCGACAACGTGCTGTCACGTAAAAAACCGTTCGGGTGGGGGAATTAGAATAACACCCACGGTATCCCCTGCCTGTCGTAAGAGTGTCTTCCCATACTGGACACAAACTTGGTTGAACAGCGAAGAAGATACTATATGAACGACTATGAATTTGTCCACCAGGTGCCTCAGGGACTCTTAAGTTGGGAGCGTGGGTTGGCGACCACGGGCCCTGACATTGCTTCCACTTACTTGTACCAGGCTCCTTTCATCTATTCAACCTCCCTTGGTCAACTCTTGTTCATCCCGGCGCTCTTAGGTTGCGAGGCCTAGGGAGCCTTTCATTTTCATGCCCTACGTGGCCTTTGAGTTTCATTGGCCGATATTTTCATTTTTTGGAAGTGTCCGTTCCCTTCCATTTTTCCTCTTCGGTTAGTGTTATATAGATGATGGTTGCCTAGTTGTACTTCCTCTTAAAACAATAATTACCACCACCACCACATATAACGTAAAATCCATTGCAACTGAAGAGAAGTAAAGCTATCTTCATTATTATCTCAAAGGGGTATATGTCCAACCCTGAATAAAGTATTTTAAAAAGAACCATGGCAAATAGAACTCAGTTCTGGGTGTTGGCTTGTTCAGACGACGACTGCCCAGCCAGATGACCTACGAGTATTGGAGTGCGAAGGTATCAATATGACGGCATTCTCAGCCACACCGATTTACTTTCGTGACCAGACAGCTGCCTTTCATAGCAAAGTAATTAATGAGTTGATTTTTCGAGGCTGAGTGAACTCCGTTCTACCCCCAAATCGAAATCGGGTTCTCGGCTTATGGGGGAGCTACGCTACCCCATACAACGTGGGACTGTTCTTAATGTTTTAATATTTACGTATAAGAGATGAGAGATGGGGAACTAAAGAAGGCCACAGAGCTATTGGCATGAGGGATTATGGAGGCCTGCGGACTGAAAGCTGAAAGGCATAACAGCCTATAATGAAGATATACAGTTTATAGGCTTATGCCTCATTTTTATACTTACCTTTATACACCGTCACCAAATGTATCCTTCGACCTCCATTAACGCATTATATGTACCAATTACTGTAGTTAGAAGGGGAATGCAAAAAGAAATTTTGAATTTCAGTAAAAACTTTGCCATGAAAAAACTGAATGGCGAATGGCTTTTAGTGCCGGGATTGTCCGACGACAAGTTCGGCTCACCAGATGCAAGTCTTTTTTGATTTGACGCCCGTAGGCAAACTGCGTGTCGTGATGAGGAAGAAATGATGATGAAGACGATGCATACACGCAGCCCCCGTTTCACCGGAATTAACAAATTATGGTTAAAATTCCCGACCCTGCCGGGAACCGAACCCGGAACCCCTGTGGCCAAAGATCAGCACGCTACCCATTTAGCCATGGAGCCAGAAAACATTGATATTAGCACTAGATTTAGTTTAAAACGAGTTTGCATTAAATTAGTTTAGTTATTCCATAACTTACTTTTGTAAATGTAGAAGCAGACAATTCGTACTGGGCCTTATATGTAGCGCAGTGTATTTAAGTATTTTCAACTTAATTGTAGTGAGTAGCACACTGAAATTATAAATATGCATACCAAGCATTGCTCTCGAACTATTACTAGAGACAGCATAACATACAAAATGTAGGAGAAAATTTTCCATTTCCCGTTGCGTTCTCTCCGGTCTGGCTGGTAGAGGCTGTAAAATAATGGTCGGTGCATTCGAAAGGACATACGTCGAGAAGTTGGAAAATTTTGAAACGAAACCATATTTTTTTGTTTGTTTGCTAGGGGCTTTACGTCGCACCGACACAGATAGGTCTTATGGCGACGATGGGATAGGAAAGGCCTAGGAGTTGGAAGGAAGCGGCCGTGGCCTTAATTAAGGTACAGCCCCAGCATTTGCCTGGTGTGAAAATGGGAAACCACGGAAAACCATCTTCAGGGCTGCCGATAGTGGGATTCGAACCTACTATCTCCCGGATGCAAGCTCACAGACGCGCGCCTCTACGCGCACGGCCAACTCGCCCGGTGAAACCACATTTAGAGAGGTACATGGCCTTAGGGTTTCTTCACCAGAAATGGGTACCAGATTAATTAATATCTGGAGGTAAATGCACCCGGTCACTCTGTCGTAGTTAGTGACGAGGCTACGAATAGTGGATGCGTATACTTTTTAAGGGGCCTTCGTAGCCTGTACTGGGTAAACTTTACTTCGTATTCAATAAGAATGAATCATATCAATAACTTCAATTCAATAATAATAATAATAATAATAATAATAGTGATAATGATCATCATCATCATCTGTTTACCCTCCAGGTTCGGTTTTTCCCTCGGACTGAGCGAGGGAACCCACCTCTACCGCCTCAGGGGCAGTGTCCTGGAGCTTCAGACTCTTGGTCGGGGATACAACTGGGGAGTATGACCAGTACCTCGCCCAGGCGGCCTCACCTGCTATGCGGAACAGGGGCCTTGTGGAGGGATGGGAAGATTGGAAGGGATAGACAAGGAAGAGGGAAGGAAGCGGCCGTGGCCTTAAGTTAGGTACCATCCCGGCATTCGCCTGGAGGAGAAGTGGGAAACCACGGAAAACCACTTCCAGGATGGCTGAGGTGGGAATCGAACCCACCTCTACTCAGTTGACCTCCCGAGGCTGAGTGGACCCCGTTCCAGCCCTCGTACCACTTTTCAAATTTCGTGGCAGAGCCGGGAATCGAACCCGGACCTCCGGGGGTGGCAGCTAATCACGCTAACCACTACACCACAGAGGCGGACGATAATGATAATAATCATAATAAAAACAAAAACAGAAAATAGAAAACAAGCGCTGTGAGGCTGCATTCACTGTGGACTTAAGGTAGGCCTATATTGATCGAGGTCTCTACAGTATCTTGCTTCTGAACTGGATATTACGTTGGAATTGTAGCAAATCTTCCAGCTGTTTATGTTAGTGTTGAAGATTGATTGCATAACCTTCTGTATCAGATATTTCGTTAACTGTCCTCAGGTGGCTATCCCAAACTAGGCTCTGCTTACCTCGCAGAAGTCAGAGCCTGTGTAGAAAGTCATATTTGAGACTTCATGAGCTATGGGTAAGGCTGACGTTTCAGCATTAATGCTAATTAGGAGAAATAAAACATAGCATGGCATTCACCGATAGTTAACAGAAAATAACTACTTTGTAACGTCCCCGAAAAGACTTGAGATAAAATCAAATTGATATATCTGTGCAATTATATCTTACGTTTCTAAGAGTAAAAGGAACTCTTCTTGTTTTGAATTATATGATGTATGAAGACACTATCGTCACAATAAACTTTTTTTTACAATTTGTTTTACGTCTCACCGACGCAGATAGGTCTTATGGCGACGACGGGATAGGAAGGGCCTAGGAGTAGGAAGGAAGCAGCCGTGGCCTTAATTAAGGTACAGCTCTAGGATTTGCCTGGTGTGAAAATTTGAAACCACAGAAATGGCTGCCGACATTGGAGCTCGAATCCAATATCTTCCGGATGCAAGTTCACAGCTCTGCGCTCCTGACCGTACGGCCAACTTGCTCGGCCCCAATAAAAAAATTGATAGTGTAGACTAGTGCCGACAGTGGGGTTCGAACCCACTATGTCCAGAATACTGGATACTGGCCGCACTTAAGCTACTGCAGCTATCGAGCTCGATGCTAATCACACTAACCACTACACCACAGAGGCGGACGAAAAGAATATAATGATTTAAATAAGTCCTGTGCAGTGTATTCTGGGCTGAATATTGGGAAAGTATACAACAGAAGGGTATTGGAAAAGCAACAATGGAAAAAATAGGCACAATATATTTTCAAAATTGGAGTACCACCAGGACGGAATTTCATCATCATCATCATCATCATCATCTGTTTACCCTCCAGGTTCGGTTTTTCCCTCGGACTTAGCGAGGGATCCCACCTCTACCGCCTCAAGGGCAGTGTCTGGAGCTTCAGACTCTTGGTCGGGGGATACAACTGGGGAGTATGACTAGTACCTCGCCCAGGCGGCCTCACCTGCTATGCTGAACAGGGGCCTTGTGGAGGGATGGGAAGATTGGAAGGGATAGGCAAGGAAGAGGGAAGGAAGCGGCCGTGGCCTTAAGTTAGGTACCATCCCGGCATTCGCCTGGAGGAAAAGTGGGAAACCACGGAAAACCACTTCGAGGATGGCTGAGGTGGGAATCGAACCCACCTCTACTCAGTTGACCTCCCGAGGCTGAGTGGACCCCGTTCCAGCTCTCGTACCACTTTTCAAATTTCGTGGCAGAGCCGGGAATCGAACCCGGGCCTCCGGGGGTGGCAGCTAATCACGCTAACCACTACACCACAGAGGCGGACCAGGACGGAATTTAAGGATTGGAAATCAACACTTGACTAATCCAAGGAAATGTATTGTCAACGTGACTGTTTATGATGTTATAGGAACCATTACAACTATAAAGGCAAGAAAATAACATATGGCGGAGCAAGAATGAACACAACGCTATTTTGCACTGATATTGCTATTTGGGAAAAGAATAAAAGGAAAGTCCTGATATAGTACATGTTAGGACTGTTATGTAATAGCAAGAAGAGAAGATAGTTTCCTTGTTTACTTCCGTCTTAATACGAGAATCACCACCACCAATGGCAAGAAGGATGGGGAAAATGTTACAGAGTTATATACAGTATTTCGAGGACAAACTTCGGGGGATTGTAGAGAACTTCAAGTTCTTAGGAAGTGTATTAATGGAAAATTAAGAACTAGATATTTAAGCAATAAACCACCATGAGGGTACGTTTTGGTATTGTACTCTTTTCAGGGTACAGAACCTTCATTGGAACAAAGAGAGACAAATGAGGGCAAAAAATATATAAGACAGACAGTATTACACACCAACTATGTAGGGCAAGTAAACATTCATTAAAAATGCTCTCTCGTGAATGTGCGCCCGAGCAAAACAGATCATCAGATAGGCCTTAACGCACTCTACGTTCATGCGGCGTGTGTCCACGATATTCTAAGCTTTTGATATAAAGCAAAAGCAGCAACCCAATAGCGTAACAGATCAGTGTACTTTTATACCTGCAAGATATTTCAGAGAAGTTCTCGGGGTGAACGGTAAATCAAATATTGTAAGGTGAGAAAGACGGAATTCATAATCCATGTTGAATCAGTTTCATTTGTCCTTCGCTGGCCTATCATGACAGACCTCAAAAGAGCATGATCAGGCATCCTTACCCAACTACTAGCCGTGTTCAACTGAAACATGTCCAGGGTCATTTAATTCAAATCAATGCAATGACATTTTAGAGGAAATACAAACAATAACCACCAGTGTTTAAGGGATAAGAGAGGGGGAAATAGTCGCCTTGTGCATACAGGCACAAGCTCATTGCTTCACTAATTGTCGAATGTCGCACGAAACGGACCATGGTTGTGGCTAGAGCAATTCTATGACCTCAAACTTGCATTCATTTTGTTTGTGCTATCGTTTGTCCTTCGAAAATGTCTCGAGGGCCATGAAGAAATAGAAGTCACAAGGTGAAAGGTCAGGGGTGAGTGCTCAAGAAACACCGTTTCTTTACTAGCGCCTCTTGAACAATACTCGCAACATTTGGATGCACATTGCCGTAAATGAAATTAATGGCTTTTAGTGCCGCGCGTAGCCGACCTGCGCGTCGTGATGAGGATGAAATGATGATACAAAAAACACAAACTCGTGTCCTCATCCCGAAGTGGTGCAGCTCTTTACAGGCACACCCCCAATGGAGGTGAGCTGCATGTACCATTTCAACCACGTATCACCCCTCCTGCCTTTTTTACATTTCTGACAGTACCGGGAATCGAATCCAGGCTCCCGAGGATGGAAACTAATAACAGTAACCGTTATGCTACGGAGGCGGACGAAATGATGATGAAGACGACATATAAACCCAGTCCACATGCCAGCGAAATTAACCAATTATGGTTATAATTCCCGACCCTGACCGGAATCAAACCCGGGACTCCTGTGACCAAAGGCCAGAACGCTAACCATTCAGCTATGGAGCCGAAGAATAATGACTCTAGACTACAACATACTGGAACGCTACCTCCTAATGGCTTGCAGCAATTTTTGACGGGTAAGGAATCGTCATCGTATTTGCTCACTGCTGACACGCGCACCAACCAGCAACACCTGCTGGAACGGTGAGAAAATGAAAGCAACTTAAAGCCTCCAAATCTAATACCATGGGAGTCAGAAGGGAACAGGAGCTGAACAAGGCAGATGGAGTGGGAAAATATGAAAATGAAGAGGCTGGCATATGTACATGGAATCACTCGGTCTCAGCTAAGAGTCACGTCCTCGCCAACCTTTCTTGCTTTCTTAATCAGTTTACCCTCCAGAGATGATTTTTCCCTCGGACTCAGCGATGGATCCCACATCTACTGCCTCAAGGGCAGTGTCCTGGAGCGTGAGACATGGGGTCGGGGGATAAAACTGTGGAGGATGGCCCGTAACTCGCCCAGGCGGCCTCACCTGCTATACTGGGGGCCTTGGTGTGGATGGGAAGATTGGAAAGGATAGGCAAGGAAGAGGGAAGAAAGCGGCCGTGGCCTTAAGTTACGTACCATCCCAGCATTTGCCTGGAGGAGAAGTGGGGAAACCACGGAAAACCACTTCCTGGACGGCTGAGGTCGGATTCGAACCCACCTCTACTCATTTGACCTACCGAGGCTGAGTGGACCCCGTTCCAGCCCTCGGACCACGTTTCAAATTTCGTGGCAGAGCCAGGAATCGAACCCGGGCCTCCCGGGGATGGCACCTAATCACACTAACCACTACACAACAGAGGCGGAACCTCGCCAACCTACGTTCCCAAATTGTGAGCCCCTGCTCGTTACAAATTTAGTCGCCTTTTGCGACAAACAACCGAAACCACGAATGTATTCTTTCCCTCTACTCACAGAGAAAATAAGCCACTCTCTTTTAACGTGATACGATGAAGAAAAGAGTTTTCCAAATAAATTGTCGATAAATTTGTTAATTTTCCGACTGATGTTAGTACTTAATTCAAGACTCATTTCCCTTCCGCTTCAAAATTAAGGCTTCGGTTCTGTCCTAACGTCAACCTCGTAAAAGGCTGCGAGCAGGATCCTGCGTACTACTCTATAATGCAGAAGCCGTACACTCACGATTTATTGCTATAGACTTTTCTGGAGTACCTGCTGCAGTGGAGTGGATTGGTTACTGCAGACCCGTAATTCTGCAACCTTCTTTAAGTAGACAGCTTCCACATAATGTTGGCTCCTCCGTCCAGTAACATGAATCGAAAATGTAGATATAACTTAAACTTGTTACTAGCACTGACCGCACCTAGTAATACGGTGTTTATTCATCTGCTCTTAATTGTGAGAAATGAGATGGATAAGAAGGAAAAAGTGAAAATTTCCCATGGTGTCGAATTATTATTATTATTATTATTATTATTATTATTATTATTATTATTATTATTATTACCAGTGTTATTGGTTTTCATCCCACTAACTACTTATATGGTTTTCGGAGATGCCGAGGGGCTAGAACTTTTTCCCACATGATTTCTTTAACGTGCCAATAAATCTACCCACACGGGACTGAAATATTTGATCACCTTCAAATACCACCGGACCGAGCCGGGAATGAACCCGCCAACTTGAGCTCAGGAGTCCATCGCTCTACTGCGTAAGTTACTCAGCCCGTATTATTATTATTATTATTATTATTATTATTATTATTATTATTATTTACCAGAACCTTGGTTGAATGTTTATTATAATGGCTTTCCGTGCATAGGGTGCCGCGTTCGATTTCCGGCCAGGTCGTGGATTTTAGTCACGTCGGAATAGTTTCTGTAGCTCGCACACTGGGTGTTTGTATTTGGCTTAGTACAAACTTTTTCAACCAAACGCAGCAAACCATCACAGAGATGCGCCATAGTTAATATATTCCTCCTCCACGTAGGATTAGCATCAGGATAGGCATGACACTGAAAACTGGGCCATGTACACATGTGCGACACAGTCAGTACCTCGCCGGAGTATGGGAAAAGTAGAGGAAGAAGGAGATGGTAATACATGACAAAATATTCTTCTACTACTGCTCTTTACATTCCACTTTAGTATTTTGAATCATAAAGTACGTTAAATGTTTTATTTTTATTATATCAATATCCGTTTATAAACGTCGAGTTTAATTTCACTAAATCTTGACTTTATTTCTATAAACCGACCAAAATGTAAATTAATTATATTAACGAATAATAATAATAATAATAATAATAATAATAATAATAATAATAATAATAATAATAATAATAATAATAATAATGGTTTTACATTCTACTCACTACATTTTACGATTTTTAGAAACGTCGTGGTGTCGGAATATCGTCCCGCAAGAAATTTTTCGTACCGATGAATCCACCGACTGACTTATTTAAGCACTTTCAAATTCCATGTCTAAGGTAGGATCTGGGTTCAAACCTCTCAACATGGGCTCAGAAAGGTTGGCTATCTACAATCTGGGGCACTGAAATCAACAAATTATTCTGTTTTTCTTTCGATAACAACTTACGAAATGATCGGAACAGTGTTTTGTTTGTCAGTGAAGCAGTATTTCGCCCCTGTATATCCGAACTAGTTTATAACGAGGACTGGGAAGAGATTTAAACCTATTTTAAAAACAATTACCTTGTCATAGTACCTCCATGCTATTGCACTGTACGGTGTAAAGTAAAAAAATCTAGAGCGTCAATTCAATCATTTACTATTCGCAATAATTCCGAACATTTCATTTCACAGTACTTTAATTCCTTAGTCTATTCCGAATATGGAAACAGCAAGAATGAAAACACCTACAGCGATAAAGCGTATTTGCGATATGATATCAATATTGTTGTTGGTTTTATTAGGGGCGTTAAACATCTAGAATAGTTATCCCCAACTACTGGCAAGTTTTGGAACTGCCCAAAAATCACTGAATATTGTAGAAGTGGAGCAATGAGTGTATTTAAATTATTTTAGGTTCAGATGAAAATTAGGGATTTCAGGTGAAATGAAGTGCTATATGCAAGACATTCCTACAGCTCAGGAGAATAATATTGATATAATTGTAATATAACTGTAATAATAGCCACTGTCCACGAGGGGCTGACAATCGCCAGGTTTTGTTTCCTAAAGTAACATTCACCGCCGCCAGCCACTGTCTCCGACGGGGTGGAATAATTGACTGCCTGCTCTGCATGGCTCTGATGGCAGTATTTGTACAAGAAGGATGAAGCACTGATCTCAAGGCTTATCTCGACATTTAACAATGTGCATATTTAATCAATAATCTTGGTACGCACTTTACTTGTAAGTCAGCTCTATTCAACGGGCGATCAAGGACCCTAAGGAACATGCACCGACCTCACAATCCGCCATCCAGTTATTGTGACTTTGTGTTGTTTGGATCCAGTTCTCGCGGACCTCAAGTTACCGAAGGTCTTTCAGCAGTCCATCTTCTCTGAAATCTTTTTCCTATTCGTTATTCTCTCCACCGAGAAGACGGATTTGTTCAGATCTTCACAGCCGACGGTTGGGGCCAGCCGGAAGGTCCAGCCCTGTGTCGTTTCACGAATGCAGGGGCGTAGAGCCACGCTACAGCCGTGAACACCCCTCCTCTACTCGGCTGGCCGGTCATAGTGCAGAGCTGATGGACCACGGATAAGCCGTGGCCACTTATAGGCCGAGACCCACTCTGCATCTACCGACCGAATGTTCTGCTTCGCGGAGGTTTAAAGTACTGGGTGGATTTGTATACCACATTCAGTTTGCTCAGCTTTGAACAGAAAGCAAGCATGGTTACAGAATTTCAGTTGAGGGTTGTCAATGACATATGAGGATCCAGTTAATATGATTTTCAGTTGGATGCCATGCTCACCTTGTTGGCTACATCGACGACAAACAACTCGTTTTCTAGTGTATGAGTGGTCTGGTGTCGTTATATAGAAATAACTACACAGTGTGTGGGTTACGATTTCGTGCACCATGTCAGGTCGATGAATATTGGTCCCTTTTTTTTGTCAAGCACGCTGCACAGAATCGAAAAGCAGTGGACCAGGTAGTCTACAGAGACCTTATTATTACCACATTTGTGTGGAATATGCACCATTTTTTCTGAACCTGAAACTTGCCCTTCCGACTACAATGGATGTGGCAAGACGAAGCTACAGCCCAAAAAGCGGGCGAGTCACTTAACCTTCTGCAACGACAATTTGGTGATAGCTTAACTTACCTTGGAACTCGATTCCCAACCCTTCCTGCTCCCATGACCCATCTACAGCCATTCTCGAATTACGCGAGAAGGTAACATCATGTTAGTGTCCTTACACCAACACTGTTTTAACATGTTCAATAATCTTCAGAAACGTGTTAGTGTGGCCTTAAAAACTAACAAAAAACGTTTCTAGTAAAATTAGTTGCTATTGGAAAACCTTGCAGGACCCATGGCCTACGACTAGCTAGGCGTCTTCTTACATATAATTCCGTGCTCGTCTCGGTTAGGACAGGTCAGGAATATTTACCTTGATCTGAGGGCTGGTTCGAGATTAACCTAGTCTACGTGAAAACATTGAAGAACTATCGGAGATTTGACATGGTCTAGAAACCAAATAAATCAGCAGAGAGGATTCGTGACGCTGACTAGTTGTCACTTCGTAATCTGCAGGTCTTCGGGCTAAGCGTCGATCGCTCGGTAGACTAAGGCCCATCAGGGTTGCAGCCCAATTAGTAAACCCTGTACACGGTAGAACAACGGAAAGTATAACCTTGCGTAGTGCGATTAGCTTCTGCCTCTGAGTAGGAAGATAACATATAATTGATTCGAGTTAGATCTACATCAAGAAGTCATCACCGTCAGTGTTCATAAAATGATCAAGCAGCGAATTAACAATAAGTCACAGCATTTATCACAAAAGTTCACTCCATCTAAAACAAAAGGTAGCTCCTTTCAATGCGGTTAAGCATGGAGGGCGATCAGATAAGTGAGCTGAAAACTCTTAAATAACGCGTATTGCGTCACCATGTCATGCTCATACGATCAACCTGAATGTTATGCGGTGCTTTTAGCGATGTCAACAACACTGTAGGATTGGTTGCTCGTAATTCAGTGAATATTTTTTAAAAACCGATGAAGTCAATCCTTGTCCTAGATAATTACAGATAATTATTTCGGACCGCAAGAACACATCAAACACAGTTCCACTTTCCCTAGTTTTAAGTACTGGTGATAAATATATTTCCAGTCACTGAAACGAATCTACCTGAGCATCTGGAACAATGAACTTATCACTTACAGGTTCTTAAAGTTAGTGAAGTTCTGATTAGAAAGATTTCAACCTATATATCGGTCTAACTCGGTTACGATTTATTTTCCTCCCAAAGGAGAAGACCTCCACAGTGTTCCTGAATTTGTTCTTCCCTCTGTCTCCACGGAGCGGGATGATAACTTTCTACAAGTAGGTCATCCCTTTCCAATAGAACTTGTCGTGACAGATACATCTATCCGACGCTTTCTCCCCTTACCTGCCTCTCACATACTCAGCAGAATTTTGTAGACCTCATTTGTAATTTAAACCAGAACCATTTGTTAGTTTTCTTCATAGCTTCATCCATTCCATTACTTCTTGTAAGTCCGGCAAAATAACGCCTCTATAAGGTATATAGTAAGATCAACCAGTTTTTCCAATTATTGTCCGATTGTAATATTAATATTTATTTATTTATTTATTTATTTATTTATTTATTTATTTATTTATTTATTTATTTATTTATTTATTTATTTATTTATTTATTTATTTCATGTAACCTGTGATATGTGTTCTTCCAGGAAGCTGCTGTTTCATTTACAGTCTCTATGCATAATAATAATAATAATAATAATAATAATAATAATAATAATAATAATAATAATAATAATAATAATAATAATAAACTACATGTCTAAAGTTGTAGGGGGCCCGCTGTCTGTAATTTCGTTTGTTTTGACAATTTTTCGGACATTTATCCGTTTGAGGTCAACTCATTAACGTATCTGTGGTGTATATTTTTCGTGTCTGTTTGTCTGTTCCAGTATCACGACGACACGGTTGGATATATCTCGACTAACTTCATGTTTAATGTATACTCATCCAGGGGAAGTTTTAGATATGCGTATGTTTTAAAAATCAGTGAGTTTATAGGAAAATCATAACGTTTTTCATCCGTTTTCTATTATACTATCGATTTTCTGCAAAATCTGTGAAACATCATTTCACAACTTTTGTCATGTACATAATTTCGCTTACTCTTCAAATGGCAGAGAAAATTATATTTTCTGCGGCTTTCATGCTCTGCGTTGAGTGGAAGACAGTTCGGCAACGAAACTACCGGTTACCATGGTAACGTCTATGACTGCATGCCAGCAGGGAAGTAAGGAATGCCATTTTCGTCATCATTCCTGTAAACTCGTGGTTACCGGGCGAGTTGGCCGTGCGTGTAGAGGCGCGCTGCTGTGAGCTTGCATCCGGGAGATAGTAGGTTCGAATCCCACTATCGGCAGCCCTGAAAATGGTTTTCCTTGGTTTCCCTTTTTCACACCAGGCAAATGCTGGGGCTGTACCTCAATTAAGGCCACGGCCGCTTCCTTCCCACTCCTAGCCCTTCCCTGTCCCATCGTCGCCATACGACCTATCTGTGTCGGTGTGACGTAAAGCCCCTAGCAAAAAAAAAAAAAAAAAAAAAAAAACAAACTAGTGGTTGTTCCTTGGGTAGAAAGTGAGACAGATTTCAAGCTGCCATTCTGCGGAATATTTGCGGAAAACCGTTGGAGGTTACAATCGTCCTCTAATAGCACATAGGAGGGTTGTTCGTATATGAACAGTACCGCGGAGTATAGCCCATTATTCCACACCGTAAGGTGTTTTCTTGTATTTGCCATAATTTTTACTGTATGCCCATTTCTCTTCTACTTCGGTTTTCCGCTTTAATTTATTACCTCTTCCTTTCCTTTTAGGCTCAAAAAATAACATCATAAGCCACTTCTCATCTGTTTACCTAAGATTCCCTGCGCCTAAATTTATCCTTTGTTATCGCCTCTTATATCCATGACTCGTATATTTAGAATTTTGTTACGGACATTTCATTTCCCAATACGTACTTGTTATTGTTATTAACATATTACTTGTTATTTACATGTATGTCCTATACGGCTGTCCTCAGTAATAATCCTATTTTCTATTATTGTCAACTATCTTAACTTTCTTCCTTAATTACTCAGTATGTATGCGAGTGCTAATACCGAAACCTAGATACTCTTTCCCTTGAGGAAAAATTTCAAGCTGTTTAAATGTAGGCTATAACTTTTAGGCCCCGGAAAATATCGAAATGTGGAGGCAATTTTAATGACGTTTGTAGACCTTCGGTTCAGGGCATCTGCAGGCTAAACGGTAAGTCGTATCACAGAATAGATTACCCAATTGCCGCTCAATTCTTAGAGATCTTCAAGTTTTGGCCAATAAATTAGTGTCATCTCGATTCTTTTTACGCCAGATAGCTCTAAGAGACATGCAATTTAATTTAATATATCTTGTTCACTGCCCGTACAGTAATTTACGTAGAAATCCGTATACATGTTGGAATACCGTAGGAAAGCACGGCTATATTTGCTAATAGTAGTAAAATATTATTATTAATATTATTAATAATAATTAATTAATATTAATAATAATATTAACAACAATAATAATACCCGTATACAAATAAGACATTTGATGATCTAAAACTTGCATATCCCCCTAGCTAAGATAAGGGCTACTGTTCAGGCAACAGGAGTTTACACGATGTAGGTTGGCGAATTCCTTTCCGCTTATTTCCCAGTCGAACGTGAGCTGTATTTCCAACTGGTGACCATCGCCATTCCTCTAGAAAACTGCACGTGGGCAAAACATCCAAGTGGTGATCATACAGCTTGTGACAATAAAGTTCGGTGAATAGTCCTGTACCATCAATATAGATGAAGAATGCACGACAGTGACCTTGCTGTCCTTCGAAATAGTTCCCTCCCATAACTATGCACTGCTGAGATCGGCGATACATGTCCTGGAAACTTTGCAAGAAGGCTTCCTTTGGGATGGTGTTCAAAAGCCTCGACACATTTCGTTGGATGTCAGGAATATCGTCAAATCTCTTGCATTTCAAAGCGAGTTTGAGTCTTGGGAACAGCAAGAAGTTTGGAGGATTGAGATCTGGCGAGATTGGGGGATGTTCAAGTTGCACTACCCCCTTTTTTGCCATCAACTCTTTGACGATATTGGCTGTGTGTGGGCGAGCGTTGTTATGGACAAAAACCATGAACCTTGTTGTGCGTACTGTGGTCGTACCCTGCGTAAACGTTTCATGAAACGGGTCAAAATTTCAATGAACCATGCAGCATACAACGTCGTTCCTTCAGGTAGAAATTCCTTGTGGATAATGCCTTGACTATCGAAAAAGGTGATGAGCATCGTTTTGATGCGTGACTTTTCGGCTATGACATTTTTCTAACGAGGGGATCCCGGAGAACGCCATTCCATGCTTTGCCGTTTCGTTTCAGGGCCGTACCTGAGACATTAGGTTTCATCCTCAGTTCAAGAAATTTGGCGTCGTATCCACCGTTTCGACAACATCCTGTGAAGCCTCTAAACGTGCCTGTTTCTGATCGTCAGTCAAGTGATGTGGCACAAGACGAGAACGCGTTGTCCACTTCCCCAACTTCTAGCTAATGATTTGTTGCATGAATTCGAGGTTAATCTCCAGTTCATCCGCTATCATGCGGACAGTTAATGACCGATCGTTCGTGATTAATGTCCTCAACTTCTCAATGTTTTCGTCACTGACGGCGGTCGCCGATCTTCCGCTACGGGGGTTGTCAGAAACACTTTCCCGGGCTCCTCGAAAACGGGAGAACCATTCGTACACACACTTCAAGGACAGTGCTTGATCTTCATAAACACGTACCAGCATTGCATGCGTTTCTTTCGGTGTCTTGCCAAGCTTAAAAAAAAACTGTACATTGATCTTTTGGTTGTTCACGTTCCTGTTCGCAGTTCAGAACCAACGCACTAAACGCGCACTGTGTGAACAGCACTTACACGGCACACACACGATGCTCAATTTGAACAACGTTGGGAGCAGGTGGTCAAAATCTGCTGCTACGCAGGGGCAGCGTTGGGTGTCGCCAGTATTGTCGCGTCGACCGCTCTGATTTCATTCACCGAACTTTATTGTCACAGGTCGTATTCCGCTCGCCTAGCTTACTGTACGTGGGCAGCACATCCTTGTGGTTATCACTTTCCGTTCATCCAGCTAACTGTACCTCGCTGGACATCCATGTGGTGATCACTTTCCGCTCATCTAGCTAACTGTACCTCGCTAGACATCCATGTGGTTATCACTTTCCGTTCGTCTAGCTTACTGTACCTCGCTATACATCCATGTGGTGATCACTTTCCACTCATCTAGCTAACTGTACCTCGCTAGACATCCATGTGGTTATCACTTTCCGTTCGTCTAGCTTACTGTACCTCGCTATACATCCATGTGGTGATCACTTTTCGCTCCTCCTCTAGCTAACTGTACGTGGGCAGCAAATCCATACAGTGATGGATTTCCGCTCGCCCTCTATAGAACTGTACGTGAGAATGATAAAATATAATGTCTCATACGTGCCCTAGACTCAATGGACGCAGCAATCATCAAGCAGGCCCAACAGTTATTCAACAATAAAGAACTACACTTGGAATTTTTTGCAGTCATGACTAAACCGGGATATTTCCCAGTTACGATGTATTTGTTAATAATTACAACAAGTATTTTTCTGACGTGATTTCTTGATTTTGAGACTTTGGAAGAAGAAGGTATGGAAAAGGAGGAACAATGGAATAAGTTGATGAGTGTTAGGATTAACTTTGATGGATTTATTAAAGACTACTTCAAATTAAATTTGAAGTTCACTTCATGTGTGGAAACCTTTTCAACCTTTACCGACCTCCCTTTACGAGTGTTGACAAGATATGCTACACTGGTTCGTGTAGATATCGAGAGGAGTATCTCTCGACATCAAGACTTACTGAGCTCGAAGTGCCAGTTACTTACTGTCAAAATCATTGAAATGTTGTTTGTAATACAGTATAAACCGAGCTCGATCGCTGCAGTCGCTTAAGTGCGGCCAGTATCTAGTATTCGAGAGATAGTGGGTTCGAACTCCACTGTCGGCAGCCCTGAAGATGGTTTTCCGTGGTTTCCCATTTTCACACCAGACAAATGCTGGGACTGTACCGTAATTAAGGCAACGGACGCTTCCTTCCCACTCCTAGCCCTGTCCTGTCCCATAAGACCTATCTTGTCGGTGCGACGTAAAGCGACTTGCAAAAACAAATACAGTATTAATAATTATTGGAATCGAGTAAATGAGGTAACTGGTTTAAACCTTAATAAAGGAATTTCATCAACACCTGTTTTTCACCTTTTTCTATGCATTTTCAGAATTGCTTTTCCCAAACTTTCTGACAATACATTCCATCTTAAAATCGTTCCCTAATTATTAAATTTTATTTAACGTTATACCAAGTTAGGATGTCAGCGACTCTGGGATATGAAAATCCTGGGACTGAGATGGTACTGTAAATTGTCTTAATTAAGTCGTCCTAGCATTGCCTGCTGTAATAATTAGAAACTATGGAAAATCAATTTTAGGAATGTAGATGGTGGTTCGAATCCAAAAGCTCGTAAGTACAATGATACAGTTCTACGACCAGAGTTTCGCAACTAACGTCGTCGGTAAACGAATGCAATTATTATGTTTATATTATTATTAGTGAATTCGATATTTCACATTTATCCTCTATTAATGAAAGCCAAGAATGAAATCAACGTGTAATTATATCTCACATTCTTAAAATAACTAATCATAACTCTGAAATATTTGTTAGTAATGATGTAACTACAGTAGTATCGAATGTGAAGTATTATCCCTACTTGACTCGCGAACCACAGATTCCACTCCTCGTGTTGTTACCTATAATTAACGCTTCTGTCTTCATTTATATTCCCCGAGCGGATCTCCAACCTTAATACGTTGTGGGTTCAATTCCAGAACAAGTCAGATTAAATTTGCCTCGAAGTCACCTGGCAACAAGGAAGCTCTGGCTTTCCATCTTAATTCTGTCGTCAGTTCTGAGTGTGAAACGGTGGTTGGTTTCAAGCTTGTCGCCTTCATCTCCACCCTGCTTTAACACCAACTGTCAGAATACACAACGAGCATTACTGTTGCTAACTTTAGACGGAAACCAAAGCGGCAACTGTGTCATAAAATACTGTAACACTGTAAATCACACATATTAATACATTATTGATGAGCGTTTGATACAGTTTTACTTAGCACCCGTATTATAAGGAATATGACATTAGAACTTGAACATCATAAATTCAATATTAGATTCTGACTTTAAAGAATCAGGCCGGAAGATTTCGTGATTTTGAGAACGAAGCGGAGACCAATGTGACGACGAACCTTTGATATTGAAAAGTCTTCCGCACAATTTATCGATTACCAACCAACCAACCAACCAACCAACCAACCAACCAACCAACCAACCAACCAACCAACCAACCAACCAACCAACCAACCAACCAACCAACCAACCAACCAACCAACCAACCAACCAACCAACCAACCAACCAACCAACCAACCAACCAACCAACCAACCATCTATCTATACCTCTATCGATAAGTCAAACGTTCAATCGGCCAATCAATTGCTATATTTAAAGGTCGATTTATTCATCTATTCATTCTATCACTCAAACGATCGATTAATCAATCATTTAATCAATCAATTAAAATATACATCAATTAACTGTGTGTTTTATAAACACCAATCGATCAAACAATATAGACTGTAGCCTATATATATTTGTCAAAAAGTTAATTAAATAATTCCAAGTAAGCAATCAATCAGTAGTTTACTCAGATGAAGAAACAGACTATCCTCCGTACGTCATTTGCTGGTATTTTTTGTTTAATAAAAACAGTATTTGCTGTCATTCATGTTATAATTTTTCACTATACTTAGTTGGTAAATGTTATAAAGGTAAAGAAGGAGGGAAAATAATAATATTCAGAAAACATGTTGGAATCTCCCAAAGAGTGAGCGAGATTCGAAGAAGAAGTACAAAACCAAATTAGAGGGAGAAATGCCAGCAGGAGAAGCTGCGATTGCCACATGAAATCCCTTCCTGGACTTCTTGTACCTCCCTTTGAAATTTCCTATTCAGAAAATGTGTAATTATTCTAGTATCTCTTTTAATTATAACAAAAATACGTAAAACAAAGACGTAAGACAGCTCCCAAATATAAAGCTTCAAAATTATGCACTAAATTAGATTATACACTGTCTGACAAAAAAAATGTTAAGCACTCAGGAGTGGTCCGATAATATCCCACTTCGGTATACGTGCGTACCATTGATATGTGAGTAAATGATTAGGTTTACAAGGATCAATAATGTGTAGAAAGCCCACCAGAGTGCATTCATGATGGCACGGTCCTGTTGTTAATAAGTTGTTAACTGACAACTGCTGTGAGGCAGACAGTTAAGAAAGGCGTGCAGAGAGGACCACATACAGTACGAAGCACCTGCGATGCCTCGAAGATGCGTTAGATAGCCTATCTACCAATTGACAGCATTTGGCAGAGGCCTCCTTGTAGGACTGCATGGGGCTGGTTGTCCATATCTTGCAATGCCAGACATGTGGGCCATTCAGATGTCACAGTGGTCCGATGTTTGTCTCAATGGGTACATGGAGCACCCAATCACTTCGTGCAGGTTCAGGTCGACCAAGAAACCTCACCCATAGGGAGGATCATCGTACGATACGCCAAGCATTGCGGGATTTCATAACTTCGGCACCCGCCATCCGCGAACATGTACTGGAGACTCTACAACATCCTGTGAGTTCCCGCACAGTGTCTCGACGACTCACATCCGCCGGATTGGGGTTCTATCGTCCCATGCGTCGGTTGCCATTGATAGCAGAACACCAACGCCTGCGTTTGGAGTGGTGCCTTGCCCGGGAGGCATGGCGTCGCATCATATTCAGTGATGAGTCCCGCTTCCTCATAATCTCCGATGACAATCATGAGTGGGTTTGGCGGCTTCGAGGACAGAAGACAGATCCTGCCCATATTGTGGAAAGACACTCAGGCGTAATCCCTGGCACCATGGCATGGGGGAGCAATACGATAATGCGTTCAGGTCACCTCTAATAGTGCTTTGGCAGACTTTGACGGCACAACGATACGTCACAGACATTCTGCGTTCGTACGTCCTACCGCTTATGGCAAAGCACCCTGGGACAGTATTCAAGTAAGATAATGCACGTCCACACACAGCACGTGTGCCTATGGACTGGCAAAAGCATTTTTAGGTCCTCCCGTGGCCAGCAAGATATTCGAACCTCACCAGCATTGGACACGAGTGGGATGGCATTGGTTGGGGACTCCGTCCCAGTACCAAACTGCGGAATCTGGAAGGACAGCTGCAACAACTGTGGACGAAATTGCCTCATGAAAGGATCCAAAGACTGTCCGACCCGCAAAAGGGCATGCCTTGAGGCCGATGAGGGTGCGACACCCTACTGACCTGGCGCCAGCATTCAACCAGTAACTGCCAACGGCCTTACCTCTTTCATCTCGTATTGTAATCAGTTCAATAAAGTCACATGGTCTTTCGGTGTATATAGTTTCACTCACTTTCAACCACTCCTGAGTGCTTAACTTATTTGTCATACAGTGTAAGTCTGATTCTGTATTCATATCGTAATTAGGAGTAGATGGGTGGTGCTTCATTACTCAATTACCCACGGTTAGTACCACGTGGATAACGCGACATCAATGTTCGAAACTTCAAAAAATGTGTCAAGGCTGTGTCGATGTCAAGGCTACATGTCTTTTGGGCGTAGTATATGTCACACGGATGTTAGAAGTATGTTTATGAGCGGAGTTAAGGTTTAGAGAGTGGTTTCTTTTCCTAAGTGGTCTCTCTTCTTGCACATGTCGCAAAATCACACTCCTAATATACAAGAACTCGATTACACCTTGTGTTTTCGGGATTACCTATGTCTGTAGAGTAGACAGAAGTAATTGAGTTAGATTCTACTCGTTGCAGCTCATGACGCTCGGCGTCTCGGCCTTCTTACGTTGTCTAAAGACTCCCTCACGCCCAGTCTCAGACATCATGGATTTGTTTGATTCTCTTTGACTCATTTTCCTACTCCTAATCATTTGCAGTGGGATTGTACGTTCTTTAAATTAAGATACCGAAACATACCGCACGTTTTCACAAAGTTCTCAGATATTTAATTTTCAAGTTTTCTCACAAATATTATTACAGATGTCGTTAGTTCTCGTGTAGATAAAATGTATAACATCACGTGGTCCCGTGTTATACTTACCTTTCCGTATGATCCTTGCCCAGATTTCACCACAAAACAACGCAAGTGTGTCGCTCACTGTTACATCCGCCTTTGAAATATATTTTGGTAGACTCTTGGGGCTTCTTCTTTTCAAACCAGTTATTAAATATTTTATAGTTTTGAAATGATTGATGCATACTATTTTGTAGCACTTGCATTTTAGCCTAGGGACCCAGTACCTACTGGAACGAAGTGATTGACATATTCTATGTCAAAAAAATAGGCTACATATTGTTACTTTTTTTAAATGTGTTGAATGAACCGGACTCTTTTCTGTGATTCCAGGTGAAAGTTTTAATGTTTTATTTGTAGTTGTAGACTTCCTCGGTTATTACTTTATAGGGTAAGAATCTTCAATTTTTCAAAATTAAGCTCTCTTGTTATTAAGCTCAGCTGTTTTAGCATTAACTAATCTATATAAAATGTATTTCAACTTTGTCCAGTAGTAGTCTATTCAACAGCCTATCATTTAAGAACTGATATCTAGAATAGGTTTTGTACTAGAACTACGTAACAACTACGACTAAGTTTAAGTGAATCTAAAACAATTAAATTTCTTGTTCCAAAGCCGGGTGTACTACATAATATGTTTCATTTTTCCTTCACTTCTTATTAATGCATCCTTGCAGTATTTACAGTAAACACTTACCCTTTACACTCTTCAGAAATATATTCGTTCTTCTCTGACAAAATCTGTTTAATTTCTTAAGTCATCCCTTTCTCTTTTATCTCTTTACGCTTTCCTGCTCCTGCTTGATAATTACTTTCTTGTCTCCCTTTTTCTCCTTTATCCAAAATTCGCTCTTCTCTGCTTCCTTATTTACAATGCTTCCCCATTTCCTTATAGCCTGCACTCTACGTTATATTAACACGTCTTGAAATATTGAAGGCGATACGACACAGCGTTGACTTCAAAATTATTGTGTCTTTTTGGAAGGATATTTCATCAATTTTCAACTAACAGATTAAAACTCTTTGAGCGAATAGGATCACAAATGTTCGGTAATTGCATTTGAAGCCAATGATCACTACGATAATTTTCTACAATTTATATAGAATATAATTACAACTGTTACTACTACTACTACTAAATTATAATTATTTATTATTATTACTATTATTATTATTATTAATTATATGAATGTTAAATCCTCAGACCGAAGGTTGGTTGTATCCCATACAGATCCACCACGAGCTATCATCGACAGTCTACAGTAGGTGTCACTGAAGTTGCGTACTACGCAAACGAAGAGAGAGGTAGTTTCTCGTTTCTTTCCTGACCCAGCCAGAAGATAATATAGTATGTCAAACCTATTGAAGTGCGTACATCAACGTACCATACAATTTATGATTTCACACTATTCAACACAGGCTGTAGCCTATAGGAAATGGTTTTACCCAAGTCTGGTATGGTAGGTATAAGGCAGGCCAAGAGGCTTGCTGTTAATAGTGTCTCCGGCGTCAGAATGATAAAAGCAGCCAATCTGTCCGCGTTTGATAGAGGATAAATATCGTGATAGCATGCTGCCTAGGGTAGGCCCGAGCATCTCTGAAATAGTGCGGCTTGTAGGCTGCTCTCGTGCTGCCATTGTGAGCACGTATCGAAATGATGGGCAAACAATGACGTATCGCCCAGCAGTGTATGGACATCGGCTAATTTGATTCCAGAGGCCAACATCGGTTGTCGCGCATTGTTCGGAGTGACCGTGAGGCCACAGTTCTAGAAATCGTCAACACGTACAGCGGTGATGACCATGGCAATGTTTCCCACCACACGCTTCATCGAACACGGGACTGCGAGGTCCACGACCCAGTCGTATCCCAATACCGACTGTTCTCCACTGAAAGCAATACTGGACTGTGGATAATAGGAATAAAGGTCGACTGGTCCGATGAATCCAGACCATATTCCTGGTTCATGAAGTCGACGGCCGGGTGCGTGTACGCCGATTTCAATTGGAGGCTCATGGTTGCAAGATCGGGTGAAGACAGGCTGGTGGAGAAGGTGTGATGATCTGCGTAATATTTTGAAGGGACACACTTGTGCCCATTATTCCGGTACACCTGTCCGTAATAGCTATCTCGTATCTGGACGTTAATGCGAACGAAGTCCACCCGTTCATGTCAACAGTGTTCCCTGATGGTGACTGCCACTTCCAGCAGGACAACGCGCCATAGCGACACTGGTTTGAGAAACATGACAGTGAATTTGCTTTAACGCGTGATCCCGGTATGAAACCCATGGAACATTTGTGGGTCGACTTGGCGAAGCGGCTCATGCCACATCACCACCGCCCAGCAGTGTGCGCCGAATGGAGAACAAGGTACCTGAGGATACATTCCGCCACGGAGGAAGCTCTGCAGTTCTGGGCAACCTAAAAGGGAGAACACTTCACTGCCCCGAAGCAACGTCTTTTTTTTTCGGCCGGGTGACTGCTCATCTTTAATTTAGCACCTCGCCGAGACAATAAACAAATAGGCTGGCACCAAGTTGGAGGTCGGCCTTCCCATCATGCTGTTCACCTGTGTTCTTCGCGACGTTCCCCTTGTACTTTCTGAAGATGACCTCCTTACTGAACTTCATCCCACCGGCGGCTATTCTCTCTCCAGGCTGTACGAAGGGACTCGACCAGCATCAGATATACTTGTGTATTTTCACTCTTCAGCAGACCTCTCCACCATCTACAAGACTGGAGCCCGTATTCGTGGTCATCTTTATCCAGCAGAACCCATTCCAGAGGATATTCAAGTCCAGCTCCAGCTAAAGGACGACGAACCCTCTCAGCCTGCAGCAGCCGCTCTGATCGCCGTAACCACGCTATCTTCCTCCACCTCATCACCACAACCTTCGTCTTCCATTTAAACCACCCCTGCCACTACCACCACTACTATCACCACCATTACCACTTCAGCCCACCTGCCTATTACTACTAATGTCATGTCTCATTCCTTCCCTCTTATGACGTCTACTCTTCACTTCCCTCCCAACCCTGATCTAACACATCCTCAGAGCGCATCTCTTCAGTCACCTGCCGAGGGAAATTCTACTACAGATGTTCCTGGAAACATGGTACATCATCCACCGACACCACCGTCTTCTGCCTATGCTAACACCTATAGCTGCGTGGTTTGCGGTGTAGAGCCTAGCATACCATCTGCAGTCATCGCCCAGGGACTCCGCCAGGCAGGACTACCCGTGCGAAGAGCTTTCCGCATTTACAACGCCGACGGTCCAACATATTTAGTCAGACTTCTCCTTCCAACTTCTGACGACGCCGCACGACTCATCGCCACCTGGATACACCTCAACGGCCGCCACCATCGGATCGAACCATCTCGTTCACCTCCCCAAACTTTGCCTCGTTCCACCACACCTCGTAGCCGTCCCCGGCCTGCCCCACCTCCCCAACCACCTAGTCCATATCTTCGCTATTATCCACCCCCACCTCCACCCGGTTATTTTTCACGACCACCACCTTCCTTTGACATCATTCGACTTCTCTTGTTAACTTCTCCTCCTTCTATCATAGCTTTCCACTTCACCTATTTCCCTCCCACCTTGTCTAAACCTTCGCTACATAGCATTGCTGTCCTGTCTATTCACGTCTTGTATCCAATCTCAATCAAACACAGTGTAATTACCTCTACTTCGCCACCTCTACTCTTTAATTACATCACCTATTACCCATCTCCTTCTTCTAATACCTCTCCTCAACCCCGTCAACTCTCCTGGCCAGAGAGAGGGCGACACCCTCTAGGTGGCCCGCCCCACCCCTTCAGAGTGGGGAATGAGAACTTCGATAGATAGATTCCGCCACCTCGTTGAACCGATGCTTCTCCAAGCGACAGAAGTTCTGCGGGTAGAAGTTGTGTATACTAGGATGTTACTATACCTATAGCCCCATTATATGGCTCAGCGTCGAAAGTCTGATGTTTCAAATATGGTACTGTCAATGACACCCCGCTGTAGGTGGGGGCGGTAAAATACATCCAATATATCCCCTGCATGTCAGACGAGACTACAAAAAGGAATAATTCGCCAAGGTCTCTCAATCAGGGAGCGCTGGTTGGTGACCATGGGTTCCCTAGCTGAATCTGACATCGCTTCCAATTAATCATGCCAAGCTCGTCACTTTCATCTTTCCTATCAAATATCTCTTGGTCAACTTTTGTTCTTCCCTTCCAGCCCCGATGGTATTAGATTTATGAGGCCAAAGTCGTATCTTATTCACACGCCATTCACCCTCTCTTTTCCCCGACCTATGTTGATAGCTGCAGTCCCTTAAGTGCGGCCAGTATCCAGCCTTCGGGAGATAGTGGGCTCGAACCCCACTGTCGGCAGCACTGAAGATGGTATTCCGTGGTTTCCCATTTTCACACAAGACAGGTGCTGGGGCTGTGCCTTAATTAAGGCCACGACTGCTTCGTTCCTACTCCTAGCCCTTTCCTGTCTCATCGTCACCGTAAGACTTATCTGAGTCGGTGCGACGTAAAGTAAGTTGTAAAAAAAAAAATCTTTTTCCCGATACCCCCTTCGTTTCTGTTTAGAGTTAATTGGTACTTTTTGTTTATGATTTGCCACTGAGGCTAATGAACGTCTTTGAGTAGCACCTGCATTGAAAACAGTATACAGAGCAATATTGTTGAGAGAAAGGGAAAAAATCAGAAAATTAAACAAGTTTGAAGTCTGAAGGTAAGGCAAGGGTGTATTCTGCCCTTAGGCAAGTCTGAACCTCCGCAGAGTTGTACCTGAGCCGTAGTTTACATACGGTAGGGTTGCCAGTTCCTTTCCGCTCCTCAATTCCCTTACCCCTCACCATCAGCTCGTGGGTACCTATCCAAATCCTGACCACGCCCGATGTTGCTTAACTTCGGAGATCTCACGGGATCCGGTGTTACAACACGGCTACGGCCGTTGGCAAAGTCTGAAGGAAGAACTTATATATTATAATAATATACAATGATTAACTTGAAGTATTACAATCAGTGAAACGATTATTAGACACTTTTAAATTGGTTAACGTGGTTGCAATAAAGAGCTATGCTGATGATTAACAAAAACCAACCAAACCAAAACAAACCCCACGGCACTTAAGGCCCTTGAAAGGGACTTGGCCTGCCCAGTGACCGCTGCTCAGCCCGACATATTACGAGGGGTCGTGTGGTCAGCACGACGCATCCTCTCGTCCATTATTCTGGGCTTTCGAGAGCGGGGCCGCCATCTCACCGTCAGACAGCTCCTCAATTCTAATCACGCAGGCTGAGTGGAACTCGAACCAGCCCTCAGGTCGAGAGAAAAATCCCCGACCTGGCCAGGAAACGAGCCCGAGGCCTCCGGGCGAGAGGCAGGCACGCTAACCCTACACCACGGGGCCGGCGATTAACAAAGAGTTAATCTAATTATATTAAAGCTGGCAAAATAATGGAATCAATTTACATGGAAAAATGGGAGATGGTTGCCTAGTTCTTTTTTTGTTGCTAGTTGTTTTACGTCGCACCGACATAGATAGGTCTTACGGCGACGATGGGAGAGGAAAGGGCTAGCAGTGGCAACGAAGCGGCCGTGGCCTTAATTAAGGTACAGTCCCAGCATTTGCCTGGTGTGAAAATGGGAAACGACGGAAAACCATTTTCAGGGCTGCCGACAGTGGGATTCGAACCTACTATCTCCCGAATACTGGATACTGGCTGCACTTAAGCGACTGCAGCTATCGAGCTCGTTCCTAGTTCTATTTTCCCTTAAAATAATACTCTACTACCATCATCAGAGATATCACTATTTATTTTGTAGGTGTGAAGGCTGGTATCTCAGTAACACAGCAACCACGTTTTTAGGACGGCCGAGTACCAACTAAAGTCTCTTCTCGAGTCTGAATGCTCCCTCTCCCAGTCTTAAATTAATGACAGATCCATTGCTCGATCCCAGGAATTCGGGCTGGTCGAGATGATGCTGAAACCTATTGCATGGCCATAGTCGTAAACATTGCGACTTACAAAGTCGGAGTTATACTCAAACAACAGGCACTTTTAGGAAACATTCCTTCAGTGAATTCGCTAACTTAGCAGAAGACGAAATTTCACTAACATAAGGAGGAGAAGAATCTAAATTGGATGCTCAGTTTAGAACCCATACAGTACCTGTCAATGTATTCCTGCAGCTGCTGACTTTTCCTGGCAGTTCGCGAATTGAATTGTCTACAGATCATCTTCAGTAGGGCTCCTTCTATCTCCTCATCGTCAGAAAGAGAAAAAGAAATCGGATATTTTAATATCCTGACAAGAGTTAAGGAATCGGCTTCGAGAAAGAATTTTAAGTAAAGATATGCTAAAGTGCAATCTCATTCTACCTTCTCCTTTATCAATTTCTTGCAGAGTACGATGATTGACAGTTTGGAGAGTGGAGCAAAAATGCAGCCCTTGGCACACTACAGGAGAAGAAATTATTACACAGCAGCTTTTGGGGAAGGAGAATAATCTAAAAGAAGATACCACTAAATACTATTTCATTTTAAAATCAAACGGAATTCCTTTCAACTCTGAGAACAGTGTGATTTTCAAATTGTTCATTTTATAGAATTCCTTGGACGAGCCGGAAATCGATATCGACGGCTCCGAGTAAGAGCTAGACGCACTATCGCTACACCACGTGGCTTTCTATTAATAGATTAGTCGGGGCCGTTGATCTAGATGTTAGGCCCCTTAAAACAACAAGCATCATCATCATCATCATCAATAGATTAGTCTATAGTTTTCCTCAACGAGTTGCAAATATCTTAAAGACGTCAATACGTTTCTGAGAAACAGTGAGAAAAAAATAATTGTGGATCTCCTATCTCCTACGTATGCAGTTTTAAATATAGAATTTAGCACGGAATAGAGGACCCATAAAAGTAAATACATATGAAAACAAAACCTAATTTACTAGTGGTCCGACTCCATGGATGGTTGGTCAGCGTAGCAGCATTCTGTTCAGGGGGTTATGAGTTTATTCTCAACTATGTGGCGAACAATCTCAGGAACAAGATGGTTTAATATACACCTCTTCATTTACACATCATATATCACATTGCTAAATGCCACAGAAATATGCACCGAGCTCGATAGCTGCAGTCGCGTAAGTGCGGACAGTATCCAGTAATCGGGAGATAGTGGGTTCGAACCCCACTGTCGGCAGCCGAGAAGATGGTTTTCCGTGGTTTTCCATTTTCACACCAGGTAAATACCGGGGCTGTACCTTAAGTCCACGGCTACTTTCTTCCCATTCCTAGCCCATCCTTGTCCCATCATCGCCATAAGACCTATCTGTGTCGGTGCTACGTGAAGCCAATTGCAAAGAAAAAAAAAAAACAGAAATATGCAATAGTGAATACGTCCGTTCACATAGAGTTGGGGTCATGGAAGGCATTCGGCCGTAAAACTGGGCCATGTTTAGGTGCGAAACACTGTTCGCTCCCAACTAACAACAGGTGTGGGATATGCGCCAGAAGAAAAAGCTAGTGTAGTAGTACTTCCACTTTCACTTCCTGTTGTTACCCAAGAAACCTCCTGGCCTCTCAACAAGACGGCTGCAATTCGAGTCTCAGGCTAAGCAATGCGGTATTATTTTAAGTGAAAAATTCTCTGATTCAGATTCCACATACAATTTAAGGTATCCGTGACTATTATCACGATATCCGCACTCCTATAAAACTACAAGCTTATTGTTTTCTCTAAAGGCTGGCTAAAGCAACATCATAAGGAGAAAAGCAGCACCAAACTTAATAAAGATGTGCTCCGGGAAAAAAGAGGATGAATACACAAAAACTGGTTGTCCCCCGTATTTCCTCACACACGAACACTAAGGTGTCCTGGTATAACATATTTATCTAAGATGAGTTGTGAGATGGACTCTATTGAATGATCGCGGGCGGGGACGCCACGCACACGCGCTGTTTTATCCTCCCTTGTCCACGCTTCCGGACACGCACTGTGACGCAGTCACGCAGTTAGCTCGATTGGAGACTCAATTTCTCAGAAATAATTTACAATTGCATGATGGGATTTTCAATCTACTAGAAACATTCAGAATAAAAATAGAATCTATTGTTCTAGAACACATGGAATTTCAATCTCCATCGTCCTGTGGACAGTAGTAGATACTGTTCTGGAAAAGAAACGGGGAAGTACGTCCTTAAGATAAAACATTAATTTTGCTTCAAATTACAACTACGTTACCATTCCTGACGACTCAGGGATCGAAATGAAAATATTGTATACTCTCTAGACAAGAGCCTCTCAAACGCCCAAAATCTCACGCGTGCAAACAGCGGCGCAGAGTTCCTGTGCACAGTGCATCGGCCCCGCTCGGCTCGGCTCGGACCAACGCTTCGTCTCTGGGTTACTCGGCTAAGTTCGGCTCGGATTTGGAGCGCTACGGAGCAAGTGAGGAAGAAGGAGACAGGGGGACCGAGCGCGACAGGCGTGGGGAAAGAGCGAGACAGCGCTATTGCTTCAGATCGAGGAGTGGGGTTCTGCACTCTGGTCAACCAAGCGAAGCCGTCTTTTGCACCGTGCAAAGTGCACGCACCAGGCGCATGCACCCTGAGAGGCCCTGATCTAGACTACGATCATCATCTCATTGTATTTCTTATTTAACGTGGCGGGTCGTACTTAAATTCAACTATTTGTATCAATTTTTAATTTTTAAGTAAGAAACCATACAAACTGAACCCTTTAGTCCATATTGAGGGATACCTACCTTTCTTACCTATCAGCAAAGTTCATGAGATCTGTCTCTTGGGTCGTATCGGGTTCTTCGTCACTTGCTGAGGTAAAGGTAGAGTTCAGTAATTCTAATCTATCTACTGGAATGAAAGGTCTATTTAAAAGATTCCTATTTATTCAGGAAAATTCTGAAGCAATCTGATATGTCAACGGTGTCATAGAAGTCAATTGTGTCCACTGGACACCACAATCATTTTACATAAAGGTCAGAACACTGGTGTGAGACTTTAACGTAACTGCCTGACGGGCATTCATACTAGAAACCATTGTCTCAATTATTAATCATTTAAGAAAGGAAAGTCTGGAAATCCTTAAATTCGGCATCCATGTGAGACCACATGTACCATCATAGTGATTCGTTATGGTCCAGCCCTCGTAACACGAACTCTGGACTCTGGGTATAATTCAGGCCGTCCAATCGGTGTGTGCCACACAGTGGTTCTACGGCATGGACCCTTAATTGAATCGATGTGACCTGCGTCTATGTCATGGACCGATATCTAATCTTCTAAGTTACTTTAAAGTCATTGTGGATGATGACCGCAAGGAAATGATGCTACAATGGCATATGGCCCTAATCTAAGTCACTGAGCTTGATGACCCCCTGACCATCCAAGTTTCTAGGCTGAAGGCTAAACACAATTAAGTTACATCGGTTGATGACCAAAGTTTCCACTTTACTATCCCCAGCACATTCACTGCTCAATCAATCAAAGTTCAATAATTACAACAATAGCAATGCTCACAAACTTTGTGGCAGTAAAATCCATTTCCTTCGGATATGTCCCTTTAATCGTTACTTTATATTTAAATATTCCCCCCAAAAAACAAACTAAAATTTCCAGAATGCATCTCCAAGTTATTCGCTTGATTAACGTTATTTCAAAATGCGGTTTCACTGAATTTAATAATTAAATAAAGTTAAATGATTTGACGAAATGTTAACGAACAACAAATTTTATCTCCGCGGACTCTGGTTTCTTCACAAATTCCTACGTAGCTGTGATGTAAATTCAATCTTGTGATATTTATCTGGCTGGAAAAGAATTGTTACATAATTCATGTCCAGTTATATATCTTGTCTCATGATTTCACACTTTAAAATCTAATCTAGTCCTAACCGTTATTAACACTTGGATATCCTAAGAATCTACGTACAAACCAAACAACACGCCATATAATTACGATGTCATATCTCGTCATACCATTTATGAATTTTGCACACCCCTCACAGACAAACCAATCATCACGACCATCGCTCTATATTTTGGACAACCCTGAATTTGGTTACTCTGTTCCTAATACTCAAAGTTCGTGATTTCAAATGTTCATTACGTCCCCAATTAAACAAATTTTACAGCATTTCACAATACTCAGATTATTACCGGCTATGAATTTCAACTAAATCCAGCATTTTAACGTTTTCCCCGGCCGAGAATACAGTACAATCTCAATTCCACGCCTGTCTCGTTATCACAGCTGAGGCCTCTCGTCCCCCAAGTTCGCTTGACAGTTACATGAAACACCTGGTTTATTCCAGTTGACTGGCTTCTCAAAATGCTCTCTTTAAACTCTGCCGACAAATTTCAACAAATACGATATTCTAACCAACAAAATGCAGAGATTATGCTTCAAGATGTCCACACTAGTTATACGCGTCGCCAATTAATACCGCTATGGATTTCTATGTATTTCTTTCCATTCCCAACATTATAAAATATACCTCGGGCTATCACGTCCCGGCTTCAATGACAGGTCCAACCTGATTCGCACATCTCATCTCAACTCATATAAAACATTCCTCGGGCTTCCATGTCCCGGCTTCAATGACAGGTCCAACCTGATTCACAAATCTCATATCAACAAAACTAACCTCTGTTTCCCAGCTCCACAATTATCATCGACAAAGAACTGGAATAAAATCCTTACTAGAAATCTCGACGTCTAATATCGCACAATGCATTAATCATGAATAACTTCGCATAAATGATATCGTATTTAATAACTTGATTTTTACGAGAAAATGACTGAAACATTCTACTAGATCTTTTTATTGTCAGTCAGACACAGTTTAAAATGGGCCTAGAAAAACGTTTCTCTCCGTGACCAAATTCATCACCCTAGATTCTCACCCGACAGCGCGCTTCCACTCGATTGAAAATGAGTGACCATGGATTATTATTATTAACGTCAAATTGCAGACAGAAAAATTTTACGTCGAATGAACATCTGAATTTGACATCACAAAATATAGGCAGTACACTCACACGGATGACGATCTACATTGGACGTGATATCACTTCGAAACCCTATTCAATAACTTTTACAACATTATACGGCACTCGCAAGACTTCAAAAATTTATCCAAGTGGGAAATAAAACAAATGACTCTTTTAGTCGTACTCTCACACTTACAAAACTTAGTAGGGGTGACCACTGCGTCGTATATCCCCATTCAAATACACTTTTAGAGATCATGAGACAAGATATAAGAGGTAGTAAGATGGAAAGACACCTACCTCATGTAGTCACACCATTGTTCGTCATAGGGCTCACCTGCGACCCTGTCATTTTATTTAGCCATTTTTACATGGCTTTACAAACCATTATGTTTCTTCAGGTTTCCTGGAATAAAGCATTAAAAAAAAAGAAAATACCCTTCATTTGTTTGCTGAGCGCACACGATGGACTATAATTATTTCCGCACACGAATTACTTAATCACATTAGAATTTATTTAGTACTTTGACCGTCCTATCTGGTACAATTATTTCACTCAAGAAAACTATCTCCTCATGGAGACAAGACCTAGCCACACTGGCTGAAATCTGCAGTTGAACTCAGTCTACTTTCGTTGTTTGATTTCGCAGAGCAGCTCAACAATTTTTCGTCCGCTTTGTATCACAAATGCCGGAGAAGGAGACTTCGTCATGGCGTCCCTTCATATTTATAGCAGTTCTTCGGATATCTCCCTTTACGCCAAGAAAATTTCTATAAATTTTCTGACTTACCTAAACTGTAATTTCAAGAGTTTTGAAAGTGACTACATGCTTGCTACATTTCTGGCGGTAGTGTTCATGGACATTTAAAATGTATACGGGTTCGATTTGTGAGATGATTGACCTCCTTTGATAGGCACTATATTTTTTTGACTTGGCTTGGATCACGCCATGTACACGCGCTTTGAAATAGTTCACAAAAATGACTTGAGATTCTTCCGCCGTCGACACATGTGGCTGACGTCACGTACCCCAGAGCGTGGGACCGAAGGTAATCACCCCCTCGTCACGTGTCAAATCCATGCTATCAAGAATCCAACATTTAGTTGATTGTTAATTTATGCATAATGTTCTTAGGGCACAAAGGTCATGGGTTCAAAACAATAAATATATTTAAGACAGTATAAGTTATATTTGCAGTTCTCATACAGTGACGAGAAATGAAGTCCCTTCGTATGTTACTCTTTTCTACTGTAGAACTTCTCGACGACTGAACAGCTTAGCCCTTCAATGGTGCCAACCATAGCCCCCCCCCCCTCCGCACGGCACTTAACGCCCTTGAAAGGGCTCTGGCCTGCTCAGTGACCGCTGCTCAGCCCGAAGGCCTGCAGATTACGAGGGGCCGTGTGGTCAGCACGACGCATCCTCTCGGTCGTTATTATGGGCTTTCGAGACCGGGGTCATCATCTCACCGTTAGATAGCTCCTCAATTCTAATCACGTAGGCTGAGTGGAACTTGAACCAGCCCTCAGGTCGAGAGAAAATCCCTGACCTGGCCGTGAATCGAACCCGGGGCCTGCGGGTGAGAGGCAGGCACACTACCCCTACAACACGGGGCCGGTGGTGACAATCATACACTTCTTAATTTTGAACGTAGCAAGGGAAATAAGCCGTTACTGTGCCATGTCATTTCTAAGAAAGTGTTAGAATCTGTTCAGGGAAAGAAAATATGTTTCTGGTTCAGCAGTTGACATGAGCGTTGTAATGAATTTTCTCAACAATCTGATAATTTGAGAGAAGGTGTTTTCTAAAAACCTGGTCAATAATTGCAATAGTGGTACAGCTCTATATGTTTCTGAAGTATTCGATATAAAACCGAATGCTCTGTCTTCAGCCTAGGTTTCTGTAGCATGCTGTAAACCTGGGCAGCTTAATTAAGTACTCTCTCAGGAATAATGCATTGAATACCCCTCAAATTTAGAAAAAAAAGTGTTTTGGCGCTTCTGTGAGGGCGGAATAAGCAATCCGCAACTTCTGATCAGCGAGTCGGATAGCACAACGCTGTGATTTAATGTTAAGCATGCGCTCATACTATGTTTACACCACTGCGTGACGTCGTTGCATGTGTTGTCGCGACTGCTTCTTAGTGAGCCTAAGCCAAGCCAGCATTTCAGAGCTTTCTGTCAGTTTCTTTCATAGAAAGAATAGAATAACATATTGTTCTGTAAAGTAGAGTTACCCGTGTGCTACAGTAGATAAAATCATGTAATAAGCGGCCGCCGCTACTCCATGAAATAATAACAACAATGTTATTGGCGTTACATCCCACTAATTTTACGGGTTTCGGAGACACCGAGGTGCCGGAATTACGTTACGCAGGAGTTTTTATACGTGCCAGTAAATCTACCAACACGAGGCTGACGTATTTGAGCACTATCAAACACCACCGGACTGAGCCAGGAACGAACCCGCCAAGTTGGAGTCAGAACAGTGCCTGAACCATCTAAGCCACTCAACCTGGCACTCCATGAAATAATAACAATAGTCATAATAATAAGCGTCCTCCAGATGTCTTCAATAACTAGTCCTAGCAAGTTGCGCAAGACGTTTAAAATGTGATATTACGGCATGTTTTCTTGCACTCAACCGAGTATTTTGCACCATATTGAAGGACTGGTTATGTTTTAAATCCTTAACTTCCTTTATTATCCACATATTAAAAAATATGAAAACTAAAATCAGTCAGTGAGGCCATTCTATCCGGTAGATTTCGTTCATTTTTTTAAACTGAAAGGTATCCATGCACAGATTTGTCATCAGGTACTAATTCACTTAACTTCCGCCTTCTTCAAATTATTTGATTTTTTCGATTTTTTGTATCTTTGAAGCAATCATATATTTGGTTCTAATTTAGGTACGGAGTTCGTTTTTGCCTACGAATCAAGCTCTTTCATTTCAGCTCTTAATTATTCAAATTGGTTGATTCTGAGGGAAGTTATGAGTGCACATTCAATTTGACGTCTCATTTCTTCAACATTTTTTCTCATTGAAGCAATCATATCTTTCGTTCGTGTTGGTCTATAAACACTCAGTGGATCAAGCGCTTCCTTTTGAGGTAATAACTATTTAAATCGGTAGATTTTGAGAAAAGTTATGATTACATTTGTCTCCATGACGAAGATCTTTGAAGGACTATTTAACAGTTCGGCGCGTAGTGTTGTTCCAAGGAACGTTTAATTCGATTTCTTTGTGTGATGTATTTTCAAGTGTTTTGTTGACATAATATTACATTCTAATACCGTACCACAGCAGATCATGTGCTTTACTTCATTAACTCGAAACTTTGCAAATATATCCATGAGGACAGTAACGAACAACACCATACTTTGTTCATTGCGGGTGGAGCCAGCGGGAAACTGCTAGTAATAAAATAATAATAATAATAATAATAATAATAATAATAATAATAATAATAATAATAATAATAATAATGTGGCCCGAGCTGTCAAGTTGCAGACCTTGGATTGTGCCGTCTAGGCGGCCTGTTTACCAATTACGACATTCTGATCGTACTTCTGTTTTGCAATAAGAGCATAATTCTATTCAACGAATCTGATGGCTGAGTTTATTTAATTTTGTCGGGTTACACTGACAAGATAACTGTTTATGTTGGATCAGACTGAATGCGATGAAACTTCATAGGATGATCAATTAAAACGCTATAATAAGCCATTATTCCTGAATATGAGATTATGTGCCGGCCCCGTGGTATAGGGGCAGCGTGCCTGCCTCTTACACGGAGGCTCCGGGTTCGATTCCCGGCCAGGTCAGGGATTTTTACCTGGATCTGAGGACTGGTTCTAGGTCCACTCAGCCTACGTGATTACAATTGAGGAGCTATCTGAGGGTAAGATGGCGGCTCCGGTCTAGAAAGCCAAGAATAACGGCCGAGAGGATACGTCGTGTTGACCACACGACACCTCGTAATCTGCAGGCCTTCGGGCTGAGCAGCGGTCGCTTGAAGGGCTGTACTGCCATTGTGTTTCTTGTTTATAAGACTTACGTACGTAACAAATAGTATATTAGTTGACTGCTGCAGCTTTAAATGGTACGTGGTGCATCAACCACATCGATTGCAATGGAACTCGGTAGGGTGATCAAATAAGAATCAGAACATCGCTGTACGCTACCGTATACTAGTCACAGCACGACAAGGAGCGATCCTGAAAAACAGTCCACAAATTTCCACGTTTATGCCAATAAAATGTTACGTTAATAATATAGCACGTTTATGGATAGATAAACAAGATTTCATGCTATTCAGCTACCTTCCGTCATAAATGATAAGTAAATATTAACAGCCAAATATTTTGATGCATAATATTTATATATACTGTACGTGGTAGTAAAGTAAGTTTGTAGAGCATGAAATTCTGTTCGTATTGTCAAAAATCGCATTTTCTGTACACAGTGTTTTAAAATAGAGCTATCGGTACATGGCTTCTGCTAACAACTCCAAGCCGTTCGGATATTTTTCAGCAAGTAATTACATCATCATCATCATCATCATCATCTGTTTACCCTCCAGGGTCGGCTTTTCCCTCGGACACAGCGAGGGATCCCACCTCTACCGCCTCAAGGGCAGTGTCCTGGAGCTTCAGACTCTTGGTCGTGGATACAACTGGGGAGAATGACCAGTACCTCGCCCAGGCGGCCTCACCTGCTATGCTGAACAGGGGCATTGTGGAGGGATGGGAAGATTGGAAGGGATAGGCAAGGAAGAGGGAAGGAAGCGGCCGTGGCCTTATGTTAGGTACCATCCCGGCATTCGCCTGGAGGAGAAGTGGGAAACCACGGAAAACCACTTCCAGGATGGCTGAGGGGGGAATCGAACCCACCTCTACTCAGTTGACCTCCCGAGGCTGAGTGGACCCCGTTCCAGCCCTCATACCACTTTTCAAATTTCGTGGCAGAGCCGGGAATCGAACCCGGGCCTCCGGGGGTGGCAGCTAATCACGCTAACCACTACACCACAGAGGCGGCCTGAATAGACACTCCTCAATTAAATTTCGTGCAGTACACCTCCTATACTACCTCCTCAGCTCCTTTTCGGGTCTTGCATTTCGTCTCACGCTTTTCGTGTCTATAACAGAATGGTGACCTTGAAGAAGCCATGTTTTAAAATAGTTGATAAAACACAGCAAGAGGACATCCAGCGGAAATGCGGTTCATTTCACTGAAATGGATGACCTTCCTAGATTCACGATGAGGTTCATCTGGTAAAATCCCCTTTCACAATCACAGGAAAAACATAGCTTGTTGCATTCAGAGCGTTCCGGGCATTTATTCATTTCAGATTATGTCTGAAGGATCGAATGACTCCCCTGAAAGCTTCTGTATGAGTATTTCTTCACACAAGGCATGCAGACCAATGCAGACACCAGGCGAAAAAATATTCTTTTCGGAGAGTCGAAACAGCATATGCGTTATCTTATACGATTAAGCACCGGGCGAGTTGGCCGTGCGCGTAGAGGCGCGCGGCTGTGAGCTTGCATCCGGGTGATAGTAGGTTCGAATCCCACTATCGGCAGCCCTGAAAATGGTTTTCCGTGGTTTCCCGTTTTCACACCAGGCAAATGCTGGGGCTGTACCTTAATTAAGGCCACGGCCGCTTCATTCCAACTCCTAGCCCTTTCCTTTCCCATCGTCGCCATAAGACCTATATGTGTCGGTGCGACGTAAAGCCCCTAGCAAAAAAAAAAAAAAAAACCACGATTAAGCACCTTCTCCAGTTTCAATGTAAATGGTACGCTCCACCAGAAAGGAATCCCTAATCTTAACGCTATCGTTTATTTTACAGACAAATGATTATTACCATTACATTTAGGATATGTCAATTGATTATTCATCCAAGTTTGTTTGAAATTTGTCAAGTCTAACCCAAACAGCTTCCTTGATATATTTTTTACATACAGAAAGTAATGGCGTAGACAGCCAAGATTTTTGACCACCCCTCAGAAATTGACTACATTAGCCTGTATGAAACCTGCCAGCTTCGGATTTTGTATAGTATTGGATGATTAAGATATAATGAACTTTATATGTAATATTTAATAATAACTATTGGCTTACGGCCAACTAACTGTTTTCACGGTTTTTGGAGACGCCGAGGTGCCGGAATTTAGTCCCGCAGAAGTTCTTGTACGTGCCAGTAAATATACTGACACAAGGTGGATGTATTTGAGCACCTTCAGGTACCACTGGACTGAGCCAAGATCAAGATCGAACCTGGCAAGCTGAGGTCAGAGGGCCTGCGTCTTAATCGTCTCAGCCACTCAGCCCGGCATGTAACATCTCTTTTTACATCTAATGTAATATTGTATTCCGTACCTTCTGTGCGTTCTATACATATAAAACGTTCTTGTATAATGGAAATATACAATAAGCGGCAAGACAATCGACACTGAAATTATTGCTCATCTACAGTCTACGTTTTCCTGTATATAAAGTGTACAACAGTTCGACAAATTGTGAATTCAGCATTGTGTTCAGTTCCACAATTATGATTATCACGACAGAAAAGAAGGTATTTATAGTGGACTATTATTTTCGGCCATACGGAGTGGGGTGTTAGAATGGGCCAAGTTTGCTTCAAGTCCGAGGGCTGATTTAATAAGGAGAAACCATATGACAGACCAATTTTAGCTGACATTGATAAGTTATATCATGTGGGATCAGTCTTATATCAAGGAAAGGGGACAACACGGTGCCCAAAACCATCAACTCAAACGAAATTCAAAGACGACATCAGCAGCATGTGTTAAGTGCCCGCTCATGGAATATTAGACCATTATTTCGTTCAAACGCAGTGGGCAGGTAGGTTACACAGACCTGATCATTACCCTGTTCGTAAGAGATTTGTCCCATAAACTTGCCTTTCCAACGACACTGGATGTTGCAAGATGGAGCTGCAGCCCACGCCGGCGCTGGGAGGTCACATACCCTCCTGCTACGACACTTTGGAGATCACCTAGGTTCTCGTGGAATTCCATTCCCTTATCCAACCTGCCTCCCTGATACACATTTCTCACACGTACTGTACCAAAACAACTAAGTAACTCAGTGTAAATTGTTTTGCCACACGCAGTACTACTCTCTTTTCTAACTTTGAAATCTATTTACCGTACATCAGCTTATTTTGATGTGAATGTCAAAGTTTTGAGCTACAGTACACTGGAAGGAAGGTGACTCTTTAAAAACAAATATTATAAACACACAGGTTTATATATCGCCCGGTATTTTATAAATATGTACACAGTACTTTCTGAGTCAAAACTTCATAGAAGGCTTTCCTTCCCTGCCACTTTCTTTTCAAGCGATGAAGCCCTACTAAGCTTACCAATTACCTCAAAGTGTTGTTTGCTTTCGAGACTCCGTGTTCCTCGGTAGTAGGCGTGTCCCCGCCTTGCCTTTTGTTGGAAGTTTGATGGGTCGCTTAAGGAAAGAAAGGCAATCTGGGGCAGAAGGGAGATCAAGTGAATAATTTAGAAGCAACGTGCTTCTCCGTGTAAAAAAGCTGAGGCATCACATATCCCAATATCAATACCACAGAAAATACATAAGGCGCCATGCATTATTTGACAATGACACGAAAGTAACCAGAAGTATATTATACGTCTTCTTTTACAAACAAATTTGGAAAACCATCTTGAACCCTGGTGTTTGTCACCATGTCACCATGCAGCAGATCTCTTTTCCTTGCTAGCTGTTTAATGCCGCACTAAGATGGGTTTTAGACGACTAGAGGGCTAGGACTGAGGAGGAAGTAGCCGTAACTTTTATCAATGCACTTGGCCTTGTGTGAAAATGGGAAACCACAGAATACCATCTCCGGAGTTGCTGATGTTGGAGTTCGAACTCACAGTCTCCCGAATGCTAGCTTTCAGCTACATTACCGCACAGCCAATTCACTCGGGAAGATCATGAATGGACATATGTACATTACGTTGAGATCAATAAAGAATCTAAGAACTGAATTATCTCTATGCAAAACAAGTAAGGCATTATTCTGATAACGGGAGATATCTAAGAGATTCAGAAACCAGACCACTTAATATTCTATTCAAACATGGAAGAAATTTCCGCACCAGAGGACATAATTTTGACAACTGGCAAGGATATTAATATTATCATGCTTTGGAATGGTAAAATATGAAGTAGTAGTGTCTGGAAATTAATGAAGAAAGAAGGGAATCAACATAGAATATTAGGTGCTAGAGATCGCCTAAGTTGATTATTGATGTTTATGAGCATCCTGCCATTTAGGAAAAAATGTCTAATTTAACGAGATTATAAAAATTCGCTCAATTAATGAAAAAGCCTCACTGGAAGTTCACTTGGTGCTGACTCCTGGGAAATAAGAATTCAGTATCAATAATAATACTTACAACTAGATAACTGAGACGATATCCCGCAAGTGAATATACTGCACGTCAGAGTGTTACATATTAATTTTATGTATTATGCCTTTGCTGGTGATACCTAGTGTTTACAGTGCATTATATCTTCCGGTATGGGCTAGAGCAATTACTCTCATTGATCTGTCTCAGTCTTATTCTTGGCTTTGACAATATGAAAGTGACTGAGGTATGAGTAATGCCATTCCCTCTGCAGCCAGTCCCTGCTATGAATGGTGTGAAAATGTTATTCATAGGGTCTGTTGGTGCATGCATTTCAGTCGGCTTTATTTTGCCACATACCAGTCATATACTTGGTAGGCTACACAGGCTAGAAAATAGAAGCAGCAATGACGCTCTGAATAAAAACAGATAGTTCACTTTTACTAGGCTTATTTAGCTGCATCAATGGTAAGTTCAATCTATATATATTTCTATGCGGCTATCGAATTTGAATTGGATCTGTTTCAATCGTTATGCTATCTATACCTATCTCTCTATCAACAAATTTAATATCATATTTATGCTACCAGTTCGGTCTGTTAGCTGCTGTTTCTAAATTGCATAATGCCAAACTTCTCTTCCAAGTAATTTTTCCTGTGACTATATCATATTTTATAGCTAAACATGATCTCTTAGATAATGTTCGTTATACTTTTATTCCTTACAGAATGACAATTATTTTCTCTTTCATAAAGTGTACTAATTAATGTCCATCTGACATCGATCATACAGATGCCATTAGATTGTGTTCTAAAGAAGCCATTCCAAGAGGATGTAGAACTAATTACACACGAGGTCTTTCCCAGGAAACATCTGCCCTACTGACAACTACTTCAAATTGTATGAAAAGGATCCTTTTTGCGTTGAAACTAGTGCAAGGGTACAACAACTTCTCTCTGCTATTTCAGAGACTAAACGAGAACAGTCGTTAAAATAAAGGTTAACATGGATAGGAGTAGTCAGAAGTTTACTCTGGCGTCCCAGTAATGATCCTAATAAAGCATCATCTCTTTGTAACTTATCTGCAAACCAAATTGCTCACCAACTCGAAAAAATGGCAAGTTTGTAAACCCCAGTTCTAAAACAAAAATGGATGTTACTAAGACAAAATTTATACCAGAGACCAGTATGCTTTCTAATCCCTTTATCATGGCAGAATTGAATGAGGCTATATCATTAAAAATGGAAAACCTCCTGGTGCAGATGAAACCTGTATTCAACAAATCAAGAATTTTGGACTTGTTATTAGAAAATGGGTACTAAATATATTTAACAAATGTATTCGAACATGCAGAATATCCTCAAAACAGGATAAGATGCACATGATCCTAAAAATTACATACCAATTTCTGTCATTTATTCACTTAGAACGAATGATTCTGGAAAGGCTTAGGAAAGTAGTTGAACCACTTTTGATCCCAGTGCAAGCTGCTTTTAGAAGAGCGAAGAACTGCTCATCACAAATCCTCCATTTGAACCAATATATTGAAGGTGGTTTTGAAAATCGGAAAATAACTGGGGATGTCTTCATATGCCTATAACACAGTTCGTCACCAACTTCCGTTGAGTAAACTTTATACGATGACAAAGGACAACAAGCTGACTGAATTTCTTCGATGTCTTCTTGAAAATCGAAGATTCTTTGTAGATTTTCAAGGGCGACATTGTCGGTGGAAGAACCTGAGAAATGGCCTACCACAAGGTAGTGTTTTGTCTTCAATATTATTTAATATCTACGCGAATGATCAATCCCTGCTAAAAGGAACAAAAGGCTTCATTTATGCAGATGATCGAGCTGTTGTCACCCAGGGTGATCAGTTTGAGAGTGTTGAACGAATACTAATGGAATCCTTAGATGAACTGAGTCCATACTAAAGAGAAAACCATCTAAAGCCTAACACCTCAAGGACGCAAGATTGCGCTTTTCACTTAAATAAGATGCATGCAAGAAGAAAACTGAAGATTTTCTAGGAGGGTGCTCTCTTTCATCAATGCTCGACACTTAAATATGTAGGGGTAACTGTGGATCGTGCACTCACGTATGAACAACATTGTGTTGAAACGAAACAAAAAGTATCTACGCGAAATTCCATTCTTCGCAAGTTATGTGGTACCAACTGGGGAACGCAAGCTCAAACAATGAGAACTACTGCTTTAGCACTGAGCTACTCTGCAGCAGAATATGCACGAACTGTTTGGTATAGATCATGTCATGCCATACAGGTAGATATTGCTTTAAATGAAACTAAACTCAGATCTACACCCTGTGATAAGGTATATTGCTTGTCTGGCATTGCTACCCCAGATATCAGACGCGAAACATGAACAATCTAAAGTTGACACATCCATTACGTGATTATCAACCTGCTCAGCAACGATTGAAACCCCAGAGAAGTTTTCTACATTCTACTGAGTGCTTTTTGGAGTCACCTCAATCATCAAGGCTATCTTCCTGGAGATACACTAACCTCCATCTCAATGGATGGATGGATCCATCTGAAAGAGTCATGGTCTGCATGGAAGAGTCTGGAAAGGCTGTGGTCTGCGGTCGGTCGATCTAAGATCAATATGAAAAAGTGGGGTCTATCTCAAGGGTCAACCCTCTGTGCATGCGAAGAACAACAAATCATGGCGTACCTCCTTCATTGCAACTCCTGCCCTCTCGTTTGCGCCATGCAAGATTTAGTGAAGGCCACACCAAATGGTCGATATATCGCCAAATTCTGGTCCGATATGATATGATATAATTGTTACTTTAAATGTACCTTTAGTATGTTTTTACCAGTTCTCTAACAAGTATTGTTTCTCATTCATAAGTAATAATTTATATGATGTATAGCATTTTATACGAACAAATAAATCGATCATAAAAATTTAGGTAGGTTTTACAGCCTTCCTCTCCTTTCAACATTGGTATCCAAATACTAATTTTTATTCTGGATTGATTAGGGTCCAACTATAATTTTAATAAAGAAAAATATTCTACCAAAGATAATATTTCCCCATTTTTAAATTAAGGAATCCATTGAATTCCTATTGTTGAAAAAGCTTTTATTTCCATCATCATCCTTCTGTTTAATTCAGTTTTCGAAATACTGTAGCTCCAATTCTAAGTTTGAATAATGGAATGCAAAATCCTACACTTTGTATCTTTTTTATTTTATGCGTTATATAAATAACTGCGCCATCTCATCATTAAATTTAAATTCCATTGCTTTGGCTTCATATGATATTTTGAATATTAATGTTATAAGTGTCCGTGAGCAACCCTTGTCCCGTTTCTCTACGGCGTCAGGTAGGGAGTGAGATGAATCATCTTAGCGAAGTTTCACGGTCGGATGCCGTTTCTGACGGCAACCTTATCAGGGTAATTAATGATAAAATTGTCCGGCTCCATGGCCAAATGGTTAGCGTGCTGGCCTTTGATCACAGGGGTCCCGGGTTCGATTCCCGGCAGGGTCGGGAATTTTAACCTTAATTGGTTAATTTCGCCGGCACGGGAGGTGGGTGTATGTGTCGTCTTCATTATAATTTCATCCTCATCATGACGCGCAGGTCGCCTACGGGTGTCAAATCAAAACACCTGCCCCTGGCGAGCCGAACTTGTCCTCGGACACTCCCGGCACTAAAAGCCATACGCCATTTTATTTCATTTCATGATAAAATTCACGTGAAAGGCTGTGCCGTCACATAACCTACTTCTGTCGAATAGCACCGAGGAGTATATTCAAGGCTTAACGTTTCCATCCGACGGACGAATCACCATCAACCATCACACCACACGAACACTGGGGCACGGTTGGCATCCCAGTAGATGGTTTCCAGCGGTTTTCCATTTTCACACCAGACAAGTGCCGGGGCTGTGCCGTGATCGAGGCTACAGCCGCTTTCTTCCCAATCTTACCCCTTTTCCAATGTGTTAGTGCGACGTTAAACCACTCTGGAGAGGTTTGGAATTAAATCCAGACTTCTGGTACGACGCAATCTAGTGATTAGAAATTGTATACCAGCACCACTCTTACCCTGCCTCCTAACATTCGGATGATGAAATATTTTTCGACCAACGGGACTCGAGCCGACTAACTGCCCTGTCAGACCATTTAATCCTTACGCCCTTGACGAACAGGTAGACCATGGGGCTAAATATATCGTACAGATACATTTCGTAAATTCAAATAATTTCAGGAGCATAAGAAATTATTACTCCTGGCTGTAATAGTCTCGCCTCACATACTACAAATATTTCCAAACACTTCACGGTTTTGCTACAGATTATGTTAATATTTTGTACACAACCACATATTTTTTTTTTTGTTTTGTTTTACAATTTGCCTTAGGCCGCACAGGGACATGTAGGTCTTATGGTGACGATGGGATAGGAAAGGCAGGGGAGTGGGAAGGAAGCGGCAGTGGCCTTCATTAAGGTACATTCCCAGCATTTGCCTGATGTGAAAATGGGGAACCACGGAAAACCATCTTCAGGGTTGCTGACAGTGGGGTTCGAAACTACTATCACCCGGATGCAAGCTCACAGCTGCGCGCCCCTAACCGCACGGCCAAGACACCCGTTCAACCACGCACTGCCTGGTGTTCTGTTCTCTCTCACAACTGGCTCCTTAAAGACTCTCGACGTGGCTGTTGTGATTATGTTTCGAGAATTTTACTTACAGATAATAATCGGAAGGATCTTCTCAAAGTACGTACTTCCCTCAAGGATAGCTAAATTAGTTTAACTGCCAGGTGCTTAGGAACTCGCGCTGAATTACTGCTTTGTTATCACGGTTATTGTAGTACAAGACTCATGTAGTAGTGCCTAAGTTACTAGTTACTAAGAATCTCTCTGTCCGCTGGATGTTTCTACTCGCAGGAGGTCCTACATAGCACAGAAAACTCCTCAAACATGCTATTTTCTCCTTTCATCGTTTAATAAAGACATACATTCGTGTTTACTAAACACAGAAACTAAAACTCGACTACTGAAAACTCGGCGTTGGTTAACATCGTTAGAGGGATGAACAGCTTAAACCAGAGGATTGCGGTTCTTTGCACATTTTGTCTGATACTGTGCGCGGGGAGAATTCTTGTACGAAAGAGCAGCTTTCAACTGATCCTCCGAGCGTGTGAGTAAAAAGTGTTTGTGGCTCTAGCTACCTAAAGACAGAAATTGTATGGAAGTACATATTATTATATTAATTCATCATAAAAATTAAAAGGAAATATCACTTCATACTTATATAATTAACATTTTTATTATATCGCTAGCAACAAATATGGAAACAAATAACTGCATAAAATAGTTAGAAACACGAATGCTTTCATTAATTACATGACGGCACGAAACAAATTGATAAAATCTTAAACAAATCTTGAGAATTCATAATAATAATAATAATAACAATAATGCTATTTTTTTTACGTCCCACTGACAACTTTTACGTATTTTGACAACGCCTGAACCATCTTTCCAATATCAGAGTCAAGTACAGAAAGGCTGAAATTAATAGGAAGGTTTATGTTACTTCCGACGATGTTGATTAATATCGCTTCTACGGTGAAAATATCCCTGCAACTATTAGTATGTGAAACTGCATACAAGGCACGCTTCAAATTCTACGAATCAGAACATTATAGTTGTAAAAGGAATAAAATGCATTATGTGCTCCTTCTTTATGTCTTTGTTTTTATTTGCTACATCTTTTATTTAACGGCTTCTTCTTTTCTTCAGTTTCAGAGTGCCGGGAATGTCCGAGGACACGTTCGGCTCGCCAGGTGTAGGTCTGCGCTTCGTGTTGAGGATGGAATGATGATGAAGACGACACATACACCCAGCCCCCATGCCAGCACAATTAACCAATTATGGTTCAAATTCCCGGACCTGTCGAGAATCGAACTCGGGACCCATGTGGCCAAAGGCCAGCACTCTATCCGGTTACCCATGGAGTCGGATAGAAAATAAGAATAATGAACAAACACTTTTTGATTGATTTCTTACATCTCGGAACTATAGAAAGTTTGGCAATGCCGATATTGACGTAGATGAATAATTTAGTATTGCTCATGGTTTCGTCACCATTTCCGCTACTGTTGCTGGGTGTTGCTGGGATGAATTATGACACGGAAAACCGGAGTACCCGGAGAAAAACCCGTCCAGCATCCGCTTTGTCCAGCATAAATCTCACATGGAGTGAAATAGTCGCGCACGCAGTAATATCAGTTTTCTTCTTCTTTCTTTATAAAAATCTTTGCTAGGGAGTTAAACGTCGAAATAAAGAAGGTTTTCAGCGACGCAAGGATAGGAAATTACCGGCCGTTTTCTTAATTAACGTACCGTTCCAGGATATGCTTGGTGTGAAAATGGAGAACCACAATTAAATTACTTTCAAGGCTGCTGACGATCCATTATTCGTTTTCTCGTTCGGTAATTATTGTACGCTACTACATATCCCTGAATTCAAAATTTCGTCACTTACTAGTGAATTGGACTGATCACACACATGTAGACTTCTTGATATAAAAAGTGATTGGCTGAAAATATATAAAATCCCCGAGAGCTAGAACGACCGAAAGGAAGAGGCACGTTACCATAGCTGGCCTTTGGTCACTGGGGTCCCGGGTTCGATTCCCTTTCGGGTCGGGGATTTTAACTTCGTCTGGTTAATTTCTCCGACTCGGGGGCTGGTTGGATTTGTTCGACTTAAATGTGTAAATTCAATTCATCAAATCAATTCATAATTAATAATAAGAAACATACCAAATTGTAGCTGGCTAAATAGTCGGTAGGACCGAAAGCCAAATTTTAAAAAATCATTCCAATTGCCCCCAAACCTTCACAGCACACGAAGTATGGAATCATACTTGAAATTAAGCTTCTCTGTTAGGAAGAATTAGTGTCAAACGTTTTACACGTCTTCCCGTGCTATGACGAAAACCCATAGCCTGTTTCCAGTCATTCGACCGGGTCAGAAATGGAATGAGTGAAGCCCCATCTAGCGGCGAGGATAGGAATCGTGTCGGCTGCCGAAGCCTGTCGCACTCGTCTGGGGCAATGATTAATGAATGACAGATGAAATGAAATTATATTGGAGGGTGTTGCTGGGATGAATTATGACACGGAAAACCGGAGTACCCGGAGATAAACCCGTCCAGCCTCCGCTTTGTCCAGCATAAATCTCACATGGAGTGACCGGGATTTGAACCACGGAATCTAGCGGTGAGAGGCCGGCGCGCTGCCGCCTGAGCCACGGAGGCTACGCCCGTGCTAGGATCCTTCATAATAAATTATTTATTGTCTTGCTGTTCAACATTAATCCAGTCTTTTCGATTAGTCATTATTTCTTTTACGCTTTACTGTCATGTGACTAAAGACATGTTTTTAAAGGAAATGAGAAAGCAGAACAGACCCTTATTTAATGTAAGTTACTGTATTAGTAAATAACTAAGACCTGACGGACATCACGACACCTTTTCATCATCATCATCATCATCATCATCATCATCATCATCATCTGTTTACCCTCCAGGGTCGGCTTTTCCCTCGGACACAGCGAGGGATCCCACCTCTACCGCCTCAAGGGCAGTGTCCTGGAGCTTCAGACTCTTGGTCGGGGATACAACTGGTGAGACTGACCAGTACCTCGCCCAGGCGGCCTCAGGAGGCCTTGTGGAGGGATGGGAAGATTGGAAGGGATAGGCAAGGAAGAGGGAAGGAAGCGGCCATGGCCTTATGTTAGGTACCATCCCGGCATTCGCCTGGAGGAGAAGTGGGAAACCACGGAAAACCACTTCCAGGATGGCTGAGGTGGGAATCGAACCCACCTCTACTCAGTTGACCTCCCGAGGCTGAGTGGACCCCGTTCCAGCCCTCATACCACTTTTCAAATTTCGTGGCAGAGCCGGGAATCGAACCCGGGCCTCCGGGGGTGGCAGCTAATCACGCTAACCACTACACCACAGAGGCGGACACGACACCTTTTACATTACAAAATATTTGTCGCTATTTGACTGAGATTGCCTAAATGTTTCCCATCACAATTCGTAAAGCACTAGAAGAAAACACATTTGGTTCTGCGTAGCACGTCCTTTAGTCGAGACCAAGCTGACAGGCAATACTGTGTCTGTACTTCTTGAACCACCTACCAAGTATCTCCCAGGCGAGATAGAGTGATGCACCCAAAACCAGCTTGGGGAGTTCTTTTATTCGTTGTAGCATCCATCTTAACTGTCGATAACTTTTAGAGCCGACAGGTTACATATTAATTAATGTAATTAGTTGTGTTGCGTTAAAATGCCTTATCTCGCTTAGTGCTTCTCCGCTGAGCTCGTACCAGTCAATGTCCAGGTACAGTTGCTTCAGATAAAGACCATGAGAAGTGAACCATAGAACTTGGCAGAGAGGCTCAGGCGATAGAAGCGTTATGAGCCCAAGTTGGCGGCTTCGATCCCTCCTCAGTCCATTGGCTTTCCAATTTGTTCAAATATGCTAGCCTCGTTCCGGTGATTATCAGGCATATAATAGAATTCATGTGGGTTTAAATTATGGCACCTCATCTTCTCCTAAAACAGAAACGTAGTTAGTGGGATGTAAAACCGTTATTTTTTTAGTTCCGTTTGGGCCTGCTATGGACCACGTGGTTCTTATCTCTAGCAGCTTTCTTCTTTGACCAGTACTCCTTCATTCTTGCACTGTTAATGTCTTTTCGCTCATGAGTCCATTTCACACCTCCTCCCGGACGTACTGTTTTTTTCTGTTAGTGACTGGAGAGAGTTTGATGTTCTGATCAACGTTCTGTACCTATATGTCATAAATTTCACTGGGAGCAATGTCCAATTCTTGAAGGTCTTTTCTGACGAGTCTTGCCCACTTGGAATAAGTCGCTTTCCCTCTAGAGATGGCGTGGAAGATTCTGGAGGTGAGCCTCTGATTGTCCATTCTCATGACATGACCATATACGTTCAATCTCCTCTTCCTCATAGATGTTCTAATGCTCCCCAATCATTATTATTATTATTATTATTATTATTATTATTATTATTATTATTATTATTATTATTATTATTATTATTTGCCGTGCGTCGCGTCGACACAAACTGCACTTACGGCGACGATGGCATATGGCAGGGCTAAGAGTGGAAATTAAGCGACCGTGACCTTAATGAAGATACAATGCCAGCATTTGTCTGGTGCGAACATGGAGAAACCGTGAAAAACTATATTTAGGGCTGCTGACAGTGGCCTTCGAATCCACTATCTCTCGAATTCAAGCTGTCTACCATAAGACATATTAGTGTCGGTGCGAAGTAAAGCAACTTCTAAAGAAAAAAAAAAAAATGCTGGTAGATCTCCCCATAACCATTAGAACAACGTTTATTCATAATATGTTGTGACATATAGACTATCGGTCTCGGTCTGTCAGACACAATAGTTCAAAATACAATATATAACACTATAACATACCTGTAAAAAAGTACACACTATTCAACAGAGAACGACATATTTTATTCTACAAGAACATCCTCGGTTGTTTACGTTGCGTATTCAATGATTATAAATTGGTGATGTTAAGAAATATATGAAAAATGTGAACAAAGAGTGAATGTATTAGTCCTCTACTGTCTCTTCAATTTTCCGTGTTTACCGGGCGAGTTGGGCGTGCGCGTAGAGGCGCGCGGCTGTGAGCTTGCATCCGGGAGATAGTGGGTTCGAATCCCACTATCGGCAGTCCTGAAAATGGTTTTCCGTGGTTTCCCATTTTCACACCAGGCAAATGCTGGGGCTGTACCTTAATTAAGGCCACGGCCGCTTCCTTCCAACTCCTAGGCCTTTCCTACCCCATCGTCGCCATAAGACCTATCTGTGTCGGTGCGACGTAAAGCCCCTAGCAAAAAAAAATATTTCCGTGTTTTCCTATTTTCACACCAGGCTAATCCTGGAGCTGTACCTTAATTAAGGCCACGGTCGTTTTCTTCAACTCCTGGCCATTTCCTATTCTGTCCATCGTCGCCATAAGACCTACCTGTGTCGGTGCGACGTAAAGCAAGTTTTAAAAAATGAGGGCTACATATAAGTTTATTCACCACGTGCTATACTTTCAGTCTCTGAGTTAGAGGTTTCTTTCTTCTTTTATACGTGCTTTCTCCGGAAATAATCTTTCTGGAGGTGTGTAACATCTTCACTGTTTCCTCAGCAGTGATGCTTTAATTAGAATCCCAGCCAAGGCAAGTGAGAATTTTTGAAATTTAAATCGTAGTACGGATTACGTAGAGATCCGATGGTTATGACAAAATAAAACTTTTGTTGTATTGAATCCTTACTGGATTCTCTGTGTTCTTTTCAGGGTTGACACTAATTTACCGTTATATTATCAGATATTTTGGGGGAACTCTTCTAGGGACGAAATACATTCCAGTAAGGCTACCAACATCTCTTTGCTGTATAAAGGGAAACAAGAATGTAAGGTAAATCACGCACCACCTGAGAGGAATGAGAGCTACTCTTATGTGGAAGTACTGGGTTTAGTGCTCAAGTTATGTTCACACACTCCGCCATTAACCCACTTTCTTTGTTATACTTTACTCCCAGAGTGATGGTAAAAGCTGAGGATGATACGGCTTTATACAGACTTGGAATATTACCTACTATCAGGAAAGTTTAGAAATCTATACAAATGCAAAACTGATGAGATATTGCCCTGGTTTCCAAATTGGTGACGGTTTGTGGATATTACTCTATATCGAATTACTTTTAATAAAATACACCGCTTGAATAACTATTGATTTTTAAAAAATGGTACCTTATTTCGTTTCATTTTTGGCGGAGTTTTGGACAGTTGCAGACAACAAATGGCATGTGGTATTGTCGTTCCAACTTCTTCTCAAAATAGAGGCCTCGAGATGTTATTAGTTCTATTTCTTGTTTACTACTACTACTACTACTGCTGCTGCTGCTACCACTATTTATTGGCTTTACGTCCCACTAACTACTTATACGGTTTTCGGATACTCCGAGGTGCCGGAGTTTAGTCGCGCAGGAGTTCTTTAACATGCCAGTAAATCTACCGACGCGAGATCGACATATCTGGGCACCTTGAAATACCATCGGACTGAACCAGGATCGAACCTGCCAAGTTGGGGTCAGAAGGCTATCTCCTCAACTGTCTGAGCCACTCAGCCCGGGTGAAGAAAAATCTCTTACTTCTGTCTTTTGCAGTGTACATGCCTGAAAATAGAGTCAGTATCATATTTATCCTAGGAAAGATAGTTTCAGTCCAGAATGAAAATTCTTGGCATGGTCGAGGAACAAGCCCGGAGCCTCTGGGCAACAAGCAGACGCGTTACCTCTATACCGCATGCATACACAAATTATATTGCACTTTCGTTGGTAACCTTAGTAGTACAATTGTTAAGACGCTGCACTTCAGGTTCAGAGTCAGCGAGTTGGGTCTTTGATGAGGGCGGTGGAAATTCAGTGTTTCTATGCGACAACTCCGAGTCGTTGGCTTTCGGGACTTTAAAAATGTCTATTTCTAAGACACAAGATCCTACCATTCTGACATATCGTCCGTTAAGAAACAGTACCGCGTATCTGACATTGCTCTTCTTTTCCATTATGTTCCTTAAGACAGGTCACGCCTCCCAGCCACATATGGATATGCAGTCCATCAGAGCAATTTTCGTTGTGTTCATTTTCCTATGCTGATGAATAAAGGAAAATGAGCCTTAAATACCTTTTACTGTAGGAGTGTGCAAATACTACATGCCAACATATGGTACGGTATGGTTCATTTCCTTTAAACGACGGTATAGTAGAGTGAACATAACGAAAATTGTTCTCATGGACTACATATCCATTTGTGGCTGGGAGGCCAGTCTTGAGGAACATAATACATAGGAAGAGCATTCATTGACAGATACGCGGTATTGTTTTTTAAGGGACGATATGTTAAAATTTATGGAGAAATTAAAATCACATTTTTTACTACTGTTACTTTGATTATAGCTCCTAACTTTGAACATGGAATCGTCTTGTTAAATATTTTGCCTAGGACAAATGATGTACCGTAGCCTAAAGAGTCTAAAGAACACCCTACCCTGAAGATTTCGTAATAAGGGCGTTATATGATTTTAAATCCACAAGTACTGCATCTTATCGGTTATAGTTCTAGGTCATGTGGTTAGCCACCCACCGCTTCCTATAGAGACAGTATTTAATAGTGATGACTTTACGGTAATTTAACTGGCATTGTGTGAACCTGTATATCGTTGACGGTACTGTACAGCAATTACAAGCCAGTGTCAGGACATTATCGAGCAAGGCGAGGCTGACCGAATGAGCTGATAAGATTATCGCTTAACATGGGACAGAAGAAGGCAGGAATGTCGTCCACCGGCAGCAGCACAGTGCGTGTGGGAACACAGGAGGTATCTCAAGTTTCCATCATCATTTTACATTACATTGCTTACCATTGATTGTTGAGTGACACAAATGTCGATTAAGAATTAAATAATCTTACCTATATTAGGCCTATTATCATCCCAACATTCAGTGCTTGGAGTGCGGTCCTTGACGAATTCGTACAGTCTGTTAAAACTTGTGGTACACGGTAAAGTAGGCAGTTTCTTGCTATTATCTAGTCAGTTAAGTGTTATACCAATGGTACTCACCTTTCGCATTTTTGCCTAATGGATATCTTCTTTTCTAGTTGTATTAGTGAGTCTTAATTTAGAAATGCAAACCAGGATGTAGATTTGGTTTTCGATTCGTCTGCATAAAATCATAATTTAATCTATGAAGACATAACATTACCAGTATCCACATAATTCTTTCCTTCGTCAAAAGACCGTGAATTTAGTGTGTCTGAAGTCTACTGATCCATTATGGAGTCTCTTTTGATATGCGTGTGTAAGTTATTGATTTGGGGAGAGATTTAGTGACTGTGATCTAAATGTTGCCCCGAAAATGAAGTGGAAAATAATGAGAAACTACGTACTGAATGGCCAAAAATACACTTACTCATTTCACTTCACAGTTGTGTTACTTAAGCTGACCACTTCTTCTTAAGGCTGATGACAAACGGAGCGGTTTTTGCCAAGTCGGCAGCCGCGTCGGCCGCCACCTGTGATTGATACACAGAGCGGTTTTTGCCGACTGTGACGAAACCACTGCCTGCTCGATCTGCATCTAAAATGGCTGCTCATAAGCAGTCATCGGGTGCGTATCGAGCAGGCAGTGGACAAAACAAATTAGCGAGTGCGACGTTAGGTGAGGAAGCTAGCTAACATTATATATTAATAAAATATTGTTCTTGTTCTTATTCCAAAAGTCTACTTACTCTATATGTCCTTTTACGTGTATATTATTAAATTTCAAAAATACTTCATGATATCTAATACAGGAATACCTACCAATGATGCAATCACCGCGTAAATTCAGCCACGGCCTACTGGATCCCTCGCTAGAGCGACGCATCAAGTCGGCCGTGATTCAGCTGAATGTATTAAATCAATGGCGCTAGAGTGCACACGAAGTCTTCGAAACGCTCGCTGCACCGCCAGCTAAATGACAGGCCGAGTCGGAAAATTTGCCGCCCGTCGGCATCTGATACAATAGAAACATGCACCGACTCGGCGGCCGACTCGGCCAAAACCGCTCCGTGTGTCATCAGCCTAAGACGTCTTATTTGTAACAGAGCGAGGAAATTATCATGATTTTGAGGTCCAGGAGCAACGTTTGATCATTAACGTTTGTTATACGCCTATTTTCGTTGAACTCATTCCACGCAATTTACTTTCACAAACAAGCTCCCACTGTAGATCAGTGTCAGAGTGACGGCCTCCAGATCTCAAGACACGGATTCAAACCTGACAGTAGTAGGTGGATCTTTGGAATGAGGGAAAATATCCATTTGGCACTCTATGTCATATGATGTTGACATATTAAAAAAAAATCTCAACAATAGGGGCCCAACAGAGTTCTGGCTTTTCTGACATCTGGTAGAGGGAACGTCGAGTTTACCAAGCAGGCAGCCTGTATGGTGTCCGTTCAAAATGCCCGCACACGGCAGATGATAACATACGATTATCACCATTTTTACAAGCGTCGCTATCTATATGGCATACAAAGCATAACATATGCTTCTTGCGGTGGGTGACGGTAGCAAGCCAGGTAGAACGGCCACTTGCTCATGTTTAGTGTTGTTAGCAGGCGTGGTAAGGTATATAAGGGGCGTGAACAGCGTTACATGTTGAGTGACCATTATAAAGGACACGGATATGTCGTATACTCGTGTGAAACAGCATTTAAGGTCTTCTTTCTGTGATCCATTAAATGAAATGAAAATCTTTCTAATAAATAAATTACCAATAACTAGCATTTGTACCAGTTTTTCGCACGGGAATTTGCTGTGGATTATATATATCCTTCAGGAATTTATGCGAAGTAACATGGCTCTATTCACACTTTTAATGCGACATGTTAAAATGATATTTTCCTACGAAAGCGCGTGGCAGTAACGGGTAATATGATGAAGCTGAAGAAAGTCGAGAATGAATGACAGTTTCCAAATTTACTGTACGGTGGTGTCCTGATCCGAAGTTTTGCGAAATTCTCCGTGGTTCTCAGGTTGCATATTTTATCCCTAACCACTGGCGTGGCTCTCTGAGGTTGATGATACCTTCCTTAATATCTGCCCTATCGAAAAGAGTAAAATGGCTCCTTAGTTTTTCCTGTTACCCACCTTGAAGTGACATGCGCTGCATGTCCCACGGGACTTGGACTAAAAATCCAACGTATCGTAATTATCTGCGTTATTATCCGTCGTTTGATAAATACGTACATGGTATAAAGGAAGGGAAATGTACAGTCTTTTGATAGACCTAATGCTAACGAAAATATTTGAGAATAATATTCCTATGACTACAAAATCCATGTGATTACTATAATATAATATGCTCCTGATAACCCAATTTTCAGTGAGTAGATTCCAAATACATAGTTTGGTTGAAATAAGTCCAGATTTTTTCCACTTTTAGCAATATACAAAAAGATAGATAAACCAAAATGATATGAGTAAAGGAGTGGAATCGGAGGTAAGGCTTTTTGCGGATGATGTTATTCTCTATAGAGTGATAAATAAGTTACAAGATTGTGAGCAACTGCAACGTGACCTCGGAAATGTTGTGAGATGGACAGCAGGCAATGGTATGTTGATAAACGGGGCTAAAAGTCAGGTTGTGAGTTTCACAAATAGGAAAAGTCCTCTCAGTTTTAATTACTGCGTTGATGGGGTGAAAGTTCCTTTTGGGGATCATTGTAAGTATCTAGGTGTTAATATAATGAAAGATCTTCACTGGGGTAATCACATAAATGGGATTGTAAATAAAGGGTACAGATCTCTACACATGGTTATGAGGGTGTTTAGGGGATGTAGTAAGGATGTAAAGGAGAGTGCATATAAGTCTCTGGTAATACCCCAACTAGAGTATGGTTCCAGTGTATGGGACCCTCACCAGGATTACCTGATTCAAGAACTGGAAAAAATCCAAAGAAAAGCAACTCGATTTGTTCTGGGTGATTTTCGACAAAAGAGTAGCGTTACAAAAATGTTGCAATGTTTGGGTTGGGAAGAATTGAGAGAAAGAAGAAGAGCTGCTCGACTAAGTGGTATGTTCCGAGCTGTCAGCGGAGAGATGGCGTGGAATGACATTAGTAGACGAATAGGTTTGAATGGCGTTTATAAAAGTAGGAAAGATCACGATATGAAGAAACAGTTGGAATTCAAGAGGACAAACTGGGGCAAATATTCATTTATAGGAAGGGGAGTTAGGGATTGGAATAACTTACCAAGGGAGATGTTCAATAAATTTCCAATTTCTTTGAAATCATTTCGGAAAAGGCTAGGAAAGCAACAGATAGGGAATCTGCCACCTGGGCGACTGCCCTAAATGCAGATCAGTATTGATTGATTGATTGAAACAGACAGACAGACTGACACCAAGGGGAAAGTTCTACCTCATGTTTCCTCCGTGTTCAGTTACATTACGTGGGGTTAATTTTCAATATGTGTCCTCTGATTTTCTCCTGTTATGGATACTTCATATAACTGTAGGTCTGTGAGGGTGTTTGTCACTGGCTGCAGACTATGAAGCCCGAAGGAAATACTAAATTTCTCCATCCTTTGATGAGTTTTTTTAATTTTGCAAATTGCTTTACGTCGCACCGATACAGATAGGTCTTATGGCGACGACGGGACGGGAAAGGGCTAGGAATGGGAAGGAAGTGGCCATGGCCTTAATTAAGGTACAGCCCTAGCATTTGCCTGGTGTGAAAATGGGAAACCACGAAAAACCATCTTCAGGGCTGCCGACAGTGCGGTTCGAACACACTATCTCCCGAATACTGGATACTGGCCACACTTAAGCGACTGCAGCTATCGAGCTCAGCCATTCAAAGAATAAGAGAAATTATGTACTGTACATAAGAAAAATATTTAAAATGGAGGGGCGTTTCACATATATTCTACAGATATTACATAGTGTAGGAGAAACATTGAAAAATCTTCCTTTAAATCCCAGGTATGTTCAGTGATATTTAAATGATATGCATGTCGAAAAATCCCAGGTATGTTCAGTGATTTTTAAATGATATGCATGTCGAAACCTAGTGCTGGATGAGTAGACCCTAAATGTGGAATTTGGTCGAGATATAGTCAATAGTGTAAGATAAAATTGAAAACAATTATTTTGGTCGTTCCATAAACCCCCGGTCTATTCAGTGATTTTAAATTATATGCTTATCGAAACCTGCTTCTGGATGAGTAGACTCTAAATACGTAGTTTGGTCGGGACTCTAAATACGTAGTTTGGTCGATGTATAAACAATTGTGTAAGGGACAATTGAAAAAAATAAATTCAGGTCTTCCTACAAACCCTCAATCTATTCAGTGATTTTTAAATGATATGCTTATCGAAACCTGCACCTGGAAGAGTAGACTAAATATGAAGTTTTTTTGAGATATAGTTTTGCGAAATTTTCCGTGGTTCTCAAGTTGCATATTTTATCCCTGACCACTGGCGTGGCACCCTGAGTTCTTATGCTTATCGAAATCTGCACCTGGAAGAGTAGACTAAATATGAAGTTTGGTTGAGATATAGTCAATAGTTTAAGAGAAAATTTAAAAAAATCTATTCTGGTCTTCCTATAAACCTCCCAGTCTGTTCAATGATTTTTAAATTATATGCATACGGAAACCTGCTCCAAGATGAGTAGACTATAAATATTAAGTTTGGTTGAGATCTATACAGCCGTTTACCCATGATGGTGGAACAAACAATCAGACAGACAAACAAACAAACAAACAAACAAACAAACAAACAAACAAACAAACAAACAAACAAACAAACAAACAAACAGTCAAACAGACAAACAGACACGAAAGTTAAAAACTACTGATAAGACCTTGAATTCATCTATAACGGAAAAATATATCAAAAGGTGTAGTTTTATTGTCAGAACTGACGTATGACACTATGTTACCATAACTAGCATAACTAAGATATTTCGCATCATCAGTTCCGAGAAAATTATATACGGTATGTATTGAAAGAATAACTTGAGGTACCGGTATGTTGGAAACTGGTACCCTACCTATAGGCCACAGCATTTTTCATTCTAATCACCTTATTTTAACACCGCTTATAAGAACACTATTGGCCGAGAGGATTCATCGTGCCAACCACACGACATCTGCAGAACTTCGGGCTGAGCAGCGGTTGCTTGGTAGGCCAAGGCCATTCGGGGCTGTTGTGCCGTGGGGTTTGATTTGGTGTAAGTACACGCTTCACAGTCACAAAGGTTATAAGACGAACTTCGAAAAGACTGCGTACAATGAACTATTAACCATGATTTCTCTCGACAACATGATAGACGGAAAGACAACTCGGTTTTATTGGGTCCTCCACAGAGGACTATGGAGCCTGAAAGGAAAGTGAAGTGTGATAGGACAGATACTGATGAAAATAAAACTGATTAGAAAGAGAGGATTGACGATTATGAAAGACCTATGTTTTCGACACATTATACATACCACATTATGAAGTAGAAAGTAAGTAGTTTCATCCATTTATCCATTAGTATTATACCTACCAGGGAAATTTGCTGCTACTGGCGTTGAGGCCTGGGGGACATTTACCTTGTTATTGGTTTTGGATCCAGTCTTCCAAAACAAATTAATATATTTTAGTTTAACTTGCCAAAGGTGCTCCGTGTCCGTTCACAATCGCTCCAGGCAGGTGGTGTGATAGTCCTACTTCAGAAAATATTCCAATTGACTGGGGTAACTTTTACTTATGAAGATGTTTACTTACCGGTCCCGAGCCAAAAACAGTTGTTTTGCAATCAGGATCGAAAATCAGGGAATAATTATCCGAATGGTGTATTAGAATCGCGATTTATAAAAGTGATGTATGGGTGGTAGGAGCTGCCTGGCCGAGGTGGTAAAGACATTCTCGGCTCAAACGGAAATATGTGAGTTCGATTCTCTGAGAAATTTAGAGATTTTATTTTCACTGTGACCCTGGAGTTCACTCATCCTGCACCAAAAATGAGTGCTTAGTTACTTCCTGAGGCTGCTGGCGACCAGCTAACCACTCTGTACTGTTTTGTGATGAGGTTACCTTCCACTCCTCCCAGGATATTCATGACCTGTTCGAAGATAGATTTTTTGTGGTAGTGATGTTTATTACTGTAAGGGGATGTACAACGTTATAAAATTGTCCACGTGAAAAATAAAATATTACGCGCCTGGATGTAACACCCCGAAATGAATGGCACTTCATCGTCTTGATTTGAAGGCTTATCACTGCTAGCATCTTCAGCTACTCTCTTCATCTCTTTGTAGTCCTTACATCTCATCACCTTCTTTAGGTTTTTGAGCTATTACTTCCTGCGTCTTCTCCTAAGACTTTACCTTAGGAAATGATTCGGATGAATTTCTTGTCTCTCAGTACATGTCCCTTATCTCATGATCATTAAAATCTTGATTCGTTTTAAACCTCCTGCTTCTGGCGGTCCTACACTGTATCCATATTTCAGTTGCTTCCCGAAGTTCTCTTCACACTTATTCATCTTTCATATTAATAAAGGTTTATTAAACTTACGTGTCTCAGTGGGCATGTGCTTGTATGTTGAAATATTCCTTCACGTTTGGCATGTCTTCCCAGTAAGCATTAAATTTGCCTTTAATGACCTCAAAAATTACGCTTCCCAAACAACGGAACTGCTTTACTTCTTGTACTTTGAAGGTTTCTATGTAATATTTGTGCCCCGGAGGTAAAGAGCACTAGGCTATGTTACAAATATGCACTTTCACAGGTGACATAAAATAATGCTTTTCAGTGTTTGTTTCACTCGCCTGTTTGCTAATTAATACATTCGTAAACTTCTTTTACATAATAATACAAATAAAATTTGATTTTTAACATCCACTTCTCAAATTTTCCTTATTTCTTTAATTTGTTTAGGAAGTACAATGGACATGGTGCCTTTCACTTCTAACTGGCTAGATCGCTTATTATTGCACGTGAGATATGGTGTTTTTCACCCGGGAAAAGAAAGCAAATATACGGTAAACATATGTCAAAACTTCACTTTCGTAAAAAAAAAAAAAAATGGTTATATTATAATTTAATTCCGATGCACAGATATACGTCTCATTACGTCTTTTTCATTACTACATTTTTGTTTTATCTTTTAATCAACATCCTGAGCCAGGAACCAATATAATGGCAAATTTTATGTAGGGGATTGCTGCTACGTTATTGATTTTTCCTTTAGACATTTCTTTCAAAAAGGCAATCGCTTGCTCAAGAAATATAAACAAGGATACAATTTTGTCTGTATATTTCAACATTTTGTGTCATGCTTGGTTTCTATCTGATTAGATACACAAAAGTCGAAAGTGCTGTAGGTTCAGTTCACCTTTGTCATTCTGTTTGTTACAACATTACGGGGATACATGTTTTTTTTTGTTTTGTTTTTTTTTTTTGCTAGGGAATTTACGTCTTATGGCGACGATGGAATAGGAAAGGCCTAGGAGTTGGAAGGAAGCGGCCGTGGCCTTAATTAAGGTACAGCCCCAGCATTTGCCTGGTGTGAAAATGGGAAACCACGGAAAACCATTTTCAGGGCTGCCGATAGTGGGATTCGAACCTACTATCTCCCGGATGCAAGCTCACAGCCGCGCGCCTCTACACGCACGGCCAACTCGCCCGGTGGGGATACATGTTAACAAAAGTTCTCGAATCTCTGTATTTAAGTTCACAGTTTGCCGGGTTGTGTTATAGCACTCCTTTGCTGCAACATATTTCCGAAAGATGGCATTACTGCTGAAGGGATTATGGGATGTACTGTATTGTTGTGACCATTGGAGAGGGATGGTGCAGGTCTTTCTAGTTGACGTCCATGGGTGACCTGAGTGCCTGGGTGTGTGATGATGATGATGATGACACTAATATGATACAGAGATGGTAAAACCCTGTGTCGACACATTAAGAATATTAAGAAGTCTGCTCAGAGCTTGACCTCTCCATCCGACAGACGAATCACCATCAACAGCGTCATATGCACTCACTCCAAACGAACACAGGAGGGAGGTTTGTAACTGAATACAGGCTTCTGATACGCAGTCCAGTGATTAGAAATTGAACAACTCCAACTGTCCAACTCTGCCGGCCAACATTCTGATGGTGACTTTATACACCAACAGGACTCGAACCAGATAACTTTAAAGACTTGGCGCCTTAATGATCATGGCTACCAAGCGGCCGAAGTGATAATAAATATATGTTTTCTGCAATTGTACAAAATCTAATCCGCATCGATGGGTACAACAGTTGAATACGTATGTGAAAGTAGGACAGCATTTTCTCATTTCCTTTCTAATTGTTGCTCGTTTTTGCATACGTTCATTGTTTTCAGGTGCATTGTTTCTTATGTACCTGATGGGAAGAGGTAAAGAAGGATGCGTGCGTATATAACAGGGCTGCCACAAGGAGGCTCGCGAGGCGCATGCGGCTCTTGAGTCAGTCTTGTGCGTCTCTTGACACCAATCTATATAAATAAAATTGTTTCTGTTTTTCTGTTTGTCTGTCTGTTTGTCTGTTCCACCATCACGTCGAAACGGCTGGATAGATCTCAACCAAACTTCATATTTAGAGTATACTGACCCCGGGGAAGGTTTCGATATGCATATCATTTTAAAATCTTTGAAAAGACGGGGGTTTTATAGGAAAAACGGTTTTCCTCCATTTTCTCTTATACTATTATAGGCAAAATATCGAATTTGTCGTATAAGGACGAGACAAAGCTCAATTTAATCCTCTTGACGCAAAGAACAAAACTCGGTAAGCCCTACGGGCCCGAAAACCATGTTTTAAGGCCCTAAAACCAACCGTTACGGAGATATTGGCACCACACTACCCCTGCTCTAGGAATCGGATAAAGAAATGAACTGCCGTAACCATGGCAACGTCAGCTCCAGGATTCTAGAGCAGTGAGATTATGCATGTACGTTTGGGCATAGCTGTCAACCAAAATAGGTACAAATAAGACTTAATATCTGGGAAAAAAATATACTGTTGTGTAAGGCACTCATAGGACTCCTTTGGGCGGGGATGGAAAGGGGGTGAAGAACGAGTGTAAAAATCTATATAAATAAAATTGTTTCTGTTTGTCTGTCTGTTTGTCTGTTCCACCATCACGTCGAAACGGCTGGATAGATCTCAACCAAACTTCATATTTAGGGTATACTCATCCCGGAGAAGGTTTTGATATGCATATCATTTTAAAATCCTTGAATAGACAGGGGGTTTATAGGAAAACCAGAATGGTTTTTCCACCATCACGTCGAAACGGCTGGATAGATCTCAACCAAACTTCATATTTAGAGGATACTCATCGCGGGGAAGTTTTCCATATGCATATCATTTTAAAATATTTGAATATATGGGGGGTTTATAGGAAAATCAGAATGGTTTTTCCACCATCACGTCGAAACGACTGGATGGATCTCAACCAAACATTGTATTTAGAGTATACTAATCCCGGGGAAGGTTTAGATATGCATATCATTTTAAAATCCTTGAATAGACGGGGGGTTTATAGGAAAACCAGAGTGGTTTTCCCACCATCACGTCGAAACGGCTGGATAGATCTCAACCAAACTTCATATTTAGAGGATACTCATCGCGGGGAAGTTTTCCATATGCATATCATTTTAAAATATTTGAATATATGGGGGGTTTATAGGAAAATCAGAATGGTTTTTCCACCATCACGTCGAAACGGCTGGATGGATCTCAACCAAACATTGTATTTAGAGTATACTAATCCCGGGGAAGGTTTAGATATGCATATCATTTTAAAATCCTCGAATAGACGGGGGTTTATAGGAAAACCAGAGTGGTTTTCCCACCATCACGTCGAAACGGCTGGATAGATCTCAGCCAAACTTCATATTTAGAGTATACTCATTCCAGGAAAGGTTCCAATATGCATATAATTTTAAAATCTTTGAATAGACGGGGTGTTTATAGGAAAACCACAGTGGTTTTCCTCTATTTTCTCTTATACTATTGATTTTCTGTAAACTTCGTTTACCGTACGTGAAACGTCTCTTCATTATAAACAACTTTCGTTATGTTCATAATTTACCTTACTCTTCACATGACGGAGAAATTTACAATTTTCTGCTGGTATCATGCTCTGCATTTAGTGACCGACAGACCGACAACGAACCTACAGGTTACCATGGCAACGTCTCTGACTGCATGCCAGTAGGGAAGTAACGTATTGCCATTTTCCTCATCATGCTTTTAAATTCGTGGTTGTTCCTTGGGTAGATGGCAAGAGAGGCATCAATCGGCTCATCTGCGGGATATTGGCGGAATATCGTTGGAGGTTATAACCGCCCTCGAATAGATTAAGTAATAACACCATTAGTCATCTTCATATTTGTTTACCTAAGAATCACTGAACCTAAATTTCTCCTCTGTTAGCGCTTTATTATATCCATAACTCACGGCATTTATTTATTTGTCGTTATCCGGCTGTCCTCAGTTATAATCCATTTTCTATTAGTTTCAACATTCTTAACTGTATTATTTTCTTCCTTAATTACGCCGTATGTACGTGAATGCTAGAAACTCCTGGATGCATTTCCACCAAGATTCGTATTTAGAATACACCTGTCCTTGATAGGTTTCAGGGCAAATATTGTTTCTAAATCCCTGAACTAACTGGAGGTTTATACGAAACCGAAACAGTGATTTTGCACTTCCAAAAAATATACACAACAAAAGTTTATGGAAGTCTACCTACCTTGGTAGAAATTAATGTCTAAACCTTTTTTTCTCATGTGCATCATTTCGATACGAGGATCAATAAGGGAGATATCATTAAAGGACCGTTTTTCTGTACAAGTCCCATCGGACTTAACTCACGAGCGGGTGCGTGTAAAGCGTATTCCTTACAACTTGAAAACTACTGAAGACATTCGAAACAAAATTTATATTTAGCATCCACCTGTCCAAAGGTAGGTGTTAAACGTAAATAACATTTCATGTTCCGGAATGGACTGGCGGTTTATAAGGAACCGAAATGGTGATTTTACTCTTCCACAATATATACAGAACAAGACCAACCTGACTGGAAATCGACCAAACCTGATGGAATTCTACCTCTAAACCTTTTTTTTCATGTGCATTTTTTCGTCAGGAGGATTAATAAGGGAGATATCATGAATGGTCACTTTTGCAGGTTAAGTCCAGCGGACATAGCCCAAAAGGTGTTTTACATGGAGCAGATTCCTTATCTATATAAATCAAATCGTAACGACTGTGTACCTCTACACTGACTATTTTGGCGAAATTTTCGTACAGCTTTCCGTTTAAGGGGTAATAATAACAATCTCCATAATTTTTGATTTCCTGAAAGTCCTAATTTTTACCCGCCTCGCCCAAAATCCACATTGTGGCATAATCTGCCAGAAGAATAAGAAGATAATTGAAATTTGACAAAATTATACGTTTTAGCCTGTAACGAATGAAAAATCCTATATCATTAAATTTTTCATTTTTTATCCCCGAAGAATATCGAAATATGCAGGCAATTTTAATGATGGTGCAGACCTTCGGAAATTCCTATCACGTAACGGATTGCACAATCTCCGTTCAATTTGGAATGATCTACAACCTTGGTCTTATGACTTTATGCCGTATCTGTATCCCTTTTACGTTTGATTTTTCTCTATTAATCGATGTTAAGTCAATTTGGAATTTTCACATGCATTATTCATACTTTCAATTACTTATATGAAATACAGAATCATCAAACTCTTCACGAAAATTGGCCCACTCAGTAGCCATATGTGAGCCAAATGCTACGTATGTAGCTGTCACATTATTATCCGAAAAGTAATGTAATGTGAGATGATCTTACAAAACCTTTACCCTGTTCCACGTTTCTAAATCTGACCCAAGAATAGATGACATATCATTGGACCAGCCATTTAGGCCACTAAATCCGGCGTGTCTTATGGTATAATCCTTTGTCGATATGACGTACGTTTAGTAGCAGTTAATCTGTAAATGAAGGTCTTCAATATTGTAAACACGCATATACTTTCGTATGTCGATCTATATATATTCACTGATGTCGATTTAGCGATCGAGAAAGGGTCGGTCTGCTATTGTAATCAGTACTCCCCACACCGACTTTGACTGGCAGTAGGAAAGGGTTCCTTCTCCAACTCCTGTGTAACTGTCATTAGTAAGGAAGGCCTACAATTGTAATGAATAGTTCCCTTCTCGATTTGACTTGCAGAAGGTAAGTGAGCATGCAGTTTTGTTTAAAACTCCCCTACCCGATTGTGTTTGGCAGTAGGCAAGGGTGCCCGCCATTATAAAGAAATGTACTCATCTAAAATGTGACTGGCATTAGGCATAGTGGCCTGCTATTTTGATGGAAACTCACCAACTTGGTGTGACTGGCAGTACGCTGGCTGGCAGTAGGAAAAGGGGCCTGTCATTATAATGATAACTGCACAACTCAATTTCGGGTGATAGTAGGGTAATTGCCTGCCATTATAATAAAAACTGTAATCTGTCTGGAGGTAGGAAAGGGGGGCTGCCATTTTAACGAAAACTCCCCAAATCGATTCTGTCCGCATAGTAGGCAATGGGGCCTGCAATTATAATGTAAACTTCCCAACCTGATTGTGAATGCCAGTAGGCAAGTGAGCCTGCCGTTATATCACAAATCCGTAACAAACACTTTACATTGGAAACGTACGGGGACCTCCCCATGCTCTTTCTCGGATAACGCTAAGAGACATGCAATTTTAAAACTATCTTATTTACTGCATGTACACTATTTACTTCGATATTCGAATACAATGTAGAATACCGTAGCGAAGCACGGGTACATTCGCTAGTCTTAGAGTAAAATTAAATGATATAATTAATGTAATCTAACGATATCTCGCTGCTGGCGGTAGTCAGTAGCAGTGATGTGCGGCTTAACGTTACTAGCACTGTAGGTCAGTGGTAAGACATGGGAGGTGAAGATAGTTCCGGCGCCTTCCATTTGATAGTGCTTTGAGCGGGAGAGTGTGTTAGTGAGCCAGTGTCGTGAGGTGAAGCCAGTCGCGTTCACGTATAGGCAGTAGCGAGTGTCGATACTACCTACACGTGAACGCGACTGGCTTCACCTCACGACACTGGCTCACTGACACACACTCCCGTTCAAAGCAATATCTTCCTTGTAAAGGTATTTCTTAATTGGCCCAGGCTGTATTTAGCTTTCATAGCAAGTTGAAGCATTTTGGGAAAGACCTTCAGACTGAAATATTTTCTCACTTGAAATGTTTGAAGAAAATTACTGAAAGCCTTCCTGACGTCCAGTTGGAAACTGAAGATTACATGAGTAAAATGTCTGGACTTGCTGAAGAAATCAATGGCAGATTTAATAATTTGAGAACACTTCATTTTCATTCCTGAAAAATCTTTTTTCTGTTGATGATGTGGGTGATGGCAGTCCTGTTTCATCATCAATAACAAAGGATACAGCAGCTGTAGAGTTGGAGCTACAAGAACTGCAATAGGACCAAGGACTAAAAGGACTCAAACGAAGTGGCATTTCTACCATAGAATTTTGGAAGAATGTTCCAGAAGAAAAATACACTCTCACAAAACAGTGTACGAAAAGCCTAATCTCAATCTTTGGGACTACTTATGTGTGTGAATCACTGTACTCAACGATTAAATTCATTAAATTTAAAAATCGATCTGAACTAAGTGATGAATATTTAAATGAACTTGTGCGAACTGCGCTTACCAATTATCAGCCAGATTTCAAAACACTAACAGCAAAAATGAACACTCAAAAAAGCAATTCTCAAAAGTAAAATCTCATTCCTTGATGTGTACCTGAAAAGTAATGTTCTGTGTAGTGTAGAAAATAAATGTTCCTTCATTTGTTATAAAATGAAAAACGTGTCTTCATTTTATAAACTATTTTCTAAACATGCTCCCAATTTTTAGTCTCCTAAATTTGCGGCTCCCAGAAGTAAGGTTAGTGGCCACCCCTGGTATATAATAGGTAAAAATGGCATAAATACTGCGGGGAACGATTTTGTCGTTAGATTATAAGTGGTGGTGATTGTTTTAAGGGGGTAAGGTCCCGTGGTCATGGGGTAGCGTGCGTACCTCTCAGCCGGAGGCCCCAGATTCGATTCCCAATCAGGTCAGGGATTCTTTTTACCTAGACCTGAGGGTTGGTTCAAGATCCACTCAGCCTACGTAATTACAATTGAGGAGCTCTCTGACGCTGAGATGACAACCCTGTTCTAGAATACTAAGAATAACGGCCGAGAGGACTCTTCGCACTGACCATGCGTCACCTCATAATCCGCAGGCTTTTAGGATGAGCGGCGGTCGCTTGGTAGGCCAAGGACCGTAAAGGCTGTAGCACTTAAGACTAATCAGAAGAAAGGAAAGGAAAAGGTCCAGTACTTCGAAAAACGATAATATCGGCAAAAGGTCCGGCTCCATGGCTAAATGGTTAGCGTGCTGGCCTTTGGCCACAGAGGTCCCGGGTTCGATTCCCGGCAGGGTCAGGAATTTAAACCATAATTGGTTAATTTCCCTGGCACGGGGACTGGGTGTATGTGTCGTCTTCATCATCATTTCATCCTCATCACGACGCGCAGGTCACCTACGGGTATCAAATCAAAAGATCTGCACCTGGCGAGCCGAAGTCCTCGGACACATCCCGGCACTAAAAACCCATACGCCATTTCATTTCATCGGCAGAAGAAGGACGTGATAAACTTCACAAAACTAATATGGTCGAATTCGGAGAACTCAGCTAGATGCCACATGGAAGCCAACCCATCTCCTAAATTGAGAAATGGTAGCGGTTCCCCGTTCAGTTGCCTCTTACGACATGCAGAGGATACGATGGTACATTCTGCCTCCCCCACACGTAGATGGTAGATTACATTGAAAATAGAAGTACTGCCAAGTTTGATAAAACGAGTTAACGATTATTTCAAAGTTTTTTTAAATTCGAGATAAGAGTAATGTATTGTTTCTACGGATGAATTGCACGAATTGTTGTGGCCTCCATCGTTGATTATAAAGGAGAATGTTTGCTCTAAGCGCCTTGGTGGCGTGATCGAGTGAGTCTTCAAAGCCCTTCATCAAGCCCGCTAAGCCGAAACCATAGTCCATAGTCCATTTCAGGTAGACCGGGTGTAAAGTTTTAGCTGTTTAAATTTGTGCTGCCTCATCGGCCTATATTTTCCTTAAATACACTCATAATAATTTGCCTGTGCATTTGTAAAGTAATACCCATCGTTGTGTGGATTTGCTAAAACCCAACACAATTAAAACTTGAACAATAACACTTCTCATACAGATAAGTAGATGAGGGGAATATCATAACTGGTCTTCCGTCCTGCAACAGAAGTCTGAAAACTTGAGGTAAGCTCAGTTAATTAAGACAGAGTAACCTATCGCAGCTGACAATTAAACAATGGAGCCTCTTCTCCATCGACAGTCAACTAAACATGCATAAGCCTTCTCCATCATTACGTGAAGGATCATTAATGGCTACATGTTTACTAAGACCAGTAATTCTTCTTCTGCTGTTGCTTCTCACACACCCATGGTGTCGCGGGTGGGAACTGTTGTGCACTTCTTGGCTTGGCCCTGTTTTACGCCTGGATGGCCTTCCTGACACCAAACCTATATGGAGGGATGCATTTACTATTGCGTGTTTCTGTGGTGGTTGGTAGTGTCGTTTGTTTACTAAGACCAGTAAATACATATTTAACCTCATATCAGTTTCATCACATTGCAACAGAATGAAGTACGGTATGTGTACGACTGTCGTTGCGATATAACCAATGGCATAATTCTCTCTGTCTATGTTTAGCATTGGAGGAACCCAGCTAGAACTCTGCATGGGAGGACCAGAGGATAAGCAGAATAGTCTGATGTCATGCTATATCGGCAATCCACCAATTACTTCCCTGAAACAGTTTTGTGTACTACAACCGAGTGTGACAGATTCAGCCGAGTCTGTTTATGTTTGGCCCTTTCCGTCTGTATCAAATTTTTCCCTTCAGTTTTCCGTAGAATCGTACCACCACCACCACCACCACCACCAACAACAACAACAACAACAACAACAACAACAACAACAACAACAACAACAAGAGCAGCAACAACAAACATAATATAATCATATGGTATGGTGCATTTTCTTCCTTTTTTTTTTTGCTAGGGGCTTTACGTCGCACCGACACAGATAGGTCTTATGGCGACGATGGGATAGGAAAGGACAAGGAGTTGGAAGGAAGCGGCCGTGGCCTTAATTAAGGTACAGCCCCAGCATTTGCCTGGTGTGAAAATGGGAAACCATGGAAAACCATTTTCAGGGCTGCCGATAGTGGGATTCGAACCTAATATCTCCCGGATGCAAGCTCACAGCCGCGCGCCTCTACGCGCACGGCCAACTCACCCGGTGCATTTTCTTCCATTAATTTCCATTGTAAGTTGGAAATAATTTTGTTTCAATTATTATCTCATCTACTGAAGGCAATGCCTTGTCGCTGTAGCCACATCTGGCGATCTTCTGCTGGCCTCTACATGTTGCTATATGAACCACAGACCAATTCACTAACGGAGTACCTGATTTATGATATCCCTGGTCGTCCGATAGGGTTTCTTTCCGAGTATTTTACTTTCAGTTATGGTTTGGAAAAGAGTGTCATGTCTCAGTACGTGTCCAAGGAACTTTTTTTCCTTTTCTTTATCGTATTTAATAAACATGGATCCTTTTCTACGTTCATTAAAACAAGGTCTTTTTTTAACAATCCAACTTATTTTTGTAATTCTTCTCCAAAACCACATTTCTGTAGCCTCACGTTTTATTTCTTCCTGTTTCCCTAATGTGCAGGTTTCGCGTCCAAACAGTAGCACTGTCCAAACAAAGGTGTTGAGAAATGATTTTCTGGTCTCCAAACTGCGATGGTTATTTAGCAATAAGTTTTTCGTATTTCGGAAGGCTTGTTTTCCTACCATTATTCTTTTCTTGATTTCCGACAGGAACCTGTTTTCAGAAGGAATTACACTACCCAAATAGGAGAATTCTGTGACTTGTTCTATCAGTGTTTTATTTAATTTTATTTTCTAATTGTAGGCTTCTTTTTGTCCTCTATCATGCATTTTGTTTTATATTTATTTTAAGTGCACATGTCCGTACATAAAAACATTAAACTTAGTAATACGATGATTAAACATGAAGTTCTGTATGCAAGTGAAGTCTTGGTACATAATAATAAAGGTGATATGGAAAACTTCTTGAAGGAGGAAAAGAAACCTTGAGGAAAATTCTGGGCCCAGAGATAAAATAAGATGGGTACAGACTCAAATCACGCAAAGCTACGGAAAGACTGTCCAACCTTGCAAGAGACATCAGGATACGAAGACTGAAATTCTATGGTCACGTTCATAGACTATCGTATTTAAGGCTAACTCACAAGATTTTGATAAATACTGAAAAAATGAAGAACGTACAAGATGTTAAAAATGATCTGGATAAGGACCAGATAGAAACATCAGAAATACTGGATAGAAACATTTACTGTCAGAAGATAAATATATGGGTAGTAAATCCAGAGAATGAAGTCCCTAAACCATCGAGGACTAAGTGGTCTGAGGAAAGAAAACAGTCACACAGTGAAAGAATGAAAGCAATATGGTCTGTTATAAAGGCGAACAATAAATGTAATGCGTGATCCAACAGGGTCTATACGCTAATAATAATAATAATAATAATAATAATAATAATAATAATAATAATAATAATAATAATAATAATAATAATAATTTAGTGTACAATTTTCTAAGGATTTGTCGAATGTACTCAGCGTCTCACTCATATCCTTTTCAGAATTAGCTAAGATAGCAATATCATCTGCAAATTGTTATACGCAATTCATTAGTTAATATACTTATTTTTGTTATCAGAGTGAGACTTCATTGGGAATACAAGAATTTAGAACTATGTTATTCCCCATCCTCCCCAGTTATTAGATTAACGAGTAGTGAATGGCAAATTCCTATAACAATCTATAACGTGACTTAAGACCAATACAAAGAAAAGACAACATTATAACTTTTCACCAGAAGAGAAGAAATATATGAAACTATAAAAATGGTCCAGAAGTATTAAGAATTGGTCTCTCGTAATGAAGGAGCTCAACTCATTTAGTAAAAGAGAAACATAATTGCAATACAAATTTGTCCATGTTAGTTACGAGATTTAGTTGTATTCTGATTGCTACAGGATGTTGTTTCTTAAGCGATGGTACGCACAGGGCCAGACCGGTCCGCAATGAATAATTTGGCAGATCCCAAGTGTCACATTATGTTCGATGACCGATCGAACTCGAACTGAATATAAACCAGCTTATGCAAGCCTCTCAACCCAGTCAAGTTCATGTAAGGACCACATAATATTGTTGACATGACGTGCAGCTCGCATGACGTGTATTAGCTGCAAATGCTGTCCACAGGAGAACGATGGAAAATTGTTCGATGCTAGTTGTTTAACTTCGGACTAGCACAGATAATATTCGGCGGCGATTTAAAAGAATATGCTAAGAGTAGGAAGGAAGCACGGCAGTGGTCTTAAGAAAGGTACTGGTCCAGTATTTACCTGGCTTGAAAATGGGAGATACTAGATAGCCCTTTGCAGGACAAAAATGGTGGTGTTTGGACCCACAATCTCCCGAATGCAAGCTTACACCTACACGGCGCTTACCGCGCTGCCAACTCGATAGTGATGAAAAGTTCACCTTGCAGCAGTACGAAGAGCATCTGGCATGAATATGAAGATGATGGGTCTATATAGGACCTTCAAAAAGTGATCATGATCAGCGTTCACAAACTGATCAAAGCAAATTTACTATTTTAATACACCCCCCCCCCCGGCCACTTAACGCCGTTGAAAGGGGTCTGGCCTGCTCAGCGACCACTGCTCAGCTCGAAAGACCTGCAGATCTCCAGATTACGTGTGGTCAGCACGACGCATCCTCTCGGCCGTTATTCTGGGCTTTCACTATTTTTAATACGAGCGGTGAATGAAGAGCGAGACACTTTTCACTCCATTTAATCGAGATTAAACTCCACAGGCAAGGGTCAGACCTGTAACAATTCTTGAAAACCGTATACTGAACCACCACGCTCTACAAACATTTTAGGAGTTACCCTTTGGTTTAGATGGAGTGAACTTTCGTGATCGATAGATTCACTTGTTCTTCATCTGCTTTTCCTGGTCCAAGTTAAAATTTTGCTTCAGTCATTTTTGAACACTGACGGTGGCCTTTTTATGTAATGTACGTCTTATCTCCTATAGACTGTCTTTCTTTCCAGAGGTAAATACGTTTTACACCGCCGGAAAGAAAACTTTCCATCGTTCTCCCGTGAGCTACACGCGTGTGTGATGATTTCGACGATGTCAAGAACATTCCGTTATTCCGTCCTCGAAGTGGGATGGACTTGTTTAAAAGGAGACGTAGTAACTAAAGCCACTAGAGTTGCGTCAATTGTGTATTGTAATTATACATAATAAACTAGTTGCAATTTTCCCATTATTTCATGTATTCATGCACAATTTTCAGCTGCTGTCAACATTTTATTGAATAATGATGAATAACGTGAGTGGTGGTGGTGGCGATTATTGTTTTAAGAGAAAGTACAACTGGGCAACCATCCTCTACTATACAACATTAAACAGAGGGGAAAAAATGGAAGGGGTCCGACACTTCGCAAAATGATGGTATCGGCCAAAGGACGACAAGGGCCCCGAAGGGCATGAAAATGAAAGACTCCCTAGGCCTCCATACGTAATACCGTCGGGGTCGGAAAAGAACAAGAGTTGACCAAGGGAGGTCGGATAGGATTGATGAAAGTGAGGAGCCTGGCACAAGTAAGTGGAAGCAATGCCAGGAATCAGCTAAGGGCCCAGTGGTCGCCAACCCACGCTCCAAAGTTCAGAGCTCCTGGGCCCCTTTTAGACGCCTCTTACAACAGGCAGGAGATACCGTGGGTGTTATTCTACCGCCCCCACCCACAGGGAGATGAATAATGTGAGAAGTATGTGATGTATGATTTACCATGCCTTTCGTTTTGTTTTGATTTTCCTAGAAGGCAGCACTGCAGGCTCGAGTCTGTGAAGCTCCCGTAGGCGTCTCTTCGTTCTGCAGATGCTCTTCTGGTTTTATTTTGTCCCTTATTGCGTGTAGTTTCCTGACATAAATGTTCCTATAGGCTTTTAACTGATTATGATTCATAATTTGGATATGTTTGTTAAGTATGCCAAAATTCTTTGTATTTTCAGTCGTGTATTCTGATAGATTTCATCAATGCGAATCAAAAGTCTTCACTCAACTCTGGGCGAAATTTACATGGCACCCCACGTGGTAACTGACTTTCAACCACCAGGCAGCCATCTTGTGATAGCGTCAAGCGTATTACGTCAGCTATCTTGGTCAGATCTTGTGTATCCATATTTCTAATTTAAAATACACTGACTGACAGAGCAAATGCAACACCAAGAAGGAGTGGTTCGAAAGGGATGAAAGTTGGGGAAAAACAGAGACGGCACGGACGAATAATTGATGTTTATTTCAAACCGATATGCAGGTTACACAATGCGCACGGCATCGACTCAGTAGGATGTAGGACCACAGCGAGCGGCGATGCACGCAGAAACACGTCGAGGTACAGAGTCAATAAGAGCGCGGATGGTGTCCTGAGGGATGGTTCTCCATTCTCTGTCAACCATTTGCCACAGTTGGTCGTCCGTACGAGGCTGGGGCAGAGTTTGCAAACGGCGTCCAATGAGATCCCACACGTGTTCGATTGGTGAGAGATCCGGAGAGTACGCTGGCCACGGAAGCATCTGTACACCTTGTAGAGCCTGTTGGGAGATGCGAGCAGTGTGTGGGCGGGCATTATCCTGCTGAAACAGAGCATTGGGCAGCCCCTGAAGGTACGGGAGTGCCACCGGCCGCAGCACATGCTGCACGTAGCGGTGGGCATTTAACGTGCCTTGAATACGCACTAGAGGTGACGTGGAATCATACGCAATAGCGCCCCAAACCATGATGCCACGTTGTGTAGCGGTAGGGCGCTCCACAGTTACTGCCGGATTTGACCTTTCTCCACGCCGACGCCACACTCATCTGCGGTGAATATCACTGACAGAACAGAAGCGTGACTCATCGGAGAACACGACGTTCCGCCATTCCCTCATCCAAGTCGCTCTAGCCCGGCACCATGAAAGGCGTGCACGTCTATGCTGTGGAGTCAATGGTAGTCTTCTGAGCGGACGCCGGGAGTGCAGGCCTCCTTCAACCAATCGACGGGAAATTGTTCTGGTCGATATTGGAACAGCCAGGGTGTCTTGCACATGCTGAAGAATGGCGGTTGACGTGGCGTGCGGGGCTGCCACCGCTTGGCGGCGGATGCGCCGATCCTCGCGTGCTGACGTCACTCGGGCTGCGCCTGGACCCCTCGCACGTACCAACGTACCACATGTCCCTGCGCCAACCATCTTCGCCACAGGCGCTGCACCGTGGACACATCCCTATGGGTATCGGCTGCGATTTGACGAAGCGACCAACCTGCCCTTCTCAGCCCGATCATCATACCCCTCGTAAAGTCGTCTGTCTGCTGGAAATGCCTCCGTTGACGGCGGCCTGGCATTCTTAGCTATACAGGTGTCCTGTGGCACACGACAACACGTTCTACAATGACTGTCGGCTGAGAAATCACGGTACGAAGTGGGCCATTCGCCAACGCCGTGTCCCATTTATCGTTCGCTACGTGCGCAGCACAGCGGCGCATTTCACATCATGAGCATACCTCAGTGACGTCAGTCTACCCTGCAATTGGCATAAAGTTCTGACCACTCCTTCTTGGTGTTGCATTTGCTCTGTCAGTGTAATATACAGTCAAATCTGCTGATAAAGGTACCTGGATGAAGCGGAAAATTGTTTTCTGGTCAAGGAGAAATGCTATTAAAACCCAGGTAAATTAACTTTGATTGTAGGCAAACTGTCCAACTCGGAAATGAAAAGGAAAACCGGGCATATAACGGAGATTATTAAATTCTAGTACAATTGCATATTGCACTTCATACGTGTGAAGTTATTTCCATGACATAGGCTAATAGTATTAACTAACTCACTCCCTTGACATGTTGGGTGGGCCTCAAGTACACAAACCTATTTCTGGGGGAATATTGGTAATTATTTCACCACAAGAGTCACCAAGACTACATTTCGTCGCCCAGTTATGCGTTCCTTCCAGATATTCAACACGTGGTGTCTTAGGTGCGAAGTTTCCACTCGGTGTCGTCATCGTTTTACACAATCGAAAATAATTTTAAGTCCCATGCCACTAAATTTTTTAAAAATATTCTTGAATGTATATAGTTGTAATTGTATTAAATTTCTGCTAAATAGCGCTCTTTTTGAGAAAGAAGTTCGTTCTCACGCGAACAAAACAGCATCGACACTACTGCCATTGGCTGTAGTCCGAAGCAAAGTAAAAGTTTGCTGTCTCTTTCATACAATCCATAGAGAGCTGTGAAACAGAGTAATTATGCTTTCTCTTGCTTGCAACCCAGAGACAATGGGTGCATGAGATGGCACTATAGTAATCGGTGCATCCTCCATTTTAATGGAGACACGTGTTTTTTAGTGAGAAGAGTAAATTCTGTTTATATGATTGCTCTGGAAAGCGACGTGTTTGCAGAAAGAAGAACGCCGAGCACGAAAATCAAAGTCTGTAACCAACCGTAAAATATGGAGAAGGTTCCATTATGGTATGGGGGTATATGTCGGCGGCTGGGGTATGTAACTGACATATAATACCTGAACGAATTGATAAAATGCTGTATTTGAATATTTTAAAGCAACACATATCACCCAGCGTAGCAAAATTAGGTCTTGATAGTGGGTACTTCTTCCAGTAAGATCATGACCCTAAGCACACTGCTCGTGTTGTTAGGGAATGGCTACTCTACAATACACCTCATGTGCTGCAGACATCACTCCAGTCCCCAGACTAAAACCACATACAGCATTTATGGACTGAATTAAAATGTAAACTGAGCAAGCAGCGTATTATAGATAAGGAAGCTTTGAAGCAATACTTCATGGACGAATGGCACAAAATAGGCCCGTAAGTGATAGAAAAGTTGGTGACATCCATGCCAAGAAGCCTTCAAGCGGTGATTGCTTCCAAAGGACGTTCAACGCGCTGCTGGTTCTTAGGAAATGACTGTACATTGCTTGAGTTCTTACTGTGGACGAATACTTTTGCAACGTGACTTTTCTGCAAGCAGTGCGATTGTTTTTTGGTTTTTCCAAGTGTCAGCGCTTACAGTGCCATACATTATGTTCTCAGATGATCAGATGGTAAATAAAACATACTATTATTTGTTTATCATTAACTTCTTTATGATATTGGTGCTATTGGCCATTGTCCTCACATGACGAACGTGGACGAATACTTATGCGAGCAGTTGTACGTCTAATGCTCCAGTCTAGTTTTGGAGTAGATATGCTTGAAGACATTCAAGGAAATGAATCGATGATTTTAAATTGTGTGATTTGATAACATTCGCAAAAGAAAATCATAAATCTGAATCCTGTTCTTTCAGTAGTTTCGAACATCTACGCGAAGTTTTATACACCCAAAAATCCTAGCATCGTGGTTCCGATAGAGCCTCCTTCCAGTTTTCCATACTTTCTCAAATTTTCTGTCGCAGTGGTATAAGACATCATTCAGGAACACCAATATGAATATCTTGTACAGCTTTCTTTCTGTCCTGGGCTTGGTTCTCAGCTCTGCCACAGAATTAGGACTGGTTAAAAGTACTGGACAAGGTTACACTTCATTTCAGATCACCCAATGGAGTAAGGAAGTGTGTTAAAATCTCGGATATCTAAGTTTGTTGCTTCAACTCTATATGGATACCACGGCATTTGCTGTTATAGAAACCTTATTCGTAACATTCCCAACCATGGACTACGTAAACGCACCAATATCGCCTCCACTACAATGGTCAAACCTGTTACACTTGCTAGTATACCGGTATCATCCTATTACCCATGTTGTTCGAGCTTCGAAAAATAATGAAATGAAGTCACGAATAATGGCTAGAATATAGGCTAGAAGGTCCGCCTCTGTGGTGTAGTGGTTAGCGTGATTAGCTGCCACCCCCGGAGGTCCGGGTTCGATTCCCGGCTCTGCCACGAAATTTGGAAAGTGGTACGAGGGCTGGAACGGGGTCTACTCAGCCTCGGGAGGTCAACTGAGTAGATGTGGGTTCGATTCCCACCACAGCCATCCTGGAAGTGGTTTTCCGTGGTTTCCCACTTCTCCTCCAGGCGAATGCCGGGATGGTACCTAACTTAAGGCCACGGCCGCTTCCTTCCCTCTTCCTTGCCTATCCCTTCCAATCTTCCCATCCCTCCACAAGGCCCCTGTTCAGCATAGCAGGTGAGGCCGCCTGGGCGAGGTACTGGTCATACTCCCCAGTTGTATCCCCCGACCAAGAGTCTGAAGCTCCAGGACACTGCCCTTGAGGTGGTAGAGGTGGAATCCCTCGCTGAGTCCGAGGAAAAAACCGAACCTGGCGGGTAAACAGATGATGATGATGTTGATATAGGCTAGAAAACGACTTAATGCAATGACTTATAAATTTATACAAAATTTATCAGTACTTTTGTACAAGACCGAGCAAAATGTATTGTTACGAATAAAGCACTGCCAGTTTTTCCGCTCTAATTCAGTTTAGGATGACCCAATTAGTATACAGATACAATTATATTTGAGAGTGAATGAATCCAGTTTCTTAATCAGTGGCTGTTTACTAAGTATCCGTTCTCTTTTCACCAGGCAGTCCAGCTCGCTGATATTACCTGAGACACACACACACACACATACACACACACATAATAATAATAATCATAATAATAATAATAATAATAATAATAATAATAATAATAATAATACAGAAAGCATTTTATTAGGTCTGTTGAAGGACGTAAATCAAGGCACAGGGCAACACTAAGCCATTGTCGTAAACAGCAAGGAAAATTGGAAGAAACGTGTTCTGAAGATGAAGGAAGATCGAATTCTAAAACTTGACCTTCCAACTGTCAACCATCCTCCAGAATAGACAGGTCTATGAAGATGCTGTCGGACATCTGAGATCAGAACAAACATAACAGCCTATCCATGAATAGGAAGTAAGCTGACTGACCATAGACACTCATCTGGGAGCTGTCTGTTGGTGAAGCAAGTCCCAGGATGACAGTAGTGTCGTAATGAAATGGCGTATGATTTTTAGTGCCGGGAGTGTCCGAGGACATGCGCGGCTCGCCAGGTGCAGGTATTTTAATTTGACTCCCTTAGGCGACCTGCGCGTCCTAGTAGTGTCGTGGAGTTCCTTTTAAGTTTGCAATTAGGGTAAATGATAATCACCTAATGAGTAACTTCATAAGCAGACTGTGTACGACACGTTCTGATGAAAAGGGAAGCTTGCCAGCTTGTAGATGTTAATTTCAAAACCTTTTCGTAAAACCCCTTACTCTCCTTCTCTTCCTCCTCCTTTTGGCTGTTGGTTCTGTCTCGTTCTAACCACATTATAATGAAAACGGCAGGCCGGGAACTTTGTGCGGAACAGATGCTTGTGAAAGGATGCTGCTACTGCTGGAGCATCAAGCTAAGAGAAGAGAGCAGATCTTACACACACACACCAGCATCTTCCAAGAAGCAAGTAGCATCAGCAGCGCCAACTATGAGAGAAGACGGAATATTTACTGCTCTTCCATATCCTACGTATTCTCTCCCTCTTATCTCTCTCTCTTTTCTTCGCAGGCTTCAAATTGCCGAGACGAGCAAATTTACAATCCACGCTTGAAATAATCGAAGTGGTTGGTGGGAATTGGACGCAGGAGGAGAAAGCAAGAGAAAGGAAAGAGTGAGAGTAATGAGGAGAGGGAATAAGACTGAGAATACAATGAAAAGAGTAAGTCTTTCGGGAACGCTTATTCTGAAGGAAAATGAAACGAAGTCAAAAATCCTAATTTCATAGAATCTGTCTTTCTGTCGCCTGAACTTGAGATATAATTCAAACTCACACTCCTTTAGCTGCATTAGAAATAAAAGAAAGCCCTATTCTCCTTTCCCCGTTCACTCAGTAATTTCAATACTCGACAATGTTAGAATATTATGGAAATTTGCCTCGGACAGTAAAATAATCTGCAGTTGGTAAAGTAACAGGCCTATACTAATCATTAGCTTGTTATTTCTAATGAACTATGAAGCATATTCTGAGGAAAGTGGAGTGACACGTTATTTCAGAAACACCATTCTACTTGCTTGGTTTGAATGTTGGTATCGTACTGCAACCTCCATAGGAGTAATTGATGTTGATCACGTCTAGAACAGGTGCTATGCAACTTAGAAGTTTGATGCTAGCTACTCCTTCTTCTCCTTCCTGGCCTTCTCCCACTTACCTGGGGTAATTTTCATCTTATCATTTAGCTAAAATGAGTTAGACATCCTAGGTCCAGGCTCCCTGGCTGAATGTTCAGTGTACTTACTGGCTTTCGGTTCCTAGCGACTGCATATTGTTAATATCTTTGGTTCGTAGACTGATGCTCGGTTTCTTCAACTAGATCTTAAATTTTACCTAAGAAATGTTAACTAACAATTGTTATTAATTTAACACTTCGGTTAAAAGTTCGCTGTTTCCCAAACATATTTCCAGCATTTATTAAGAAACAATTGATAAAGACAAATTAATACTTTCCGTGAGATTTCTGAACGCGCTTGGCGGTGAGCGTCCTTTGATTCTTTACATAGAGCGATGATGATCTTGTTTTTACGCTTCACTGACTACTTTTTGGCCGTTTTCAGAAATACCGAGGTGCCAGAATTTTTTCCCGCGGGAGTTATTTTACGTGTCAGTAAATCTACCGACACGATGTTGACGTATTTGAGCACATTCAAACACCCACGGACTGAGCCAGGATCGAACCTGCGAATTCCTGGCGAAGAATCGAGACTGCATTCTGCCGGATGAACAAAACCATTATTATTGCCTTGACTTTGTACCCAAATTTCTTGCTGTCCAAAAGAGTAATTGAAATATATTCTGTCGGGGTAAACAATATGTTATTATGGTCGTGGCTCTGCATCTAAATATTCCCATGTCCTAATAAGGAATTGAAAGTATATTCTACCGAGTGAACTAACGCGTTATTATCGCTTCAGCGTCCAACTCGTTAGCTGAACGGTCAGCGCACTGGCCTTCGGGTCAGAGGGTCCCGGGTTCTATTCCCGGCCGGGTCGGGGATTTTAACCTTAATTGGTTAATTCCAATGACACGGGAGCTGGGTGTATGTGTTGTCTTCATCATCATTTTTCATCCTCATCACGACGCGCAGGTCGCCTACGGGAGTCAAATAGAAAGACCTGCACCTGGCGAGCCAAACCCGTCCCGGGATATCCCGGCACTAAAAAGCCATACGACAGTTCATTTCATCGCCTCATCTAGGTACATAAATTTCCCGATGTCCTAACAAAAATTTGAAACAGCGTCCTATCGGTTTACAGTTAGGCTCCATGGCTAAATGGTTAGCGTGCTGGCCTTTGCCCACAGGGGTCCCGGGTTCCATTCCCGGTAGAGTCGGGAATTTTAACCATCATTGGTTAATTTCGCTGACACTAGGGCTGGGTGTACGTGTCGTCTTCATTATAATTTCATCTTCGGCACGACGCACAGGTCACCTACGGGCGTCAAATCTAAAGACCTGCAGCTGGCGAACCGAATATGTCCTCGGACACTCCCGGCACTAAAAGCCATACGCCATTTCATTTCATAGGTTTGACAAATCCGTTAATACCGCCTCGGCAATGTACCTAAATTTCTCGATGTCCTAACTGGAATTTGAAGCAGTATTCTGTCACAGGAGCCATCAACTCTGTGCGGTATCATGCAGCCTTGTAGGGCCCTGTCCTTTAAGCGGCGGGAAATGATCTGAGTGGTATTCCTGCCAGCCAGTCAACCACTGAATAGGTAATGTAACCTTAATTGATACAATTAAACCAAATATGTTTCATTTTAATGGAAATTATATATTAAATAAATAATTGTTCATTTTTGAACAGGACTCATAACAATTTGTCTCTATATTTGAAAGTGAAATGACGTCTTTCTGCCTTTCAAAATGCCATCACGTCAAAACCGCCAGGGTAAATTTCATTATATTTGGTACATATATTTACAGAGGGATATGTCACATGACTAGCTAATTCTTGTTTCAAACTATAAACCTCAAGATACATTATTTGTGAAATTCTTTCGAAAAAGTCACGTAACAGGTAACTACTAGACCAGCTACCATGGTAACGGGAGAGTAGCAAATACATTTTGTTTGTTGATATGAATGTGATAACTGACATATTTGTAGCCGAAATTGCCGAGCGTGATCAAAGTACGTCAAAATGTATAGACATCTTCAAGAACGCTATAAGATCCAAAGCCACCTATTCGAAATTCTGAGAGAAATTAAATTACTTCCGTTATTTTTTGTTTATCACTTTAAAACGCAATAGGAATTACAAGGAAGTGCAGTGAATTAAACCTGGGTAAATTTAGAAAATAATTATACCAAGTATATAAGTTTATGATTCGCGTATCTCTTTAAATCACATGAAATCTTTACAGATTTTGGCTTATCGTTTTATACATAGCAAATAAGCGGTTCATAAACTATCAGAAGATACTGTATTTACATCTGTTTCTTTTCAGCCCTACTTTGTTGTGCATAAATTAAATCTTATTCTAAGTTAAAAGTAACAGACATGAAAGTAGCGAGAATGATTGCAGGTACAAGCAGGTGGGAAGAATGGCAGAACTGCACTCAAAATGATAAGATAAACGGTAAGTTAGGAACAAAACTCAAGAACGAAGCTGCACACATCAACCAGCTTCGGCGATGGAGTTATGTGAGGTCATTGGAGGAGGACGGGTTACCTAGGAGAATAATGGACTGAGCCTTGGAGGGTAAGAGAAGTAGACGGAGAAAATATGACGATTTGTCACTCACGTTTTAATTACAGGTGTGGAGCAAAATGCCGGGCACATTCTGATATGTTTAGTTTCAAGATATTGATCTTAATATGAACATTTAATATTTGCAAACTTATTTGCAAAAATCGCGTACAGTTTAAAATGAAATGATTTCTCTTCATTTATCGCTCAATTATACTTAAGCAACTGGACCAAAGGAGCTCAAATTTCGCAAGGATATAGGCCTACCTTAAGATGTTCAGTTCAAACACAAGTCAATTCAACAATTTTCTATAATAGCGGTCTTAGCGTGTAGGTATGTACTGATATTGTTCGTGTTCTCTGGGCTAAAACCAAAATAATTGGCAAATAATTTGCCTTATCGCCAAAGAAAGCCTAGCGTAACTTTATAACTGTAATGGTTCTCCAGAAACTCGCTTTCTATGTGTTAAAGCACGCGCTCCAGAGCACCCACCAGCCGAGTTCTGTCCGGCTGGGTATTTGACAAGTTCTCGGTAGGTCCTGCCAATTCAAACATAACACCACAGTGTACGATGGTTGCTACTTGAAAATTACACGTCAACGAAGGGTACAACCAGCAGTCAGTGACATCACAGGCTATCGGCCCGCCAACGACTAGTGCCTGCTGCTAGTTCTTAATAAAGTAATTGAGAATGAAAGAGCTGTTATTGATTTCAAGTAATGCCAACATGAAAACACTGATCTTTTCCGTGGTATAATATTTTCAATACATATTAGTGACCGTGATTTCCATACATTATGAATGTGTGTTATGAAAAAATTTTTTACTAGTCTGTCTAAATTATATCATTAACCATAAGTGTTCGAATTATCTTTATGCTCTCGTTATTATAGCAGTATGATATGAAAATCCACATCCTGTTTCCAGTCATTTGACCGGATCAGGAATGGAATGAATGAAGCCCCCTTCTAGCGGCGAGGATAGGAATTATGCCGGCTGCCGAGGCCTGTCGCACTCCTCTGGGGCAATGATTAATGAATGATTAATGAAATGAAATGAGATTGGAGAGTGTTGCTGGAATGAAAGATGAAAGGGAAAACCGGAGTGCCCGGAGAAAAACCTGTCCCGCCTCCGCTTTGTCTAGCACAAATCTCACATGGAGTGACCGGGATTTGAACCACGGAACCCAGCGTTGAGAGGCCGGCCACGGAGGCTTGCAGCAGTATGATATAAACATATTATTTGTGAACAAGTAAAATAATGAATCTTTTCTTATATTGGATGTAACAGAATAAACGCCGGCTCCGAGGTGTAGGGGTAGGGTGCCTTCCTCTTACCCGGAGGCCCTGGGTTCGATTCCCGGTCAGGTCAGGGATTTTTACCTGCATCTGAGGGCTGGTTCGAAGTCCACTCAGCCTACGTGATTAAAATTGAGGAGCTATCTGACGGTGAGATAGCGGTCCCGTGCTGTTGTCCCATGGGGTTTGGTTAGGTTTAGTTTGGTAATAGAATGATGTTATATGCATACACATATGATTTCTGAAACTAAAGGAAGTGTCAGATATAAATCTCGAATAAATGGGTAAAACTGCGATGTAGAAAAGTGCCAAACTATCTCTAATTCGATATCAAAGTTATTAGAGTAACAGTATGTCGGACAATAAGTGAAGTTATTAATGATAAAATTCGTAACTGGAATTATACAAAGGAAATTCATTTCCTTCTTCATACCTATAAAATATGGAAAAATAGTCTTTATTTCAACGACGACAAACTAAATTATTGTATTGAAATGCTGAAAAAATGTTGAAATATTTAAAATTATACAAACTTTCGTTAGTTACGCCTCACTGTTTTCATCGTCTCAGTAACAAAACGTAATTCTTCGCTTTGCTTATTACAACGAAAATATTGTCTTCCTTGATATCACAATAAGCCTCATTTACGCGTATCAAAATTTAAAGACATAATAATACAAATTCTCACTAAACTAGTTAGAGATAATTACAATAAAATAAAACTCCGTCAACCACCCACTAATATGCACTGAAATGAATGACCTGTCTCCACTAGCTTCAAACATATCAGGATACGCCTAAAACAGTTCTTTGGAATATATTTGTTCCTCCTTGGAAGTGCATCGTCTCGAGTCAGCAGTTACAGACTCTTAAGACTAATTTGTATGTGTTTCATGAACTCAGTTCCAGGGAAAGAATTATGGCATTCCTTTCTCTCACGATGAGAACGATATGAAGAAAAGGAAGAGAGAGTAAAAGAAAAGAGAGAAGATCTTTCATTTTAGCATATACGTGATTTTATAAGAACTTGGTATCTACGGTACAACGCAGAAACGTAGAAAGTGAAGAAGTGCTTCTGTTTCATGTACTGTGACATTGAGGATGAAGCTCTTCAAGATAGGAGGCGGCGGCTTGGAAAATTGGAAGGAAAATTTTTGTCGAGCTTCAGAATATATACTGTTCTAATTATAAAGAATAATTCCCTTTTCAGTATTGGTTTTTCATCATGCTGCCCTTTTACTTTGAACTTGCTTAATTCTAATTTTTAGTTTCAAGAAATCCACCCGTACTGAATATATCTTGAAAATGAAACCAATAAGAAAATTTGAAGATAGATAAATATTAATACTTTTATTGATGTTTTACAACTATTCTAGTGACTTCAAAGGGAACATCCTTATGATGATGTAGAAGTGAGTTTGAGAGCGAAATGAGTATACTTCAGTACACTGGTATACAAATATTTTGGTTGACAATGCAATATTGTTTTAACTTCCTGCCCCAGAAGTACGAGTTTAATGTGATTATACCAGAAATAAGAAATGATTGTTGCTGGATGCCAAATAATAATAATAATAATAATAATAATAATAATAATAATAATAATAATAATAATAATAATAATAATAATAATAATAATAATAATAATAATGTTTGTCCAACCCTTGTCCCGTTTTCGTAGGGGGGTAGGGTATGAGGTGAGATGAATCTTTCGTGGCGGATTTTTATGACCGGATGCCCTTCCTGACGTCAACCTCATTAGAGGAGTTAATGAGATTAAATGAATGACGTGATATATGATAGTAGGGAAAGGGTTAAACCCGGTGCCGGCACATAGCCTACTCATGTCCAATAGCACCAAGGGGTCTGCTCAAGGCTTAACGTCACCATCCGACGGACGAATCACCATCAACAGCGTCATATGCCCTCACTCCATATGAGCACTGCTGAGAGGTCTCGAATTTAATCCAGGTTCTTGGCACGCAATCTAGTGATTAGCAATTGTATACCGCCACCTCCCCTACCCTTCCGGCCAACATTCTGATGGTGAAATTTTTTTCGACCAACGGGACTCGAACCGGCTAACCTCGGAGTCAGACCGTTTAGACTTCAGCGCCTTAACGATCCTGGACACCAGGGGGGCTAAAATAATAATAATAATAATAATAATAATAATAATAATAATAATAATAATAATAATAATAATAATAATAATAATAATAATAATAATAATAAATGGCGCGGGCCTCCGGAGAGACCTGCTTCGGGTTTTTTGACTCCCGTAGGTGGCCTGCGCGTCTTGATGAGCATGAAATGACGATGAAGACGACAAATACACCCAGTCCCCATGTCAGGTGAATTAACCAATTCTGGTTAAAATTCTCGACCCTACCGGGAATCGAAACCTGTACCCCTGTGAGCAAATGCCAGCACGCTAACCATTTATCCATGTAGCCAGACATAATAATAATAATAATAATAATAATAATAATAATAATAATAATAATAATAATAATAATAATAATAATAATAATAATAATAATAATATCATCATCATCATCATCATCATCATCATCCGCAGCTTATCCCCCTTGCTCAGGGTATCTGCACGCATTGAGGCATGAAAGAGTTGTGATCGGGGATTTAAGGTCGCATGCCCTTCCTGACATTACGGAATTTTCAAATCAACATCCCACTCCAGTAACAGCAGGAATCAAACCCTGGTCGCCGGGAAGGCAGGCAAGGAGCTAAGCCGCTACACCACCCTGTTCCCCTATCATAACATTCATGTATTGTATAATTATATCATATCGTCGCTGGGAAAAGGAAACCTCGTGACTCCTTCGGGGTAAAGTTTACAGAAGAAGCCCAAAACTGAACGGTCAACAATGGGCGGAGAACTGTGCCTGACATTTTCATTGCTTAACGGTAGGGCAGTTATTCGACCATTGAAGTCAACTGTTCCCTTCTCAGGCAAAGCGGAAAGCCTTCACAACACATATGGAGAAACGTGGTTTTCTCATTAGTGGAATTACAACGTTTTCATTGCCTAGCAACGATATATTATACACGAGTATAATTATTAATGCAACAATGACTATCGTACTTCACACAATGCCACTGGAAAAAATTGAAGTGAATAAGTGGATTTCGAAACAAAAAATGAAAAGGAGCAATGCATCATAAGCTAGCATTTTTACATACCTAGGGAGGTTCAAACTGATACATGTGTGTCGCAGTGTCCTCCGCCTTGCAGCTACGCAACCCGTTCGTGCATCGAAACACCTGAAAGATACGAGTGTATCCAGCAGAGCGGTGACTCATTACTTGCGACGTCAGCCAGCGAGTATATTTTGGAGCGACGATTCCGTCGCTGCTAGGAAAATGGTTGTTATTGCATGACTCATACTCCTAACTAACACAACCTCTGGACTTCTCCAGCCGACATACTTGCACGTGCTATCATATAGGCTCTTTCTCTTTTCCTGCCTATGTGGATTTTCCCTGACCCTTCAATACCACACCTTAACATCATCCAACCAATACAAACTCGCCTGGTAACGTGTCTAACATGGAAACAGGCTGATACTCCTTATATCATTTCCCAATCTTCCCAGCTATCTCTTTCTTCTTTGAACTAATAGTCTGTCGGAGGCAATGTAGATTGAGTCGATTGCCACGACGGGGTAACGGGCTACGTCACCCCCCCCCCCCGTTAAAAAAAACACCGCTGTTAGGCAGTCAGCTGTGTCCAGCGATCAGCTCTACGCCGTAAGTCAGACACGGAGGTATCCGTCTTCAAAATGTGGACAAAATACGCGGACTGAACTCTGATCGAGAGGTCTCGCCTCAATACTAACTACCGCCTCAAGATTCCCGCCTTCCTTATAACTTGCCAACACCTGTCTAGCATTCTGCTTGCAAGAACTTCGCGTCAAGTTCAATCCAGACTTCCAAACATTAGATAGCCATCAGCTATCATAAACTTTCACATATTTGTGGCACTCTATCTCGTCATTATAGACCTAATTGTACATATAGGATCAAAGTTGTACAAATGTAAATTCTTCTGCAAACAGTTAACTTACTTATGCTACTATTTAGCTTGTTCACCACGATAAGAAACAAGTCTCAATTTTCTTTATTTTGTGTATATTGTACAAAAGACTGCAAGAAAATAAACTTTTAAGTTGTGTTTTGTATATTGTGTTTCTTGTGTACTATAATATGTTAGAGTGATTTGGAAAGGGGACTCTGTGTAGTGGTAGACAAAAACACTAAAAGTACACAAGATTTTATTGAAAATGAACAGGCTCAACTGTTTCCTGAACTAGTCATTAAAAAAATGACTAGGAGAAGCTACTATAAATTTGCGCACCATATGAGGCGACTCCACCTTCCTAGTGGTAGGCGTTCCACACTTTGAATATCACTGATGTATGCCTAGGAGTTGGAAGGAAGCGGCCGTGGCCTTAATTAAGGTACAGCCCCAGCATTTGCCTGGTCTGAAAATGGGAAACTACGGGAAACCATTTTCAGGGCTGCCGATAGTGGGATTCGAACCTACTATCTCCCGGATGCAAGCTCACAGCCGCGCGCCTTTACACGCACGGCCATCTCGCCCGGTATGCAACTTAGTATTGTTATGTCCGTATTGTGTGAGAATCCCGAAGAAATATTTATTTTGTTGCGTTCACGAGTGAATATTTGTTGCTGAATAACGTGCGAGATAAGAGAATCTGAGGAAGTTCCGGGAGGCGATGTTTAGACTATTTTTAATGGTTACTAGCAAAAATACCCGTGCTTGGCAACGGAATTCTCAGAGAAACTCTGTGGTTTTCCCATCTGAAGTCAACATAGGACATTACAATGACGCCAGACGGAATGTAGCGATTGAAAGCAATGTTATCATACAAAATACTCGATCGAATGAAAAACGACTTTTAACGAACAGTACTACGGTACCGATCTACAGTTCCAAAGTTCCAGTGCTGGACTGTCGCGAACAATCCCCTGTCATTATTCCGTTAAATGTGCAAACTGCTCATTCCAATCAGTATCTCAGGGTAGGGATTGAATAGCTGGAATGCTATGATGAACCAGTGTGTTACGTGCCAGTAATATCAGAAAAATTATGAACCAGAGGAATGGCATGCTAAACAACTGAGATATAACTCCCCAGCTACTTCTCGCCAGTATTCACGCAGGCTGTTATACTTGGTACGCAGCAGTAATCTCATCTCTCGGAAATGAGTGGCAGCACAAGACACAAAGCACATCACAACAAACAACGGTCAATGTAATGCTATTGTTGATCAGTTTTATGAGTTTTTTTTATAATGTAGATATTCACATTAATTTTCTTCAGTCTCTATGATATTAGGTCATCTTATAAACATTATTTATAGAGTAGGCTCTAGTGCCTTATTCCCCGACTTTACATACCGATTTTCATTAAAGTCTGTTTACCCATTTTTTTCGTGACTCGGCGCTGATATGGACTTTGCAACAAAAATCCAAATTCATGAATATCTCTGTTATCATAGCCGGTACGGTAAAAATATATTACATAAATGATCTGAAGTTTAGATATATAACTTTAGTCATGTACTTATCGATAGGACCATTAATAACATAAATATTTGCGAATTAAATGTAATGCCTTTCCCTAAACTGCCATTTCTCTCAGCGTGAATAAAATTATTTAAGGCCTAGATTGTAGCGACTTATTCACCGACATGACAAACCGAGTTTCATTAAATTTTCTTCAGCCGTTTTCTCGTGATGAGCGTAAATGCATAGTGAACCTTTTGGTCCACCCTGAAGGATACCTACCTTCCTTAGCTATCAGCAAAATTTCATGAGATCTGTCTCTTGGGTCGTTTCGGGTTCTTCGTCACTTGCTATCTTGTCCACTCCACCACAATCATTTTTACAAAAAGGGGCCGAACGCTGGTTTGAGCCTTTGACTTAACTGCCTAATGGGCATCCTTACTAGAAACCATTGTCTCAATTATTAGATAGAGAAAGAAAGTCTGGAAATCCATAAATTCGGCTTCCATGTGAGACTACATGTACCATCATGCTGATTCTTGATAGTCCAGCCGTCGTAACACGAACTCTGGACTCTGGGTATAATTAAGGCAGTCCAATCGGTGTGTACCACACAGTGGTTATACGGCATGGACCCTTAATTGAATCAATGTGACCTGCGACTATATCATGGACCGACCTCTAAACTTCTAAGTTACTTTAAAGTCATTGTGGATGATGACCGCAAGGAAAATGATGCTACAGTGGCATATGGCCCTAATCTAAGTCACTGAGGTTGATGACTCCATGACCATCCAATTTTTTAAGCTGAAGGCTAAACACAATTAAGCTACATCGGTTGATGACCAAAGTTTACACTTTACTAACCCCAGCACATTTACTGCTCAATCAATCAATCAATCAATCAATCAATCAAAGTCAAATAATGCAACAACAACAACGCTCACAATACTTTGTGGCAGTAAAATCCATTACCTTCGGATATGTCCCCTTAATCGTTACGTTAACATTTAAATATCCCCAGAAAAATAAACTAAGATTTCCAGAATGCATCTCCAATTTATTCGCTTGCATTTGAAGTTATTTCACAAATACGGTTCCACTGAATTTAATAATTAAATAAATTAAAAATTATTTAATGAAATTTTAATGAACAACAAATTCTATCTCCACGGAAGAATGGTTTATTTCACAAGTTCTACTCAATATTTGACGCAGTTATATTTGTGCCGTATGTTTTAGGCAATTCCCCTGCCCCCTTTGGGCTTTGTTGGCTGCCTGGTTGCGCCTTTAAGATTGACGTTTGTTTTTTTCATTTATTATTATTACTATGAATAGCTATGTTCGGCCTTTTATGGGTTAATATTTAACTTCTTTCGACGTATTTCTAAAGGTTGATTTTCTCCCTTCGTCCTGCCGCCGCGCTGCTATGGCAACGTGCCTTCCCCGCTTTTCCAGCCAATTGGGCTGGCCTTCCTCCTCTCCCTCCCGTCCGCCGCTCGCTTGTCGAGCTACGGACAGAGGTGAGGGTCTTGACTTGCCTGATAGCCAGAAGCGGCAGATGTACTCGGTGCCTTGAGTTGCGGCGGCTAGTCCGTTTGGGTTTCGAACCCTGTCTTGTCCTCGGTGTGGAGGTAAGCTCTTTTCCTAGATAAAACTGAAGTACTGTGTAGAGATGAGAAGAATGCAAGAATGAGGAATGTGGTCTGCAAGCACGAACTTCCCGTTCTGCCCGGAGAGATCGGCTCTTATCTGCTCTTATCTACTACACGAAAACATTAACTCGCACTTTGCAGTTTGCTGTATTACAACTGACAAGAGTGAAGAGCTGCCAGTAGAAGATAATATAAAGTCGCCTGGGTAGTAGCGGAGTTGCTATGTTAACCACTGCGTCACTGGCTCTGCTGGTGAAAACCCCTTCGCCCCGTGCCTCACCTGGCATGTGCATTCTTCTGATCTCCCAACAATACTAGCGCGGGGTAGAACGAAGGGAGGATCTCACTATTGGGATTCCGAAATATTCAGTCCTACGATATGAGTGTAACCCAGTGCCTTTTAATGTTATTGTATACGGGCAGGCACCTTCAAAATTAGCTGCCACCTCCATCGTCATTGGTTAAGGATAATAGATTCTCTGCTATTGTATGTACTGAGTGCTTTTGAACGGAGAGCAGTTGAATGGTTGAATTTTGTTTTTAATGTTCTGGCTCAGTGCCCAGTATGAATGTAATTAGTTCACAGCATGAGGCTGTCTTGAGATTTAAACTATACTGTACGTGTTAACACGCTAAAAGGAAAACCCACTAAGGGGATTTGTATTGAAAATAAATGTGGTTATTTGCTAAAAGGAATGTTAGCTTGAAACAGGCCCAGGCCCGTGCGCTTTTTCCTTCATTCCTTCCCCTGTGGGGATGTTTGTAAACCTACGCAGGGGTACAGAGTGGTAGCAGAGCGTGGTTGAATGGGTCTGGTTTCAATTCGAGTATTATTCCGTTTAACTTTGAGTGCACTCTTGGAATTCTTTCGACCTGTGGGTCTAACAGTGTTAGAGCATTATGGCGGCTCGAGATGTCTCTTATCCGGGGGCCTTGCGAAAGGAAGAGTTATTGTATGAACTGCTCATTAGGAATTTGGAGTCAAAAGGAACTGTGAAAAGCGATGAGAATTTATTAAGGTCGAACCTTGATAAACCTATTACTGTGCCTGTTTATACTGATAGCGAGGTTGGTGGGGCGACGTCCTTGATCCGGGCAAACTTAACAGAGATCATCTCAGTCATGGATTTTTTGGAATCTGATATTGCTTCGGTTCATCAGTTAAAGAAGGTTCAAGGTCGTCTGAGCCACTATTTACATATGATCGAAGATTAGCTTTCCTTAGAACTTAAAGAAGACCTTAAGGGTCAGGTTGAGGTATTGCAATCAGAAACCTCCACATTATTGGAGAAGATTGATTCATGGTTGATGAGGTTGTCAGCTAAACCTAAGAACACTTGCCTTTCAGTTACTGCGGCTGAAGGTGAGTCGAATAAGGCAGTTGACGGAGTTGAGTTAAATGGGCAGTCTATGCCTCCATTAAGAGATCGTGACGGCCTTTCAGGCAAGGATCAGCAGTCTACCTCGGTGCCCTATAACGCAGGGTTTTCTATTCTTCCTCACTCCTTGACTTTGGTGTTAAAAAAAACTTCTTGTTATTCGGTCAGTTCAGCGAGTGAGGTTGTGTTGTTCCTTCGATTTTTGGTCGAATTCCAGGACCATGCCTTGGTCTTTGGTATGTCGAACGTACAGGTCCTCCAAATTATTTACCCCTATGCCACCGGTGTGTTAGCTGATAAAATCGTTCATGCCATAGCGGCCCAAAATTCCTTGCACGAGTTCCACGCGAACTTGTTGACCTATTTTATTCCTGCACGTGCGCTTACTTCCTTAATTCAGAAACATTATTTTAGAGTGCAGCGTTTAGGTGAGAGCTTGTCTGATTTTATTTCGGATATTAAATTTTATGCTCGGGTGTTCGCACTTGGTTACTCTGAAGAGCAAATGGTGTCTACGATCGTGGAGGGCATCACCCCTGATTATCGGTCTTATGTGTGTTTTGCTACTCGCCCTCGTACATTTAGCGAACTCAAGGCTGTGGTGGTATTTGCCGAGAGAGTTCGGCAAGCCGACTCTCTCCGCTAGTCGAACGTACTTTTGTCAGACCAGCGTACCCAGCCGCCCTCGTCTGGGAAACCTGCTGTTGTTAGGAAGTGTTACGCCTGTGGGGCAACAGATCATTTGCGCCATCGATGTCCTTCTCGTACTTCCACCAATTCCTCGCCTAGTGCTGGTGGTAGTGAGAGGAATAACACGGGGTTATCGGGAGTCGGCTGCTTTCGATGTGGATTAGGGGGACACATGGCGAGGCGGTGCCCTAATCGTTCCGCAGAGTCGGTTTCCATTCCAGCCGACCCTTCTTCCCTTGTTGTTGAGCGACGTGATTCCCATCTTCCTTTTCAGTCTGGGGTTGATTGCTCACCAGACTGTTTGAAAATATCGGGTGATGTTAAGGGTTTCGCTCCCTTTATTTCGATCGAGTTAAATAATGAACCTGCTCAAGCACTCTTGGACTCGGGAAGTGTCTTTTCCCTTGTGAGTGAATCTTGGGTTATTTCACATAAGGCCATTTGTAAAATTGCTAATATTCAGCCTGTATCCTTTTCGTGTATTTCGGCCAACCTGTCTAAACTTGAAGTAATTGGTTTAATCAAATGTAAGATTCGCATCTCCAATTTCACGTGGAAGTATTGCTTTTATGTGGCCAAGGATTTATCGTGTCCTGTGGTGCTTGGGGCTAATTTTTTTGCTTATGCTGGACTCGTGTTAGACATGCAAAATAGCCATTGCTGGTTTAAGTTTGCTGAAGGGGAAAAACTTTGTCTTTGCGTAATTCTGCTTTAGCTTCATGTGTCGCGCCCCCTCAAGACGAAATCGTCTCCGACCTTAGCCATTTGTCGGAAGACAAGGCACAGTGCATTAGGGAGATATGTAGTGCGTTTCCTGATGTTTTCACTGAAAAATTGGGAGTTACTAACATACTTGAGTATAAAATCGAAGTCACTGATTCCGTCCCTGTGAGGATTCCTCCTTATCGCCTTTCGCCTCCCAAAATGCAGGCGTTGAAGCAAATTATTAACAAAATGCTGGATGACGGGAAAATACGTTCTTCTACTTCGTCATACTCCTCTCCCATTTTTCTTGTTCCCAAACCGCAAGGTGGCTTTCGCCCGGTTCTTGACTACAGGGTGCTAATAAGAAGATCGTATTGCAATCGGTTCCTCTCCCTGATCTACACTCGTGTTTTGCGTGGTTCAAACGCGCCAAGTATTTTACTGTCTTGGATTTGAACCAAGCTTACTATCAAATTCCCTTGGCCGAAGAATCTGGTCACTTAACTGCATTCGCGACTGGCTGGAACCTATACGAATTTTGCCGGGTGCCTTTTGCCATTTCTACGGGGGCTGCCGTGTTGACTAGGCTCCTTGATCACTTGTTTTCGGACATCGAATTCAGCTATTTGTACCATTATTTGGATGATGTAGTCGTGTACTCCGAAACATTTGAAGATCACCTTCAGCATCTCAAGGAAGTCTTGACACGGTTGCGTCAAGCCGGGTTGACGGTTAAGCTCTCTAAGGTGTCTTTTGCTAGGCCTCAGATGTCCTTTCTTGGTCATATCGTTTCACCTAGCGGCGTCTCGGTTGACCAATCTCGCACCCAGGCTATTCACCAGTTCCGGCCCCCGACGGATGTTAAAGGCGTTGCTCGGTTTGTGGGGATGATAAACTTATTTCGCAAGTTCATCCCAAACTTCGCTAATCGTGCTGCCCCGCTTAACTCGCTTCGTCGTAAGGGGGTTAAGTTTGAATGAGGGTCTTCACAGCAGGCAGCCTTTGAGGACTTGAAAATGGCTATAGCTAACGCCCCGGTGCTGGCTATGCCAGATTTTAGTAAGACCTTTGTAGTTCAAACCGACGCCTCCTCGTCCGCTGTCGCGGCGGTTTTGTTACAGGATTCGGAATTGGGTAGGCGCCCCATCGAGTACGCCCCTAGGACGTTATCCCCGCTCGAATCGAAGTATTCAGTTTATGAGCTTGAGGGTTTAGCGGTTTTGTTCGCCCTAGAGAACTTTAGGATGTATTTGGAGCATGTTAAGTTTCTGCTCGAAACCGATAATCAGGCGCTTAGCTGGGTCCTTGGTAAGTCTAGAAGGACCGGTCGCTTAGCCAGATGGGCTATTCGCATTTCCGCTTTCCAATTCGATGTCCACCATATCCGAGGGACGGAAAATGTCTTCGCCGATTCCTTAAGTCGAATGTTCTCTGACCACTACGTTGGTTCTTCTGATTCAACAGGGTCGGAACCCGTGCTCTCGTTACCTCTTTCCGGTGGATACCCCCTTGCTGTTCCACCAGATTGCTAAAATTCAGGGTGAGGATCCGGTGTTTGGCCCTGTTATTCAGGATATTAAAACCGGGCAGAATATTGCCCCCTACGTCCTGAGAAACAATGTTCTGTGCTGTCCTTCCCGGTCAGATAAGAAAATGAAAGTGGTAATCCCCTCGGTCTTGGTTCCGGTGATTTTTAAATATTATCACGAAACTCCTTTAGGTGGTCATCTAGGAGTGTTCAAGACTAGGGAGAAGATTCGGGAGAACTTCATCTGGAAAGGCCTAGATGGGGAAGTTCGCGAGATGGTTAAGGCCTGTAAGGTCTGTGGCCTTAGCAAGCCGGCTGTGAATTCGAGAATGGGTCTCTTGTCGTCCCACCAAGCTACTCGCCCCATGGAGCGGATGTATATTGATTACGTGGGACCCCTCCCCCGGTCAAAGGGCGATGGGAATAGGTTTATTTTGGTTTGTGTGGACGGATTTACCCGTTTTTCTTGGTTGTTTCCCACCAGACTTGCTACCGCTGAAACTACTATTAGATGCCTTAAGTCCATCTTTTCATCCTTTGGGCCGTGTCAATTTTTAGTGTCCGACAATGCTAGGGCATTTACTTCCAATTTGTTTAGAAGATTTTGTTTTAATCTTTCGATTTCCCATGTCTCGACTTCCCCATATTACCCTCAGCCTTCGTATGCTGAAAAGGTCAATCGCAACCTTCGTTCGGTCCTCATTGCTTTCCACCATCAGGAAGTGTCGAGATGGGATACCTCCCTTCCTTGACTCGCCTTCGCCTTCAACTCAGCTGCCCATGAAGCTCACAAATTTTCTCCAATTTCCCTGATGTTTTCTTTCGTGCCAAATTCTCCTATTTCCAACTTATGGAATATTAATGAGTTGCTTCCCGAGAAGATTGATCCTCCTAATATTAGGGAAATTTGGAAGAAGGCGAAACATAACCTTAAGGTGTCGTACGAGCAGAAGCGTGCCCGCTACGATCAAGGCCGCCGACCTACCGATTTGGTTGTCGGTGACAAGGTGTTTATTAAAAACTTTGTGCCATCTGGGAAATTAGGTCCACGTAATATTCTCGATTTCCTCACCCCGTCACATTCCTGGTCAGTAACCCGGAGACCGAGAGAGTTTTGAGAGTGCACCTGTCTCAGGTTAAGCCCGCTTGAGAGTTGACTTTCGCGCTTTTCATATTTCCTTTGTTTATTACATTTGATTTTCTTCCACCTCGGTGGGTTTTCCTATTCTTAATGGGTAATTTAATTATCTTGGCAATTTTGCCTTCTTAATTGTTTTATCTGAGCATGTTTGTAAATCCTCCTGGAGTTCCCCCCGCGTCCTTTTCCTGACCTCCACACCGTTGGTTGTGCCGCCGCGGCGCATCGACTGATGTTCCGCCTCATCACCTGGCTATCTACTTGCTTCGACGTGCTGCTGGCTTTCTGATTTGTGTTTGCAGTGTCGGAAAGATCGTCGCCTGTGCCCCCAAGCTTCGAGGGAGGGCCCCCCGCTGGAGCTGGCCCCTGGGCATCTTACTCTCCTGAGGCCGTGTGTCAGCGGCAAAATTTTGCAAACTGCAGCATGTGCCACCTCACCCTAACTTACGGGGTTGGAACTTTCTCAACCATCACCATTGTTGGGTGATGTGCTGGGCCGCCTACTCCTAGGCCTTACCATCTTGCGGACCTGTTGCCAATACTGGCCAGTCTGGTCCAATTGTGTGTTTTGGGACTCATCAGCTCTGTCATTTGTCATCGTGTCATCCCGGGAAGACATATTTCTTCATATTTCATCTCTCATTTCCACAAGGAAGAACTCGTCGAAAACAAATGATGAAAATTGTATATCAAGATGTATATTTGTGTAAACCTTTTGTATGTTTCTTCAAAAGGAAAGAAAAAAAGAAAAAGATGCCCCTTCTTGTGAAGGGATTCCCAAAACTACCCCCCCACCTGGTAAGAGTCTTGGGAGGGGAGATTTGTGCCGTATGTTTTAGGCAATTCCCCTGCCCCCTTTGGGCTTTGTTGGATGCCTGGTTGCGCCTTTAAGATTGACGTTTTTTTTTCATTTATTATTATTATTACTATTAATAGCTATGTTCGGCCTTTTATGGGTTAATATTTAACTTCTTTCGACGTATTTCTAAAGGTTGATTTTCTCCCTTCGTCCTGCCGCCGCGCTGCTATGGCAACGTGCCTTCCCCGCTTTTCCAGCCAATTGGGCTGGCCTTCCTCCTCTCCCTCCCGTCCGCCGCTCGCTTGTCGAGCTACGGACAGAGGTGAGGGTCTTGACTTGCCTGATAGCCAGCAGCGGCAGATGTACTCGGTGCCTTGAGTTGCGGCGGCTAGTCCGTTTGGGTTTCCAACCCAGTCTTGTCCTCGGTGTGGAGGTAAGCTCTTTTCCTAGATAAAACTGAAGTATTAGCGCGGGGTAGAACGAAGGGAGGATCTCACTATTGGGATTCCGAAATATTCAGTCCTACGATATGAGTGTAACCCAGTGCCTTTTAATGTTATTGTATACGGGCAGGCACCTTCAAAATTAGCTGCCACCTCCATCGTCATTGGTTAAGGATAATAGATTCTCTGCTATTGTATGTACTGAGTGCTTTTGAACGGAGAGCAGTTGAATGGTTGAATTTTGTTTTTAATGTTCTGGCTTAATGCCCAGTATGAATGTACTTAGTTCACAGCCTGAGGCTGTCTTGAGATTTAAACTATATTGTACGTGTTAACACGCTAAAAGGAAAACCCACTAAGGGGATTTGTATTGAAAATAAATGTGGTTATTTGCTAAAAGGAATGTTAGCTTGAAACAGGCCCAGGCCCGTGCGCTTTTTCCTTCATTCCTTCCCCTGTGGGGATGTTTGTAAACCTACGCAGGGGTACAATATTCATTTCATGTTTAATGTTTATCATCTATCGTTATTTTACAGCTGGAAAAAATATACACCATTCATTTCCAGTATTATATCTTGTTTCATGACTTCACACTTTCAATCTCATCTAACCCTAGCCATTATTAATACTTGGATAACCCTCATAATTACTTACAAACCAAAGTAACTCGCCGTATAATGTAAGCCGATTACGATGTCATATCTTGTCATAACATTTCATAAAGTTTGTGCACCCTCACAAACAAACGATCATCGCTACCACCACTCTACATTTTGGACAACCCTGAAATTGGCTAACCTTGCTCATTATACTCTAACTTCGTGGTTTCAAATATACATTACAATCTCAATTAAACAAATTCACAGTATCTAATAACCTACACGTTATTCCCGGATGAAAATTTCAACTAGATCCCTCAGTTAATGATATCCGCTGCCAAGAATGCAATCTAGTTTCAATACGTAACTCTCTACACACCTTCCGTTATACTAACTGTCCCCTGTCGATCAGCAGGTGGTATCGACACAGACGACCCTCCGCTGTCTGTCAGTTTCGACATGAAACATATGTCTTCGTCATACATGACTGGCTTCAAAGAATGAACCCCTTTGACTTCGCAAAATACAACAAAATATGATATTCCGACCAAACATATATGCACATAGATTTACTTCTAAATTTTCCACAATAATTGTACACGTCGCAAATTAACACCGGCGTGAATTCTCTCACTCATTTCCATCCCAAACGTATAAAATCTTCCTCGGGCTCACACCAAAGTTCCGGCATCATCTACAGGTTTCCAATTACCTGATTCGCAAATCCTATGTCAACTCATACGACAAATTTAACCTCTCAAACTCGACGACTCTCACTAACAAAGGAACTGGACAAAAATCCTTACTAGAATCCACGACGCCTAATAACGCCCAATACTTTAATAATGAAAAACTTCGCATACAATGATCTCGTATTTTAAAACTGGATTTTCACGAAAATGACTGACAAATTTACTGTTATTATTGTCACTCAGACACGGTTTAAACGGACGTAGAATGCGTTACACTTCGTGCCAAATTCACCGATCTGCAATACTCAACACTACGTACAGCGCTTCCATCCGATTGAAATTGGGTAACCACGGATCCCTTTTGCACCAATTCCGTCAAAATTCCAAGAGAAAATTTTACGTCGAATAAACATCTCAATTTGACATCACAAAATATAGGCAATAAACACACGGAAATGGCTATCTACTTTGGACGTGATATCACTCCGAAAACCTCATTAATAACTTTTTACAACATTACACGGCACTCGAAATACTTTAAACATTTATCCAAGCAGAAAATAAAACCAATGACCTTTCGTCACATTTCTGACATTTACGAAAAACATATGGGTGACCAACTGCGTCATAAATGCCCGTTTCAAATACATATAAGTTTGACATCATTAAACAAGATATATTAGGCGGTAAGATGGCATGTCACCTACCTTATGTCACGTCAGCGTTCATCTTTGGGCTCACCTGCGACCCCTTTTCATTTATTTAGCCATTTTTATATTTTTGGCTTTACATAGCATTTTTATTATTCTTGTTTCCTGGAAATAAAGCATAACAAGAAAGAAATATCCTTCACTAGTCGTTCTTGTTGATCGCACTCGACTGATAATATTTATTACCCGCACACGAATTACTTTCTTTACCACACACAAATTTATAAATACTTCTTCGGTATCTTGACCGTTCTTTTTATACAATTACTTCTGCTCAATAGAGTCAAGACCTCAGCCACATCGGCTAAAATCTGTTGGTTGGACTTAGTCTACTTGTCGATCGATTTACAGAACAGTTCAACCCTCTGTCTTCAACCTCAACGATGCAAATTCAAGGGTTTCAACATGGCGTCCCTTCTTTATTTATAGACAGTACCCCCTCTCTCCAGGCATTTTCCTTTTGCCGCCAAGGAAATTTGCGTAACTTTTTCGACTTAAATGAACTGTATTTAAAAGAGTTTTCTGATGTAAACACATACTTGCTACATTGCTAGCGGTAGTGTTCCTGGACATTTAAAATTTGAAAAATGAGAATGAAAACCTACAACCTGTTTTCCAGTCTTTGACCGGGTCCGGGATGTAATGACTAAATCATATATAGGCTGTTATTACGATGGGGTCGCCACTCCCAAAGTGATTTCTATTTATGACTGATAGATGCTATGAAATGAGAATGGAGAGTGTTGCTGGAATGAAAGATGACAGGGGAAACCGGAGTACCCGGAGAAAAACCTGACCCACCTCCTCTTTGTCCAGCACAAATCTCACATGGAGTGACCGGGATTTGAACCACGGTATCCAGCGGTGAGAGGGCGACGTGCTGCCATCTGAGCCACGGAGGCTACACATTTAAAATTTATTCTCATTAAATTAACCAGTTAAATGACTTCATTTGATAGGCGCTATTTTCTGTCGACTTAGCGTGGGTAAACTAGGCACGCGCATCCCTCTGAAATAATCCGCAGAAACGGCTTTGCAGTCTCAAATCTGTCTTACTAAAGACCAAGTGTCTTATAGATAAATACAGGACCCTCATTATATTGCGTTCACCACTAATTCTTTCATTTAATTATATTTATTCAACATGAACTTTCTTCTGTATCCTTCCGCAGTCGACACGTGTGAATGACGTCACGCATCATCGCGTGGGAATGAAGGTAGCCACCCTCTTGCCACGTGTCACCTCCGTGATATCAAGAAATGTTCAGGCTCCTCATCACAATTGACATGGGGCCACATGTAGTAACTTTTCATACTTAAAATTCTTAGGGCACAAAGGTGATGGGTTCAATACATACAGACAGACAGACAGACAGACAGACAGACAGACAGACAGACAGACAGACAGACAGAAATTACAGAAAATGAAAAAGTGCATTTCCTTGTTACTGTGGACACGACTGATACAGAAATACAATTATTTTTACATTCTGAGCTATGTACAGAAAACATTCTTATTTCAAATATATATATATATATATATATTAGGTAGGAGGTAAAATATGTAAACTCGTTTCCTCGTATTCCTCGAATTGAGGCATCTCTTTTGAGGCACACCCCCATTGGAGGAGAATTGAATGTGGCTTTTAAAACCTCATAACAGCTATCCTGCTATTCTTAAATCTCTGGCAATAGCGGAAATCGAATCCAGGCCTCAGAAGTCTACAACTAGTAATGCTAACTATTACGCTACGGAGTGGAAAAGTAGAAAATGCCATAGTGCTTACAAAAGGAAGCATAGAGGGCTGCATACTTTATTTACATAGATTTTCAGACTGGAAGCTGAAATTTGTAAATGTGTATAATGAAGTTTATGCACGTAAACATGATATTTTCGTGTTTTAACCTCGCAACGACTCAGGTCGTTTGACGATGGTGGGATAGGAAAGGGCCAAACATACGAATGATTTGGTTGTGGCCTTCATTAAGCCTCAACCCCAGAATTTGGGTGGTGCGAAAATCACAGGAGACCATCATCAGAAATGCCGACGGCGTGATTCGAACCTACTATATCCCAAATGCAAGCTCACAGCCACGTAGATCGAACCGTGTTATCAACTTACTCGGCATGTACTGTAGGTTAAGAGATAATGTATAGGCCTATAGTTTGTTGTTTTCCTAAAGTGTTGCAAATAGTTATTGCTTTTACGGTTACTGGGTCCGTCGAGAGGAGTTTCCTTAATAGATATCCGGCCCCATGGCTAAATGGTTAGCGTGCTGGCCTTTGGTCACAGGGGTCCCGGGTTCGATTCCCCGCAGGGTCGGGAATTTTAACCATAATTGGTTAATTCCGCTGACACTGGAGCTGGGTTTATGTGTCGTCTTCATCACCATTTCATCCTCATCACGATGTGCAGGTCGCCTACGGGAGTCAAATCAAAAGACCTGCATCTGGCGAGCCGAACTTGTCCTCGGACACTCCCGGCACTAAAAGCCATACGCCATTTCATGTTTTTTCCTTAATAGATGTTAAATTTTTACAAAAATATGGGAAGTTCTTTCACAGTGAGAGACCTAGTTACATGCTCTTGCCAGTTATTCGTTTGCAGATGATTTCAGAAACGGGGCCTATTGACAGTGCTGTCAAATTTTCAGTTATATAACCCCTAACCTGGATAGCAGACAATCTCAAACTTCTATATATTACTTTGTAAATTTATGAATGATGTTTAATTGGAAAATAATTCCCATGTTGCCTGGCAATTCTATTATTATTATTATTATTATTATTATTATTATTATTATTATTATCATTATTATTATTATTATTATTATTATTATTATTATTATATTGCGATAAGTCCATTAGGACGTGCATTTGCCTTCCTTTGTGCCCATATACCTTTCATTCTTTTACTGTGGGTTTCCTTTCTGTCTTCAGACCAGGTTGTTCCAGTCTTCTTCTTTGGTCTTTCCTCGTGGTCAACTTGTCATTTGTGAATTTTGAATCAATATTACCCTGGTTCGGACATTCCTATCTAACAGCTGTGAGATAAACTACCCTAGAACGGTTACTTCGCTCCTCTCCCCAATGATCCACATCACTAACTACCCTTACTACTGTGCTGCAGTAAGATGTCTCCTACTGGGCAGTACAACGAAGGTATACTGAAAAGACTGTTTTGAGTAGGTGTCCAGGTAATTTTGATCAGATAAGTTATATGTAACTGCGAAATACCAATGAACTGATGAGAGTGAAATTTGGCATACATGTTCTTCTTAGGTCGTAATTTACTGACAAGAAATCTTTTTGAAATATAAAAATATAATTCCTAAAGAATAAAAACAAATCGGTTTTGATTTCGCCAATAGATTTCTTTGTATCTATTTTGGCTTTACTCCTGTTTTCACAGAATTCGACTATTTGTTTGATAAGTCTGTCTGGATGCATTCTTTCAATTTGCCCATAGAGTCTTAGCCTGCGTTTTATAATTTCACGGTGAATATTTGTCTATTGTTTGATTTTTTGTTTGCCTGTAAGTTGGTTTTGTCCGTCGGTGAGTTTTGGGCCTAGAATTTTTCTTATGATTTTGGGTTCCTTTTCTTCGCTGTTTTCAATGTCTGCTTTCCTGTTCAAAATTAGCGTCTCTGATCTATATAGGTATTCTGGTTTAATGACTGTATTGTAATGTTATTTTTTTATAGACATGTTGGGTTAGTCGATATGCATTTTCCATCTGTTATTATTATAATTATTATTGTTGTTATGTCACCAGGCATTCATTTTCTTAGTACGATTATCATCATTACTATCATCGGCATCGATTCAAGGAAAACGCTTTGGTTTCGTATGTAAGAAGTCACATGTTTGAGAAGTGATTAGCTGTGTCAACTCCGATTTTTCTATCGGTAGACAGATGATAACTTTCCAGATGAATTGAATGGGGTTGTCAAATTTAAAAGATGTAAAATCACAGATTCGGCGCAAATAAAACAAAATTAAACACATTAGTTGTTTCTAATACTTGTATTAAACTGAAATGTCAGTAATTAAATTATTAACGTAAGAATGGCACGCATCCGGAAACGAAAGAAGTTGAGTCGATTCCTCTTTTCGTTGGGACAGTTGTGTTACAACGAAGAATTCTGTCTGGAATAGCACGTGGTTGTTGAGCTTCAGCAAGTGCATCAGAGTTCTTCAGTTCTCCAGAGGCAAAGCAACAAGTTGTACTGCACTTAAAAGTAGTGACAAAAGCATCTGTTCTGACGCTTCTCAAGAATTCCATCTCATTTTAGTGGCACGCCAGGTGAAGTAAGTCCAATCTTTCTCTTGACGGCGAGTGGAATAGTCTCACCAGGGGCCACTGTGACCCCAGGTCAACTTGTAGTAGACAGGTCCCAGATTGAGCAATTAGTGGCTGGTGGCTTTACTGCCACATGGAATGAGAGAAAATGATTCTCATACTGTACATGTGATGGCATACCAAGGTTTCCTATGTATTAAATTATAATTTAGATTACTGAGAATAATACAATCCTAATAGAATTACGAACACTGTATACGAAGATGCTCAGAAACACCTGCTGCTATTTTTTATTTCAGCTCACCTCTAAGGCACAAAAGTAGATTTACCATCCGCTCATGAATAACTATTTAAGAACACACTTGTGAATGGACTTGGGCTCTCAGCCTCCTATAAGAGCGTAAACTCTATTAAAGATCATACTATCATGCGAAGTGCTTAAACTCTTCACAAATGTGTAGCACTTATATTAGCTATCGCATTTCCAATGTTTCCGCACATCTTTTGAACCTGGAGTGTCACATTATGTTCGGATACACTGATTTGAAAGGAGTTGAAACACTCCCACTGTCGGTTCAGTGGTCGAGCGTCGGTAAGCGGGATCCCTAGATTGCGGTATCAAACCCAGCAGAGGTACTCAGTTTTCAAGGGGAAATAAAAGTTCATTTGGCACTCCATGTTGGCACACGAAACATCTTTGGTGACACATTACGAGTTTACCAGTCAAATTTAATTGAAACTGAGCCATAGGTCACTCATAGGTCCGGTTATTTTGTCATCAAGGTGAGCCGGGCTGAACAGCCCAGATGAGCGAGTGGCAGTCTTCGAGCACAAGTCGGCGGGGTCGATCCCCGCTCAGGCCTTTCGTATTAGAAGGTGCTTAATATATGCCAGTCTCTTGGCCGTAGGTTTACCAGCACGTAAAAGAACTCCTGCTGGGATAATTTCCAGCTCACAGGTGACCCCGAAAATGGTAGATGTTGTTAGTGAGATGCAAAACTATTATTGTTATTATTACCTATATTCCTTGTAGTACTGTAGTCTACTGTTAAATGGAACTTCCAAACTGACTCGTGGGAATCCTAAATGACGTAAAATGAAAATGTCTGCAATACAGTAGCTGAGATCATACGACGGTTATTATTATTAAAATAAGTAACAGACCTGAAATCTAACCCGGGACCCTCTGAACCAAACGAGACGATGCTGACCATTCAGTCAAAAAGCCGGATTATAAGCTACTAATACTATTTCCCTCATTATATATTTCCTTCATCGTCACTATCCGACGTTTATATTGGTCTGGTAGAGCGGTACCCAGCCTGCTTCTTACCGGAATACTATTTCCCTCATTATATATTTCTTTCATCGTCACTATCCGACGTTTATATTGGTCTGGTAGAGCGGTACCCAGCCTGCTTCTTACCGGAAGGACCGGCTTCGAATGCTGACTATATCAACCCTTCTTAAATGTGAATATGAGGGCTGGTTCGAGGTCCACTCAACCTGTGTGAGAACAAATCAAGAGCTATATGACAGTAATAGAACAACCCCGGTCGACTCACCCAAGGGGACTAGTCACCCTTACCACTTGACACTTCGTAATCTGCTGGCAGCTGGACTGAGCAGCGGTCGATTGGTAGGCCAAGGTCCTTCAGGGCTGTAGGGCAACGAGGTTTGATTTGTTTCATAGATGATACATGCTCAGTTTGAAACTTCACTGGGTGTTTATGGCGGGTGAACTTCCTGCGTACATATGCCAGTAAACGGGAGTTCACATTACTTATATTCATTGAAACTGTATCATTCATGGTGCAGGGGTAACTTGCTACTGGGTTTGATTTCCAGATTATTTGACGATTGTATTTCTGGGCTGAAAATAAAAAGTTTATTTTTTATTCTTACACAGACCATCTCGTATGTACTGCATATATATCGCATATATATATCTTCCTGGTTCAGTTAGCCACTCTTGATATTTACTATTCCAAAGAAGATATAATCTGCAAGTGATCTACGTCACTGAGAACATAACTGAAACAAAAATGTACTTACCATCAATGCCACGACAATAGATGGATTATGAGATACAGTGAGGAGAGAATCGGGCAAGCTCCAATTCAGCTTGAAGTTTACTTAGGAAAATCCCCAAAATAAAGGATGAGACAGCAGTTCATTCTAGATTTCAGCGAATAAAAATATTTATTCTAACAATGTTATGTATACTGTAGTTCAGGACATTAGTATCGTTGGATTGATGTTTGCTGTCTTCTTAATGGAGTATTTGTATTATCACAACTTCAAACTTGGGGTGCAGTTGTCCGAGGATGTTTTAATCATGGATATCTGTAGATAGGAGTCACTTGTTCAACAACTGAATCGTCTGTTGTATCTTATATTTACTACCCTAAAAGTAGTTACTTCATTTAGAATTACGCTGCTCTTAATTTGTATTCTACGAGTATTTTAGAAAGGTAATTGGTTTGCTAGTGGCCTAACGTCGCACCTCATACGCCGCAGGTTTTCGGAAACTTGAGAATGGAAAAGGGCTAATATTTTGAAGGTAGCGGCTGGGGCCTGAGGCCCAGCATTTTCAGGTGTGAACATGGAAAACGACGGAAAACCGTATTTAGGACTGCCGACTTTGCGATCCGAAAACACCATATCCCAAATGCAATATTAGAAAGTATTGTAATTTATAGTGTAGCCTATTTAGCCGGGCTGAGTGGCTCAGACGGTTGAGACGCTGGCCTTTTGACCCCAACTTGGCAAGTTCGATCCTGGCTGAGTCCGGTGGTATTTGAAGATGCTCAAATACGTCAGCCTCGTGTTGGTATATTTACTGGCACGGAAAAGAACTCCTGCGAAGCTAAATTTCGGCACCTCGTCCTCTCCGAAAATAGTAAAAGTAGTTAGTGGTATGCAAAGCAAATAACGTTACTTAATTATATTATCTAAAGTTCAAATAACTTGTCATTTTAATAATTTTAGCTTGAGTATATTTCGTTGCTTTGAAAGTCTATTAAATAATAATAAAATGTTCTAACTGAAAATATCACGCCCCCGAATAATGTACAGGATATTGTTTTACTTTATGTCCGGTTATACGAGACGAACTGGAGGAATATTTTAAGGCTACCATGTCAGCGATCGATTAATGTTTGGCAGATTGATTTCAACACAGGTCCATCTCTGCCAAAATGAAATTCGAATTGTATTGATTGAAATAGCTTCTGGCAGTCTATAAAACAGTAGCGAGCCGAAATTAATAGTCATTATATTGTGAAATGATTCGAAATTGAATGTACCAAGTTCATTAACTGTTGTATTCACATTCTAAATGGTAATTTTAAATCAATGGCTCGCGTGCTTAGGAGACTATTAACGACTCCGTTTGCTAATTGGTTATTTGTAGTTCCCTTTTTTAATCGTGGTTCAGAATTCACTAAATGCGTTATGCGTACGTCGTTTACATTATAGTGATATTTTAAAGAGTCCAGTGAAGGGGTCTTTCTAAATATGTCGTACAATTTAGTAAAATAATGAACCATTGGGTTTCTGGCCAAACAAATTATAATTAACTTTCCTGATATCCCTAGTATCACATTGCCGAGCAAAGAGGATAATACAAGTTTCCTTCATCTTATCCCAGATATTTCTAGGGTCACTGGAGCCACGCAGAATAATTAGGCTTTGACCAGTGGTTAAAGGCCGTGTGTCATTCGTGAAAGTTTATGTGAACATTCCAAACCAAGATCGAAAAAGTTTCGAAACTTGCCGCCCAGGAGTAAAGCAAGCAGCAAGACCACTGCACTAATCATGCTCCTCAAACGTTCGTGTAAATAGTGGATACATATTTGTTTATTTATTTAATTTGCAATTAATTTATTAATATTTCATTTCCTTTATTCATATCTGCTATAGGCTATATATGTATATATCAAAGAACATGTCCTGACTAACTGACTGATTCATCATCGCCCAGCTAAAACTACTGGCCGTAGAGAAATTAAATTAAGGGAATACATTTATATTACTGTGTAGGTGTTCACTAAGAAATTATTTTTTGATATTCTGTCGCTAAAAGGGTGAAAAGGCAGGAAAAAGTTCGTAAAATGTGAATATCTAGATCACTAAAAGTGAATTGTTTAAAGATATGAAAATTGGTATTTGGAATCCCCTCTAAAAATAAATAAACACGTGTTTCTATGTTTTCGGAAAATTCACATAAGGGGGCAAAAATAAGTGAAAAGGTGGTTGAATCCTTTATATGCAGATGTTTATATCACAAAAACTGAAGATGTTACAGACGTGAAAACTGGTACATGGAACACCCTTCTTTATAAACACACGTATTTTTGCACTTCATTCTAAAAACCTTTTATGCACGAATGATAAAGATTGGTGCAGGGTAGTTGTAAGTGCTAAAATGGGTTTCTGGAAAGTCCACTTAAGGGGGTAAAAAGGGGGTGGTTTTTTGAAATGAGTATACCTCATAAACGTTATATGTTACAGGTGTAAACATTGGCACATGGAATCTCCTTTAAAAATAAAGAAACAGGTATTTCTTCGAAAAATCCAGTTAAGGGGGTTAAAAGAAGTTAAAATGGGGTGAATTTTTAAAATGAATATATCACAAAATCTTAATATGTTACAGGTGTAAAAATTTGTATTTGAAATCTCCTTTAAAAGTAACGAGACAAGCATTTTGTTTGTTTTCGGAAAGTCCACTTAAGAATTGGGTTTGGAAAGAAGTGAAGAAGGAGTTGAATTCTTTTTATGAGTATACTTATATCTCAAAACCTGAACATGTTACAGACGTAAAATTTGGCATTTGGAATCTCCTCTGAAAATAAAGAAACCCTTTTTAGACTTGAGAAAGGACTGCTTTTCACATATAGAGTTCCATTTCGTAGGCCTACCATATGTGCTCATAAGCTTTTTCCGGTTTCAATAAGAGATGACACCAGAGAACAGTACGCAGTGTATGAATTTAAAACATGCGTCAGTTTGTTCGTCTGACATTAACCTACCAACATACACAAGTGAGTCCCCCAAACACTAGCGTCTGTGTTGTATCGTTCAGTGATAATGTCGACGTTTGTGTCTGAAAAAGAACATTTGGTTTTCTTATTTAATCAAAAGAAAAAGTCTGTAAAGTCATCGTTTGCTGGTAGAAATATATGGTCAACACGCTCCATCGATTAGAATATGTGCGACATGATTTCGACAAATTGCTTCCGTAAGGAAACCATGCTCTGGTGGGACCAGAGCGGTATTGCGTATTATGAACACTTGAAGCCCAGCGAAACCGTTAATGAACAACGCTATCACCATAAAATTATTAATTTAAATCACGCGTTGGTGGAAAGACGACCGGAATGGGAGAGAAGACATGACAAAGTGATTTTGTTACACGGCAATTCGCCAGTGAAAGACACCTTGAAATCGCTTGGATGGGAAATGCTTCCGCACCCGCCGTGCTACCCCGATCTGGCGCCATCTGACTATAACCTCTTCGCATCAACGGAGCACGCGTTCGCAGAGCAGCAATACAGCTATTTCGAGGAAGTTGAAAATAGCTCGACGAATGGTTTGCCGCAAAGCCAAGCAGAGTTTCTGGCATAGTATTCATAATTTTGTAATATATGTGAATAACAATTAACATACCCATTATTAACCATAGCAATATGATTATAATAATCAAATATGAATAAAATCCTCAATCGCCTCACGCTTGGGGGTAAATTGTAATCTAATTCACAGTAGATGAAGAAATAACTGAATAAATTGCTAAAATAAATTAAATTCATAAAAATAATTAATCGAAATATCCGTAGTATGGGCGGCATAGTTCACCAGAACGGATCCCTCGAATTTTGATAGAGCATGATAATTCTTTCTCTTCCAGAGCGTGTACATAAAAGCTGCGAACTAGTGCATCTGCTTCAGGCCTTACCTAACCTTCTGAAAACGACTAAATAGGTAGGAACTGCACCTACGTTCATCAATAACTCGACTGATTCTAAAATAATTAACAATATTCTGAACAATATCCGTGCATGAGCACCTCATCAACTCACCAAAATATACATAGATACACTCATAAAATATCGCTGGAAGACTCCATATTTACAGCAACAACAATGAAAACCGTGGGAAAATGAAAGCGAGGACTAAGCCACCATTTGAAGTTAGTCCATTAAATAATGCACATATATGTAGATGAGTAGGCCTACCCTTCACTATCTCCGTGTATCAACACGACTTGTAGCTTTTCATAATTGCCACATCTCATAACTGTGTTCACTGACTCTAACACTTGTTTTAAAGATATATTCACTTGAGAAACACACGATTGTCGTTCTAAAACGTAAACTCTGGAAAGTCTGAGATATATCTTTCACCAACATAAAATACCAAGCCGCTACAAGTGATACAATACGCAGTGCCTAAACACTCCACAGTTTGTAGGTGAGCCATGTTCCACAAACATAAAAATACTATGTTCCACAGACATTTTAAGTCCAGTCCATTCCAGTATAGTGCAGCAGTGTCACTCCAGTACCGTATTACGCCGCAGTTTGAACACATGCCTATGTAGACTTCAGCCTTCCCTTTCCTCTCCACTGAAGCTCAACTTGTAGGATTCCAGCAAGATATAGCAGATATCTTGGATTCTGGAGGTCAAATGGACTGTATCGCGATTGACCTGTCTAAAGCATTTGATAGGGTGGATCATGGGAGACTACTGGCAAAAATGAGTGCAATTGGACTAGACAAAAGAGTGACTGAATGGGTTGCTATATTTCTAGAAAATAGATCTCAGAGAATTAGGGTAGGTGAAGCTTTATCTGACCCTGTAATAATTAAGAGGGGAATTCCTCAAGGCAGTATTATCGGACCTTTATGTTTTCTTATATATATAAATGGTATGAGTAAAGGAGTGGAATCGGAGGTAAGGCTTTTTGCGGATGATGTTATTATCTATAGAGTGATAAATAAGTTACAAGATTGTGAGCAACTGCAGCGTGACCTCAAAAATGTTGTGAGATGGACAGCAGGCAATGGTATGATGATTACCGGGGTTAAAAGTCAGGTTGTGAGTTTCACAAATAGGAAAAGTCCTCTCAGTTTTAATTACTGCGTTGATGGGGTGAAAGTTCCTTTTGGGGATCATTGTATGTATCTAGGTGTTAATATAAGGGAAGATCTTCATTGGGGTAATCACATAAATGGGATTGTAAATAAAGGGTACAGGTCTCTGCACATGGTTATGAGGGTGTTTAGGGGTTGTAGTAAGGATGTAAAGGAGAGTGCATATAAGTCTCTGGTAAGACCCCAACTAGAGTTTGGTTCCAGTGTATGGGACCCTCACCAGGATTACCTGATTCAAGAACTGGAAAAAATCCAAAGAAAAGCAGCTCGATTTGTTCTGGGTGATTTCCGACAAAAGAGTAGCGTTACAAAAATGTTGCAATGTTTGGGTTGGGAAGAATTGAGAGAAAGAAGAAGAGCTGCTCGACTAAGTGGTATGTTCCGAGCTGTCAGCGGAGAGTTGGCGTGGAATGACATTAGTAGACGAATAAGTTTGAATGGTGTTTATAAAAGTAGGAAAGATCACAATATGAAGATAAAGTTGGAATTCAAGAGGACAAACTGGGGCAAATATTCATTTATAGGAAGGGGAGTTAGGGATTGGAATAAATTACCAAGGGAGACGTTCAATAAATTTCCAATTTCTTTGAAATAATTTCGGAAAAGGCTAGGAAAGCAACAGATAGGGAATCTGCCACCTGGGCGACTGCCCTAAATGCAGATCAGTGTTGATTGATTGATTGATTGATTGATTGATTGATTGATTGATTGATTGATTGATTGATTGATTGATTGATTGATTGATTGATTGATTGATTGATTGATTGATTGATTGATTGATTGATTGATACCCTTGGATTGATCCTCGCCAGCCAATCATGAGTAGATCCTCTTGTCAAGACAACGCCCTGAACCTCTTCCTGGCACCAAGACAATAACACCATCAACGGACTCTGGAGTTTTTCACATGCGTCATGCAAAGTTTCCCAGTTACGGTAGCATTGTTTTCCCAGCGTTGTACAAAACAAATTACTCATATGACATATGGACACTTTCCGGATTAAAATATTAAGAACAGATATACAAGTAATAATAATAATAATAATAATAATAATAATAATAATAATAATAATAATAATAATAATAATAATAATAATAATAATAATAATAATAAAAATCGAGTACTGACAATAGTACCTCTCACTTCTAAATACGGTACGAGGTTGTGATATATGTACTATCATAACTTACCTGAAAGATGGGCGAAGTATGTAGAAGCCGATGGCCAATATTTTGAATGAACAACAAATGAATTTCCCTTGACAATTACGCGTTTTCTTTACAACAAAAAGTGACAAAAACTTATGCACACACCTGGTATGTTTCAGAGTTAACTCCGCCAGTAGTCTGGTCATCTTAGCCCTAAAAGGCAATACCACAAAGTAGTTTACAAAGAGATTCTGAGACAAATGAGTAATTTTTCGGTACTTTAGGAATTTTCAAATGATGTCTTAGTACAGTACCGAGGAATGATTAATTTTATCAAATTACGAAATTCTCGCGAGCGAAGCCGCGGGTAACAGCGGGTTAATTTATAAAACTGTTGTAATATTCTGGATTCTTGTGGTGACCTGAAATTTGAAGCAGATTAATAAAGACATACCAATGAATCTACTTCGTTCATCTAAGGCACGGGCAGTTCAGACAGACAGACAGACAGACAGACAGACAGACAGACAGACAGACAGACAGACAGACAGACAGACAGACAGACAGACAGACAGAAGTGGTGAATTTCACGGAGAAGTGCGTACATTTCTCAAAGAAGATAGTTTTCGTCTAATTCTGCGGTTCTATACTTGACACACCCAACAACTAATACTTGTCTTTCTGCTCCTTTTGAACGTGTAGGATACAGGATATACAACTACCTTTCACCCACCCAGTACTCAAATATCAAAAAATTAGGTGTCTTGTTAAAACAGAGCACCCTGAAACTGCTGAATCCATAACAATGTGCAACTACTGAACGATATACTCAAGATTAGGTGACTAGAGCATTTGTCACAATATTTGAAGGTAGCGTAAATATATATGCTTTATTTAAATCGAGCTTGTCCACTGCTTAGAAGTCACCATGAATTTAGGACTAGGCTGAAAAACTGAAACGGACTCAGGCAACATAATTGAAAAGACAAGGGATGGGATGGGATGGGATGGGATGGGATGGGATGGGATGGGATGGGATGGGATGGGATGGGATGGGATGGGTATTTGTCTGGAGTGAAAATGGTAAACCATACAAAACTGTTATCAGAGATGCTGACGGAGGGCTTAGAATCCAACATCTTAAGAATGCATCCTAGGAAATGTTTCCTGTTCTTTCCTACTTGAACACTAGATGAATGTATTCAATCAATCAATCAAACAATCAATCAATCAATCAATGAACTAGCCAGGTGGAAGATTTCCTATCAATTGGATGCCTGGATTTTTCTTAAATGTTTACCGGGCAATTTGGTCGTGCGGTTAGGGGCAGGCAGCTGTGAGCTCGCATCGGGGAGATAGTGGGTTCGAACCTCACTGTCGGCAGCCCTGAAGATGTTTTGCCGTGGTATCTCATTTTTACAGCAGGCAAATGCTGGGGCTGTACCTTAATTAAGACCACGGCCGCTTCCTTCCCATTCCTAGGCCACTCCTGTTCCATCGTCGCCATAAGACCTATCTGTGTCGGGGCGACGTAAAGCAACTAGCAAAAAAGATCTTGAATGTTTTCAAAGAACTTTGATTTTTATCGAACACTTCTCTTGTTAATTTACTTCAATCCCCTACTCTACGTCCTATAAATGAATATTTTCCCCAATTTGTCCTCTTGGATTCCAACTTCATCTTCATAATATGATCTTTCTAATTTTTAAAAGCACCGTCCTAGCTTATTCGTCTACTAATGTTCTTCCATCTCTCCACAGACAACTCGAAACATACCACACAATTGAGTATCTCGTCTCCTAACTCCCAAGTCTTCCTAATCCAAAGTTTGCAATATTTTCGTAGCGCTACTACTTTGTTGGAAATAACCCAGAACAAATTGTGCTGCTTTCCTTTGGATCTTTTCCAGTTCTCGTATCAAGTAGTTTTAGGCGTGGGTCTCATACACTGGAACCATACTCTAATTGGGGTTATACCAGAGACTTATATGCCCTTTTCTTTACGTCCTTATTACAACTCCTAAATACTCTCACATCCATGAGAAGAGATCTGTTCCCTTCTTTAACAACCTCGTTAATATGATTACCCCAATGAAGATCATTCCTTATATTAACACCTAGGTACTAACAGTATTCCCCATGAGGTACCAACGCCCCATCAACACAGTAATTAAAACTGAGAGGACTTTTCCTATTAGTGCAACTCCCAAGCTGACTTTAAACCCCGCATACCATCATAACATTGCCTGCACTTGTCAGTCTCACAACATTTTCGAGGTATTTTTGCAGTTGCCCTGAGTCTTGTAACATTTATTATTCTATACAGTATAATCATCCGCAAAAGGCCGTATCTCTGATTAAAGTTCTTTACTCGTATCATTTATGTACATAGTTCGCCCAATCCCCGTCAGGAACTCGTAAATCTAAGAAACGGGATTTCCACTTCCGGAGGTGCACATGGCCCTAAGGTTCACCCAGCCTACACCAAAAATGAGTACCAGGTTAATTCCTGGGGGCAAAGGCGGCCGGGCGTAGAGCTAACCATTCTTTACCTTCCACCCCTCCATGGGCCTTAATGGCCTGTACGGAGATTGCTTTGTTTTGCTTTGCTTCGCTTTGCTTTTATTTATATACGTAAGAAAACATTAAGGTCCAATAATACTACCCTATTCATCATTACAGGAACATCTACTCTAATTCTCTGAATTCTATTTTCTACAAAATTAGTCACTCACTCAACCATTCCTTTGTCTATTCCAACAGTCCTCCTTTTTGTCAGTAATCCCCCAAGATTTGCCCTATCAAAGTCCTTGGATTGGTCAATAGCGACACAATTCATTTTACCTATTGAATCTAAAATATATGCTATATCTTGCTGGAATTACACAACTTGAACTTCACTGGAATAACCTTTCCTAAACAACAGTCTAGTACTGCTTTTTTTTCTTCAAATCTACCACTACACTCCCCGTTGAAACCTGTTATTATGAAAACGCACACATGGAACTAATGATCAGTTTTGTCACAAGTCCGTTACATGAATGAACACCAGCAGCAACAACAACAACAACAAAGACAGCTACATAGAATCAATCATAGCATCACAGATCTCAGTATACTGTAAACAGAGTACTACCAATAAAATAACAATGGCGTGTGTCCTCCGAAGAGGCCTGGGGCAGGTCGTTCGAGCTAACGTCGTAAGGCGACCTGCGCGACTATGAAGATGAGGCCCTACCCCTGATGAATTCTAATGATGAAGATGGCACACAAATCCAGCCCCCGAGCCATAGGAATTAACCAGTGAAGGTTATAATCTCCGAACCTCCCGGGAAGAGAAACGGAGGCCCTCTGAACCAAAAGCCAGTGCGCTAAACATTTAGCCATAGAGCCGGATAGAGTTCTACTGTAAGACACCTTTGGCAGCCGTGAAGTCGGTCCTATGGCTTTTCATTTACACACCCGGCAACTGCTGGGGCTGCATATTAATTAAATCATATTTCCAGTCCTAGCCATTTCCCATTCTTGCTTCCCTGAAAAACATCCGATATGTTAGTGGGACATTGAACAACTTGCGGAAGGACAAACAAATAACACTAATCGGAAGAATAATAGAAACATTCTAAGAGAGAAGGTGTACGAAAATCAAACGGAATGTTCACGAAGGGCATGAAAAGGAAACACTCCATCTTAATACCGTCGGAGTGAAAAAGAGTTGACAAAGGGAAGTAATAGAGGAAAAGTGAAAGTGAGGAGCTTGGCAAAAATAAATGGAAGCAATGCCAAACTCAGCTTTGGGCCCCATGGTGATAAACCCACGTTCCCAACCCAGGAGCCCTTCGGGGTCCCCCGTTAGTCACCTCTGATGCCAGGCAGGGGTCTCCACACACACACACACACACACACACACACACACACACACACACACACACACACACACACACACACACACACACATTTTCTCTAGCGGATACATAATGATAATCCAGATTGGCTATGGAAAGTATAAAACACCTATGCAGTAAAAATCGTCTGGAGACGTCATAAAATACTTACCATAATGCATCAAAGGAAAAAATAAGCCTACAATAGCGTAGAAAGGATTTGCCCTGCCCAGTTGTGTGCGCTGTCCCACGAACCATATTCTAGCCTACATAGATTTCTGTAGAGTTGAGAAACTTCGCTCTTGAAGTGACTGACGAACCATGTTTGCGTATGTGCAATGGGTGGGGCGAATATGACCTTCTCGGCCAGTGCACTAACCGCTTCTAGTGTAGCTTTTAAATGTTTAGTCTATCTAAACTAAAACCAGATTAACAGTCAAAAGGCCCGGAAAGGAAAACATTCAAATAATAACACAATGACATATTTCGCTCCTGAAAGAACATCATCAATTTTTTGCAGATTGTTTTAGGTCGCACCGACACAGATAGGTCTTATGGCGGCATGGGATAGGAAAGGGAGAGTGGCAAGGAAAAGGCCTTGGCCTTAATTAAGGTGCAGGCCCAGCATTTGCTTGGTGCTTGAGAAACCACGGAAAACCATCTTCAAGGCTGCCTACAGTGGGGTTCGTACCCACGATGTCCCGAATGCAAGCTCACAGCTGCGCGCCCCTAACCGCACGGCCAACTCCCTCGGACATTACATTCCATCAAATCACTTTTATCATGCGTATATAATTTCCAGTATTGTTTACATTGTGTAAATGAGAACGGATAATTATGAACACATGCAAAACCATTTTATGGTAAATTCAGTATTTAATGACTTAATAAATATGACCGTGCTCTCCACCTATTGTACGTTCGCTCCTATGAACCACTAAGCTGTTCCTAAAACAATCCATCTCGTACAGCACAAATTTCAAAACTCTCATTTCCACGACAAGTGCAAGGCTGAGTTCTTCGTGCTGGATGCACGTGTGTGTAGCGAAGCAGAAACGAACTTGGTTCGCGAACCAAGTTTACGAATCAAGTTCTCTTGTTTTTTGATTTTTTTTTCTATTTGCTTTACGTCGCACCGACACAGATGTGTCTTATGGCGACGATGGAATAGGAAATGCCAAGGAAATGGAAGGAAGCGGCCGTGGCCTTAATTAAGGTACAGCACCGGCATTTGCCTGGTGTGAAAATAGGAAACCACGGAAGACAATCTTCAGGGCTGCCGACAGTGGGGCTTGAACCCACTATCTCCCGATTACTGGATACTGGCCGCAGTTAAGCGGCTGCAGCTATCGAGCTCGGTAATCAAGTTCTCAGAACCATGTTCTTACGTATATAGGACTCTTACGGAAGTTTGCTTCTTACCCACAGGCCGCGGGTTGAAGTCCTGCCAGGTGAGGGACTTTTTCCTGGAACTCAGGGCAAGTTTGAGGTCCTTGCAGCCTTCCTGAGAAGAATAAAGGAGCTATTTGATGGTGAGATAGCAGCCGCGGTCTGGAAAACCAAGAACAGCGGGTCAGAGGATTCCTCGCCGTGACCATATGCCACCCCCAAATCTGTAAGTCTTGGGGTGAACAGGTATTGCTTAGAAGGCTTAGGCCCACCAGAGCTGTAGCACCATGATTTCTTTTTGAAGTGATATTAGAATACTTTACCTTAGTATCCGTGGTCAAGGAGTAGCGAGTCTGTATCTTACCCGCGAGTCCGATTCCCGCCACGTGGGGTATTTTTTCCTGAATCTCAGGGCTGGGTCAAGGTTCACTCATTATATGTCTAAGAACTGTACGACGGTAAGATAGCGGACCCAGTGTAGAAGACTAAGAATAACGGCCGAGAGGATTCGTTACGCTGACCATACGTTAACTCGTAATCTGCAGGTCTTTTGGACGGAGCACCGGTCATTTGATAGGCTAAGATCCATCATAGGATTATAGTACCATGGGATTCGGTCTCCAATTTTAAAATGTAATTTCTTTTTTGAACAAATGTACACCATCAGATATCATAACAAAATGCTCATCCATTGGAGCCTGATTATGATCTGGAAGGTGGCTTTTGAAAAGATTACATTTATTTACAACTAAAACTTTTTTGTATATGTAAGATCTTTGTTAACAAATACCACTAAATACCGTTGATGTTTTTTTTCCTGAACGCCATTCCAAATATGTGGATGACAGTTGCGTGTTGGCATGTTGTTAAATATTTAATCACGGAGTCTTAAAATTCATTATGAATTTAGCCTGTCATATTATGATGACAAGTGCGACAGCTGTGACAGCCAATTTTTATGAACTATAACAAATATAATGACATACTTTTAAAAACATATAAACAAAAAAACCGTCACAGTTCTCAACGCTCACAAAGTTAATATTACACTGTCATTAGTTAAACGTCGCCCATGGCAATATCTCCTCCCTCCCGCGGTATTTCTCAACAGTGTGGCGTAACTTCCTGCTTTTTACTGATACCACATGTGTCAGTTCAAACAGAGAAAAATAAAATTAACATATATTTTGCGTGCCATTTCAGTCACTGGTATACCGTCTCCCAGCCACATATGGATATGCAATCCATCAGAAAAATTTCCGTGTGTTCATTTTCGTATGCTTATGTGTACGTAAAGGAAAACGACCCTTCGGTACACTATACTGTACGAATGTGTAAATAAGTCAGGCAAACATACATTCCTAAAGTGCTGTGCGGTACGGTTCATTTTTATTTACACGTAAGCAAAGGAAAATGAACGCAACGAATATTATTCTGGGGGACTAAATATCCATATGTGGCTTGAAGGTGTGAAAAGTCTTAAGTAAAAAAATGGATATGAAGAGCATTGCCCGAATAACGATAAAATATTACCTACAAAACAAGTGGTTGCAAAATAAATACTAACTCTTATACAAAAGCGTCTATGTTCATAAATTTATTCTTCATTCTTCATCCTCAATATCTGGGGAATATTACCGTTCAAAATTTAGAAAGAATTCGAATGGAAAATTTAAAAAATGTCAATACACACAAAGTAAAACAAAAGTGCAATGAATGAAATGATACCTGAAACCTGCGTATTGAACCCATGACCTTTGTGCCCTAAGAACATTATGCATAATATGACAATTAAACTTAAAGTTGGATTCTTGATAGCATGGAGTTGACACGTGACGAGGGGGTGATTACCTTCGGTCCCACGCTCTGGGGTACGTGACGTCAACCACACGTGTCGACGGCGGAAGAATCTCAAGTAATTTTTATGAACTATTTCAAAGCGCGTGTACCCGGCGTGACCACGCCAAGTCAAAAAAATATAGTGCCTATCAAAGGAGGTCAATCATCTCACAAATCGAACCCGTAAAATTTTTAAATGTCCATGAACACTACCATCAGAAATGTAGCAAGCATGTAGTCACTTTCAAAACTCTTGAAATTACAGTTTAGGTAAGTCAGAAAATTTATAAAATTTTCTTGGCGGCAAAGGGAGAGACCTGAAGAGAGGGGGTAACTGCTATAAATATGAAGGGACGCCATGACGAAGCTTCCTTCTCCGGCATTTGTGATACAAAGCGGACGAAATTGTTGAGCTGCTCTGCGAAATCAAATCAACGAAAGTAGACTGAGTTCGACTGCAGATTTTAGCCATTGCGGCTAAGTCTTGACTCCGTGGGGAGATAGTTTTCTTGAGAGAAATAAGTGTATCAGATAGGACGGTCAAAGTACTGAAATATTCTAATGTGATTGAGTAATTCGTGTGCGGGAATAATTGAAATCCATCGTGTGCGCCCAGCAAACAAGTGAAGGGTATTTTCTTTTTTTTATGCTTTATTCCAGGAAACCTGAAGAAACAAAATGAGATGTACAGCCATGAATGTAAAGATGGCTAAATAAATGCCAGGGTCACAGGTGAGCCCTAAGACGAATACTGGCGTGGACATGAGGTAGGTGGCTTTCCATCTTACTACCTCTTATATCTTGTCTCGTGATTTCTTGTATTTGAATGGGGATTTACGACGCAGTGGTCACCCCTACTAAGTTTTGTAAATGTGAGGGTACGACTAAAAGAATCATTTGTTTTATTTTCCACTTGGATAAAATTTTGAAGTCTTGCGAGTGCCATATAATGTTGTAAAAAGTTATTGAATAGGGTTCCGAAGTGATATCACGTCCAATGTAGATCGTCATCCGTGTGAGTGTACTGCCTGTAATTTGTGATGTCAAAGTAAGATGTTCATTCGATGTAAAATTCTTCTGTCTGCAATTTGACGTTAATAATAATAATCCATGGTCACTCATTTTCAATCGAGTGGAAGCGCGCTGTCGGGTGAGAACCTAGGGGATGAATTTGGTCACGGAGAGAAACGTTCTTTTTTAATGCCCATTTTAAACTGTGTCTGACTGACAAATAAAAGATCTAGTAGAATGTTTCAGTCATTTCTCGTAAAAAAAATCAAGTTATTAAATACGATATCATTTATGCAAAGTTATTCATGAGTAATGCATTGTGCGATATTAGATGTTGGGATTTCTAGTGAGGATTTTATTCCAGTTCTTTGTCGATGATAATTGTGGAGCTGGGAAACAGAGGTTAGTTTGTGAATCAGGTTGGACCTGTCATTGAAGCCGGGATACGGAAGCCCGAGGAATGTTTTATATGAGTTGAGATGAGATGTGCGAATCAGGTTAGAGTCCTGTCATTGAAGCCGGGATATGATAACCCGAGGAATATTTTATAATGTTGAGAATGGAAAGAAATTCATAGAAATCCATAGCGGTATAATTGGCGACGCGTATAATTAGTGTGGGCATCTTGAAGCATATCTGTGCATTTTGTTGGTTAGAATATCGTATTTGTTTAATCATGTCGGCAGAGTTTAAAGGGAGCATTTTGAGAAGTCAGTCAGGTAGAACGAACCGGGTGGTTTATGTAACTGCCGAGCGAGCATGGGGTGAGAGACCTAAGCGGACAGCGGGGATAATAACGGGACAGTGGAGTTGAGATTGTACTGTAATTCTCGGCCAGGAAAACGTTAAATGCTGGATTTAGTTGAAATTTCATAGCCGGTATTGATCTAAGTATTGCGAAATACTGTAATTGGGGACGGAATGAACATTTGAAACCATGAACTTTGAGTATAGGGAACAGAGTAACCCAATTTCAGGATTGTCCAAAATATAGAGCGATGGTCGTGATGATCGATTTGTCTGCGAGGGGTGTGCAAAATTCAGTGATGACGAGATATGACATCGTAATGATATGGCGAGTTGTTTGCTTTGTACGTAGATTATTAGGATATCCAAGTGTTAATAACGGTTAGGATTAGATTAGATTTTTAAGCATGATATCACGAGATGAGATATATAGCTGGACATGAATGATGTAACAAATTCTTTTCCAGCCAGATAAACATCGCAATATTGAATTCACATCACAGCTGCCTAGAAAGTTGTGAAGAAACCAGAGTCCGCGGAGATAAAATTTACTGTTCTTTAACATTTCGATAAATCATTTAAATTTATTAAATTATTAAATTCAGTGAAACCGCATTTTGAAATAACTTTAATCAAGCGAATAACTTGGAGATGCATTCTGGAAATTTTAGTTTGTTGTCTGGGGAATATTAAAAATAAAGTAAAGATTAAAGGGACATATCCGAAGGAAATGGATTTTACTGCCACAAAGTTTGTGAGCATTGCTATTGTTGTAATTATTGAACTTTGATTGATTGAGCAGTGAATGTGCTGGGGATAGTAAAGTGGAACTTTGGTCATCAACCGATGTAACTTAATTGTGTTTAGCCTTCAGCCTAGAAACTTGGATGGTCAGGGGGTCATCAACCTCAGTGACTTAGATTAGGGCCATATGCCATTGTAGCATCATTTCCTTGCGGTCATCATCCACAATGACTTTAAAGTAACTTAGAAGATTAGATGTCGGTCCATGACATAGACGCAGGTCACATCGATTCAATTAAGGGTCCATGCCGTAGAACCACTGTGTGGCACACACCGATTGGACGGCCTTAATTATACTCAGAGTCCAGAGTTCGTGTTACGAGGGCTGGACCATAACGAATCACTATGATGGTACATGTGGTCTCACATGGAAGCCGAATTTAAGGATTTCCAGACTTTCCTTTCTTAAATGATTAATAATTGAGACAATGGTTTCTAGTAAGAATGCCCATCAGGCAATTACGTTAAAGTCTCACACCAGTGTTCTGACATTTATGTAAAAATGATTGTGGTGTCCAGTGGACACAATTGACTATGACATCGTTGACAAAGTAAATTACTTCATTTCCCTGAATAAATAGGAATATTTTAAATAGACCTTTCATTCCAGTAGATAGATTAGAATTAATGAACCCTACCTTTACCTCAGCAAGTGACGAAGAACCCGAAACGACCAAGAGACAGATCTCATGAGCTTTGCTGATAGGTAAGGAAGGTAGGTATCCCTCAATATGGACCTAAAGGGTTCAGTATACTGTACGTTCAATAAATGATTGCTCATCATATTTAATATTTTTAGAACTGTTGACCGAATTCAAGAGATCTGAAACAACAATGAGAAAATACTTTCTACAGCCAGACAATTAAATAATAAGCGCTTTAAGTTCAACGAGCAACCATTTTACAATCGCAGTTGAAATAAACCATTATCGTGGGAAGGTTATGTAAGCTAACGTGTAAATGCCCATGCACCCACCAATGACTGCAAAGATCAGAAACAAACAAAAATCTTCTTCAACAAACTTGAAACCACACTCATCAAAATCCCCCAAAAAGACACAAACATTCTCCTCGGCGATTTCAACTGTAAAATCGGTATAGAAATGTGCTACAGGAAAACCGCAGGAAGATTATCAGCATACGAAAATACTAACAAAAACTGCAAACGCCTCATAGAGCTCTGTCAACAACACGACCTGAAAATCATGTCAACATCCCTACGAAAAAAAAACCAATAAGCTCTTCACATGGGAATCATCCGACACCTGCTGCGGAAAACACCAAATCGATCATGTCGCCATCTCGTTCTCAGCACAGAAAGAAGTTCACGACGTCCAAGTCCGTAGAGGAGCCAACAGAGACTCGGACCGTTATCTTTTTTTTTTTTTTTTTTTTTTTTGCTAGGGGCTTTACGTCGCACCGACGCAGATAGGTCTTATGGCGACGATGGACCGTTATGTAACAAGAATCAAAGTGAAAATTACACCAAAACGCTTCTACCAGAAATCCAAGGAAAACAAAAAAATTGGACACAACAAAAATAAAAAATAAATCAAATCTCAGGGTAACGTGGAGAAAAATCCCAGCAAAAATTTGGAACGAATTCCACGACAAAATCACGAAGAGTGCATCAGAACAAATCCTACTACACAAAAAGAGCAGACACCCTTTCTGGAACACCGAATGTGACAAAAACATACTGAACAAAAGAAACACATACCAGAAGTTCATCAGCAACCGTACACCTGAAAACGTGGAAATATTCCGCGAAGTCTGCAGAAAGACCTCTAAGTTCATCAGACAAACCAAAAGGAAATACTTGGAAGACCAAGTGAAGTCGGCCGAACAGGACTTCAGCAACAGACCGCAGATAAATCCGCAGATATCCGCATCCGTGCAGGGCTATACCTACTGGTTCGATAAAAGGCAATTCGGTTTTAGGAAAGGTTATTCCACTGAAGCTCAACTTGTAGGATTCCAGCAAGATATAGCAGATATCTTGGATTCTGGAGGTCAAATGGACTGTATCGCGATTGACCTGTCTAAAGCACTTGATAGGGTGGATCATGGGAGACTACTGGCAAAAATGAGTGCAATTGGACTAGACAAAAGAGTGACTGAATGGGTTGCTATATTTCTAGAACATAGATCTCAGAGAATTAGAGTAGGTGAAGCTTTATATGACCCTGTAATAATTAAGAGGGGAATTCCTCAAGGCAGTATTATCGGACCTTTATGTTTTCTTATATATATAAATGATATGAGTAAAGGAGTGGAATCTGAGGTAAGGCTTTTTGCGGATGATCTTATTCTCTATAGAGTGATAAATAAGTTACAAGTTTGTGAGCAACTGCAACGTGACCTCGAAAATGTTGTGAGATGGACAGCAGGCAATGGGATGTTGATAAACGGGGTTAAAAGTCAGGTTGTGAGTTTCACAAATAGGAAAAGTCCTCTCAGTTTTAATTACTGCGTTGATGGGGTGAAAGTTCCTTTTGGGGATCATTGTAAGTATCTAGGTGTTAATATAAGGAAACATCTTCATTGGGGTAATCACAGAAATGGGATTGTAAATAAAGGGTACAGATCTCTGCACATGGTTATGAGGGTGTTTAGGGGTTGTAGTAAGGATGTAAACGAGAGTGCATATAAGTCTCAGGTAAGACCCCAACTAGAGTATGGTTCCAGTGTATGGGACCCTCACCAGGATTACCTGATTCAAGAACTGGAAAAAATCCAAAGAAAAGCAGCTCGATTTGTTCTGGGTGATTTCCGACAAAAGAGTAGCGTTACAAACATGTTGCAATGTTTGGGTTGGGAAGAATTGAGAGAAAGAAGAAGAGCTGCTCGACTAAGTGGTATGTTCCGAGCTGTCAGCGGAGAGATGGCGTGGAATGGCATTAGTAGACGAATAAGTTTGAATGGCGTTTATAAAAGTAGGAAAGATCACAATATGAAGATAAAGTTGGAATTCAAGAGGACAAACTGGGGCAAATATTCATTTATAGGAAGGGGAGTTAGGGATTGGAATAACTTACCAAGGGAGATGTTCAATAAATTTCCAATTTCTTTGAAATCATTTCGGAAAAGGCTAGGAAAGCAACAGATAGGGAATCTGCGACTGCCCTAAATGCAGATCAGGATTGATTAATTGATTGATTGATTGATACATTCCCCAAACATGGGTAGGCCTACGTTGTGTTGTCTATATATTTTTTGCCTCCCCCGACTCCCCCACCCAAACTTTTATTTCACTATCACGGCTACTGCATCCACACTGTCTCCTACCTGATGTAAGAAGGGGCTATATAAAAGGTAACACCCAGAGGGTCCAAATTAGGTAGCACTGGCTGGTGACGAGTCGCTACCTAAGTCTATCATTCCTTCCACTTTCTTGCGCGGAACTCCTCGCTTCCAAATTTCCAATCCAACTTCCCGTAGTCAAAGTCTGGGCTTTCATTTTCATGCCCTTCGTGACTTTTCCTTTACTTTCACCGATATCGTCATTCATCAAGGGTCAGAACTCTTCCATTTGTTTACCTCTAATTAGTGTCAAAGGACAAAGCCAACTACGTTTGAAGCTTAGCTTACATCCACATTCAATCCTAGCAATATTCTACTAAATCATTTCAGAGTAACAATGTATCTACCGAGTTCGATAGCTGCAGTCGCTTAAGTGCGGCCAGTATCCAGTATTCGGGAGATAGTAGGTTCGAACCCCACTGTCGGCAGCCCTGAAGATGGTTTTCCGTGGTTTCTCATTTTCACACCAGGCAAATGCTGGGGCTGTACCTTAATTAAGGCCACGGCCGCTTCCTTCCCACTCCTAGCCCTTTCCTGTCCAATCGTCGCCGTAAGACCTATCTGTGTCGGTGCGACGTAAAACAACTAGCAAAAAAAAAAAAAAAAAAAAAAAAAAAAGGTATCTGAACACAAATTTTGTTATTCTCTAACAAGGTGTTACAAGGGATGGTGAACTAAATGATCTTACTAGTGAAAAGCGCTCATGACTTAAGACTAGTTTTAGCGAATTAACGTACATACATGCCGACTCCGCGCTTTAGAGATAGCGAGCCAGCCTCTTACCCAGAGTCCTCGGGTTTGATTCCCGGCCAGATTAGGAATTTTTACTTGGATTTGAGAGCTGGTTCAAAGTCCGTTCAGCCTACTTGAGAACAATTAAGGAGCTATCCTACGGTGAGATAGCGGCCCCGGTCTGCCAGGAGGACTCGTAGCGCTGACAGCACGCCACCTCGTAAAACGCATTTAGAAACTCGCTGATCGTCATTGAGAAATTAACCCTACTGGAAACTGTCTTACTTTAAATTGAAAAGGCATTCATGCGACAGAATGAATAAGTGTTATGGGCTGTGTTGGGTGCCCAGACGGTAGAAGACGGAACATAAGTTGACGGAAATACTCACCCGGTTGGATTAATTTACCACCGGATGTTCGGCGTGTTTAATGAGACGTTGTTCATTCTCCACGCAAAAGTGTAGCTGCTGTTCCAGAAGACACTACTGGGGTAGCTTGAAGCCCATTTCCTCTGATTATATCGTCCTATGCTCACGGGTAAACGAAAATGAACCTCAAATGCACTAAACTGTACGTCATGCAAACATACATTCTTACAGTACGGTACATTAAGGCTCATTTTCCTTCACACACGGAATTACGAAAATGAGCGCAACAAACATTTTTATGTATATCCATACGTGGCCTGGAGGCGAGACCAGTTTTAAGGAGAATAATGAATAGGAAGGACAGTGTGAGATACAAGGTATTGCCGGTGCAGCGACGATTATGATAAAGTGTCCAGTAAAGAAATGATTTTACTTCCGTCTCAAAAGAAACACTGCTTTTAAGTATGTGCTTGGTTTGCATGAATGACGTCAAGTACTGTACAAACAGCAATTAACTGTCCTCCATAACATTTCTGTCTATGGTTGGTGGTCCTAGATCGGAGTGCGATTAATGGGGGGTGGAAGGCATTCCTAGATTGTGCGCCTGCTACTTTACATCTGGTAAATGATATTTTTTCAAATCTAACCCAGACATAAGAAGTTCATTGCTTTCTTCAAAATATAAATGTATGAAATCTCTTGATATCGTATGTATAAACTGGTCCTGAAAATGAAAATGAAAATCCACAGCCTGTTTCCAGTCATTCAACCGGGTCAGGAATGGGATGGAATGAATGAAGCCCCCATCTCGCGTGGAGGATGGGAATTGTGCCAGCTGCCGAAGCCTGTCCCACTCCTCTGGGACAATGATTAGTTACTCAAAGATGAAATGATATTGGAGAGTGTTGCTGGAATGAAAGATGAAAGGGAAAACCAGAGTACCCGGAAAAAACCTATCCCACCTCAGTTTTGTCCAGCACAAATCTCACATGGAATGACCGGGATTTGAACGCGGGACCCACCGGTGAGAGGTCGGCGTGCTGCCGCCTGAGGTCCTCAATCTGGTCCTGAAGTTCCGAAATATGTTTTGCTCTCCAAAATCACAAGTTATGGCAAACAATGTTCGCAAGTAACTTACTTCACGTCACATATGAGTGGGTATCTCCCTTATTTCGGAGACTTTGCTTCAGTACCTGGCGCCCGGCGATCACAGTCAAAGAGCTATAAATGCAAAGAACCAGCCTCATGGTAATTATTTTCAAGTGCAGCTCTATTTTATAATCATCATTATCATTTAGTTATTGATCGACTTCTAGTTTGAGAATTAGCTTATAGTAGAAATACCATTGCCTATTGTTTGCTATATACGTATCTTCACAAGGATCCATACAATATGGAGTAAGTAGACAAACAACTCGACTTAGCGGAATGTTCCATACTGTCAGCGGAGAGATTACAAGACGAATAACCTTGGGTAAGGTTTCAAATGTACGAAATTTATTAATTTGAAGATAAAGTTTAAGTTCAAGAGGCGAGATAAGGGCAAATACTCGCTTATAGCAAGACGAATTGCGTATTGGAATAATTTACCAAAGGAGATGTTTGATATAGTTCCAACTTTCTTTGATATCATTTAAGACAAGACTGAGTAAACAACAGATAAGGAATCTATAACGTGAGTGACAGACCTAAATGACAATCAGGGGGATTGATTGATTGATTGCTTGCTTGCTTGCTTGCTTGCTTGCTTGCTTGCTTGCTTGCTTGATTGATTGATTGATTGATTGATTGATTGATTGATTGATTGATTGATTGATTGATATAGAAAGAGCACCATAGCATACATCGCTTATCCGGAGCTAAGTATATGTTAAACATTCATACTATTTGAAAATGCAATGACACGACGAAAGAGAATAAAAGAGAATGGGTAGTATCGAACAATGCACCTCGACTAACGAAAACTTGACTTTACAGAATGGTAAGTATTCTCCTTCCTATATTAAATGTAGTTTCATAAGCTGTGATATTCTTATCACTGTCGGACACATTTCAGTAGCGAAGATCGTCCATGCACATAAGAGTACGTTTTCCTGAAAATAAAATAGTTTTGATTTTTTAATTTTTTTTTCATCAATCATGTGATAGGAGATTTTGGCGCAAACCGTATCTTCTAACGCCCTGTAGTTTCGGAATTTAAGTTTTATGAAAGAAACACGATAACGTTATTATTATGATTATTATTATTATTATTATTATTATTATTATTATTATTATTATTATTATTATTATTATTATTATTATTATTACAAGCGAATGGATCACTAAGGATCACACTACAACTTCATTTCTTTCCCTTCATGCGGAGATTTCTCTGTGTCCAATACTCTTTCATACGTTCAGTGGCCTGCTTCCGTTCATCTGTTCAGGCTCTTCCGGTCTTCTTAGTTCTTCCTGCGGCTTGAACACCTTCCAAATACTTCAGTGTGTTCCTAAGCGTACTCCTTTCTAACAGCTGGTCTTCCAAGATGCTTAACATTTCCATATCCTTCTTCATTTCTTTAATCCATGCTGTAGTGGTCGTTTTTCTCCAGAAGTAATAAATATGTTTGGTAAGTCAGTTTGCGCTCATTCTGTACAGATATCCAAGAAACACCAGCCTCCTTTTCTTCATGGTCTCTGAGATTCTTTCCACCTTCTGGGTAAACTTCATTGTTACTCCGAAGTTTCCATCCACTTTCAGTTTGGACAGCTCCCATAATTATTCTGAGGATTCTTCTTTCCAGGACCTCTAGCTTCTCCAGCTTGTATTTCATGGACAGGCATTCACTGATATATAGGCATTCTGTTTTGACCACGGTGCTGTAATGTTTTAATATGGAATTCCATGATAGACACTTCTTATTCTAGATTTTTTTGTCAAGCCGTATGCTCTCTCCATATTTTAGATATCTTCCACTGCAACTTTTTATTATTAATTTCCGACTACTTGGCTGAATGGCAAGCACATTGGTCTTCGGATCATAGGGCTCAGGGATAGATTCCCAGCCGGGTGGAAGTTTTTATTGCGAATGGTTAAAATACTTCTGGCTGAGGGATCGGGCGGTTTTTTTTTTCACTGTAATACACTTCTCTTCGTCTAAATAAAACTCACTAAAATACCATCCAGTAGAGAAACACCCAATAGTGATCACATAGTCCACACAAATGCAGCGTCAGCATGGCAACCGGCCGTAGAACTGGGTCAGATTCGCATGCCAATTTCAATCAATTGCGAAAAAGGTGAGTTAGATTATTATTATTATTATTATTATTATTATTATTATTATTATTATTATTATTATTATTATTATTATTATTATTATTATTATTATTATAGGAAGAGTATTGGCCAAGATTCACTTCACGGTACGTTTGAAGGTACAAAAATGAACTAATATTGCCTGAAAGTGTATGAAGTCGTGATTCTAGCGATGAGGAGTTTCGGCTGGCCGTGGAGTCCTGTCACTTGTTGCTCACGCTACAACCTCTCTCACTCAACTCACTCACTGGCCTTTTTGTCTCCTTCACTACAACCACAATCTTTTTATAGCTTAATACAGTGACTGTCTGCTTATCGTGTTTTGATACAGATGTTGCCAAGACTTCTAAAGTCATGGTCATAAAACCATAAACATAGAGAAGGATTTCTCCGGATGCGGGGATACTGCATAAGAACGTTCACGTTCTGAAGACGATTTACAATAAACCCGATAACTCACATCACATCACAGATATTGTTCAGTATCGTGATTATTAGAGTTTGTTCCTTACGCAGGGATGAGTAGGTTTCTATTAGTGTCTCATGTCCTCGTTTCCTAACACTTTCTGAGAGGACGGGAGAGTCGTCTGATACATGTGTCCTAGAAGGCAATATATGAAACACGAATCCAACAATACACACTACGAGCAAAATTTCTGGGTCCCTGAATTTAATTAAGATCCACTATGCGCAGGGTTTCCCAAACTTTTTGTGCCTGAGGGCCCCTCAGCATATCGTATCCGTGTCCAAGGAGCCCCTAGCCACAGAACATACACTAACACTTAATTCGGTAAACAGAACACAGAATGTTGCTACCAGAACCGCTCCACTCTCACATGGTACTCTCACCTTCAACATATGTATTCATTTATGTAATCATGTATTACTATATTTATATGTGTATCTTTATAATCCAATACTATATTGTAATAACTGAAGTAGGCTTATTTTAATATCTATCCTCCTCTTTGTATGTCTGTTACTAAAGTGAAACTCAATGTTTATTTCATGACTTACAACATTTGGACACCCAGGATTAATGGAAAAAAGAAAAAAGAACTATATATATACTCTTTGTTGAAGAATATATGCATTAAATATATAACGTCATGCTGTTATACAACTTATGGAAACACACCAATTAAAAAACTCATAAAAAAGGCCACATCCCCCTCTTCCATCTCCGTCATGTTTCACACCCACTTACCCACCTTCCTCTTTCAACACAACCTCCAACACGCCCGCAACTCTCGGCCAGAGCGAGGGCGCAACCTTCTTGGTGGCCCGCCTCACCCCCTCATGGTGCGGAATGAAAACGAAAAAAGCCGGACTGTTGTAATGTTCCCATGATTTGAAAATCCATAGACTGTTTCCAGTCATTCGACCGGGTCAGGAATGGAATGAATGAATGAATGAATGAATGAATGAATGAATGAATGAATGAATGAATGAATGAATGAATGAATGAATGAATGAATGAATGAATGAATGAAACCCCATCTAGCGGCGAGGATGGGAAATATGCGGGCTGCCGAAACTTGTCGCACTCCTCTGGGGCAATGATAAATGACTAACAAGTGAAATGAAATGTTAATGGAGAGTGTTGCTGGAATGAAAGGTGACAGGGAAAACCACAAAACCCGGAGAGAAACCTGTCCCGCCCCCGCTTTGTCCAGCACAAATCTCACATGGAGTGACCGGGATTTGAACCACGGTACCCAGCGGTAAAAGGCCGGTGCGCCGCCGCCTGAGCCACGGAGGCTTTACTTAACATGATTTAATGTTATTAATTTTATTCGTATAATATAAGCCTGATATTTACTTCTTTTTAAATTTGAAAGTTTGATTTAGTTTTACTTATATAAACATACTTCCTACATACTTATATAACAATGTGACACTTGGCTAATAATTACAACAGTCTGTATCTGGAAACTTATTTGAGAAAATTCACTTGGTACAGTTGTTGGTTCAATGGGACGGTTGGGATGGATGTTTTCCAGAGACCAAGCATTTTAGCTCTGGTTCAAGAGTAGCCACTCGAAGCCGAATATCAGCCTCTCTGTACATTAACTCTGCTTTTGTACTTTGTTTTCATTTGTGTGAAAGCAGAAAAAGTACACTCATACAGATATGTTGTCGGGAAAGGCATTAAAGTCAGTATTGCCTTTTCAGAAATTCAGGGTATAAAGGACGTGGATGGATCTTGAAATCAATCAGAAACGTGGTGTTGTGATAGAGGGTCTTCTACCATCTACTCTGACTCACTCCGCGCATTATTTCTACGGGCGTCAACATTTCACCGTCCACTTTCACAGCAGCCTTCTGGCACCGGTAATGATTGGTAATAATCAGAATACCTTTTTCGTCTATTCCAGTTTCCTCGAGCTCTTTACAGATGTATAGATCTATAGATTTACTTTTAGGCTAATCGGTTTCCTATATTGCAAATTGTGTCTTTATCTTCTCACCCTGTTGCAAGTTAAACCGTTACTTCTTGTAATTACTAGGTGAGAAAAGATGTAGTTGTAGGATCAAACAAAGAAGCAAAGAATTTTGCTGGGAACGAGCAATGGAGGAGAAGACTTATAGCCAACCGAACTTCAGACTGAGAATTAAGAAGGATCAAAAGAATGGAGTAAATCAGACATTCTCTCGTCAGTTTTACCTCTCTACTCTACTTTTGTAAAATGAGAAAGTTATGTGTTCTTCCAAGAAAATAATTTACTCTATATTTGAAATAAATTACCATTGGCGATGTTCTAAGTAAATGTTACAAATCTCTTCAGATAGTTACGAGGGTATTTAGAGGTTGTAGTAAGGATCTCAATCAATCACCCAATCAATCACTACTGAACTGCAATTAGGGCGGTCACTCAGGTGGCAGATTACTATCTGTTGTTTACCTAGCCTTTTCTTAAATGATCCCTTGGTAAGTTCTTCCAATCCCTAACTCGCCGTCCTATAAACGAATATTTGTCCCAATTTGTCCTCTTGAATTAAAAGTTTATCTTCTTATTGTGATTTTCCTACTTTTAGAGACACCACTCAAACTTATTCGTCTACTGATGTCATTCCACGCCATCTCTACACTGACAGCTAGGAAGATACCACTTGGTCGAGCAGCTCATCTCTTTTCTCCGAAGTCTGACGCAAGTGTGATAAACAGATATAACTTGAAAACACTATTCTCCAACCTATGGGTAAATAATGCAAGTATCGACCTCGAATTATTATTATTATTATTTTACGATTATGATTAATATTATTATTTGTAATGTATGGCTTTGAAGTGTTTAAATCCAGTTATTATTATTATTATTATTATTATTATTATTATTATTATTATTATTATTATTATTATTATTATTATTATTATTATTATTATTATTATTACATATGTGAATACGATACGATCGATCGTTTGTGAGGTTATGTCAAGAAACACGTGTTGTACATAAATATTTGTATGAGTTCAGTTAATGTAAATATCTGTAAATTAATGTTATATGATGTATTATTTCCTGTATATGGTGTGTAATCCGCCACAGAATTGTGAAACACACTGTAACATCCAGAACGACTTATCTCTGACACTAGATGATGGTAGAATATTCTGTACGTTATAACAATTTTGTTAGGCACTCTAGAATTTACGAGAAAATGTATCTTTATAGAAGCCTGGCCAGGCACATATATAAGGAGGTGGTATTGATTGTAACGACGAGTTATTGTTTAGTAGAGTTATGGTTGTAATAGGAGTTTCACTGGTGAATACATGTTAGCTGACACGCTGTTAAAATGACGGCTGTTGATGTTCTCGGAGTGAAGAGTTTGTTTGTGATACAGTGATTAAGGTTATGTGTGTTTAATTTGTAAATAGATGTGAATAAATAACGGTACCAACTAACAGCATTTCGTGTGCGTCTTTGTGGATACATTAAATCTTCCCAGCCAAAACTTTGCAATATTTTTTAACGCTCTTCTTTCTTCGCAAATCCCCCCCCCCCAAAATCGAGCTTATTTTCTTTGGATTTTTTCCAGTTCTTGAATCAAGTAATCCTGGTGAGGATCCCATACTCTGGGATCACACTCAAGTTATGGTCTTACCAGAGACTTATATGCCCTCTCCTTTACATCCTTACTACAACCTCATAAACATGTGCAGAAATCTGTACCCTTTATTTACTATCACACTTATGTGATTACCCCAATGAAGATCTTTCCTTATATTAACACCTAAATGCTTACAATGATCCCTAAAAGGAACATTCACCCCATCAGTGCAGTAATTAAAACTGAGGGTTTTTTTCCTATTTGTGAAATTCACGGCATGGCGTAGAATGATATTAGTAGACGAATAACTTTGAGTGGCGTTTATAAAAGTAGGAAAGATCACAATATGAAGATAAAGTTGGAATTCAAGAGGATAAACTGGGGCAAATATTCATTTATAGGAAGGGAAGTTAGGGATTGGAATAACTTACCAAGGGAGATGTTCAATAAATTTCCAATTTCTTTGAAATCATTCAGGAAAAGGCTAGGAAAACAACAGATAGAGAATCTGCCACCTGGGCGACTGCCCTAAATGCAGATCAGTATTGTTTGATTGATTGATTGATTGATTGATTGATTGATTGATTGATTGATTGATTGATTGATTGATTGATTGATTGATTGATTGACCTGACTTTAACACGTTTATCGGCATACCATTGCTTACTGTACCTTTCACAGCATTATTGAGGTCCTTTTGTAGTTGCTCAAAATCTTGTAACTTATTTATTTCTCAGTACAGAATAACTTCATCGACAAAAGCCTTATCTCTGATTCTGCTTCTTTATTCGTATCGTATATATGATGAACCCGAGTGACTTAGGCCCATAGTCAGTCATGATTTGATTGATAAAATAATATATGGTACATTTATTGAAATACAGAAGTGTAGTTGAAAATATTTCATCTGTGTAATGTCGAAATATGAGCGAGGAAAGACGACAGACTGGAGCCTGACGGATTAGCTCGACACAACAACTTTTAGCTACTTCACAGCAGGGGATCTCATTAGTTGGCGAACAGGGAAATACAGGTCCACAAATAAGTCTTGGTCAGAAAGAGAAAGGGGGTAGGTGATACAAAGGAAGCTCGCAACATGAGTAATGCGCTGGGATATTTTTGGCACGACGGAGATTCCCGTGACGTCATGGAAAGCTACAGCGGTTGCGAGGACATTCGCTAGCCTAGGTTCGGGCAGGTGGAGATTTAAACCACGTGACCGCTTGCCGGCCAATCGCTAAAATTTGATTGAAGACCCAGGGATACCATCTTAAGGAATGATGGATGAGATATGCTCGTAACTTCAAAAGTAATCAGTAATAAATTATTGTGAGTACACGGATCGATGTAATGAATTTAGTAGATGTCACGCATGGAAAAATAATCAATAATTATTGGCAAATTAAATAAATTGAAGGCTGGATTTCTTGGAAACCAGACAGCTTGAATCTCATTGGCTGGACGAAGACCACGTTGTAAGGGACGCTTCCAAAGGCGCGAAATGTGAGGAGCTAAATCCACCCGTATCTCCTAAATCTGTGATCGTTAGGAGTTCACATTTAATCCAGAAAATATGCTAGCGGAGTGGATTAATTTGATATAAATTTTAACGTCCAATTCGGAGTGCAAGTACCGATATTAAAATTCCACCCCCTCCCTCAGGGGTATGACGTCAATGAATCCGCGAGGGAAAGTTTCATCCATATATACGGGACAAGGGATCCTCGCCACGACACTTGAAATGAATCCCTGGAGCTGAACTGTCGGTTGCAGCTAACTTCAAATTCTACGGGCGTACAGTAACTCAACATTTAATGGCGCGAGCATCCGCCAGTGTTTAGAAAATGTGATCGCGCTCAAGCAACATAAACTGGAAATAGTTAACGTAGGACAGTGTTTGCCAGTTATAAATATCAGTGAAGTAAAGTAATTGCACTGTAGGAGAGTAATATAAATTGTACCACAATAAGTACGTAAATAACATACTGTGTGACGAACAGTACTTTAAGGGAATAATAGCCTGTACTTTGCAATATCGAACCGCTATCATGAACACTTCAAGAAGGCCGTATGAAACGGGCGTATCGCGTCGGGCGACATAAATCGCGACGGGCGTAAAATTTGACACCTCGTCGTACGTGTCCAGGTCCATTGTGCGGTAATTGGACGAAGATTAAAATAGTGTAAAAATATTAAATTTTTGGGTCTAGGATATTAATTTGTTGTATAAAATTTAAAGTGTTCAGTGTTAACGTTGTCAATGGTGAAGTATCGTGATAATTAAGGTATTAGTGTAAAATGGTAATGTGCCAGGAAATCTTTTGTGGAACTACGCCATCAAGAATGGAGGAGTAAATAGCAGAGAGGGGCCGAAACGAGCCTCTCATCTGCAAAGCTGTAATCGAATACCGAGAAACTAAGATGAGTACATAATGTAAATAATATTTGGGAAATGTTATCGTGATGGGAAAAATGGGAATAATTTGATTAGACTTGGTTACCTTCTGTAACAAGATGAGTCGCTTAACGACCCCATCCTAAATTTGTAGCACGGACAGTAGTAAATATAACAATGTAAATAATCGGGTCTCTTTTTATGTATTCAGTTTGTTGGAGATGTAAATTTTGTAGATATAGGGTAGTACGTTAAGTCATGCATGTATTCTTATTTTCTTTGTAGTCAAGAATAATTTTCTTTACATTTGATTTTGGTTATGATTTTTAAATAGACCCGATATGTGTTTTTCTGTTTGTCATTTTAACGAGCGATGTAATGACATTCAAGGAAAGTCCAGCCTCGTCATACCAGTGGTGTTTTGTTAGTATGTTCATATTTTCAAAGTGAAGTTGTTAAAATTTGGGAGAAGCGATAATAATAATAAAATTTCCAAGTAAATCATATCTGGATTGATTAGTGCCAAAATAAATCGAAATTGTAAAAGGGGTTATGCATTAAACATATTAAGAATGGACTACCGTGTAACAGGCGAAATAAATTTTTTTAATTAATAATAATAATAATAAATAAAATAAAACTATATTTTTTAAGAAGAATTTTTTTATAAATTGGATATAATAATAATTCATGTGATATCGGAAGTTTAGTGAGCCGTGCGTAATAATAAAATTTAAGTGATCAGGTGTTGAGTTTATCAGGAATCATTTAATGACGGGATGTCGTTTTTAATTCGGAATTAAAGTGTGTGGTAATTTAACTTGATAAATTAATAATATTGAAATTTAAGATCGGTGCTAAAATCCGTACATGTTAATGAACGTGTGGTTTAAATTACGGTCCAATATTTTTCCTTACGAATAAATGTAGTGTCTTAAATTTGCAATTCAGTAGCCGGAACACGTAGGACTAATATTACGAAACCATGATTGTCACATTTTGGTAAATATAATTTCAAGATGTTACGGTTATTTGTGGAGAACGAACTAAGGCGTAGATCAAAATGGGATAGAAAATGTTAAAGAATTTGCAGTCAGATAATAAAAGGTCGTACGATGTCAGAAGTGGAATAAATAAGTCAGTTGATAATTCTGTGAGAAATAAATGAATCAAGGAATATTGAGATAGAAGGGGATATAAATTCCGTACGAGAGACACTTAGGATGTAAATGAGTGTAAAATGTACTGGCAGTGTCACAGAGAAATACTGAGTTACGTAGCGGGTAGAATTCGAACCCGTGACAGCATGTACGAAATAAATAGACTGCACCGCTATTCGTTGAGATACTACGGATTTAAGGATAGTGAGAGTTCAGATTCCACATAAATGATCATATATTGTAATCATTGTAATGACGAGCGATGACAATCATGATGTCGTGATAATAATAATAATAAATATTGCAGATAAATGATTGGACCGCCTTACTTAAATGAGCGTTGATAAAGATGTTAAACGGGAATCTAAATGATAATATGCAACCGATAATAATAATAATAATAATAATAATAATAATAATAATAATAATAATAATAATAATAATAATAATAATAATACAAGGACGATGTTAAATCATCGCGGTCAGATTAATAATAATTGTCATAATAATAACAGTAATGATGCCGTTGGTCGATCAGTGAAATAATTGTAATTGCGACCGATATCTTAATATATTTTGGCGGAAGTGACCGGTTCATTAATGATAATAATAATAATAATCTTGAGTGACCTGAATAATAATAATAATATCTTGAGTCACCTATTCATTAATAATAATAACCACAAGAGGGATATACTAATAATAATAACATTAATAACCATCTGTGTTTGCGTCCCGCATAATAATGACGATATTAATCAAACGTGACAGTGCCAGGAACCGTTGAATAATAATAATAATAATAATAATAATAATAATAATAATAATAATAATAATAATAATAATAATAATAATAATAATATCTTGAGTCACCTATTCATTAATAATAATAACCACAAGAGGGAGATACTAATAATAATAACATTAATAACCATCTGTGTTTGCGTCCCCCATAATAATGACGATATTAATCAAACGTGACAGTGGCAGGAACCGTTGAGTAATAATAATAATAATAATAATAATAATAATAATAATAATAATAATAATAATAATAATAATAATAATAATAATAATAATAATAATAATAATAATAATAATTTCAAGGATGATAATTTCTGGGATAAATGAATATTCTGACGATAGTTAATTAATTAATTGGTGACAACATCCCTCTATTCGTATGTTTGAATAATAAGAGTGAGAAATATTATAGTCATTTGTTACCTCGTTATCGTACGGTTTCCGCACGGTATTTCCCACCGCTTCTCGTTATCTCATCTGTGGCAGTAGTCTACTGAGGCTACTTTGTAACATTTCAGATCATGTGTAAATAAAATATAAATGCTAATTCAGTGGTATGGCATCAGCTGGACATCGTAAGATAGGAACTGTCCGTGTAATCCATTTTTCGTAATTCACGAGAAACATTACCCAGTCCGAGTACCGGTCTCGGAAAAATGTATATAGCCGGGGTACATCATCTTAGTTAAATCGAGAAGCCGACCGTAACATGGGTTATGCTCGGGCTCCCGATAGAAGGAAGCTATATCCTTGAACAACGGTTCGATTCAAATGGAATCGATCCATAAGTTATACTCCACTTGTAATTTCTTTCAGAAGCAACCCAGCAACATATTTATACCACTTGCGGTATAGCAAGTGATTTATTTATGTAACATGTGTGGGACTTTAAATATCGTTGCCAAATGTATCAAAGTTTCATACGTCGGATGGCGTAATAAACTGCTCCTTCTGGCAAATTATTTCAAAGGAAACCATTCTCATAATCTTTTTATTGTAGTTAGATGATGCCCTGTTTAAAGTTAACAGTCACTTCCTAGTCCTATCATGGAGTCCTTAAATTCAAGTTTACAATCTAGCCTTCCCCATTTTGATTTTAAATTGCTCCGTTCATTCCCGTGTTCATTTATGCCGCTATATTTATATTTGATGACTTAAATAATGAACCGACACCCTTGAGATAAATGCTAGTCTGGGACTCGGGAGGTGGACGGGTGCAATATATATATATATATATATATATACGAAAGCATAAAGATCCAATAATACTGCCTTGCAGAATTCCCCTCTTAATTATTTCGGGGTCAGGGATGTAAAGGACAGGGCCAGTAAGTCTCGAATAACACTCCATTCAGAGTATGGTTGAAGTGTATGGGACCCACACAAGGATTACTTGATAAGAGAACTGGAAGAGACTTACCGGAAAGCGGCATGATTTTTACTGGGTGTTTTTCGACATAGGATAAGTGTTACGAAAATGTTGCAAACCTTGACCTGGGGAAACTTCAGAGTAAGGAGATGAGCTACTCGACTAAGCGGTATATTCAAAGCAGTAGGTAGAGAGATGACGTGGAATGACATTATTATACGAATAAGCTTGAGTGGAGGCTTTTTAGTGAAGGAAATATCACAATATGAAGATAGAGTCGGAATTCAAGAAGACAAATTGATGCATTTGTGGGAACAGGAATGACAGATTGGAATAATGTATTGAGGAAAAATATTTTACAAACTTCATTGTTCATTGAAATCATTTAAGGTAAACAACTGTCAGGGAACTGTCACCTATGCGGCAGCCCTCAATACAGGTCAATGATGATTGATTATTTCTTCCAGTTCGCACAATAAAATTTATGTGATTTAAAATATTGGAAATATTTTTTATAATAGATCAAACTAATATTTCCGGAGATGTTTCCTGGATATTAGTGAGAATTATAGTATTCGTGAGTATCTCGTTTATCATTCGTCTGACAGTAAAAACGTATAGTAAAATAATATTATTGTTTTTTATGTCCCTCTAACTACTTTGACGGTTTTTGAAGACACCGAGGTGCCGGAATTTTGCCCTGCGTGAGTTCTTTTAGGTTCCAATAAATCTACGGACACGAAGCTGAAGTATTTGAGCACCTTCAAATACCACCGGACTAAATCAGGATCGAATCTACCAAGTTGGGTTCAGAAGGCCCAATGCCTCAACCGTCTAAGCTACTCAGACCGGCAAAAAAGTATAAAACATAAAAGATCGGATACCGGTATGCGTTTTGCCTGTCTTATATCATGTTAAAGTTTTTCGATACAGCTAATATTAACGGAGAAATTTGACAGTTTCTTTTCTTTGTCCACTCAATATTGCTACGCCACTGAATAACAATACAGAGCCTAGAACATAACCCTACTAACCCTTAACGTAAAAACAGAATTTCAAGAATTTTTTCAAACCGTTTTCCTGTGATGTGTACACAGACAGACAGACAGACAGACAGACAGACAGACAGACAGACAGACAGACAGACAGACAGACAGACAGACAGACAGACAGACAGACAGACAGACAGACAGACAGACAGACAGACAGACTAAACCTATTTTCGATTTACTGACAAAATTATAGGTTTCTTTTCTGGAGATAGATGAAATCAATGAACTGATCTGCTCCTTTTTTGTCCTTTTCATCGCATCTCTCATTTAAATCAGAGCACCTGTGTCAGACTTTCATTACACCGATATTAAGAACAGCGTGGGCAATGATCCTCAAGCGCGCCTTAGTTGACGGTGTAATTAATTTTCTCTGTACTTCTGACAGTTAACGTAAATTTCCTGTCCAGACTAACGACCTATTCACAGAGGAACCTGTGAAGTGTGTCCTGTGAATCTTTGTATTTCAGAGCTTTGTGATGTACTCATCAAGCCAGTCTCATTGTCCCGTGGCGCCCAGTTCCTATCCAGTTTAACGCATGAAATTACTGCCAGTTCTTGTAGTACCTCGATAGAAAGGTGGACTTTTGGGAACGTTCTCATATCTCCGGTTCTGTGCTTCGTCGGGAAATTGAAGTACATTGTACGTTCGAACAAAGTAAGCCTCTACTTCATTGTCCTCTAAAGTGTTTTATGTAAGACGTCTATTGTTAGCGATCTTTTATTAACATGGCTCAACAGAAGCGTGCAGAGTTTGGCAAATTGAAATTGCAATAGAAAAATAAAAGAATACAAAAAATTCTCTCCGTAGTAATATTATCCATTTCTTTGTACAGGTGTCTGAAATAGGAATATAATTTTACCTCCTACTGAATAGAAACTTATTAAATAGTCCTTCTATCGTCGTGTTTACTATAATAACAATGCATCTTGATTGAGATCTATCTCATTTGCCTCTTTGCGTTGAAGATTGTTGAATCGAAATTGAACGCGAATCTGTCAACGCAATGATATCTACACGCCCTGTGCTTCCTTCATTAGGCAGAACATGAACTTCCTCATGGACGGTATGGCCAACGTTGGCAACATAAGAGGGGTCAAAAGAGGAGAGCAGAAGATGAGGAAGACAAAGACTGCAGTTCTGGATCATTTTAGCATAATAAGTAGAGTTTTGTGTCTGATGAACTTCCATTGATAAGTTTCCGGCATTTCCATTTTTTAAACAAATGTTCCTTTTATCCGACACTATGAAAGGTAGCTGAATGAACTTTTTTACACGTAATTAACTAAACAGAACACATATTTTACTGGTACAGAAATGGTATATTTGACAAAAATAACATTTTAAAAAGGCATTTGTTGAACATTTCTCACTATTTATTAATGCAAAATGTTTTAAAAACGTTGGTATTATAAAGGAAAAATATCCTTACGCCTATTTTTAAACACTATTAGCGAGATTAAATTTCAATTTTCAGAATTTTTTAAAATATATTTATTACTTATTTATTAGTGCCTTTTTACAGTGGCGAATGTAGGGCTCTAGGTCCTCTCTTACATTTAACCACATACTAATAAAAATCTCAAATAAAATACTGAGATACTTAAAATAGTTAAAAGTACATAAATTAATAAAATTGAAAATAAATTTAAATAAATTACTAACTAAATTAATATTAAAATTAATTAATATTAATAACCCTTAAAAATGACTAACCCTCAGGCACGCACACATTCATACTTCAACCATTCACTCAGCTGTCCTCAGCAGGTAGTCTCGGCAGGTGAACTTAAATCTTTATACAGAGCTACAAATGATCTATCACTACAAACGATCTATTAATGATCTATCACCACAAATGATCTATTAATTTTATTTGTGCGGTGCACTGGAATAGAAATAAAGGATCTGGAACGTGTATTTAAGTTGTGAAATGATGATAAAAAGGTGAATTTATAAAAAATATACAGTGGCTGATTTTTCAGATAACACTCTAAATACCATCGTTAAAATGTGTAGTTGCCGCCGTTCATCAGGCTTCAGCCATGAGAGAGCCTGATAGTATGGGGTGACACGAACTGCGTACCCGATATTGCAAATAAATCGCAGGCAAGAATTCAGTGTTCGTTGAATTTTAAGTGTTTCTTCTCTCGTCATATCAACTAAAACAACGTCACAATAATCAAGAATAATGCGAACCAGTGTCTGTATTAGTTTGGCGTTTAGCTCAAATGGAAATACATCTCTGGCGTTTAAGAGGGTGAAGCACTCCAAAAACCTTTTTACGGATTTCTTTCGTATGATCAGACCAATCAGGTGTTTCATTAATAATTACGCCGAAATTTTTATTCGTTTTACTGCAGGGAATAATGTTACCATTCAGTAGGACAGGCGGGATTGCGACATTGTTTGAGCAGCTCCCTCATTTTCGTAATCCAATTATGATTGCCTGAGCTTTTGTGGAGTTTATTATAATTTAGTTGTGCATATATACTCAGTCGTCGGAGGTCATTGTTAATATCTTGTATTGTATCACCTAAGTCTGAAGCCTTGCAGTGTCGATAAATTTGAAGATAGTCAGCATAGAGGTGATGTCTGTTATTTTCTGTCACAGATGGTATGTCATTGATATAAATACAGAAATTAAATATTTGTTTGTCGTACAGTGTACATTACAACAGTTTTAGAAAATATGTTTGAAAAAACATTGAGATTGAAAAAAATATATTTTATATCTGATATATTTTACTGTACGAGCTATAATACTGGAGATATTGAGTTTTTAATGCCAGGCCTTTCGACGGCTGACGTAGAAATAAGCCTATTGTTCACACATCCTGATAATGAGCCTACCGCCGGGCTGAGTGGCTCAGACGATTAAGGCGCTGGCCTTCTGACCCCAACTTGGCAGGTTCGATCCTGGCTCAGTCCGGTGGTATTTGAAGGTGCTCAAATACGTCAGCCTCGTGTCGCTAGATTTACTGGCACGTAAAAGAACTCCTGCGGGACTAAATTCCGGCACCTCGGCGTCTCCGAAAACCGTAAAAGAGTAGTTAGTGGGACGTAAAACAAATAACATTATTAATGAGCCTACCGGCGGCGGTTGTGGTTGCTGTCATTGTTTTAGAAGTTGAAGAACCACGTGCTCATTATCTTTTATGGACCAAGAAAGTTATAAAGAAGATTATGAAAATGAGAAGAAAGACATGAAGGTACGATCACTCGATAAATGCCAGAAATAAGGAATCATAAAAGAGGGGGTTAGAAGTCTTGGCCACGAATGCTTTAATAAAACTGAGCCGGAAGAAAATAAGGTGTGATGGCGAACAATCTCCTAAAATTTAACAACAATAACATTGCACTGACTGACTGTTGTTGGCTGACGCTTGCTTTGTCTCTTCTGCTGCCGCCGATCCCTACTAGATGGCATTAGCCTACTAAACAAACAGCGTATAGCTTTTAGTGCCGGGAGTGTCCGAGGACATGTTCGGCTCGCCAGGTGCAGGTCTTTTGATCTGACACCCATAGGCGACATGCGCGTCGCGATGAGAATGAAATGATGATGAAGACAACACAAATACCTAGCCCCCATGCAAGTGAAATTAACCGACCCTGCCGGTAATCGAACCCGGGACAATCTGGGGGCGTATTCTGAGAATTTACGGTTAAGGTTACTGTACTCTCTAAGAATTAGCATTATGTAGCACACAGATTTCAAAGCTGACATTTTCTTCGCTTTATATCCCACACCTGCTAAATCTACTCAGCATTATTCACAACTTCCACAGCACCTAGCGCTCCCCACTCCCATATGTATATTTCAATATGTGTGGTAGATCCGGCATTCATGCGTAAACAAGAAGTCGCCATGATTTATGCTTCAACTCATCCACATTGAGTATCGTCAGCTGCTTTGGAATTTAATTTTAATCCAGGCACCGAATTCTCATTTAAATTTAGTGTCTCTTCTGCCGCCACATACCTCCGCTAGATGGCATTACGGCTGTAATTGTAAAATCCCAACACTATCAAGTACTGGTATACTTTGGGACAAAACATGACGGCCTGACTTCCTACAAGCGAGTTAGAAGCCAGCAGTCAATCAAGCTCTGCAACCTGCTGAGTTAATGAGTCCTAAGTGATCCTTGTTTAGTGTGATGTTGCCAAACAATTTTCTTACACACACTCTTTAGCCTTTGCCCTTTCTACGTATCGAGTGCAGTAGACGATTTGGCAACTCTGGCTACAGCAGACGTAGTAAAACCTTTAAGCCGCTAATAAACTCCGGGCTGCCGCTGGAGGGTAGTGGTGTGAGGCGAGGTTGTCATGTTTTGTCCAGAAGTATACGACAGATAGTAATTATTACTTCAGTAAAATATATTAATTAGGCTTACAAAGGACGGTGGTTTCTTCTAACGCACAAACACACATCAGGGGATGGAAACAGGCAAAAAAGAGAACGAATAGAGGCAAGGGGAGAATAACACACACTATGTCGTGATGACCTTTCAATGTCAGGACAGAGAAGATCTGAACAAGATAAGTTATACAGGAAATATTAGACACAAAGCCCGGGGTTGTTTAGTCATATAACGAGCTTCGAACATGTAGCCTACTGATCATCCGGTCCTTATACTTGTGAGCAGAAAATTTATACAGTAATCTGTAACTGAGATGTGCAATTACTTGTTCAGTTATTTGGGTACGTTATTTTAGTAGACCCACTATAAGTTGAACCTCAGTACCGCATGTGATAATAAGTAGAGCATTAAACACTGCCTCAGAGTAGTAGTTCTCAAATTACGATATGCAAACCATCAGAAAATGTTACGGTTTTTCGAAAGGGACCAAAAGCCATATTTTCTCTATTTTTATATTTACCTAAAATGAGCTTACAATACTACTAATAATAATATGTTATGAAGTGTATTAAATCTATTGCTATATTTCATAGTTATAGGCCTATACCAGCTCTTAATATTAAAAAGAAAGAAAAGGTTTGATATGTTTGCTTTACCCATTGCTGGCAACCCGTTCGGGAAGCTGCTGGTTATTATTTCTAGTAATAAATCATCTCCCTCTCTATAATAATAATAATAATAATAATAATAATAATAATAATAATAATAATAATAATAATAATAATAATAATAATAATAATAATAATAATAAATAATTTCGTGTGGCTATTTCTAGCCGAGTGCAGCCCTTGTAAGACAGACCCTCCGATGAGGGTGGGTGGCATCTGCCATGTGTAGGTAACTGCGTGTTATTGTAGTGGAGGATAGTGTTATGTGTGGTGTGTGAGTTGCAGGTATATTGGGGACAGCACAAACACCCAGCCCCCGGGCCATTGGAATTAACCAATGAAGGTTAAAATCCCCGACCCGACCGGGAATCGAACCCGGGACCCTCTGAACCGAACCCAGTACGCTGACCATTCAGCCAACGAGTCGGACATAATAATAATAATAATGATAGTAATATCATACATACATACATACCTCTTCAGTATAGACTATTATGTCTCTTAGCGATGCCTGCAAGCCTCTGTGAATGAACTTTTTTTTGCTATTGGCTTTACGTCGCACAGACACAGATAAGTCTTATGGCGACGATGGGGCAGGAAAGGGCTAAGAGTGGGAAGGAAGCGGCCGTGGCCTTAATTAAGGTACAGCCCCAGCATTTGCCGGTGTGAAAATGGGAAACCACGGGAAAACGGTTATCAGGGCTGCCGACAGTGGGGTTCGAACCCACTCTCTCCCGAATACTGGATACTGGCCGCACTTAAGCGACTGCAGCAATTGAGTTCGGTGTGAATTAACTAAATGCCCCTACAATCTTCTAATTGTAACCGGCTCTGTGGCCTCGTTTAGTTCCACGTATCTTATCTCTAAATTAAATGAAACTAACTCTAACCATCGTCATCTTGTTCTTCCTCCAGTTCGTTTTACTCTACATGACCGAGTCCATTATTCTCCTAGGTAACTCAACCTCCTCCATTCGCCTCACAAGACCGCAGCGCCAAAGCCGTTTCATACTTGCCACCTCATCCATCGAGTTCATTTCTAACTTAGCCTTTATATCCTCAATCGGAGTACCGTCCCCCCATTGTTCCCTCCTGTTTGTACTAGTGATTATTTTCGCAACTTTCACCTCTGTCACTTCTAACTTATGAATCAGATATCCTGAGCCTACCCATCTTCCACTCCAGTACAGCAAAGTTGGTTTGAAAACGTACCGGTGATAGATAGTTTCGTCAGGGAGCTGACTTCTTCGTACAGTATACTGTTGGTCGTAAATGCGAGCCCACTGCATTACCTTTGCTGCACCTTGGTTCAATCTCACTTACTCTACCTACCATCCTGGGAGAATACAAATCGTAAATGCTTGAAATGATCCACCGTTGAAATGGTTTACCTGGTCCAGTTCAGTATTTCTAACCTGACATTCAATTCCCTTAGGCATCTTACCTACAGACACCACTATCTGGGAGATAGTGAGTTCGAATCCCACTGTCGGCAGCCCTGAAGATGGTTTACCGTATTTCCCATTTTCCCACCAGGCAAATGCTGGGGTTGTACTTGCGTATTTGAGGCCACGGCCGCTTCCTTCCAACTCTTAGGCCTTTCCTATTCCATCGTCGCCATAAGACCTACTTGTGTCGGTGCGACGTAAATCCCCTAGCAAAATAAAAAAAAAAATCAACTGATACCACTTTCGTCTTGGAAATTATAATTTTCATATTATACTCATTCCACCTATTGCAAAGTTCCAAGATATTAGGTTGGAGGCTCTATACAACAACAACAACAACAACAACAATAATAATAATAATAATAATAATAATAATAATAATAATAATAATAATAATAATAATAATAATAATAATCTTTCTTTCTTAATCTGTTTACCTTCCAGGGTTGGAATTTATCTCGGACTCAGCGAGGGATCCCACCTCTACCACCTCAAGTGCAGTGTCCTGCTGGAGCGTGAGACTTTGTGTCGGGGAATACTACTGGGGAGGAGGACAAGTACCTCGCCCAGGCGGCCTCATCTGGTATACTGAACAGGGGCCTTGTGGATGGGGATGGGAAGATTTCAAGGGGTAGACAAGGAAGAGGGAAGAAAGCGGCCGTGGCCGTAAGTTAGGTACGGTACCATCTCGGCATTTGCCTGGAGGAGAAGTGGGAAATAACGGGAAAAACTTCCAGGGTGGCTGAGGTGGGATTCGAGCCCCTCTCTACACAGTTAGATCCCCTAAGGCTGAGTGGACCCGGTTCCAACCCTCGTACAACTTTTCAAATTTCGTGGCAGAGCCGGGAATCGAACCCAGGCCTCCGGAGATGGCAGCTAATCATGCTAGCACTAAACCACAGAGGCGGACTAATAATAATAATAATAATATGAATAAAACTGTAAATATTTCCCAACACTGAATCAAGAAACAATGGACAATCTTCCTCCATTTCCAACAACATACTTCTGCGAGACCGGAGTCTCCGCTCTCACAGTATGAAATCTACTTCGGAACTATTACAAGTAGACTAGTTGTGGTTATTTATCAAATTGTGACAAGCTGGGACAAACATTATGAACTCTGTAAATACGGGTGAAATGCATGGAAATAGTTCAGAATGTACACTAAACGAAAACAGTTAAATATTGTTTCAGTTTAATACGCGTTTTGTTTGATAATTTTTGTACTGAAACATTTATATCATGTCATTAATTTGTTCCATTTTTACCCTGAATCATCAGATTGTAAATAAAGTGTGGATTTAATTTCAAAATGGAAAATTTAAAATTTATTCGAACAAAAAAATCATAATTTTGATATATTTCGCACACAGGATAAGGTGATTTCTTCACTGAGGTCAAAGTGAAACCTAGAGGTAGGGAGTTCAAGAGATTTCAGTCAGAACGGTAGAGAAGTGCTCAGTACTCTACTTTTTAAAGGGTGACTATTTCGTAGTGAATAGCTGAACAGCTGCAGTAAAGTGAGAACAATTACATGGTTATATTCTTGAATACTATGAAGCCTTCTTTCGGGACCTCATGCAGCTATTATGAAGTCCTAATTAGGGAACATGATAGTCGGCAACATGTGTGAGCTCACATGTGTTCTTTCTTACTGACGAGAGCGTCACTTCCCAGTGTGAGCTCATGAAGATACAGTTTCAAGTTTTGAATACACTTAAGTAAGAACAATTTCAGGAAAGGATGTTATCTAATGCTGACAGTTTTCTTGTCTATTATACTCAAATAACTAAAGTAAATAATAATAATAATAATAATAATAATAATAATAATAATAATAATAATAATAATAATAATAATAATGTCAGCCGTAGAACACCAGTGCCTACTTCTCACACCGAGGCGCCAGGTTCGATTCCCGGGCAGGTCAGGGATTTGTACCTGGATCTGAGGGTTGGATCGAGGTCCACTCAACCTACGCGATAGCAACTGAGGAACTATCCTGACTGTGAGGTGTCTTCCCCGGATTAGGAAACTAAGAATAACGGTGAGTACTCCTACAATGCAGTCTCAACTTCCAAAAAAAATTCACAAAATGAAAAATTCACTATCACAGCAACTGCTCTAGACCCCGATCATACATACTGCAGGCTGTCCTAACCTTCGAATTCTCGGGGATCAACAACAATGTTGGAAGTAGTCAAAATCTTTTCGCTCCTAGAAAACGAACCCCATAGACACAATCGACGTAAACATATTGTAAACGGGCAAACTCAAACAACTCACGGACACCCTAAATAATTTCGAAATCGAAATCGCTGCACTACAGGTAACACCCTTCCAAGACGAAAATAATTTCAACCCAGAAAGTTGCAGGATATAAAGTTAAGACAAGCCATAAGAATTGGAGGGAAACTACCACAAATTCGGGACAAACTTAGTGGACTTTACATCTCCTGAAAAAATATCAGTTTTCACTGTGAATTCGAGCAACAAATTTTACGCTTTGATTAATTCCCATGCTCCAATAGACGGTGACAGTAAGAAAAACCCGCTGAAAGTGGGAATCTTCTAGGAACTCATTGAGAAAACCACCAGCAAAACCTCTAAAAGTCGTGTTTAAAACTTAGAGTGTGACATCAGCGCGCAAGTTGGCAGAGAAAGGTTGATCGATGGACATCACCCAATACACGAGACAAGGAACGAAAACGGAGAAAACCTAATAAACTTCTGCAAAGCCTTCGGTCTGAAACTCGTGTCAACAAAAAGAAAACATGGACATCGCCTAACCCGTTACTGGGGGAATTCCAGGTCGATCATGTCGTTGTTTCGGAAATGAACATCTGCGAGAGGGTACGTAAGGGAATCATTGACTCGGACTACTACATAACCCTACCTAACACAAGTCAAAGTGAGATTCCAACCCAACAGATCCAGACCTAAATTTATCAACATTTGTCAACAAGTTGTATCAACCACCTCAAACAGAACTCCAGCGCCTTTCTGTAAGATATACGATAGCAAGAACCCAAGGACGGGCGAGGCCGGTGAAACACACTCAAGACATCAGCACTGAAGTTAGAACAGACCCCCAGGACACATAAACACAGATGGTAGAATTCAGCGCCAATGATAAAGCCATCGAAGACAGAACCTGAGAGTGGAAATAGTGGAATGGACATAACGAGTGAAAGATGGGAAACTTTCCAAAAAACTCGCTAAATGACCTCAAAAATACTCTGTAAAAAGACGGACGTACGGCAAAAATTGACTCATAGTAATAGAAATGTCCTCAAGAATAACATCAGAAATTTCTACAAGACCTTCCGTGAGAATATGTCAAGCTACCAACCACCAGATTTAGGTTTCCATCGAATAGATGGACAATTAGAGAAACACTAAATACTACACTTCAAAAACCCTACGTCGATCGTTGATTCGCAACTGCCGACACTACCGGAAAAAGCAGAGATCATTCGATCACTTACAAACAAGGCACAAGGCGAGGACTGCATCGCCGTACAGATGTGGAAACTTGCAGGAGATGTCTTCACCAAAGGAATCCATACATTGCCGAACAGATATGGAACCTGAAGAACCTCAGCGGATGCAGAGTGAACTTTGGCCTAGAGGTGGCCACGGCTGGTCCGTGGTTCGACGGCATTGCACTTCGACCGACCAACCGAGCAGAAGAGAGATGGTTGCGGCTCTGTCGTCGCTCTACGTCTCTTCATTCGGGAGACGGAGCGGGGCTGGACCCCAACGTCGATTGTCCTGAGAATGTTCTTCCGCGGTTTTCCATTCTCCTGCACTAAGGAGAATGCCCGGACAGTTCGTAGTATAGGCCACTGCTGCCAACCGGCTCACATCTCCTTCATCGTTTCGTAGTATAGGCCACTGCTGCCAACCGGCTCACATCTCCTTCATCGTATCATATATCTCTGGCCTGAGAGACGACATCACCGTCTAGGAGGACCACCGTCCCCTTGAGGAATGGAATGAAAATGTTTTTAGTAATAAGTTAGTAGGCAATATTAAATATCAACAGATTCAAATAGAATGATTGTCACCTTCGTGGACTTTAAGAAGGCATTATTCTCAGCGGACAGACAAACATTGTTCGAGACACTACAAGAACTCATATAGATTATAAACTAGATGCAACATTCTAATCCAGCTTTGGCTCTGGCAACTGGTATGTATTCGTATGACTGACCGAACTTTCAAAGTAGGCACTTTGTGTAAAAAAAATGTGGTACAAAAGTGTATAAAAGCAAAGCGTACGTACAGACTGTAAAAGCAAGAAAGCACTAGAAAAGTTCTGTTAAGTAAAAGTACGTCAATAAGGAATAAATTATTAACCAAACGGGACATAAAGAGGATAATTTTGGAGTATATAACAATAAAGCAACAAGACAAGAAAATAAGGAAAACCCTAATGCATTTTGTGTAATAAACTGTCAGTATTTAAATTTTTCGAAATACGATAACTCTTAAACTACTTGAACTAGAATCCTGAAAGGAAACACCACTCACATACTAATTTATTCCAGATTGATAAGAATAATAATGTTATTTGCTCTACGTCTCATTAACTACTTTTACTTCTTTCGGAGACGCAGAGGTGCCGGAATTTAATCCCATAGGAGTTCTTTTACTTGCCAGTAAATCTACCGCACTAGTCTGACGTATTTGAGCACCTTCATGTAGGCCTACCACCGGACTGAGCCCGAATAGAACCTGCCAAGTTGGGGTCAGAAGGCCAGCGCGCGTAAACTGTCTGCGCCACTTAGCCAGGCTTACTCCCGACTCACTTCGTTAATGTAAATAGGCATTGCTCCATTTGAAAAAAAAATAACTCTCTAAAATGAATACACATTCTACACAGGCTACAATAATGAGCCCTTGGTTGCACTTCATTTCTGTGAATACAGCACATCAATAGCACCTTCCATTCCAGGAATACTTGTGGTGCAACATATATATTTAGGTGATTCACCGTGTATAATTAAATTACATATAGTTTGTTTTTGTGAACAATTGAATTGTTTAGAAACTCTTAAACATTTTATCGTAAAGAAAACCTACTGCGTGACTTGGTAGGGATTACAATAAACTCTCCCCAATTGATAATCATCCGTGACTCATTCTTTCATTCATTTGCCTTTCTCACGACACTATATATTATTATGACATTCCTTGTTATCAAAATACCTAAATCCGTGATGCAGATGAGGTACGTGGATATATCTGCTGGCTTAGGCCTACGGGGTTTATGTCACGTAGTTGTAACCTTGAATTCTGAAGACAGTGGGTTCGAATCCCACTGCATGCGGCTCTGAAGGTCTTCTTCCGTGCTTTCCTATTTTTGCACCAGGAGAATTCTGGAGCTGTATCTTAATTAAGGCCACAGCCACTTCCTTTCCATCCCTAGCCATTTCCTCTCCCATCCTCGCCATAAAACCAACTTGTGCCGGTGCGTCGTAAAGCACATTTTAAAAAGTCTCTTAGACCTGTGAGAGTACGCTACAATTATTGCAATATAATAGTTCAAGTTATACAGTTTTGGACAACTTTTTTTTACACAAAGTTCGCAAAATGTATGTAAATTCGTACGCGATTCATTTACAGACTGTATGCTGCGTTATTAGTCACCGAGCTCGATAGCTGCAGTCGCTCAAGTGTGACCAGTATCCAATATTCGGGTGATAGTGGGTTCGAACCCCACTGTCGGCAGTCCTCAAGATGGTTTTCCGTGGTTTACCATTTTCACACCTTAATTAAGACCTCTCTGTGACGGTGCGACGTAAAGCAACTTGTGGCATTATTCGTAAACAATTTTTAATGTTCATGTACTTTCATTACTGTACTATTGTAGGTAGACACTAACACTATCACCAGTATACCTCCTAAATGCGACGTATCTTTCAAAATAATAATAATAATAATAGAATAGAATAATAGAACTAAACATTTAAATATCTAGAGAATCATAGAAACTTCATTTGTCTCGCGTGTGAATTTAAATCACATATTTGTTTCTCATTTCATGCTAAGATAATTGTGATCCTATCTCTTGCACATAAAAAAATAGAATAATAGAATTATTATTATTATTATTATTATTATTATTATTATTATTATTATTATTATTATTATTATTATTATTATTATTTTTTTTTATTATTATTATTATCATTATTCTTATATGCAAATATACAGCTGCTTATTTATATTTGGCCTATTGTAATTAGGTCTACGTCCTGTTTTAAGTAACGTACTTTGATTGTTGAGGCACATGTTTTATATTATTTGTTAGTAATGGAACCACTGTTAAATGAAGGGGACGAACAAAAAAGTTGAGATGAACGTGTTGGTCTACGCTCCTGGAAATAGTCTCCTAGGATGTGAATATGAAATTGCTGGAAATAAGCCATAAATTGTCGAGGTAATTTGTTTTGTAACTATGTACATTTGAATCGCGATAGCGATGCAATTTCGTCGTAAATTACTCACAAAGTGAGTCTCAGAAATGGATCTCTTGATTTGTCATCAAATGTTTGCATGCAGACGAATGCTGCTGCTTAGGATATTCAATTGCATGTTACGAAGATACCTGCATTTTTCATTTCATTCTTCCCTTCTGATGATAAACTGTCATCGGTTATGAATAAGTGACTGAATAAACTATAAGTTTTGTGATTGTCTTTCGTTCACCGACAAAGGCAAAGAGGCGGACACTGGTGTAGTCTAATAAGAATTTAGTGAGCGCGTTTTGAATTATGAACGCGCTATCACGCTAGAAAGCTATGACACACACACTGTCACGTGCTTGCTACCATTTTAGTTGTTGGTAGTGGGAGAACTTAATCAGAGAGCTATTTGCATGTGTAATGCCTTAATAATTAGAACCACGCACTGCCAACAACGAGAAGGAGAAAATAAATTTTAAAAAACAAATAAATAGAAGAATGTTCCTGGCATTACACACACACACACACACACACACACACACACACACACACACACACACACACATGCATTAATTTATCGAGTTGTTCCGTTCATAAAAGTAATAGAATATAAATATTAAACTCTTAAATTAAAAATACTGCTAGGCACGAAATATTAATGAAATCAAATTTATTACGGACACAAAGTTAATTGTTTAGCGTGGTCATTGCTAGATTTAAGCGATCCATCTGTTGCGTTTATATGGATGCCAATATGACATCGGAGAAATTATTGAGTAGATATACAACTGATAATTTAAAAAGGAAATTTTATATCGTTAGCACGTGTGTGTATGTGAAATCGAGTACTCGGAAGTTGCTTGGTTGCTCAGTAAAGTGATTTGCAAATCCAAACAGTAGGCCTATATAGAGTGACATAACGGTTTGGTTCGATTTAGTAGTTGCATAGCCTGCCTCTGTAGCGTAACGGTTAGTGTTATTAGCTGCCGTCCTCGGGGGCCTGGGTTCGACCGCGGTACTGCCGGGAATTTAAGATTGGCAGGAGGGCTGGTACGTGGTTGGAATGGTACATGCAGCTCACCTCCAATAGGGGTGTGCCTGAAAAGACCTGCATCACCTCGGGACGAGGACACGAGTTCACTTCACAGTAGTTGCATAGGAATCGAGAAATTCTTTTCAGTTGCAGCCCAAAGCCAGGAATACTCTCAAGTCGAAGTCGACTCTAGCTATTTATTATCTATATTGAGTCTACCTTTGTAGGGAATACATGGTATTTCAAAACAGATATCTGTGGAAAGTAGACAATACAGTGACCTAACATTCAGTCGAAGCCCAATGCCGGCAACCCTGAAGGCGGTTTTCCATTTTCACACAAGACAAATGTTGGGGTTGTACCTTAATTAAGGTCATGGTCAGTTCGTCCCCCCTTCCCCCCCTCCTTTTCTGTCCCATCGTCGCCATAAGACCTGTCTGTGTTGGTGGGAGGTAAAGCCAGGAGCACTTGTTCGTCTTTTTATGGTGTGGAAATGAGAATCTACGGAAAGCAACCTGCAGAGTTGCCAACGATAGCTTGAACCCAACATCTCCCGACTGCAAGCTCACATAAACACTGCCAGTAACACATAGCCAGCACATTCTATTCACAATTCGAAGCAATGTTAGGCCCAGATGTAACACCATGATTTGTATTCACGTCTCCCAAACATCGTGGCTCCTTACGTGAATAGTCAGCGTAGTGGCTTTCCGTGCAAAGGGTCGCGGGTTCGATTACCGGCGGGCGCAAGAATTTTAATCCTAAATAGTTATTCTCCATGGCCGATGAACTAGGTATTCGTGCTATCTCCAACATCCCTGCAATTTTCACCCACCACAATAACACGCAGTATCCCGTACACGACAACGACAATACTGTAGATTCCACCAACCTTCGTCCGAAGGTCTGCCTTATAAGTTCTGCAGCAGGTTATCAATTGCCGCATGGAATTATTATTATTATTATTATTATTATTATTATTATTATTATTATTATTATTATTATTATTATTATTATTATTATTATTATTATTATTATTATTACAAGTTGCTTTACATCGCACAGAAACGGATAGGTCTTATGGCGATATTGCGTCAGGAAAGGGCTAGGGGTGGGAAGGAAGCAGCCGTGGCTTTTGAAGGTACGGCCCCAGCATTTGCTTGGTGTGAAAATGGGAACTGGGAAACCACGCAAAACCATCTTCAGGGCTGCCGACAGTGGAGTTCGAATCCACTATCTCCCGAATACTGCATACGGGTTGCACTTAAATTATTATTATTATTATTATTATTATTATTATTATTATTATTATTATTATTATTACTACTATTATTATTACCGGGCGAGTTGGCCGTGCGCGTAGAGGCGCGCGGCTGTGAACTTGCATCCGGGAGATAGTAGGTTCGAATCCCATTATCGGCAGCCCTGAAGATGGTTTTCCGTTGTTTCCCATTTTCACACCAGGCAAATGCTGGGGCTGTACCTTAATCAAGGCCACGGCCGCTTCCTTCCAACTCCTAGGCCTTTCCTATCCCATCGTCGCCATAAGACCTATCTGTGTCGGTGCGACGTAAAGCCCCTAGCAAAAAAAAAAACTATTATTATTATAGTCACCATCATCAACATCATCGTTCAGCACATTTGCTGAATGGCTGACGCCATCGTTACAGAGGGGTCTCACGTTCGATTTCTGGCCACATGAGAGATTTTAACTTCGTCTAGGCCTACTTAATTCATCTGACTCGGGAACTAAGTGTTAGTATTTGTTTCTGCACCAATACACTCCCCTTCATATACTTAACACACCACACTAGGAGAAACATGCCCATGCTCAAAAGTTTGGCGTCAGGGAGAGCACCCGGGCGTGAATCAGGGCGAAACTTAACGTGAGTCACATAGTTCGCACTCACAACCTCACCGGGGTGTGGCAAAAGCGGTAGTAGAAGGAGAAGAAGAAGAAGAAGAAGAAGAAGAAGAAGTTTTAGAAGAATCTTAAGTAGAAGAATAAGACGAAGGAAAGTACCTGTCATCACAATTTTATCGTCAGGTATGCACGTTCTTGGTGCATTTCTCTTTGAGGGGGTTGGTTATTGCCTAGATATTGCGTTCAGTAATGTGCCAGGGTGGAAGTAATATAATAGCTACCTTTCATTGAAACAGCTCGTGTGAAATGAATTTCATTGTAATACTACGCGTGGAAGTGAACATGTGCACATCTTTTTTTCTATCTCTCTCTTTTAATTTTCCCCGCCTTCAGATTTCCATTATTTTAAATCACCTCCTAGTATATTTTTGTTTTATTCCTTTGGGGAAGCGTTTGACTTCATTTCTTTCTCATCCGACTTAAAACCAGTTCCCAATACGCAGTTCATTTTCTGTCATGACTTCCACAAAGTAATATCCAGTTCCTTGTCTCTTTTACCTCATTGTGACTTTTCTTTCGGTGTTCAACGAAATTTATTCCATTTATTTAAGGTGCGCCATCCCCGTGGTGTAGGGGTAGCGTGCCTGCCTCGTACCCGGAAGCCCCGGGTTCGATTCTCTACCAGGTCTGGGATTTTTACCTGGACCTGAGGGCTGATTCGAGGTCCACTCAGCCTACGTGATTAGAAATGGGGAGCTATCTGACGGTGAGATAGTGGCCCAAGAATAACGGCCGAGAGGATTCGTCGTGCTGACCAGACGACACCTCGAATCTGCAGGCCTTCGGGATGAGCAACGATAGCTTGGTAGGCCAAGGCTCTTCAAGGGCTTTAGTGTCATGGTAGGTAGTGTTCAAGGTGCTGTGATGTGCAATATGTTACGAATAATAATATGCTTTGATTCCATGCAAGTGTCGGATCAGACGATGAAGTCCCGACTACACACAAGCCTGTCATTTGTCAAATGCAAATAGCCTTAACTCCATTATAAAATTATTTTCACAAACAAAAGTGGTTTTCTTTATGTGCAAGAGATAGGATCACAATTATCTTAGCATAAAATGAGAAAAAAATATTTGATTTAAATTCACACGCGAGACAAATGAAGTTTCTATGATTCTCTAGATATTTAAATGTTTAGTTTGGACATAAGGCATTTTGCTGCATTACATTGTACATAAGGGTATTTGCAACAGTAAACAGCTTAATGTAATTAATGGCATATGCTAGAGTACCGGGAACAGAAACTTAGGTGAACTGCAGAAAGGAAGAAAAACTGAAAAATCATTTTAATTACTATGTATTAGTTCCATTCGTTTTATTCTGCTTACATTTCCATTATTTTGTGACAGAAAAGCAAAAAAAAAAAAAAATTCACGAAATATTAAATTAAAAGACAACAGGTACTTTACATTAATTTAAACTGTCAAGTTTCAGCTGATCTAGTTGTCATTCTTCAGGCTGTATAAAAGTCTATGGCAGGGTACCGAGGGGAAAGATGTTCAACATACTGGGGGACTACGGGATTAAGGGTAGATTATTAAAATCAACCAGAGGCATTTATGTTTGCAATTGAGCTGCAGTGAGAATTGATGGTAGAATGAGTTATTGGTTCAGAGTACAATGGTATGAAAATTAGCCTTTTGAAGACTAAATTGATATCAGCAGGTAAGAAATCCAAGAGAATTGAATGTCAGATTGGTGATACAAAGCTGGAACAGGTAGATAATTTCAAGTATTTCGGATGTGTCTTCTCCAAGTGTGATAATATAGTAAGCGATATTGAATCAAGGTGCAATAAAACTATGCAGTGGGATCGCAGTTTCGATCAACAGTATTCTGTAAGAAGGAAGTCAGCTCCCGGGCGAAACTATCTTTACATCGGTAGCAGAAAATATCCGCATTATAGAAAATCTTTATTGGAGGAAATAGGGTGATTATCTCTATCGAAATCCAAACTACAGATGAGACAGCCATTCATAGAGGATAAATACAAACAAGGCCAAGTTATTAGTAGATATGCCCATGCTTCAAGTATCTTTGTGCCATTGTCACTGACTAATTGATCTTGAGAAAGAAGCGAAACAGGGGATGACAATAACACAACAACATTTTTTAAAATATGGTCTATCCTTTGTAATGACCAATACTGTACATTTACAACTTAGATAAAGAGTGGTCAAGTGCTGTACATGGCCAATCTTGGAAACGAAGACCTTCATGAGTATTTGCCAATGAACCGCTTGGGAGTTCTTGAAATGTGGAGCCAACGGTGAATGCTCAGGATTTCGTGGGTTGCTCGACTAACGAACCAAGAAGTACTCAGAAGGGCAAGCGCCAGTCGGAACACATTCGAGCAATAAAGCGCCGAAAAAATGTATTACCTTTAGGACGGCCGTTACGAACTCTTACAACGGATTGCACAAGGCAAAATACAAGATCGAAAATGTGTCAGAAGGAGACGAACATTGTGGCTTGGAAATATCAAATAATGACCAGGAATTCACGCATCTGGCCTCCGTAGGTTTCTGTGCAATCGGGTAGTTCTTCCTCCCAACACTCTTGTCTTTCTTAGATTGTCATTATTCTTCAAAGTACTAAATAAAGTTCCCCTGACTTTGGCGATCACTGCGGCGAATGTTGGACTATTTCTTGCCAGATGGAGAAGTTTTTCAACAGCTCAGTTTAACATGGGATAGTCCCACTCTACGGTGCGAGAGATCAGAGAATTTAGAGACATGAGGGTAGAATAATTTAGATAAAGTCACCTACGAGGAGCGAGCAAGACATCCGAGGAGGACACACCGGAAATCCACAGTGGAGTAAATTACGAAAGCAAGAACCAGCTAACGAACTGATGAGGTGGATTAACGATAGTACATGGTACTTAACGGTAAGCAACTATTACAGTGCAGCCACAACACCATGTTCCATTTCAAAATCTAGGTCACTTAACAAAATTGCATAAGGAAGACTTTATCATTTAAAATTACGTGATGGATTTAACTTTTTCCAAAATAAAAATGAATACACTCTAATTACAGACAATTCTCCCAAACTGGAGTAAAGATAGAAATCTAGAACGTGCAACATTGCCCCATATTGCCGGAGCTTGGAGCTTCATCACACATATTCGGAATAGAGGACTCGTAACAGCAATTTACTTAATGGAGTGTGCAGAAAGTTCAGACTGCCTTGTCCAGATGGCAAATTACAGTAGTCAAATTTATGTCGGCACCAGTGTGCCTGACTACTCACTTCAAGTCATTCTAGGGCAAAAGTGGATCAAACGTCCCAAAGACTTCACACAAATGTCCGGCACGTCGGTGTACCTCCTCGTTGGTGGGGGATCTTGGATATTCTGCGACACATTCATATTTTTCTAGCCTGCTGTCGTTTCATAGACGAAGAATTTAACGTCCATCCTTCGACATCGTGTTGCTATTGCTAGCCTCGTGCAGCCGTCGTAAAGCAGAATTTCCAACGAGAGTGGGTCGTAGATGCTGCCGTGTACGGAAAATTATATGTTCTTTGGTGGGTGTGAATTGCGGGGATGTTGGAGAGAGCACAAACACCTCGATCCAAGGGAAATCCTCGATCATTACCGTATCCTGGCGAGTGGATGATGCAGTGCACCATATAGCTCGTCCAGTGGTGTCATGGCCAAATCTAGTCTGCGATAAGCTTTCGTACAGCGTACAGCGTGATTGCTTCTTATACAGCAGTAATTGAACGGTTTAGGCCATTTCTAGGCTTCCGAATTAAGCGTTGAACAGCCTATTTTAATATGATTTAGATTTTAAAATGCAATTCGCACTGAAAATTTAAAGGTTCATTAGGCTGGATTACGGAGAGGGAAAACGCTAAACCTCTTGTTTACGGGCAGAGGAAGAAAATTCTCAACACTTGCTATGGTGGCGTAGGTGTCATTGCGTTTCTATCAGTTTTTCAGACTGATTATCCATTCAGTGAAGCCGATGGGTTTCCTACGGGCGTAGAGAAACTGTGTGAAGGCGACAGCGCTCAAGTTTACAGACACATGGCTTCCTGCAAGGACGGCAATATTTGCAGGACTCACCTTATAGTATACACAGATCACTTACCGAAACGTATAAAACAACAGGGAGGGATTTCTATCGGGTAGAAATGTGTAACGACCAGTGAAGTGAAAACGGACCACAGTAGAACATTTCGTACCTCAAAAGTAATCTAATCACGAAAAATGTTTAGACATTTTATCCTACTGGGTGATGAGACGGTCAATCATATTCTTGAACAAGCTGGTGGGCTGTCGACGAAACTACATCTGTCGTCAAACTCGCCACCACACACGTCGCCATCCGATGCAAATCTATGTCCACGAATGTTTTTCTTCAGCTCGAGCATGGAGCTAAAACCAATGCAGAAAATAGAGTATCGCTATAAAGTCAAAACGCCGGATATGCCATTGAACGGCATTATTATTATTATTATTATTATTATTATTATTATTATTATTATATTATATTATATTATATTATATTATATTATATTATATTATATTATATTATATTATATTATATTATATTATATTATATTATATTATATTATATTATATTATATTATATTATATTATATTATATTATATTATATTATATTATATTATATTTGTCTAGCGGTACTTCAATTGATTATGGATTTTAAGAGACGGCATGCTGTAGCAATTTTGCCCCGAACTGAAACGTGGCGGAAGCATTTAAACACCCAGAAATGCCATCCATTTCAGTTGGTACAGAACCACTAGTTTCGAAACAGAAGAAAAACTTACTGTATGACTTGGTTGTGAAATCGATTCAGCATCTCCATTTTTCAAATATTACTCTTCAATTGGCCAGTATGTTCTCCATCGTTCATCATAATCGTGAGTGGTTAATCGAACAAAACTATGACATATATGAATACGATTACTTTGGACTTTTCGTTAAATCGAATAATAATAATAATAATAATAATAATAATAATAATAATAATAATACAGTTGTCTTTACGTCGCATTGACACAGTCAGATCTTATGGCGACAATGGGATAGGCAAGGGATAGGAGTGGGAAGGAAGAGACTGTGGCCTTAATTAGTACATCCCTAGCATTTGCCTGGTGTGAAAATGGGAAACCACGGTATACCTTCTTCAGCGCTGCCGACAGTGGGGTTGGAAACCACTATCTCTCGAAGGCAAACTCACAGCTGTGTGCCCCTAAACGCACGGTCATCTCATTCGGTAAAATAAAAATAATTCGTCATTCTAACTACTTTACTTCCCGATTCGAAGACGTCGTGATGTCGGAATGTTGTCCCGTAGGAATTCAGTTACGTAGCAGTACAGTAAATCTATAGACAGAAGGCTGCCGCATTTGAGCTTCTTGAAATACCACTGGACTGAGCCGGTTTGAACTCACCAGCTTGACCTCAGAAGACATGTGATCTACCATTTGAGCTATCCAGGTCGGCTTTGTCAAATCTTTATTTTTTTATTTTTAACAAGTTACTTTACGTCGCACCGACACAGATAGGTTTTACGATGGCGATGGGATGGGACAGAAAAGGGCTTAGATTAGGGATGTTGCTGCAGTGTCCTTAATTGATTAAGCATTTGCCTGATATGAAAATGGGAAACCACGGAATCCATCTTTTGGGCTGCCAACTGTGTGGTTCGAACCCACTATTTCCCGAATGCAAGCTGATAGATGCGCACCCCTAAACGCACGGCCAACTCGCTCGGTATTTCGTGAAATCACAACTTGTATAACTATATCTGAATTAGGAATATATTGGATTATGTAATGATGTTGGGTGCTGTTCAAAGGTATCTTGTAACAAGTAATAAATGACTTTCATCGTATCTACCGCCATCAAAGAACTGAAGTTTACGTGCTGACTTGACTGTAACTTATCTACTGTGAGACGTTCCAAATGCCTCCAGAACAAGTCCTGATCTCATTAGGATAGTACTGGACATCTTACTGCCCGGTAATAAAAGGCAAACCATTCCGACTTCCGTAAAGAATCAAATCAATGAGTGCATGTCAAAATATTCTGGGTGGTAATGAAAGGCAGTTGAGGACCACACACAACTAAACGACACAGGGTAAATATATTCTGTGACAGAATATTTATAGCAAGCGATTCTTCAATATTCCCTCCAACGTCCCTATGATCTTAAATGCATTTACTTTGATTTAGGTAATTCCTGACGAATCACATCCCATTTTATCATTATTTCACATGACCATGTAATGTTCCTCGGCACTCTTGTTAACATGACAAAGTTCCGACGTTATTCTGAGATTGAGCTCTCAGGATTTAGGGGTAGTGACAGTCGACTAGTGTAGGGAGTGAATAATAATGCTGACAATGATGTTAATAACAATAATAAACAAAGCTCAAGGCCCAGTTAAACAAAGCTATACTGTACACCGAATCTGAAGTATTTATGGTGGCAATTAGGACAGTGTCATGGAATCACGCAATTTCATAAAGTACATCATAAAAACCGAACAATTGTCGGAAGAGTCAAAGCAAAACTGAAATCGTAGATCATGCGGGTACTGTCAGCTTGCCCAATACTTGTATAAAGGACTACGTATGAATACATAACAAGGTATGTAAGATAATCTACTAAAAACTTCGTAAGCAGTGTGAACTAGCAACAGATACGGGGCCATATTACTACCACCAACCACAAATTATAAACGAAAGTGAAATTCATAAAATATATCACAAATCCTCAGACTTCACTGAAAAGCCAATAGGAGCTAATTAATCTAAAACCATTGTCAGAGGTAAATTGCAAAGGAAAACATAATTTACATATCAAACATTAAAAATCGAAGGAGAATCCAGGAAACGAGAGCATGAAAATGGCATCAGAAACCAAACGCCTCTGGGAATATAAAATGTTACTGTTACTGAAAATGTGATCACAGGAACTGAAGTCAGAACAAAAAAACTACAGACAGCTCTTCACCAACCGAAGCTACAATACACCATGTACGAGAAACTAGAGAAGGCAGGTACTATACCGTATACTGGATAGCTGTCATACATTCAGAAGTACACATTGAGCCAGCAAATTTTTCTTTGTAATCACGGAAGTTCTCATGAATAAAAACTAAAATAATAATAATAATAATAATAATAATAATAATAATAATAATAATAATAATAATAATAATAATAATAATAATAATTGTACCGGGCGGTACACCTCTACGCCGCTAATTCAAACATTGCGCCAGTTGAAACTCCTCTACTGGAGAAAGCCGGAACTTTAACAACCACATTAATTCTAAGGTTTCTCAGAAGATGTCTTTACTGTAAATTTTGAAATGTTCTGAACTATGTCGGTTTCGATTTGTTTTTGTTTTCTCTGTAGCAAGAAGTGTGAACATTCTCTTCTAGATGGCACTACTTAAGAACTACAATTGTGCACCCTAGTGCGAAGTGAAGGAACTTTTTTTTTTTTAAAGAAATTTGCTATTCATAAGTTTGTTCTTTGTTAAATTTCTTTCAGTCATTGTTTGGGTTGGCAGTATAACCCTTCTCTTTCCGCCAGTTTTGAATTTGACCAATGAAGAATTTATGTGATTAATTTTCCACCAATAAGGTGTTTTTTGTTCTTCGTCTGGTGTATTAGTTTTTGCTGTTATCCAATAAAATTTTCTGGGCGGGTTGTAATCATTCATGAAACGCCTCGAATTTTCCACGAGGGTATATAAACTGCTGATTTTCTGGTCTCCTGGCCACTTCAGTAACATCTCTCCTAGTGTGATTATGTAGCAGGGGCCGGGAAGCGCCCCTTTCTTCGGGCAGCAGTTCATCCACAAGGTAATGGCCGTTTAATAACTTTATTTGTTGCTAGCTCAGCAGTTTAACCCTCGGGGCAGGTTCGAAACTTTTCTCATGTAACCTATCCTTAAAATGTGATAGACATTTGGTAAAATTTTGGCTTTTTAACTATAAATTGGGATAGAGAGTGCCTAACCCTCTCGAGCTCCCACTCATATTGTTCTGAGGTGACTACGTTTTCATTTCCTTTTTTTCTCCTTTCGTAATGTAAATAAGTTTTCTTATCGTGTCACTTCCGTAGTATGGGATTAGCCCTTGCATAAGCGGCCTAGTGCCAAATAGGTTTTAAAAATGTATCAGGAGTGCAAGTTACGCCTCCATTCAACTCAGAATTTTGGGCCATGTAATTGACCTGTTTCTTTACTGAATAGGCCTCAGTAGATTGGGTATTAATACCCCTGTTCTTGTGTGCCTGGAGGGCAGATTGAAGGTGGAGTTTGGTGTGGCCTTTGAATAGGCTTGATCTTTGAGAGCGGGTTTGCTCTTTCTTAAAAGTGGATTTTCTCTGTGCCTCGAGGAGGCTTTACTGGGTAATTGGGAGCAAGTGCTCCTTGGCATGATTGGGGTTTTCTGCCCCTTTGTTGTACCTTGTATATAGGTAAAGTTGGGCTTATAGCTCAAGGATTGTGAGTCTGGGGCTCGAAGCCCAAATCCAGTAACAAACTGTAATTGTACTTTCTTAATTTGTTGATCTGCTACTTGGTACCTGTTATATTCTGTTATTTATTTATCTTGAAAAGAAAATATAATCTTTGTGAAAGTTTTAAATTAACTTTAATTTCGTAAGTTGAGACCTATTCCACCCAGCACCTTCTTTCACCTCTGCTGTTCCACAGATACCTCGGAACAATAATAATAATAATAATAATAATAATAATAATAATAATAATAATAATAATAATAATAATAATACCAAGCAAGTGGATGTGCGGTTTGAATAACGTAGTATCAGCTTGAATTCCAGAGATAATAGATTTGAATCCCACTGTCGGCAGCCCTGAACAAATACATGAACTTTCAAAATCTTTCGAAAACTTTCTTCTTCGACGATTAGATGGCTCTACCATCTATTTGTTAGCGACATCTTATGGTTAGACATATACTAATAGCTTAGGAAAGTTTGTTCCTTGTTATTGGTAAAAAAATCTAAGGAATTTTTAAAATGTATCGTACTTACATAAAATCAGCTTCATGGTCCGTATCGCACTTAAACAGGTTCACAACTAAGTATTATTTATTTTCCACATTGTGTCGATACACATGTGGCTGAAGATGTTGATAATGTATGAAACATGTACCACTTTTAACCAATAAGTTGCTTTAAGCAATTCAGTGTATCGACAAGGTGGAAAATAAATAATAGTTGTGAATCTGTACGGAACTTGTCAACACTTCAGCTGGTTCCTTCTCCATTGTAATCTACCTCTCAGATGTTTGTACCTATGTTCTCTAGCCAACCAAAACCTGGGCTGTGTATGGAAATTTAGCTTATCAGCATAGTGTATTTTAACTTAGTCCGGCACTTTCTCCTATGGAACTATATAGTGTGATTCAACAGCCCCTTCCGAAATCGATTGCTGCAGTCCAACTAACGTGCACATGGTTACAGGGGTGCTATTCCCCTACAGGCGTACTGTATGGTGCGGTACTAATATTCAGTGAGCACATGTTGCACACGATTCTGAACCCTAGAGAAATGTAATATCATCCGTTCGCAAAACATGACGCCTTGAAATAATGTAGCAACGTCCTTTTACCATGTAGCCTAACTATGTTAATGTGTCGTGCCTCGTGACCGGCTGTAGCGAAGAGGGGAATCAATGCATAAAACTAGGTAGCAGTAACACCGAACCGGATGGTGGATGCACTCTGCTCTCGTCGTACTAACAGCCCGTTTCCAGCAGTATAGCGTAGGGGATGTGGTTAGGCGTTCGACCAATAATCAACGGAATGTGCCAGCGGCGGTTCGAATCTCGCGTCATTCAAATATGTTTGGGTCGGTATGATGTTTGAATATGTAAACACAGGCCCACGTTCGCCACATTCAAACAGCAGTATGCGGCTGTTATTCCTCTTGTGCCCTGCACATACTCCGCTGATTAGGACCTGAATGTACTGTAATCTGCTGTCCTTCGGCATGTCTTTCACAGAGGAATACGTTGACATGCTCCTCAAATATGGGGAAGTAAGACAAAACGCGTGCGAGGCACTACGTCTGTACCAGGAATGGCATCCCGACAGGTGATACCCGGCTGCTACGACATTCCGCCGCGTTGAAAGACGCCTAAAGACTACAGGCGTGATTTCCAACCAGCCTCTAGTCCGCGGTAGGCCCGGTACGTCGGGTGAAACAGAAGAAGCCGTTCAGGAGGCAACTCGTAATATTCCACACATCAGTACAAGGGTGATTGTACGACAGGTGAACACCAGCCAGCCGTCCGTCTGGTGAATACTGCATGAAACATCTTGAGCTACACCTAGAGATCCATGGGTGGGAATTCAAAGCTCGAATGGAGTTCTGTCGGTGGATGTTAGGTAGGCTGGACAATGATGCAGCATTTGTATTCCATATCTTGTTCTCAGACGAATTGTACTTCCACAATAATGGGAACGTCAATCGCCACAACATACTGTATTAGAGCCCGGACTATCCTCACTGGGTACGACAGGTGGCCCATCAAGTACGATGCGAAGTGAATGTTTGGTGTGGAATAATGGGAGATCACCTGATTGGACCTTATTTCTTTGAGGGCCATTAGACGGGCCCACGCTACATGCACTTTCTGCATCAGGAACTCCTACTGTTGCTGGAGGATGTGCCCTTTCACCATCGTTTGACGATGTGGTTGCAACAGGATGGAGCTCCACCACGTTCGACTTTGCCCGTTCGTAACCATCTGAACAAGGAACTGTCGGGCAAATTGATAGGAGGAGAAGGCCATCTATCTTGGCCCGCCATATCACCGGATTTAACGCCCACTTCTTCTTGTGGGGACATTCGAAGAACGTCGTTTACACATAAGCGCCGGAAACCCCGACCAGCTCCGGCAACTCATAACGGACACCTGCCGAGCAATAACACCTGGAATGCTTCAGCGCTGAAGACGATCTATTGGACACTGGGCCAGAATATGCATAAACCAAAACGGTCATCACATCGAGCATTTGCTGTGATAAAACATTGTCAGGGCTGATGTATTCCTATTATTTCCGGTCTGTATGCGTCCGGCCTGCTGACTTATGGGCCCTTCTTTGGGCCACAAACAGATTAATTCACACACAGTTTACATGAAAGCGAGTATTGAACTTACATTGCGTGCGGTACATATTAAACAAATATTTCAAAAAAATGTAATCTTCGCCCCAGACTCGAACCTCCCACCTGATATGCAACCCCGCTCCGCCATGCGTTTATCATCTACACTAGTGTTCCATATGGCACATTTGGCAGCTTATAGCGAATATTAGGTTTATTGCGGTCACAATATCAATTTAGTGTTTCGCCGGCGTGTCAGGTTCATATGAATATGATCTAGAAGGCACACGCACACCTTCCTGTGTTTAATACGAGTATAAAATTACGGCGTCCTATCGTGGTGAGGCGGTAAATACCAAGATATCCGGTTGTGTTGTTTGAACATACCGGCAGGGCAGACATGTTCAGGACGGAATGAATATTGTGGGTTGCATAAAACTACATTGGATAGGGCGGCTGAATCGCGCTGCGTAATGAGGGCACATTAGGGCGGTCTGCTCCATTGCTTGAGAGTGCGACTTGACGGAGACCATAGCGGTCTAGGGAGGCATGGGCGCGGCAAGCTTGAAGAAGATCCAGCGAAACAAGGTAATGGCAGAATTAACCTAAAATGTGATCGTGCCTGAGGTTAATTCGAGGGGAAGTTTTCACCCGTTTCTTAATTTTTTTTAGAACGCTATTTCTATTCACTACTGGGAAATATTTAATGTAATGGAGGACGAGTGGTGACCATCATGTCTCCCCTTCAACTTTCGAGTTAGATGACTAAAGTTTCAACCTCTAAATTTTGAAAATCTTGTCTCGGCTTGCAAATTATCTACATTTAGTTACCCTTTTTGGCCTTTGTGTCATTGGGCCTTAATCCAACTTAGGTTCTCGTCCTTCCTGAAATTTCTATAAGGAGTGCTGTTATTTCGCCCCCTTGCCTTTTGTTGATGGCCTGTTATATGCAAACATTTCTTTTTATTCTTAAGACCTTGTAGTAAGGGTAATTATGCCCCTGTTCATTGCGTATTCTTAAGGTAACTGTGTTTATATTTTGGTTCCCTTTGGGAACAGTAATTAAACTTATCGTGGAACCTTGCAATTGGTAAGCCCACCATGGGGCAACCGCGTATGAACATTTTGAATTGGGGTCACCCTATGGGTTGCCTAGTGTAATTAACTGTGTCAAAGGCAACCGATTGCCTTTTCGATGCTAGACTCCTGTATTTTGGAGCTGAGACTCCTATAAAGTGTACCTGTTCGTAACAACTATGCTTTTTCATAATATTGTTCCTGTCAGGAACAAATTGCTCTTTTGTATATAATTTAACGACTGGGAGATTTCTCCCAAGTTATTGTGAACGTGATTTAGGACTTGCAAGTCCAAGGCATTCTTAAAGCTGACGAGCTCGTTGTTAACATATTCCACTGCTCTTTGTTATACCATTAAAATTCTAACTTATAATTTTTAGAAACGAAAGAAATAAAATATCTAAATTTGTAACACTGAAAGTCCGCCTATGTAGTGAGGGCCGCGTTCGATTCCCAGCTCTGACACGAAATTTGAAAAGTTGTACGAGGGCTGGAACGGGGTCCACTAACCCTCCGAAGTTCAAATGAGTAGAGCTGGGTTCGATCCCACCTCAGCCATCCTCGAAATGGATTTCCGTGGCTTCCACTTCTCCTCCAGGCACATGCCGGAATGGTACCTAACGTAAGGCCACGGCCGCTTCCTTCCCGCTTCCTTGTCTATCCCTTCCTATCTTCCCATCCTCCCACAAGGCACTTGTTCAGCATAGCAGGTGAGGCCACCTGGGCGAGGTACTGGTCCTCCTCCACAGCTGTATCCCCGACCCGATGTCTGACGCTCCAGGACACTGCCCATGAGGCGGTAGAGATGGGATCACTCGCTGAGTCCGAGGGAAAAACCGACCCTGTAGGGTAAACAGATTAAGAAGGCGAAGAAGTAATACTGAAAGTTGCACCAAGTAATCCCCTGACCAGCCATTCAAACCAGGTGCTTCCTATTACTGTGTGAGCCACGGAATACCCATAATAATAATAATAATAATAATAATAATAATAATAATAATAATAATAATAATAATAATAATAATAATAATAATAATAATAATAATACGAACGATACTGTTACTTCACCTACTGTAAGTAAATGATGTTAAAAGCGTCCGGCTCCATGGCTAAATTGTTAGCGTGCTGGTCTTTAGTCACAGGAGTCCCAGGTTCGATTCCCGGCAGTGTCGGGAATTTTAACAATAATTGGTTAATTTCGCTGGCACGGAGGCTGGGTGTATGTGTCGTCTTCATCATCATTTCATCCTCATCATGGCGCGCAGGTCGCCTACCGGCGTCAAATCAAAATATCTGCATCTGGCGAGCCGAACTTGTCCTTGGACACTCCCGGCACTAAAAGCCATACGCCATTTCATTTCATTTCATGTTAAAAGCCACTAAAGCGCAGATATTCGCCTAATTCGAGAAAGCTCTGTCGTATATAGAATGATGTAAGTGGTCTACACTACCAGATACGGAACTCATTTCAAAATACAGGAAGCAGAAAGATTCATCCTTTAATCACTATCACTGTATCAGTGGAACGCCATACAAAGAAGCTTTGCCCAGGTCCTTGGACAAACGCACTAAACAACGAGTAGAAATTGTTGAGTCCGCCTCTGTGGTGTAGTGGTTAGCGTGATTAGCTGCCACCCCCGGAGGCTCGGGCTCGAGGCTGGAACGGGGTCCACTCAGCCTCGGGAGGTCAACTGAGTAGAGGTGGGTTCGATTCCCACCTCAGCCATCCTCGAAGTGGTTTTCCGTGGTTTCCCACTTCTCCTCCAGGCAAATGCCGGGATGGTACCTAACTTAAGGCCACGGCCACTTCCTTCTCTGTTCCTTGTCTATCCCTTCCAATCTTTCCATCCCCCTATAAGGCCCCAGTTCAGCATAGCAGGTGAGGCCGCCTGGGCGAGGTACTGCTCCTCCTCCCCAGTCGTATCCTCCGACCCGATGTCTGACGCACAAGGACATTGCCCTTGAGACAGTAGAGGTGGGATCCCTGGCTGAGTCCGAGAGAAAAGCCAACCCTGGAGGTTAAACAGATGAAGACGTAGAAGAAGAAAATTTCGAATTTCGAAGATAGTTAAGTTGCTAACGATGAAAGAAACTATCAAAAGTTTCACAGTCACAAACTGTACGAAGATCGCCGACCGTTGGTGAAGCACTAGGTTTAGGAAATCACCTTTAGAAAGCGGACCAAGTGTTTTCAGAATCAGGTGATGATTTTGCACTTTTTGTACCTTCTCGAAATGAAGACGATAGGAAGCTTGAAATACTTCAAGAAAACTTTCAACATCATACCAAAGAGCTAATATGCCACAGATGTACTTTGCTGTGTCAGATCTACACAATTCTGAAATGGTTTGACTGTAGATCCAGATATTAAAATCGTAGCCCACATTTAGACCTATTCTTCTAATAATAATGTTATTAGCAATAACGTTTCATGTGCCTATTGGTAGTCTGATGCAGCCCTTGTAAGGCAGATCCTTATACGAGGGTAGGTGGCATCCGCGTACGTCGGAAACTGCATGTGAGTGTGTGAGTTGCAGAAATGTTGGGAACAGCATGAACATTCACCCCGACACAAGGGAACCGTTTATGATTAAAATCCCTGAACCCGACCAGGAATCGAACCCGATGCAACGAGGACCGTAGCTGAAGATTCAACAGTTCAGCCATGGAGACGGCAAACTCGTGTTTTTGTATTTCTCCAGGTAGTGCAGTTCGGCAGTACGAAGAAGGGAAACTCGAGCGCATTAATATACAGAAGCTAATCGTTACGCGATTGAGGAGTACTTGAAACAGATGAATCTGCTAAACATAGCACTATACTTTGAGAATTTGAAGCAATAGTCTTGTTAAGAGATGTACTTGATTGGTACTTGATTGATGTAAGTAAACTCTCTGACTCCAGCTCTTTAGTGTAATGATTAGCGCGATTAACTGCCATCCTCGTAGGTCCAAGTTAGATTCCCGACAATGACAGAATTTTAAAGTCAACCCTGTAGAAAGCTTTCTTCTCAACCAGTGGCCTTGCGTTCGCTTTCCAGACAGGGCAGTTGTTTTTACATACTTATGAGGGCTGGCTCGAAATTCAGTCAGCCTACGTTTGTTCGGCTGGCCAAGACCCATCAGGGTTGTAACACCATGGAGTTTGGTTTGATTTAATTTGGTCTGAAACTGTGTAAAGCTCCTTAATAGGCTCACAGCACCTATTACACCGAAGTGGGAATAGCGAAATAGATTCATTTGAGAACAGTGCAAGATACAGTGATCTCCCTCAGGTATTCTAGTCTACCGAGCTCGATAGCTGCGGCCAGTGTCCAGTAATCGGGAAATAGTGGGTTCGAACCCCACTGTCGGCAGCCCTGAAGATGGTTTTCCGTGGTTTCCCATTTTCACACCAGGCAAATGCTGGGGCTGTACCTTAATTAAGGCCACGGCCGCTTCATTCCCATTCCTAGACCTTTCCCATCGCATCGTCGCCATAAGACATATCTGTGTCGGTGCAACGTAAAGCAAATAGCAAAAAAAAAAAAAGAAGAAGAAAAAAGAAAGGTATTCTAGTCTAACTTGACCTAACCAGAGAGTAATGTTCTTTTCTTATGGCCGATGAAAGTTTGAGCGTCTATAATTTCATATGTTGTTTATTTTTTAGCTCATTTTACTGTCCTTAAGTTACCACTACAAGTTCATGCTAATTAACGTATGAAAGGAGCAAGTAATAGAAAGTTCTTGAGATATGTCCTCGCCAGCCAAATCGTTGAAGTCAATGGGCCAGTTAATTACAAGTAGAAAAACGTCGGCCTTTCTACTAAACTCGCGCATGTCTGATGACTCGAGTTCGGCCTCACGTACGTACGTACGTGCACGTAGTTGCTATTTATACTTACTCAATATAAAGAGAGAGAAGTGAGGACTTCATCAAGATAAGTTCGAAATTTCAAATATTTAAGGATAAGCAGAATTTAAATATGTATGTTTATACATCTTTAAACATTTTCGAGTGTGATTTGATAGAATCTGGTGATTATGTTTCATTTCATATTATTTTTAAGTGTTTTTCAGTATTTTTAAGTATTTTTTCAGATATAATTCTCTTATAGTTTGTTTCCTTTCACAGGTAGTTTCTAAATGTATTTATTCATAAAATAGTTTGGACAGACTGAAGAAGCTAATTATAAATTAACCGAATCGAAACTGAAAAGAAATAGCTTTAAATATCACACAATAATGAGGGTGTAGGAAAAATACCGTCCAGAAACCACTTTTAGTGAAAAAGGGGATGAGGACAAATAAAATGAGCATGCGAATCTAGATCCAACATAACGGTTTTCATCCAGTGTCAACAGGGAAAAATAAGGTAATGTATTTCTGCAACCGTAATTTATGAGGATGGTGTCTCGCATTCCTTACTTCGGGGTTTTCACTTTCGAGCAACGGTTTGAGTGAAGGGCGCATTGCATTCGTGCAAACATTCATAATCCGATTTTCAAAAACAACTGGAGGCACATACTTCCCCTAATGCACCGTCACTACAGTGTCCTATATACCGTACGAAGCTCTAGCCGCCAGCATCATGGAAAAAAGATCCAAACGACGAACACACTGCTACACTGATGCAAAACGCTGGCAATGTCAAGACTGTAAAGGCCTAAAGAACTTGAATATATTCAACATCCGCGTTTTGATTTTGTGGGGAATTCTTTCGAAAATTGAAGGAAAATTGCGAGTTTGAGGGGAGGGGTCTTAACCCCAATTTAATTGTCCTTGCCCTCCTTTATTACGGCCATGTTTTACACTCTGTATAATAATATGTCCATTAATCTCCGATTCACGATGACGTGTTATTCAGTTCAACTAAAAAGCTACTTGCGTAAGTAAAAATGGAACTCCTCATAGGTACCATAATTAGCTGAGTGGGCTTCAACCTGGCTGCCAAACAGGAAAATAAATTGAAATCGTGTAGGGAAAGGAACTACTCTAGCGCGCTCATTCGGTATAATAAGAACTAAACTCACCTCATTTAGCAGTCATACCGACTACGTTCTTTCAGTCTAATGTTTTGAAATGTTAGTAACTTGATAAACTGTTAGCTGTGCAAATTAGACACGATGTTAACTCTTTCCCGTTTTCAATAAAACCTTCTTATTACCTTTTAACAGACGATTTTGTTCTTTCTTTACACCCTTTAAACACTGCTCATTAAGAAGAGCAAGTTATAAGAAAGAGGAAAAAGAGGTCTGGTTTTCTGGTAATCATCTTAGCTACCAACCCACTATCCAAGTTGCCTCGCTGTTGGAGCATTGGACCCAACTCGACTAGCAAGCTATTAGTGTGTGAGATATATCTCCCGATGTTATCTGCTGCTCCTCCCAACACGACACAGTCGCTATCGGAGATCTCGGACTCTCAAGGGTTTGTGTGGAATTTCTCTCTTTTCTGTAGTCAAGAGTCGAGGTGATGTACGGTGTAATGCCGAAAGGAAAATTGGGAGTTATATTATACTGTTGGCGAATACTTCCCTCTATCTAAAAGAATTTTGGGAGAGATAAGGCAAGCCAACGCATCCTTAATCTTTCAGCTTGATGATCACGGTCGTTAATATCCTCCTTTATTTATGACCGTGTTACCCAACAAATCAAGGCCCGTAGAATTTAAGAATACCTCATTAGAATTTGTATATTCCTAACTGAAAGAGTATGCAGTGAAGTGCGCTTCTTGACACAAAAACTGAGTGGACTATTGTACGGAAGAATTCATTTTCAAACTTTGTATACCTTGTCCTGTGTCATGGTATTTCGTAATAAATTATTGTTTTATTCTTTATTATAATAGTTGTCCGATATACACTTTTTCAATTCAATTAACTTACGTAATTGTGTTCCGTCAGGAAAGTTTTTTTTTTGCTAGGGGCTTTATGTCGCACCGACACAGATGGGTCTTATGGAGACGATGGGATAGGAAAGGCCTAGGAGTTGGAAGGAAGCGGCCGTGGCCTTAATTAAGGTACAGCCCCAGCATTTGCCTGGTGTGAAAATGGGAAACCACGGAAAACCATCTTCAGGGCTGCCGATAGTGGGATTCGAACCTACTATCTCCCGGATGCAAGCTCACAGCCGCGTGCCTCTACACGCACGGCATTTATCTGGGATTAAAAGAGGGAAACCACAGAAAATCACTAAAACGACTGCCGGCGGTGGGGGTCGAATCCACTCTCTTCCTGAATGCGGAGCTTGGCTCGATAACCTTAACACGTAAACCGACGCGGTCACTCCGCTCAAAGCCGTTTGTCGATATGGCCATAATTCAAGGCCCATGGACACCAAATCGAGTAATGATAAATTCAAGACCCAAATTGAACAGGAACAAACTTGAACCCTGGAATCGGCTTCGGATTCGACTCGAAAACTCTGTCAAATCTAAGTGGCTTTTTCACTGACATTTGCTATACAGATGTTATTTAGTTCCATTTTATAGTTTAGGGTCAACCAGATTCTGTGCCTTTCGGCACAATCACGAAAGTTACTCTCATAATAATTCCGCGATACAGTATTTATTCTCGAAAATTGCTTAGGAAAGTAAACTGACAAATCTTGCGGCTCGGTATGCGATGGGGCTGTGGTCCGGCGCTTGAGAATCAACACTTCCCAAAGGGTCTTCATATCCTCTTCGAGATGACATTGCTCTTGCGCTATCTAAGTTACACTTTGCTCGTAACATATTGCACTACTGTGCTTTTAGAACGAGTTTAAGTGATAACATTCTCTACAATTTCCCATCAACACTGTTTATCTCTTCCCTGACGAAACAGAATTTCGCAAGTTAATGTAACGCAAGTTAATTCAAAAAGTGTATATCGGACAAATATTAAAATAAAGAATAAGACAATAACTAATTTATTAAGAATTACCATAGCACGAAACAGCGTGTACGAAGTCTGAAAATTAGTTGTTCTATACAATAGTCCACTGAGTTTTTGTGTCAAGAAGCGTACTTCCCTGTATAGTCTCTCAGTTAGGAATAACAAATTATAATGATGTATTCTTAAATTATACGGGCCTTGATTTGTTGGGTAACATGGTCATAAAAAATGAAGATATTAATGACGCTGGTCATCAAGATAAAAGATTAAGGATGTACTGGCTTCCCTTATCACTCCCAAAATACTTTTTGACTGAGGAAGTATTCACCAATTTTCCTTTCGGCATGAAAAATGAAATGAAATGGCGTATGGCTTTTAGTGCCGGGAGATCCCAGGATGGGTTCGGCTCGCCAGGTGCAGCTTTTGAATTGACTCCAGTAGGCGACTTGCGCGTCATAATGAGGATGAAATGATGATGAAGACAACACGTACTCCCAGCCCCCGTGCCAATGAAATTAACCAATGATCGTTAAAATTCTGACCATGCCGAGAATCGAACCCGGGGCCCCTGTAACTAAAGGCCAGCACGATAACCATTTATCCATGGAGCCGGACTTCCTTTCGGCATTATACCGTACATCACCTCTATTAGTGCATCTGAATGTTATGAAAGGTGCTACTCATTCGGCAGATCGTGCTTCAATGGCACTTTCTGGCCCAGTCACGAAAGTAATAGCAAACCGCCTTCATTCCTTGTACGCCTCGGTTTTTATGATTTCATTATAACTGTACAGCCTTTGGTGATGCTATTTTGTGTATCCAATAAGCCTCTGGACTGACGGCTTGACAGTCAATTTTCTTTTCTCAGTGCATGAATGCCTTGAAATAAACAAGTTTGTTATGCGAGGTGAATGAGCTACCCCTACTAATATGTTGTTCCAAAACTCAACAAACTGTCCGCCTCTGTGGTGTAGTAGTTAGCGTGATTAGCTGCCACCCCCGGAGGCCCGGGTTCGATTCCCGACTCTGCCACGGAATTTGAAATGTAGTACGAGGGCCGGAACGGGGTCCACTCAGCCTCGGGAGGTCAACTGAGTAGAGGTGTGTTCGATTCCCACCTCAGCTATCCTCGAAGTGGTTTCCGTGGTTTCCCATTTCTCCTAACTTAAGGCAACGGCCTCCTTGCCTGTACCTTCCAATCTTCCCATCCCTCCACCAGACCCCTGTTCAGCATAACAGGTGAGGCCGCCTGAGCGAGATACTGGTAATTCTCCCGAGTTGTATCCCCGACCCAAAGTCTGAAGCTCCAGGACACTGCCCTTGAGGCGGTAGAGGTGGGAACCCTCTCTGAGTCCGAGGGATAAACAACCCTGGAGGGTAAACAGATTAAGAATAATAATAAGAAAAATAACTCAACAAACTTATGAGATGGTCGTGCGGTCAGTATTTCTCTGCTAACAGCCCATATGATACTAATACACTGTAAACGCGTCCTACGAACGATACTGAACACTGTTATGGTTCCCACCATGTGACTATGGACCATTCAAAAATTATTATACCCTTTCAGTCATTTATCGTACGTCAGTCTAGCTTATAAATATATTATGTTATCGTGCCAAGTGACCGAGTATAGCAAAATGCAAAATTAACGTTTAAAACTACCACACAGTGAAGCGGAGAGCGTACAAAGGCGACCTGAAGGAATAACACTGTAAGAAATCTATATAAATATATACAATAAGAGTTTTCTTCTGTGCATTGCTCAGAATTTGAAAAGAATGGTATTTCTGTATCGGTCATGTCCACAATAACAAGGAAATGCACTTTTTACTTTTCCGTAATATCTGTCTGTCTGTCTGTCTGTCTGTCTGTCTGTCTGTCTGTCTGTCTGTCTGTCTGTCTGTCTGTCTGTCTGTCTGTCTGTCTGTCTGTCTGTCTGTCTGTCTGTCTGTCTGTCTGTCTGTCTGTCTGTCTGTCTGTCTGTCTGTACACGCATCACTAGAAAACGGCTAAATAGAATTTAATGAAAATCGGTATGCAAAGTCGGGGAATAATTCGCTACAATATAAGCCATAAAAATTGTATTCACGCTGATAAAAATGGTAGTTTAGGGAAGGCATAAAATTTAGTTCTTAAATATTTACGTCATAAGTGGTCCTATCTCATTGAAAACTGGTATACAAAGTCGGAGAATGAGCCACTACAATCTAGGCTATAAATAATTTTATTCACGCTGAATGAAATGGTAGTTTAGGCGAAGGCATAAAATTTAATTATTAAATATTTATATTATTAGTGGTCGTATCGATAAATACTTCATAACCAAAGTTATATAGAATTAAATTTACGACCATTTATGTCTTATACATTTTTACCGTACCGGCTATGATAACACAGGTATTCATGAATTTGTATTTTTGTTGACAAGTCCATATCGATGCCGAGCCACGATAAAATGGGTTAACAGAATTTAATAAAAATCGGTATATAGAGCGGGGAATAAGAACCTACAGTCTAAGCTATAAATAATTTTATTCACCTTGGATGAAATTATAGTTTATGGGAAGGCGCCTAAAATTTAGTCTTTAAATACCTATGATTTTGTTCCTATTGAAAAGTACTACATAACAAAAGTTACAAAGAAAACACTTTTCGATAAGTTATGTTTTATTCAGTTTTACCCTACCAACTAGGATAAGAGTGGTATTTCAGAGTCGGAAGAAAACTAAATGTGAAGGCCTACAACGTGGTTCAACCACGTTATTTGTTGTTTCAATTTAATTGTGATACAGTTCAATACGGAACATCATGAAATTTTTATCTTTAAAGACATACAATATCGAAAGCGCATAACATTGGTCAACAATAACATTACATTGACCATTGTTTGTTGTGATGTTATTTGTCTCTTATGCTGCTCTCCACTCCGATAGATGGGATTACTGCTACATACCGAGTATAATAGCCTGACTGAATACTGGCGGGAAATAGCCGGAGAGTTAGAAATATTTCTTCTTTAGCATGATATTCCTCTGGTTCATATATTTTTTGATACAGCTGGTACGAAACACACTGGTTCTTTATAGTATTCTAGTCATTTGATCCCTACTCTGACGCGCTGTTTTGAATGAGCAGTGTGCATACTTAAAGCAGAGGCTGACTTAGTAGTAGTAGTAGTAGTAGTAGTAGTGAGATGATGGCCTGGTCTAGAAAAACGATTTAGGCCTATTTCAAATTATAGCACAACCTTTCACTAAATAACTCAAAATTCAACCCTGAAAAGAGCCGTTTCTTAAGAAAAGCTTCTTCCTCTTTAGGTTTATTTAATTCTGCATTCATTTTATTCCAGATTATCAGTTAAGAGAGGGATTTCTCCCCTGGCTTGGAGGAAGTCAGATAGATTTTTCCGCCGCCAGTGTAGTGAACTGATATTTTCCGACTCATCGGGTAATCCTAGGAAACAGATTAGTAAAAGGGCATAGTTTTTCCTGGGTGTTTTCACTATTCGACTCTCTCCCCGCCGAAGAAAGACGAAGAGTGTTCACGATTCACGGCTTCTGCAGCTTGGTCATTCCACCTCTCGAACTTTGGACTGTTAGATAGGCAGTGTAGTCCTGTTCGTTAAAAGTGAGAAAATGCGTAGTGATTAACTTGATCGAGTTTTTCATATGAAAGCATTACTTTTAATCGCGGCATTCCTACTGAGGAAAGGTCTTCATTGGGGTAATCACATAAATATGATTGTAAATAAAGGGTACAGATCTCTGCACATGGTTATGAGGGTGTTTAGGGGTTGTAGTAAGGATGTAAAGGAGAGGGCATATAAGTCTCTGGTAAGACCACAACTAGAGTATGGTTCCTGTGTATGGGACCCTCTCCAGGATTACCTGATTCAAGAACTGGAAAAAATCCAAAGAAAAGCAGCTGGATTTGTTCTGGGTGATTTCCGACAACAGAATAGCGTTACAAAAATGTTGCAAAGTTTGGGCTGGGAAGAATTAAGAGAAAGAAGGAGAGCTGCTCGACTAAGTGGTATGTTCCGAGCTGTCAGCGGATAGATGGCGTGGAATGACATTAGTAGACGAATAAGTTTGAGTGGCGTTTATCAAAGTAGGAAAGATCACAATATGAAGACAAAGTTGGAATTGAAGAGGACAAACTGGGGCAAATATTCATGAAGGGTAGTTAGGGATGGGAATAATTTACCAAGGGAGATGTTAAAAAAAATTCCAATTTCTTTGAAATCATTTAGGAAAAGGCTAGGAAAACAATAGATAGGGAATCTGCCACCTGGCGTTTATAAAAGTAGGAAAGATCACAATATGAAGACAAAGTTGGAATTGAAGAGGACAAACTGGGGCAAATATTCATGATGGGGAGTTAGGGATGGGAATAACTTACCAAGGGAGATGTTCAAAAAATTTCCAATTTCTTTGAAATCATTTAGGAAAAGGCTAGGGAAACAACAGATAGGGAATCTGCCACCTGGGCGACTGTCCTAAATGCAGATCAGTATTTATTGATTGATTCTAATGCATGTTCACTTCAGTTGGGAAAACCAATAAGACTGTCTTTCTGAGGATGTAAAAAGGCAGGTGGAGAGTGAGTGTCTAGCATTATAATGAAAACTCCCCATCCTGATTGTGACTGATGGTATGCAAGCGGGTCTATCATTACAGTGAAAAATCCCTAACTCTGTCTTCATATGAGAAAAGATGTTTGGTGACTTCCCCGTCGCATTTCTAGGGTAACGTTAAGAGCTATGCAATTTAATACAATCTTGCTGACAACGTGTACACTAGAAAACCATATACAATGTAGCATTCCGTAGCGAAGCACGGGTACAACAGCCAGTTCTTAATACAAGTCTCACACCTGTGGCGTAGCACATGTGGTCAAACTCTAGCCTACAATTAACGGAATGTAGTATTGATAGTACGAGTCCAGCATAGATCAATGTGTGCTACATGCAAGCAGCAGCACGTCCCCATTTTCGCTTTTTGTACGCTGCGCACATTGCACTGCTATACTGTTGGTTTGAAATCACTCCAGTCATTCTTCATTTATTCCAAGGACAAATACGTTGACATGCTCCTTATTTACGAGAAAGGAAGAGAGGATTCGTTGCAAGCACTACATCTGTATGAGAAAAGGTATCTGGACCGGAGACATCTGACTGCAAAGAGCTGAAGGAAGTTTACGAACAGCAGACGATACTACCTGTCTGGTGAGAATGAAGAGGCTGTTTTAGATACAACACGCAATACCTCACACGCATATACGCGGGAAAACATTACGGTTAAACCAGGAGCTCCACGGGCGGGATTTCGAAGCTCGAGTGAATTTCCGTCAGTGGCTACTGGGAAATCTTGAAAATGTCACAGCATTCTTTTCGAAAATCCTGTTCTCGGACGAATAGTGAACCCACAATAATGGTAACGTCGACCCCCACAACATACACTGTTGGAGTGCTGACAATCCCCACTGGGTGCGACAGGCAGCCTGTCAAGTGCACTGGGGAGAGAATGTATGGTGTGAGATTTTGTGTCATCACCTCATTGGACTGTATTACTTTGAAGGCCATTTAACAGGTGCACGCTACCTGCACATTTTAATTCAGGACCTCCCACTTCTGCTGGAGGATATGCCAGCTAGAGAACGTTGAACAATATAGTTTCAACAGGATGGAGCTCCACCACAGTGGACGTTAGCTGTCCGTAACCATCCGAATGGGACACATCAAGAAAAATAAATAGAAGGACCTGCCTCTTGGCCCACCAGGTCACCGGATATTACATATTTAGACTTCTTCCCGTGGAGGCATTTGAAACAAACAGTTTACACCAAGAAGCCAGAAAATCCTGAGTGCCTTCTAGAACTCATTGCCAAAACCTGCAGATCAATAACACCGGCTGTGCTACAGAGGACTATAATATCCATTCAGTGACGTGTCCAAATGGGCATAAACCAAGCAGGTCATCAGTTCGAACACTTGCTAAAGTACTAACTACTGTTAGTTCAGTTTGGTACTCCACCTCCCTATCCCGTCTTCGTCCGATCATGATGACATCAGCACTTCTCAGGGCTAATGGCCACATACACTTTCATTCACTGAAAATGTGCATAAGAGTGGATATTTAATGTATATTAAGATAGTGTAAAACTAAATAAATTAAAAATACAAGAGTATCCTGGCCTCGAACTCGAACCTATCATATGTAAAGCTGGCACACTCTAGCACTTAACCATCTACACTTCCCTGCATCACGTCACAATGCGTGCAGATTACAAGTCATGATATAGTTTTAACATAGTCGCAATGTCTACTTGGTACTCCACCTCCCTATCCCGTTTAAGTCCTCTGCGAACCATGTGACCTTGCCGCGGTGGGGAGGCTTGCGTGTCCCAATGATGCAGATAGCCGAGCCGCAGGTGCAGCAATATCGGATGGGTATGTGTTGAGAGAACAGACTAACGAATGGTTCATCGAAAGGGGGGTAGCAGCCTTTCGGTAGTTGCAAGGGCGGCAGTCTAGATGATTGTCTGATACGGCCTTGTAATAATACTCAACATGGCTTAGCTGTGTTGATACTGCTACACGGCTGAAAGCAACGGGAAACTACAGCCGTAACTACCTCCCGAGGACATGCAGCTCTCTCTGTATGAATGATGTACTGATGATGGCTTCCTCCCGGGTAAAATATTCCGGAGGTAAACTAATCCCCCATTCGGATCTCCGGGTGGGGACTACACGAGAGGGGGCGATCATCAGGAAGATGGATACTGACATTCTGCGAGTCGGAGCGTGGAATGTTAGAAGTTTGAATCGTTGTGGTAGGTTAGAGAATCTGAAAAGGGAGATGGATAGGCTAAAGTTAGATGTAGTTGGTATAAGTGAAGTACGTTGGCAGGAAGAACAGAATTTTTGGTCAGGCGAGTACCGAATTATCAACAATAAATCAAACGGAGGAAATGCAGTTGGTTTAATAATGAATAAGAAAATAGGGCAGCGGGTAAGCTACTACGACCAGCATTGTGAAAGAATTATTGTTGTCAAGATAGACACCAAAACAATGCCCACCACAATAGTGCAGGTCTATATGCCTACTAGTTCAGCGGATGATGAAGAAATTGAAAGAATATTTGAGGAGATAGAAGATTTAATTCAATATGTAAAAGGTTATGAGAATCTAATTGTGATGGGAGACTGGAATGCAGTGGTAGGCCAAGGAAGAGAAGGTAGTACAGTAGGAGAATTTGGATTGGGACAAAGGAACGAAAGAGGAAGTCGGCTGGTTGAATTCTGCACTGATCATAATTTAGTCCTTGTCAATACTTGGTTCAAACACCACAAACGACGGCTGTATACGTGGACGAGACCTGGAGACACTGGAAGGTATCAAATAGACTTCATTATTATTAGGCAGAGATTCAGAAACCAGGTGTTGGATTGCAAAACTTTCCCAGGAGCAGACGTGGACTCTGACCACAACTTGTTGGTCATGAAATGCCATCTGAAGTTGAAGAAATTGAAGAAAGGAAAGAATGCCAAAAGATGGGATCTAGACAAGTTGAAAGAAAAGAGTGTGAGAGATTGTTTCAAGGAACATGTTGCACAAGGATTAAATGAAAAGGCTGAAGCAAACACAATAGAGGAAGAGTGGAGAGTCATAAAAAATGAAGTCAGTAGGGCTGCTGAAGAAATGTTAGGAAGGAAGAAACGATCAACTAAGTATCAGTGGATTACTCAGGAGATACTAGACCTGATTGACGAACGACGAAAATAGAACAATGCTAGAAATGAAGAGGGCAGAAAAGAATACGGGCGATTAAAGAATCAAGTGGATAGAAAGTGCAAGGTAGCTAAGGAAGAATGGCTGAAGGAGAAGTGCAAGGATGTCGAAGACTGTATGGTCCTGGGAAAGGTAGATGCTGCATACAGGAAAATCAAGGAAACCTTTGGAGAAAGGAAATCTAGGTGCATGAATATTAAGAGCTCAGATGGAAAGCCACTTCTAGGGAAAGAAGACAAAGCAGAAAGATCGCAGGAGCATATCCAACAGTTGTATCAAGGTAACGATGTAGATAATTTGGTTCTGGAATATGAAGAGGCTGTTGATGCTGATGAAATGGGAGACCCAATTTTGAGGTAAGAGTTTGACAGAGCTGTGAGTGACCTAAATAGGAATAAGGCACCTGAAATTGATGATATTCCCTCTGAACTACTGACTGCCTTAGGAGAAACCAGCATGGTAAGGTTATTTCATTTAGTGTGCAGGATGTATGAGACAGGAGAAGTCCCATCCGATTTTCGGCAGAATGTTGTTATACCTATTCCCAAGAAAGCCAATGCTGACAGGTGTGAAAACTACTGCACCATTAGTTTAGTATCTCATGCCTGCAAAATTTTAACACGTATTATTTACAGAAGAATGGAAAACAAGTTGAAGCTGAGCTGGGAGAAGATCAATTTGGCTTCAGAAGAAATGTAGGAACACGTGAAGCAATCCTGACTTGACGTCTGATCTTAGAGGATCGAATCAAGAAGGACAAGCTCGCGTACATGGCATTCGTAGATCTAGAAAAGGCATTCGATAATGTTGATTGGAACAAGCTATTTATGATTCTGAGGATGATAAGGATCAGATACCGAGAACGAAGAATTATCTACAACCTGTATAAAAATCAGTCTGCAGTGATAAGAATCGAGGGCTTTGAAAAAGAAGCAGCAATCCAGAAAGGAGTGAGGCAAGGCTGCAGTTTGTCCCCTCTCCTTTTCAGTGTTTACATAGAACAGGCAGTAAAGGAAATCAAAGAGAAATTGGGAAAGGGAATCACAGTCCAAGGAGAGGAAATCAAAACCTTGAGATTTGCCGATGATATTGTTATTTTATCTGAGACGGCAGAAGATCTCGAGAAGTTGCTGAATGGTATGGATGAAGTCTTGGGTAAGGAATACAAGATGAAAATAAATAAGTCCAAAACAAAAGTAATGGAGTGCAGTCAAACAAAGGCAGGTGATGTAGGAAATGTTAGATTAGGAAACGAAGTCTTAAAGGAAGTAGATGAATATTGTTACTTGGGTAGTAAAGTAACTAACGATGGCAGAAGTAAGGAGGACATAAAATGCAGACTAGCACAAGCAAGGAAGAGCTTTCTTAAGAAAAGAAATTTGCTTACTTCAAACATTGATATCGGAATTAGAAAGATGTTTTTGAAGACTTTCGTGTGGAGCGTGGCATTGTATGGAAGTGAAACATGGACGATAACTAGCTCAGAAAGAAAGAGAATAGAAGCTTTTGAAATGTGGTGTTACAGAAGTATGCTGAAGGTGAGATGGATAGATCGAATCACGAATGAAGATATACTGAATCGAATTGGTGAGAGGAGATCGATTTGGCGAAATTTGAGGAGAAGAAGAGATAGAATGATAGGACACATCTTAAGACACCCAGGACTTGTTCAGTTGGTTTTTGAAGGAAAGTAGGTGGTAAGAATGGTAGGGGTAGACCAAGGTATGAATATGACAAACAGATTAGAGCAGATGTAGGATGCAATAGTTACGTAGAAATGAAAAGGTTAGCACAGGATAGGGTGGCATGGTGAGCTGCATCAAACCAGTCTATGGACTGATGACTCAAACACACACATCAGGTCATATACAGAGTATTTAATATTATTATGGCATAACAGCTTACTATTCTTATGTAGGCCGTGAATACGAATACGTCCATTTTATTGCGTTTACTGTGCGTACCGAAATTTCAGAACGTATACAAACGTATATAAACCTGTGGTTTGTATAACACAATATTAGTAGGTACAGATGATTCAACTGTTGATACATCAGCCCTTCTTTGGGCCACATACGCTTTCATTCATGTATATTTGTCGGACCGACCACACGGCACTTCGTAATCTGCAGGCCTTCGGGCTGAACAGTGGTCGCTTGGGAGGCCAAGGCCCTTCGAAGCTGTTGCGCCATGGGGTTTGGTGTTTTAAGTGTATGGATATTTATGGATTTATTTTCTTTCACAATATCTATTGTACCTAACATATCGCATTTTCAGTTATTCGCCATACTAATTACTGGCACAACCCAAACCTAGTCTTATTTATGTTTATATTGAAGGCTGTATGACTGATGAAAGAGCTGATTTCTTTTAGGACGAAAGCTTTAAAAACCTTTAGAAAGATGTTATCAAATGTGATATAAGTCTCCCATTCTAGATTTTATGTGGAATGTTTGTTTTTATGGGGATGCCGAATGCAGAAACTACAGCTGCAGCGAAATTCACTATGTTTCAAGGAATCACACTACACTCACAAACATCTCGTTTCGTGTCGGCCCCTGATATAGAAACAGATAATGATCGTTAGTTTCCTTCTCGCGATCATTATCGTTCTCGGGACAAGCAGAAGAGTTCCGTGTGGAAAATGCGACGCTATAAATTACTTACTGTGGCTCAGTGGGCGATGACAGAATTACACCACCTTATAGTCAGTAGCGATATTGTCCAACTCCCTGGCTTAAGGGTCAGCCTACTAGCCTTCGGTTCAGAGGGGTCAGGATTGATTTCAGGTTTGGTTGGGTATTTTAACTTTGATTAATTTCTCTAGTCCAGGGGCTATGTGTTTGAGTTCGTCTTAATTACACATCTTTATGTACATATGACACATCAAACGTGCCGGAAGAATTAACCCGCGTGTTGGCATGTGTTGACCGACTGAACACTCAGCCAATCTCAGAATAATATGTAGTTTCAAAATACCAGATTGATCAGCTGCCCCCAACTAATACTGTTTTATGCAAACCGCAATTGTATATACATTCTGAAAGCACTAGGCGTTAGGAAAGGCATCGGCAGTAAAACTAGACTAAACCCAATCAAATGCCAATCCTATGAATTTGAGAATAGGCCAGGAAACAGAAGAAGAAAAAAGCAGAAGTCAGCAGCAATATCGTGAAACGAAGAGAAGCTTTGAAAGTGACCAGTGTCCCTTTGCTTGACTTTCAGACACGAAATACCATGCAGTAGCTATGCAGTATTTCTACAAAGCAGTGGAAATGAATTCCACCTTTGTAGACGCCCTGGGAACAATGATGTTCTTCGAATCATTAGTCATTTTTGGATTATCCACCTCCTTGACTGAATGGTCAGCCTTAATTCTTTCTGTCCAGAGGGTCATTGATTCAATTCTTACCCAGGTCAAGGATTTTGTCTGCGTCGATTTAATTCTTCTGGTTCGGGGACTTGGTATTTTTAATACTTTTATTTGCATACACCAAACGAAAACTCGGAAGCCTGTTGGATGGATTAATAGTTGAACGCATCCTTCCTCACAAGTTGCTTTAAGCCGCACCGAATACTGGATACTGGGCGCACTTAAGCGACTGCAGCTATCGAGCTCGGTCCATCCTTCCTCACTGGGCTGACGTCAGGATGGCGTTCTTACATGCGACAGCCCACCTGAATGCCGCAAAAATGGCGGAGAAAGAATGTCATCAGTAGTTAGGTGGTCTTTCCTAGAATCTCTTTATTCCATTCTAAACTATTGCATCTGACATGAAAAACGCTCTGTTAGATATTCAGTTAACTATTGATCTCTTAACTAATAATGTGATGAGCAGCTAAACACTCAAGTTATTATATCAGCCAATCTATCACCATATATTTCCTGTGATTTGGTCTTCATTTTAACGCTCGATTGTTGAACTCAGTGAGTGATCATTATTGAGTGTAATTTGTAGTTTGATCTTCAAGTCATTATGTGACTTCCTTTAAATTATACATTCTACATATCTCGATGTCCCCATGTGTGATGATCAGAAAAACTCTAAATATTTCGGAGCTTAAGTTATAGTTCTATTATTTCTATTATTTCAATGGCAATGGGATTGGTAATACCAATTCGGCCATTCCTTTTTCTGGATTTCATTCATAACCTAATCTACCCAACATATTTACGTCATTCTGTCATTCAAGACAATCAAGATTTACGGAGGATAAACATAATGTCATATCAAATTGGTTTAGGCCTATGCACTTGTAGGAATATCGATAGGAATTATAGCTTATAGAACGTTTTAGATTATTGAACAATAGAAGAAAATCATTTCCCAACCAATATTTAAAAACATTTTCTTTTATTCAGTTATTATCCATGCTTCAGAAGTAGATATGTAGTGTAAATTAGACGCACATACTGAAATTGAAATTAATTTTAATTTTTAGGAAGGTCACCCATACCAAAGATATTTCAGTGCTACATTCATTTTAAACACTAAACGGTGGGGTGATTCACGATATACCCAGGAAGCCATTAATGCGTAATAGAAGGATGTAAATGCCTACTGAAATTCGAAGTCCAGAAGAATTAGGTCTGCTATCGAGGATCACTAAGTCGTAGCCGGTGTGTAACTGAATTAAAACTGGTAGCCTACTTTGCTTTTGTACCTTTCGTTTCATAAATATGGTCAGTCTCTGATATTTCTGAGATATTTAGCCGGTTTCAGTATGATTATTGCTTGTTACGTTATAATAAGTTATGATATATTTGGCGCTCCTTCAATTTCCACAGGTTCTGGAATAATATTAGTTGGTTTTACATACTAGCGAACTGTGTCGTACTATACATTCAACAATCGTCCACATCTCTGTCTCGATTTCATACTTAATATAACTGCCCCAAAATTCCGAAGAAAGATAACTGTCTAGCATGCACTACTGCATTTCTACGGATTCGGAAACGTCGAGATGTAGAAAGTATAACCATATGTCTCTAAATGAACATATATAAGACTGGCTTATTTCATCAGCTCCGAATACCACCTGCCGGATCTGACATCGAATCCACCGGACGAGTTGGCCGAGCGGTTAGGGGCGCACAGTTGTGAACTTGCATCTAGGAGATAGTTGGTCCGAGCCCCGCTGTCTGCAGCCCTGAAGATGGTTTTCCGTGGTTTCACATTTTCACATCAGACAAATGCTGGGACTGTATCTTAATTAAGGCCACATCCGCTTCCTTCCTACTCCTAGCCCTTTCCTGTCGCATCGTCGCCATAAGACCTATCTGTGTCGGTGTGACGTTAAGCCAATTCTAAAAAAAACCCGCATCGAATCCGACGTTGTAGCTTAGAAAGCCAGTGATTTGCCGTCTGAGTTAATTAGCCTGTCAGGGAAGAAGTGATCTTGGCTTTAATTAATTTTTAGTATTTATTGCTATGAACAACGGAGGACAGTTTCTATGATTGCGGTTTGATCCCACCATCTTCTGAATGATAGCGTACAGTTACACGATCCAAACTGGGTAGTTCTTTCACTCAGTATGTATGTATTGTTAAACAGACCGGCACACAGGCTATCAAGAATTTGTTTAGCCAGGTGAGTGAAGGGGGCGGTAGGGGCTTGCGTTCTGAGCTCAGGCTGTCTGCTTCTACCCGGCTCAGTCCAGTGGTATTTACAGGTGTTCAAATTCGCTACCCGCGTGTTGGTGCCTTTACCGGCACATGAAGGCACTCTCGGTTACCTAAAACCGTGAAAGTAGTTAGTGAGAAGTAAAATTATTATATTATTATATTATATTATTATTATTATTATTATTATTATTATTATTAATATTATTATTATTATGGGTAGTATTCTGACTACACTAGTATCCAAAAGTTAAGCATAATCACTAAACGAGGCAACACCGCCTGATAGGAACGTCAGATGGATTGCTGAGTAAACGGAAGCTGAATCACACACCATATGTCACACAACTTGTCCAAAAAAAAAAAAACCAAAAAAACTGTGTCAGAAAGGTTTTTATAGCTAAGGTACACCTTTGACAACATCTAAAAAAAACTTGGCAATGTCTTCCACAACAAAAGCTGTTAATAGGGTGTATTGTTACCCCTAACGGCCACACATGCTTCGCAGCGACGTGGCTTGCTCTCTATCAGATGGTCCAAGAGCTCTTGCAGCAATCGATCCCATTCCTCCGAAAGGGCAATGCGAAGGTCTTGGAGGGTCCTTGGTGGAGGCTGACTGAGTGCAATTCGCCTCCCCAATCCATCCCAGGCATGTTCTATAGGATTCAGATCCGCAGACCTCGCTGGCCAGTCCATGCGATGAATGTCTTCCGCAGCCAGAAATTCATCCACCAGAGCAGCGCGGTGAGGTTGTGCATTATCGTCCATTAAGAGGAAGTCTGGACGAACCGCACCTCTGAAGAGTCGAACATGTGGTCTCAACCACCTCATCCCCGTATCTCCGAGCGTTAACACGGCTGAGGGAATAGGGGGTGCAGGCACTGGCTGTGTTTACCTTGCGGTTACGCCCCTAGTCTAAGCAGGGAACACTCCTTTCCTATACAGAGCAAACACGTAAGGTTAGTAGGTGCATATGTCGTACGTTTTGCGGTCTATTTCCTGTTGCCCTGCTTACTCGTAACTTACGCTTAACTTTTGGACACTAGTGTAGACAATCGAATGAAATCCAGTTCAGTATTCATTAATCGGAGCAAGTATTTTCCGTGTTAACTTGTTAAATAATTGCTATGAGAACATTTATGAGATAATTTCCTGTCCTTAGTCCTTAACAATAACAAAAGGGTTGCCTGTGTAATTATTATTGTTCCATGTTCGTTGTAATAATTTATCAGCTTCACCAGTCTTTTCATGATAAAGGAGCATTACTGAAAGCTAATTTGTAATATATTAGGAACGATTAAATAGAACGATAATCCACAGATTTCTACGCGAACATGCAACTACATTGGCGGTGAAAAGAAGAAAACTTGTAGTCTTATATAAAAGAGGCGTGGCCATATGGTGAGTTCGCGTCTCCCTGTCAACCCCTCTCTTACATTCCACCCCACAGAAAGAGTGGGACCAAGCTTATTTACGAGTGCTTCTTCTAATTTATATCGCTTGTATCTTGAAAGCCACCATGGTAGCAAAAAAAAAAAAAAAATCCTCTCTTAATGATCGGCTGCCGCTATACGGACACCTTGTGCATTCCTTTGTTTTCTTCACTGATAGAGGATCACCAAGTAGCACCTACGTTTCTTAACTTGATTTATATCTGTCTCTTTTTCTAAACATGTGACACAAAGATAGATTCTTTCACCGGTGTTTTCTTGAAAATTCCTTTCTATTTTCATTAATATGTCAAAATATAAGAATATGGCAACCAGCTCAAAAGGTAAGCTTAAGCAAAATGAACACAGAAAAATAGAAAGTACAAATTTGACCAATCACTGTCATGAAACTGAAGTCAGTTTATTCAATATTTACGCCTATATATATAAAACGAATGTATTTATGTATGTATGCATGTATATATGTATGTATCCATGTATGTATGTAAATGAGACATCTCCTTCTAAACCACTGGAGCAAAATCAACCAAACTTGGTACACTTATAACTTACTATTTGGAGACGGGCACAGTGGGGATAAACCATCCATAGCGCCCTCTAGGGTGGGATTCAAGGGGGTGTTATATGTAAAATTAATCAAAAATAGTGTCAAATGCGTAGTTTTTGGGGTCGCTGAGATCAGAAGGCAAGGGAGCATGCAATTTTTTTCAAAACTCCTTTACCCGATTGTGTTGGCAGTAAGCAAGGCTGCCCACCATCATAAAAAAATTTACCCATCTAAAATGTTACTGACTGGAATTAGGAGAAGGGACCAGTCATTACAATGATAACAGCACATCTCAATTTTGACTGGAATAGGGAAGGTACCTGCCATTATAAAAAATATTCCTCAAATGTAATCTGTCTGGAAGTAGGAAATGGGGCTTGCTCGGAATTGCTAAATATATAAGACGCTTTAATCCAGTGTGCATATTTACTTAATGCAATGAGCCACGAAAACCTACGTTCGTTAAGTACACGGGTTGTTGAATAATTACGTACAAAGCCCCTGAAATTAGCGAATTACAGTAACATCCATATCTCAGAAATCTTCGAAAAGTAAGATAAATAATCAACAGTAAACAATCTCTGCTGCTATACGGAAGTCAAAGGAAATTAACAGCGCCATTGAAGAGATGACTTCGTTACTTTAACACCTGATTTAATTTTCTGATATCCAGCGGGGCATTTTTGTTCTATACTTAAGTTTATTTCGCGTACAATGTAATCGTGAATATTAACTATTCATTGAATTGGTCAACAAGAGCGATGTGCGCGTACTCTACAGTTGTGACGGTAGTAGTGCAGAACTGTAGCAACAGAACAAAAATGAGGTAGACTACCACAACTCAATTGGCACAAAATCAGACGATCATGCGATCATGGGTTCGGTTGACCATTTTTGTTCCGTACTTAACATCCCTTCGACATGTAATCTATGTGATGAGCATGACCTAATAAGAAGAAAGTGTATTTCGAGTACAATCGGTCGTAAAAATTTAATATTCATTAATAATAATAATAATAATAATAATAATAATAATAATAATAATAATAATAATAATAAATCTATCCTTCTTTCTTTCTTTCTTTCTTTCTTTCTTTCTTTCTTTCTTCCTCCTTAATCCGTTTACCCTCCAGAGTTGGATTTTCCTCGGATTCAGCGATCGCCTCAGGGACAGTGTCCTAGAGCGCGAGACTTTGTGTCGGGCGGATACAACTGGGGTGGAGGACCAGTACTTCTCCCAGGCGCCCAGGGGTTGGGAAGATTGGAAGTGACAGACAAGGAAGAGGGAAAGAAGTGGCTGTGCCCTTAATTTAGGCATCATTATCAGCATTTGCCGGGAGAAGTTGGAAACCATGGAAAACCACTTCGAGGATGGCTGAAGAGGAATCACCTCCCTCCCCCTACTCAGTTGACCTCCTGAGTCTGAGTGGACCACGTTCCAGCGTTCGTAACACTTTTCAAATTTCGTGGTAGAGCCGGGAATCGAACCCGGGCCTCCGGAGGTGGCAGCTAATCACACTAACCACTACACCACAGAGGCGGATTATAACAATTATAAAGAATAACAATAACAATCGTATGGCCTCTGGCTGCTTACTCGTCAAATTTGACGTTCCGTTTTACTCCAGCCGGTCTCACGGGGGGGGGGGGGTGTAGCTTGCCTGCGTCTTACCCGGAAGCCCCAGTTTCGATTCCTGACTTGGTCAGGGATTTTTACCTAGATCTGACGGCTGGTTCGAGGTCCCCTCAGCTACGTGATTACAATTGAGGAGCTATCTAACGATGAGAATTACAGCGGAGATTATTCATCGTGCTGACCACATGACACCTCGTGATATGCAAGCCTTCGGGCTGAGCAGCGGTCGCATGGTGGGCCGTGGCTCTTTGTGGCTGTTGTGCCAAGCGGTTTGGTTTGGTTTTTTCGTTTTACTTAAGTCTACTAGAATCGTATCATATCATATCATATCATATCATATCATATCATATCATATCATATCATATCATATCATATCATATCATATCATATCATATCATATCATATCATATCATATCATATCATATCATATCATATCATATCATATCATATCATATCATATCATATCATATCATATCATATCAATTGTGGGATAGGAAGAACTGCTTCTACTCACCACAGTTTAGGGTGGAGAATGAGTACCCTAACTGTGACTGCGTTGAAGAAGCACAAGCAATTCGTGCTAGGAAGTCCACCATGTGCTCTCTCAGGATCCTTAGAAGAATTTTAAGAATCTAACCCCCTAATATTGTGTTTTGAAGAGAAAATCCAAGCATGACCTATAGACCTCCTCGCAGCTATTTTATTGGTCCTTTACCCTCTATTTGTATCTATATGTATTCTTCTTCTTTTCTTCCGCTTTTCTCACACGTGTGGTTTCGTGGGTGCGAATTGCGTCGCACATGTTAATTTTGCACTGTTTTACAGTCGGATGCCCTTCCTGATACAACACTGTATGGGGAATGTAATCACTATTGGGTGTTTCTGTGGTGGTTGGTAGTGTATATGAAGAGGAAAGTGTTGGGACAAACACAAACACCCAGTCCCCGAACCAGAAGTATTAATCAGAGGCGATTAAAATCCCCAGCCCGACTGAAAATCCAAACCGGGGCCCTCTGAACCGAATGCCTCAACGCTGACCATTCAGCCAATGAGTCGGACTGTAACTATATTGTACTGAATTCGTCATTAGTGTCAATTTTTAACTGTCCATATTTCTCTAAACAAATAAAAGTAGCACAATAAGGGAAGCAAAATATTTTGAAGCAAGCCATTTTGATCTTGATCCTTCCTGTGTTGCGGTTAACGGGACTAACAAGTCTGAACAACATAAATAATTTCGAATTATTCCTGTGGCTGTGAGGACATTGCAATTGGATGGTAACTCGGTGACAATGCTACTTACAGTTGTATATCAGTGAAGTTAAACTAAAGCGCACGTTACATATCAACATAAAAATACAGCAAGAAATTACTTGAGAAGAGAATTTTATAAAGAATTACATCAAAACAAGAATTTTAACGACTACGAAAGAGGAATAGCAACAATTAATTTCAATGTATAAGTTATGAAAAAGTACATATATTTCAAAATTACCTACAAGTAGAGTAACTTCATTACTAGAAGCAATTGCATACGAAATTTACGGAAAATAACTAGGAATTACTAGGATTATGAAATGGCGTATGGCTTTTTGTGCCGGGAGTGTCCGAGGACAAGATCGGCTCACCAGATGCAGGTCTTTGGATTTGACTCCCGTAGGTGACCTGCGCGGCGTAATGAGGATGAAATGATGATGACGACACATACACCCAGCCCGCGTGCCAGCGAAATTAACCAATTATGGTTAAAATTCCCGACCCTGCCTGGAATCGAACCAGGGACCCCCGTGACCAAAGGCCAGCACGCTAAACATTTAGCCATCGAGCCGGACTACTAGGAATAGAAAGGATGCGACCGTCGGCTGTACCATAGGTACTCAATACAGTTATTCAACAACTGCTGAAGAGGGGAACTTCGAGAAAGAACTTCCAGGATGGTCTAGAGTGCTGCTTAATCCCACTTATATGTGTACTGAATGAAGTCCCTCAAAGTAGTATTGAATTTGACACAGACAAGGAAATCTATACAGGGTCTACTGGAAGGGATGCTACTACGACAACCCATAGAAATCGGTTGCGAAATAATAAAAAGAAAAATGGTAATTCATTGTCAATAGATAACTCCCATTCTCTTTCTTGTGGTGAAGGCTGAATCAAATATTTCCGGCCGGGAATCACACCCGGGACCCTTTCAGCAGAAGGCCATTATGCTGACCACTCAGTCAGGGCCATCCCTTAAAGTATGGCAGACATATCGCAGTATGTCTTTTTAAAGTCTTACTCATTCACAATGTGTGAGCCCACCTGGTGGCCATCATCGTCAAGGCGTCAAGTCAGACACCGTGGTAAGCTGGTTCGAGTCCAGTTCGTTGAAAAATTGTTCACTATCAGAATGTTGCCCGGCAGGGCAGGAGAGGAGGTGGTATACAATTTATAAGCACTAGTTTGTGTGCCTAAAGTCTGGATTTAATTCCAATCGTCTCCGTAGTGTTCATACGGGGTAATAATTTCGTGTGGCTATTTCTAGCCGAGTGCAATCCTTGTAATGCAGACCCTCCGATGAGGGTGGGCGGCATCTGCCATTTGTAGGTAACTGCGTGTTATTGTGGTAGAGGATAGTGTTATGTGTGGTGTGTGAGTTGCAGGGATGTTGGGGACAGCACAAACACCCAGTCCCGGGGTCATTGGAATTAACCAATTAAGGTTAAAATCCCCGACCCGGCCGGGAATCGAACCCGGGACCCTCTGAACCGAAGGCCAGTATGCTGACCATTCAGCCAACGAGTCGGACTTCATACGGGGTGAGGGCATATGACGTTGTCGACGGTGATTAGTTCGTTGGATGGGGTCTTGAGCAGACCCCTTGGTGCTATTGAACATGAGTAGGCTATGTGCCAGCACCGGGTTTCACCCTCTCCATCCATACAATCGTAATTATATAATATATATATCATGTCATACATTTCATCACATTAACTAATCTGATGAGGTTGACGTCAGAAAGGACATCCGGTCGTAAAAACTCGCTACGAAGGTTCATCTTACTTCATACCCGACCCCGTAGAGAAACGCGACAAGGGCTGAACATACATACTCATTGGCAATTTGTACTATGTTTAAAATATATTTAGTTTCTCCTCCCAATTACTATCTTATTGCGACCCATTTGAAAACTACCAAACAGTTCGCTGCTGTGAGATAGGTTGATTTATTGATATCTCTAAACGACAGTATATTATCTATGTAAATAAAATTGTTAGTTGATCGTTGTCTGGATTGCCGTTTTTGGTGTCTTTATCCGTTTCAGGTCAATACAAGACCATGCCAATGCTTTCCAGTTTCTTTGTTTCTCCAGCCCGTGGGTATGGCTAAATATACATAAACCGAGCTTCATAGTTACAGTCTACCCATACAGAGTCAGATTTCTAGATGGTGTAGCTTATATGAGTTATTAAAATCCCTCAATTGACACGAGGTTTATGGGAAGACCATATGTGTTACTTAGTGTTTTCTCATACATGCCTCCTGTTGATTTTAAGCATTTAACTATTGACCAAATAATCTGTTTTACTAACTTGAACGCTGTGGTTCATTTAATTAGAACTCTTCAATTTACAAGCTCTGATCTCTTCTGCTTCATCATAAAGTTACCTGTTGTACAGTATATACAGTAAATTGTAAGCAGAATGCTTGCTTAAAGTTTGGAAAGAAATCGCTTCCATGAATACGGTTAGTTTTTCTTTTACTGCTAATGTTATCATCAAATCGACGTAATTATCTAGGACAATGCATTTAAAATGTTTATATGTATGGATTAACTTCATCTATTAGCTAGCTCTCTACCGACCAACTTTAAATTCCATTACATGGGAGCTATACGGGAGAAAATTCTTTCGTTCAATATCCAGTACCGCTTTTGTGTGGCATAACAGAAACAATTGTCTTTCTGTATACTGATAGCTTATGTGGTATACGTTGGATTTGAACAATAGCCACAATATGTTTACGCAGGTTATGCCTCCTGGCTGTTGAACAAACAGACAGGAATAGATTGTAGAAAACAAAAGCGCAACCAGAATCTATGGTTGAGTTCAGTTTGGTAAACAGCAGAAACAACCAGTAGCTCAAGATTGCCTCGTAACTACACAGGCACTGTGCATTTTTTATCAACAGATAAGTATCTGTGGAGGCTGCAATAAGAAAATCTTCGTTCTTGTTGTGGACAACGGTTTTCCTTAACGTTAGTTGTAGTTGTAAATAATGTCACTAGCCTGTGTCTAAATACAAATAAAACGGTATTCGCTAGAATTTTCTTTAAAATATACTACTAACCTGAAAAATGAAAATAATAACCTCTCTACTTACTTTACCTGTTTGGTTCTAATAAAACTGTGGACACTCTGTGGGCGGTGATGATACGAGGCTCACAAGACGTTATCACTTAAAACACTTCAACAAAAAATATGATAGGAAAACTTTTTATTTCTCAGTTTTCAAAGTTAAACGTTATGATTTTTTGTTAAAAAAACTCCTCTAGAAGTAATAACTTAAATAAATATGAACGTTCCTGAAATAATGCCGTTATTATCATTATTTTACAGGCTACTTTTTATTTCCTAGGAATTGTGGATTATATTCGTTTCATATCATTGATCTGGTGTGAGAGAAGGCCTCATAGCCTTGAAGTACGTCAAGTAAAACGAGGCACATTTATTAATTAGTTATATTAATTTGAAGAACATAAATAAATAAATAAATAAATAAATAAATAAATAAATAAATAAATAAATAAATAAATAAATAAATAAATAAATAAATAAATAAATAAATAAATAAATAAATAAATAAATAAATAAATAATATTCTCTTAAATGGTTAGCTAAAGCTGTGCAGTGCATTTTCTGTTCCTCCATGAATAGACATTTACGATTCATGAGCGTTCAGCCTAGTGTACCGAAACGGACGGAACATGTCTTGTGAGCTCTGAAAAACTGTGCTTTCCAATGTGTTATTGAAATGTAAGAACTCCAATCAGCAAAATTAATATGTTAACGGTGGCTCCTGTATGGTCAGCGCAGCAGCCTTGGGTTCAGAGGACCCTAGATTTGATTCCCGGTCTGGTAGGGGATTTTAGCCGTGTTTGGTTAATTTCTCTAGTTCGAGGACTGGATGTTTGCCTTAATACAAAGCGTTTTAACTGCACCGAATTCATTACACAAGCAAACAATCGTAAACAGGTAAAAATTCAGTACATCACTCCAAATAGGACTGCTGTCAGGAAGGTTATCTAAACGTAAAACTAGACCAAATCCATATGTGTGACATAAACTATGATGCAAATGGTGTTTCACATTGAGGTCACTCAGTTGTAAAATATATGGTCTCCTAAAAATACCTTATACATATCTCTAGGTGCTAAAATATTAATTTTGTATCCATGTTAACGCCACAAGTTTTAGGGACAATTTCACTAAGTTGGCAACACTAGGAGTCTAGTCTCAATTGCGGTATCTTCATTTAGTTTTAATTGCAACATACATCCAGTGTAGGAATTATTAATGTGATCCATAAATATGATGTTATTTTTTATGTGCCTGTTGTCTATAAATGATAATCGAGGTATGATCCTTCTCTATTACAACATTGCCAGTATCCATTTTGATCCCTTCATCAAATTATAAACCGCTAATGACAAAAACGTAACAAGAGAACATGTGATTTGAATTCATTTAATGCTATTACAATTGTTGTAGGCCACTCATGACGTTTCTAAATGACAAATTTATTAAATGAACAGTTGATGTGGTAAATCAAATTAAAAACTCGTTTCAGAGTGTAAAACACATAAAAGAGTACATGATGTGGTACGTCCGATATGGAACCTATGTTCCATGTCACAGGCCGCTAATTCAATCAGCGCAACCACGTGATTGATCACTTAAGGGCAACACTGAGATCATTCCAAATACTTATTACGAACACTCCAAATTGGATATGGTTCTCGAGTGTCGTTAGTTTGTATAGAAGCTCTCCGCACTGTAGTGTTCGAACTGGAGGTGATGATAGTTTCTGGAAGAAAAGGAATTTTCAGCATCCCTCAATCTAAGGAGTATGCGGAAGATATTTGCTATTTCGAAAAATTAAGGCATCTGCTAAATGAGCCATGACAGTTAGGAATATGAGATTTCCGCCAGAACTCACAAATTACCGTCTGTAGGGCGGTAGAAAGTAAGAGTCGACCAAGGAAGATAGGATGGGATAAGTGAAGGAGAGAAGTCAGGTGTAAGAAACTAGAAGCTATGCCAGATTATATTAGAATCATGCGGTCGTCACTTCAGGCTCACTAATAGTGTGGACCTCCGGACACTCTTTCTGTTGACCTGAGTGTGATTCTCAGAACATAAGGTTCGTTTAGAGGCCTAAAGGTGGTGAGAAAGTCAGCACGTAGTTTCATGTAATTCTTGATAACGTGATGATAGCCACCAGACCTATCATTTTATGTGTAAACCGAATCACTAGGACTTCCTCTTGCATTACCTGGGAGTGATGCTGCCACTCAGCTATTCTTCCCCACACCTAAAAAGGAAAACAGAGGAGCAAAATGTACTGAAAACTCACTCATGATCATCTTCAAACAATTTTTCAGTGACATGATATAAGTTTTTAGGCTTATACCGTGTCAAGAAACCTCACTGTTTTGGAAGCCTTTCTCGTGGACAGTCGAGATTTTCTTCTCATGACACCGAGCATAGTCATCTGCGAAACGTAAATAATGTCACCTTATTTTCTTGATACGGCATAAAAAAACAGTTCCGCCAAATTTCCTCGTATTCCTGCACATTCCACACGTGTGAGTGACGTAATTTCTGTGGCGTGAGAATGAGAATCACCACCTGTTCTCCACGTTCTGTCTCTGGTCAGAGATATAAATGCAGCTGGAGCTCCCCATGACTTGTAATTCATATGGGGCTTCATGTAATGAATTCAGGACTCTGGCTCCTTAGGATTCGAAGGTCATTGGTTCACTACTGAAATAATAAAAATTTAGAGATATGTACGAGCCGTGAAAGCATCAATGGCAAAACTTTTCAGTGATTTCTCCTCTTCAAAGCCAAGATAATGTAGGACCTAATGCCATGATCGTTACTTTCCAGATCTTAGTATCCCAAAATATTATCATGCCTGTTAGCACAGGCCGTTAAAATGTCAATCTAAAAGAATAATAATAAATAATAATAATAATAATAATAATAATAATAATAACAATAATAATTGTACCGGGAGGTACACCTCAACGCCGCGCTTTCAAAATCAGCGCATTAAGAACTCCCCTATCGATCAAAAAGTGAAACTAATAACACAACAAATTGTAACTTTAATCAGATGTCACCACTGAAATATTAAGTAATTGTTTTGTTGTGAAGTTTCCTAAACTGACTGAATTTCTCCTTGTTTTGTTTTGATATACATCAAGAAGTTGGGACATTTTTCTACAGATGACACTACAAAAAATTATGATCAGGCACTCTGGTGTAAAGTGAAATAACTTATAATTTAAAGAAGTTTTGTATTTTGAGGTTTTCCATTACTGATCTATGTTCATTTATTTTTGGGTTGGCAACCCTCCTTTTTTCTTTCCGCCAGTTTTGAATCTGGCCAATCATAAATTTTGGTAATTAATTTTCAACCAATCCCGCATTTCTTGTTCACTTTGTGTTAACCAAAAAAAATTAAGAGGGTGTGTCCTGATTAGTCTTGAATGATCTCGAACCTTCCCTGAGGGTTTATAAATTGCTGCTTTTCACGTTTCCTTGCCAATTGATCATCGTCAATCTGTGTGCGTGTTAAGGCAGGAGGCGGGGCCACCTCTTTCTTCTGTCAGCAGAACATCTACAAGGTAATGGCCACATATTTCATCTTACTGTAGCCGCAAATTATTCCGAGGGGAAGGTCCGATACTTTACTATGTAACCTTTTCTAAAATGTAACTTTTCTTACGGCTAATGTAAAAACATAATATCTTTAATTGTAAATAGGGGATAGAGAGTGAGTTACCATCTCGAGCTCACCTTCATCTTGACTTGAGGTGTCTGCGATTTAGCAACATGTTTTCTGTAATGTATCATCGTTATTTCCATGCGCGCCTCCTCAAGTACCTTGGGATTAGCCCTTGTTTCATCGGCCGAGAGCTCTGTACGTTTTAATTTTCATTATCTGGGAGTGCAGTGTACGCCTCCATTCAGTTTGTGTTACGGGCCGTTTACTTAACCTGTTCTTTTTCGCAAAGGCCCTGTAGGTTGGGTACTGGATACCCTGTACAAAGTGATTTTCAATTTGTAAGTAGTGCCTTGAGAGGCCAAAGATTGTAAATTTTGATGTTGCCTTGAGTGGGCCGTAAGGAACTGAGAGCCTGTTAGCTGTTTTTCCCAAAGTTTGTAAAAGTAAAGTGTGCCTTTGGGAGGCTATATGTATGTTGTAATTTTGGGAGCAAGTGCTCTTGAATTAGGAGATTTCTGTCCTTGACTAAAGAATTCCTTATTTTTAATTTAAGTTCTGTAAACTGGATCCGGTATATCTGGAATTGTAAAACTACGGGCCTGAACCCGATAATCTGTAAAGTCCACTGTTTTTGAATTTTCCTAGTCTTTATTCAAGATTGCTTTGTACCTGATATGTTGTTATGTTCACCCAGTGAAAAATTGTTAAGTTTGAAGTTCTAAAAGAAATATAATCTTCTATTCAAGTTTTAAATTAATTTTGATATTGTAGGTAGACACATTCACCCCGGCACCTTCTTTAACCTCTTTCTGATCCACGGGTATCCCCGTAATAATAATAATAATAATAATAATAATAGTAATAATATAAATCGGTAGCCTACTTGATTCTAGAACTTTCGATTCCAAGGAACGACCGCGTGACTTGTTTCATCCGCGCTACTCCTCCTCCTCCTCCTCCTCCTACTACTACTACAGTTGTTGCTGCTGCTACTGCTGTTACTAAGGGGCCGAGCGCGCAAGACAGATGTTCTCGTGAATATTGGTTAGTTCCTTTTCAGATACTAAAATCAAGGAAACAAATCTTTGGTAGAGCCTTAAGATGAAAGAAAGGACCGTGTTATCACTCACTGCCATATACCAATGAACGGCGAAATTTCGAGACTGAAGTCACTTTGTACCGTGAAGCAATGTGAAGATTCAAAAAGGAAGAAATGCGGCTGGGCTGATTCTTCCATAACAACGTATATTATTAAAACTCTCCTCTAAGTGATCGATATTTATTATTAAATTAACATACCTATGACGTGTGTTTGAAAATTTGTGTCAGCTTCTTGTTTTCAGAGTTCTTATCACATTATAGGTAACGGTAAACTATACAATAAATTCTATTCTTGAGGACATAGCCTCGCCCCGATACAATGCCCTAGAGACTGCATACCATGGATTCGAATAAAATGTGTGAAACAGAAGTGTATTGTATGAACCTAGAAAGATGAATATCTGTTACCAATAAAATGGAGATTATTTGTTGCATATCAGGAGACAAAACAACACAGTGTGGTAGGTTCATTACCTACTTAGTCAAGCTATATCGTGTGTATTGTATCGTATTACTCTCAGATAAGTGGTCATAAATCGTCCTATATTACTCCCTTAAGGAAAATAACTCGTTGAAAATATTAAAACTAACGTAATTTTGTGCTAATGATCTTTCGTGCGAGTACAATATTCTGTTTAATAAATATGCTGCAAGTAGGGTTGATAATATGTTAGTAAGATGAATTCTCAAACACCGCAGTGACAATATGTACGGTCAGAGCGCATGTGGAATAGGGCCGTCCTGGCGAAATGGATCTAGTTGATGCACTACTCTCCAACATAACCCTATTAATGAGGTAATCATTTCTTTGTTTGATTGTCTTGAATTCGGATAAAACAAAGCAAAGTCATCTCCTTACATCCTGGAAGAATTGGAACGTAAATGCTTCGAATATTCGTAGTCTATCGTTGACTAAGTGCGATGGAGTGTCAACGTCACTTTTGCACCCGGAATGTTACTCATTGTTGGTGTAGGCCGAGTGAAACTTAGGGCCACGTGCCTCGCCAGGAGTGGTAAACACGTTTTTAAATTTTTCGACTTCCTGATGGGGAATGCACCCCGCGTCCTTCCACGTGGACCGATCACGCCTTTACCGCCTCGGCTAAGCAGTCCCTCCGTATTTCAGCGTTATAAATTATGTCTAACATTTTATTATTTCAGTAGCGAACCCATGACCTTTGAGTCATAAGGATCCAGAGTCATGACATGAGGCCCCATATAAATTACAAGTCATAAGGAGCTCTAGCTGCATTTTTATCTCTGACCTGGAGGACAGGTGGTGATTCTCATTCTCACGCTACAGAAATTACGTCACCCACACGTGCAGAATGTGCAGGGATACGAAGAAATTTGGTGGAACAATTTTTTTTGTACAAGTACATTTTAAGAAGATTTGGCGACAAAACTACTGCAGCAAACGTCAGGTAATCGTAAGTGAAACAATTCGTTTGTGTAGACCGTTAAATAGCTCCAGAGGACAAATTGTCGAAAGACGCGCCCGTTCGTTTAAACTCTGTTACATCGACCAAAATATAGTGCCTAGCTCATGAGTTAATTTAACGGCTCAGTTGGTTAAGAGAAACCTTTAATATTTATAACCAATACCGCTACTAAACTAAGCAACTATGTGTTATGTCGTTATCAGCCATAATTACATTTCTATGAGTGTCTGTAAACGTTTGGCGGTAAAGGCGGATGGCATGAGAGTAGCAGAAACTTTTATAACAGAACGCCGCACCATTTGCAAAATCGCATTGTTTTCCGTGAACTTGAGGCGACCGCACGTCATTCATACTAACATTCAAAGTCGGTTGTGAAGACTAAATCCCCAGAAGGGATGTTAGTTTCGGCCAAAAGTGGCTATCTAACGTCATCTCAAAGTGGAGAGAGATAATCAGTCAAATTAACGGTGTCCTATGTGGAACCGTCATGTAAACTCACATCAGGGCAATAGATGGTAGTAGTATAATGGGAGAGTTCGGCGGCCTCCTCCTCCTCCGGCTCTCGGAAGAGGCCTCCTCCTCAGCCAGTGGCCTCCTCCTCCTCCTCAGCCAGTGGCCTCCCAGTGGCCACCTCCTCCTCCTCCTCAGCCAGTGGCCTCCCAGTGGCCTCCTCCACCTCAGCCAGAGGCCTCTTCCAGTGCTGCCAACTTAACCTAACTAGCGCGAGATAAACAAAGCCACGTGCTTTTTGACAGACAACAACGCACCGCTAACCTCAGTACTACCATCTTGACGGGCCTAAACCTCAGTAGTGCCAACTTAACCTCACAAGCGCGAGGTAAACAAAGCCACGTGCTTTTTGACAGCCACGTGCTTTTTGACAGATTTGTAAACAAAGCCACGTGCTTTTTGACAGCTGTCATCGACAACAACGCATCGCAAACCTCAGTACTACCATCTTGACGGGCCTAAACCCCAGTAGTGCCAACTTAACCTAACTAGCATGAGGTAAACAAAGCCACGTGTTTTTTGACAGCCACGTGCTTTTTGACAGACAACAACGCATCGCTAACCTCAGTACTGCCATCTTGACGGGCCTAAACCTTAGTGGTACCAACTTAACCTCACTAGCGCGAGGTAAACAAAGCCACGTGCTTTTTGACAGCCACGTGCTTTTGACAGATTTGTAAACAAAGCCACGTGCTTTTTGACAGACAACAACGCATCGCAAACCTCAGTACTGCCATCTTGACGGGAATAAACCTTAGTGGTACCAACTTAACCTCACTAGCTCGAGATAAACAAATCCACGTGCTTTTTGACAGCCACGTGCTTTTTTGATAGCTGTCATCTGCCATCTTTGAGCACAGTGCTGCCCTCTTTAGCTACTTACCTTTGAAATGTGGTGGCGGATAATTTGAAAAAATGCTTTTCGACATGCAGCCATCTTTAATCCAGAGAGAACAGTGCTGCCCTCTATGTGGTGGCGGCAAATTCCACGTGCTCTTGTTTGAAAACATACTCACGTGCTTTTTTGACAGCTGTCATCCGCCATCTTTAATCCAGAGAGAACAGTGCTGCCCTCTATGTGGTGGCGGCAAATTCCACGTGCTCTTGTTTGAAAACATACTCACGTGCTTTTTTGACAGCTGTCATCCGCCATCTTTAATCCAGAGAGAACAGTGCTGCCCTCTATGTGGTGGCGGCAAATTGAAAAATTCCATGTAGAAACAAAGCCATGTGCTTTTTTGACAGCTGTCATCTGCCATCTTTGAGAACAGTGCTGCCCTCTATGTGGTGACGGCAAATTCCACGTAGAAACATACTCACGTGCTTTTTTGACAGCTGTCATCCGCCATCTTTGAGAACAGTGCTGCCCTCTATGTGGTGGCGGCAAATTCCACGTAGAAACAAAGCTATGTGCTTTTTTGACAGCTGTCATCCACCATCTTTAATCCGAAGAGAACAGTGCTGCCCTCTATGTGGTGACGGCAAATTCCACGTAGAAACAAAGCCATGTGCAGCTGTCATCTGCCATCTTTAATCACCGTGCTGCCCGGTGACGGCAAATTCCACGTAGAAACAAAGCCATGTGCTTTTTTGACAGCTGTCATCCGCCATCTTTAATCACCGTGCTACACTCTATGTGGTGACGACAAATTCTAAATGCTTTACAAACCCATGTGCTTTTCTGACAGAGCTGTCATCCACCATCTTTAATCACCGTGCTGCCCCGGTGACGGCAAATTCCACGTGCTCTTGTTTGGAAACAAAGCTTTTAATCCAGAGAGAACAGTGCTGCCCTGGCGGCGGTAAATTCCACGTGCTCTTGTTAGTTCGTGATTTAAAATCTAAGCTAGCTGTAAATCCCCGATTCTCGACAGATTCTTAATCCGAGTTGTCAGGAAGGGCAACCAAGAGCTTAGATACTGCTAGTTTTGCATCAGGGAGGGCGACTAGTCTTAAAAACAAATTCTTGCGATTTAAAATCTTAGTCAGGAAGGGCATCCGGCCGTAAAACAATAGTTCGTGATTTAAAATCTAAGAAGTTGATCTAGCTGTAAATCCCCGATTCTCGACAGATTCTTAATCCGAGTTGTCAGGAAGGGCAACCGGTCGTAAAACTATGAGGTTAGATACTGCTAGTTTTGCATCAGGAAGGACAACTCAACACATTCATGCGATTTAAACACATTTTTATTCCCAAGAGAATCGAACCCGAGACTACCGGGTGAGAGGCATGCATACTGTAGGCTATAGATTTGTCCTACAGTCCTCGAAGTATCGGCACAGTCATTCTGAGCGAGTTGTGTGGAATGCATGTGTTAGCTGAAATTGTATACGTATCTTCCGGCTCGACCTTGAACGAAGACACTGATAAGCGGCTTGTAACTCGCGAACGTCTTCTTATGTGAGTACCATTCAAGCTCTTAAAACATAGTACTAATTAAGGTTGTAAAATATTCTGAAATAGTCCACCTCTGTAGTGCAGTAGTTAGCTGCTACCCTCGGAGGTCCGAGTTCGATTCCCGGCTCTGCCATAGAATGTGTAGCATTTAGCCTATGTAAGTTCCTAACGTAAACTATCATGATTGTACGGAGAGGTTAAAACACACACAGTGCCTACTCCTATCGAAAGAACCTGCACGGTACCGGCATGTAGGCTTCTCCTGGTGAAGGAGCTTGCACATGGTTTAACGCCTCCTATCAACAGCCCTTACTTAATGCTGGCTTTTTTGCACACCCCGCCTCACACCATAGTTTTATACGACCGGCTGCCCTTCCTGACTAGGATTTTAAATCGCAGTATACGTGATAAATTTGTTGTAGCGGGTTTTATAACTAGATATCCCGGTACCGATACATAGCCTACTCCCGACTAGAAGAAGCCTGCACAAGGCTTATTGCCTCCATCCGACAAATGAATCACTGTCAAGTCTTGTACTCAAAAAAATCATTTTCGAAGGAGTCTGCACAAGGTTTAACGTCCCCATCAACAGCCCTTACTTATTGCTAGCTTTTTTGCACACCCCGCCTCACACCATACGACCGGCTGCCCTTCCTGACTAGGATTTTAAATCGCAGTATACGTGATAAATTTGTTGTAGCGGGTTTTATAACTAGATATCCCAGTACCGACACATAGCCTACTCCTGACTAGAAGAAGCCTGCACAAGGCTTATTGCCTCCATCCGACAAATGAATCACTGTCAAGTCTTGTACTCAAAAAATCATTTTCGAAGGAGTCTGCACAAGGTTTAACGTCCCCATCAACAGCCCTTACTTATTGCTAGCTTTTTTGCACACCCTGCCTCACACCATACGACCGGTTGCCCTTCCTGACTAGGATTTTAAATCGATATCCCGACATAGCCTACTCCTACCGAAGAAGTCAGCTTAACGCCTCCATCCAACAAATGAATCACCCTCAAACACTCTTCAATCATTCTCGCTACTTCGGAAGATAGCGGGTTCGAACTGGAAGCCGTAAATGCTAGGCGAGGGGCCTGCGCGATCGTCATTACATGATCTAGCTTTAGCTCAATACCTACAGGTAAGGAATACCGCGTATGTACCCTCGAGAAGTCGAGGATCACACGCTAAATTTCCAAGGATCGAACTCTTAAATTCTGACACCTCGGTATCAACAGGAGGTTTGAATACGTCAGCCTGCAGGTAGGAGCTCTTGTTTGCATTCGTTCCGACTGTACCGCAGTTGTCAGCTCAGCGATTATCATATCCGCTTGGTAACAAGCAGAATATTTAGCCGCAGCAGTCTGCGCGAAGTGCTCACAGTTCTCTGTATGCGTTTATTACATGCACACATCTCCCGTCTGCAGTGAATATTATTCTTCAGCCTTTATCTTAAGGTAAGGTAGAACTGTTAATTACCTTTTTTTATTTGCAAAGCAACTTCTACGCTAGACATCTACATTCATATATGTTTGTTCTTTTTTTAGGTACCGCTCGAAAGTACGCAACAATTTTATTCATCCCAGTAACAGCCTGCAGCACGTGCATTTTTTTAAAGGTATGTTTTCGAACTTTGAGTTGTAAAGATAATTAGGTTAGATGATGTACCCTACACTACATTCATATATGTTTCTTCTTTTTTTAGGTACGACCAGAATATTATCATTCGAGTTTCAGGCTTGAACGCACGCATTTTATACATCCGAGTAACAGTTTGCAGCGCGAAGATTTTAAGGTATGTCTGACCTCTATTCGTTGAAACTTGGTTTCTTCTAAAACATCGTAACTTTAGTCTATTGATAAATAGTTGTTCTCTTTAATCCTCACGCTATAGACGAGGTGCGTACATAGCTATGTCTGCCCTCAACAGGCTGAAACTTGGTTTCTTCCGTAACTTTAAGCTAATCATAAATAGTTGTTCTCTTTAATCAACATACTATAGACGTGGTATAATTTCAAACACGTACACATAGCTATGTCTGCCCTCAACGGGCTGAAACTTGGTTTCTTCCGAACATCGTAACTTTAGTCTATTGATAAATAGTTGTTCTCTTTAATCTACATACTATAGACGAGGTGCGTACATAGCTATGTCCGTCCTCAACAGGCTTAAACTTGGTTTCTTCCGAACATCGTAACTTTAAGCTAATCATAAATAGTTGTTCTCTTTAATCAACATACTATAGACGTGGTATAATTTCAAACACGTACACATAGCTATGTCTGCCCTCAACGGGTTGAAACTTGGTTTCTTCCGAACATCGTAACTTTAGTCTATTGATAAATAGTTGTTCTCTTTAATCTACATACTATAGACGAGGTGCGTACATAGCTATGTCCATCCTCAACAGGCTTAAACTTGGTTTCTTCCGAACATCGTAACTTTAGTCTATTGATAAATAGTTGTTCTCTTTAATCCTCACGCTATAGACGTGGTATAATTTCAAACACGCACACATAGCTATGTCTGACCTCAACGGGTTGAAACTAGGTTTCTTCCGAACATCGTAACTTTAGTCTATTGACAAATAGTTATTTTCTTTAATCTGCATGTCATAGAAGAGGTTAATCTTATAATTTCAAACACGCACGCATAGCTATGTCTGACCTCAGCAGGCTGAAACTTGGTTTCTTCCGTAACTTTAAGCTAATCATAAATAGTTGTTCTCTTTAATCAACATACTATAGACGTGGTGCGTACATAGCTATGTCTGCCCTCAACGGGCTGAAACTTGGTTTCTTCCGAACATCGTAACTTTAGTCTATTGATAAATAGTTGTTCTCTTTAATCTACATACTATAGACGAGGTGCGTACATAGCTATGTCCGTCCTCAACAGGCTTAAACTTGGTTTCTTCCGAACATCGTAACTTTAGTCTATTGATAAATAGTTGTTCTCTTTAATCTACATACTATAGACGAGGTGCGTACATAGCTATGTCTGCCCTCAACAGGTTGAAAGTTGGTTTCTTCCGAACATCGTAACTTTAGTCTATTGATAAATAGTTGTTCTCTTTAATCAACATACTATAGACGTGGTATAATTTCAAACACGCACACGTAGCTATGTCTGTCCTCAACAGGTTGAAACTTGGTTTCTTCCGAACATCGTAACTTTAGTCGTTCTCATCAATCCTCATGCTATAGGCCTAACTCACAGCCATGTCCAACCTCTATAGGTTGAACATCGCAACTTTAGGCTAATCTCTATTGGTTGTTCTCTTTTCAGAACTTGTTGCATACGCTGTTCGCCTAAACACTTTATTCGAAGAAAGAGAAGACACTATGTTCCCATGCGAGCTGTGTAAGGCAATGTTCACAAGACGTGACAACCTTGCACGCCATGTAAAAACAAAACATCATCAGCTATCTGCTTGCGACTATAACCCAACTATGTTCCCCTGCGAACAGTGTAAGGCAACGTTCATAAGACAGGATAACCTCGCACGTCATATAAAAGCAAAACACCCTAGCATAACATCTGCTTTATGTGATGTTTGCGGGCTGTACTTCGCTAATGTAGAGCAATACCAGGCTCACTTAGCAGAGGTACATCAAATATCTACTTGCCCTCAGGTAGTAGTAGGGAAAAAGCGTGCAGCTACTGATGTAGCTGTAGAAAGTACTAGTAGTAAAAAACCTAGGAAAAATGAACTTCAAACTATTCACTGCGAGCACTGTAACACTGATGTACCATCTTCGCATTTTCAGGGACACTTACGGAGTAATGCGCATAAAAATAATGCGTGTAGAAGTGGTAGTAACGCAAACATCGAGGAAATTAATACAGCATTTAAAAGTAGGATTGCTAGTTACCGAATTCGCACCAGTCAAAAGTTTCAGAGCACTTCAAACTTTTTAAATTGCGTTCAATCGGATGTACAACAGCTTCTTGCTAAATCTTTGTCCAATCATAGTTTATTTAAAGTTAATTTTGAACTTTTCGCCTTGTACATTAAAAGCACGGATGAATCCGAAATAACGGACATTAAATCATTTAATACGAAGAATTTTGTCATAAGTGAGTCGACTAATTTTGGTGATGTACTTAGGGATGTCTCTAACATTATTTCAACTAAGAGCGAGGAATTTCAGGAAAAGGAATCAGGGTGGGCTTTAGTTGAGATAATGTATCTAGAAGTTAACATCAATAAGTACAATCCCATGCGAGGTTCATCGTACATCGAGCTGCCGACATGGATTCAGCGAAAAGAAGCTGTTGTAAACATCCAAAACAATGACGAAGCATGTTTCGCATGGGCGGTGATGTCGGCTTTAAATCCTGCGAAATCAGACGTAGCTAAGAGAACATCATCCTATCCACACTATTCAACGCAGCTAAATTTCGATAGTATAGAATTTCCCGTACAGTTAAAGGATATTAAGCGCTTTGAGGAACTAAATAACATTAGTATCAATGTGTATGGTGTAGAGAAAAAGTCTGTAGTAGGTCCTCTGTATTATACATGTCATAAGAAGAGTACTCACGTTAATTTACTCTATATTGAAAACAGTGAGAATAGCCACTTTTGCTGGATTAAAAATCTGAGTAGACTTGTTGGCAGTCAGTTGTCAAAACGTAATGGTAAAAAGTGGCTATGTGATGGATGCTTGCAGTATTTTAAAACCGAAGATCAGTTAACGAAGCATTCCAAGAATGACTGCAATCATGTACGTACAGAGATGCCTACTACAGGTAATAATGTTTTAAAATTTACAAATTTTCACAAGCAGATGTGGGTACCGTTCGTGATTTATGCAGACTTTGAAGCCATCCTCACGCCATGCAACACATGCTCACCTAATCCTGACAACTCTTTCACTAATACTACGCACATGCATGTCCCGTATAGCTTCGCGTATTACATCAAGTGTAGTTACGATAGTACGCTTAACAAGTTAGAGCTGTATCGAGGACATGATGCTGCTAAAGTATTTTTAGAAAGACTTGAAAGTGATGCAGTTCGTCTCGGTCGTATTCTGAATAGTAATATTCCTATGAAGCCACTCACCGAAATTCAGTTAAATGATCATGAACGTGCTACAAAGTGTAGCATTTGTGATGGGGAATTTTCCGAAAATGACCCTAAAGTTTTTGATCATGATCATTTAACTGGTTTCTACAGATGTGCCGCTCATTATAGCTGTAATCTTAAGTATAGAGTTCCTAAATTCATCCCTGTAATTTTTCATAACTTATCTGGTTACGACTCTCATTTCATCATTTCACAATTTGGAGCTTCGGATGAAAAAGTAGATATAATCCCTCAGAATAAAGAGCGGTACATTGCGTTTGCAAAGTCTGTAAAAGTAGATGCTGAGCATTCTATAAAACTGAGATTCCTTGACTCGTTTCGCTTTATGGCGAGTAGCCTCGATGAACTTTCTAGTCATTTACAGCCTGACCAATTTACGGAAATTCGACGCGTTTTCCCCGAAGAAGCGCAGTTTAATTTACTTCGGCGTAAGGGTGTTTTTTGTTACGAATATCTCGACTGCTTAGACCGCCTCGAAGAACGTGCCTTACCATCGAAACAATCCTTTTACAGCTCGCTGAATTCAGCAGATATTAGTGATGATGACTATTTACATGCACAACATATCTGGGAGCAGTTCCACATTCAAACGCTGGGTGAATACTCCGATTTATATTTAAAGACAGATGTACTTTTGTTAGCTGATGTTTTTGAAAATTTTCGCTGTGTTTGCATGAACACCTACAGCCTTGACCCATGTCAGTATTTTACTGCACCTGGGTTAAGTTGGGACGCGATGTTAAAATACACGCGTGTGAATTTGGAGCTGCTAACGGATATCGATATGGTGCACTTTATAAAAGCATCCATTCGAGGCGGTCTGAGTCAGTGTAGCGGCCGGTATTCGAGTGCTAATAATAAGTACATGCCGAGTTTCGATACCAGTCAGGAATCTCAGTATATCGTTTATCTGGATGCTAATAATCAGTATGGGTGGGCGATGAGTCAGCATCTACCGGTGAGTGGTTTCCGCTGGCTGACGCAGTGCGAAATTGATGCTTTACAGCTACACGCCCTAGGCGATGAAGCTGATAAAGGTTATTTCCTCGAAGTTGACTTACAGTATCCGAAAGAGTTACACACTTCTCATAATGACCTACCGTTCTGCCCTGAAAATATGAAGTCCCCGTACATTGCATCAACGACGAAAATGCTCATTGCTAATTTATGCGATAAATCTAAGTATATCATTCATTACCGAAATTTAAAACAGTGTTTGCAGCATGGTTTGAAGTTATCCAAAATTCATCGCGTACTAGAATTTAATCAGTCACCGTGGCTAAAGCCATATATCGATCTGAACAATAATTTAAGAACGAATGCGGTTAACGAGTTTGAAAAAGATTTCTACAAGCTCATGAATAATAGTGTGTTTGGTAAGACTATGGAGAATGTTGACAAACGCGTTGATGTAAAATTGATTACAAACTGGGATAATATTAAGAAAAGGTATGGTGCTAACTATTTAATAAGTAAACCAAATTTCCACAGCTGCACCATCATACACGAGAATTTAGTTATTATACAGATGAATCGTGTCAAGGTTAAGTATGACAAACCTACCTACGTCGGCTTCACAGTACTTGAATTGGCTAAAACACTCATGTATGAATTCCATTACGATTATATGATGAAGAAGTACGCGCATAATGCGCAATTGCTCTACACAGATACCGATTCGTTTATTTATCAAATCAAAACTGATGACTATTACAATGATATAAAGCCTGACTTGGGTAGGTTTGATACGAGTAACTATCCTGCAGATAATCAATATCATCTACCGCTAGTGAACAAAAAGGTTCTAGGTAAAATGAAAGATGAATGTGCTGGGAATATTATCGATTCATTTGTAGGTACTAAATCCAAGTCATATTGCATAAAACTCTTAAATGAATTACAAATAAAGAGATTGAAGGGGGTTAAAAAGAATGTCGTTCAGAATCAGCTAAGTTTTGAAAACTATAACAATTGCATTAAAAGTAATCCACCTGTTTTGCATAAGCAAATGTCTGTCATTAGAAGCAAGAAGCACCAGTTGTACACTCATTTAATTAGTAAGGTAGCCCTTAATAGCGATGATTGTAAACGGTTTGTCATTCCAAATTCTACCAACACGCTAGCCTGGGGGCATAGTAGTATTGATAAGTACTACTTTACATAAACATTATGCTAGAGGTGTGTGTACTTACGTTACGCTGTCTTACATCACAATTCGGGAGAGGAACGCTGGTACGGCAAGTCTAAACTTGTACATTCAAGAATTGCATCGAGAAGTACGCTAGGGTGAAATGATTCGAGATAAAACTTGTACATACAAGATGTAAATAAATAATGTAGAATTGGCATATTCTTTTATTTTAGGTTAGGTATCACCTTCCTCCCGCTCCTTATTTGCAGGATAGAGTTTTTGTTTATTACTCATAGAAGAAAGAAGGTGATGAGCAGTTTCGTGAGTATAGTTCGGTAAGTATCTCGAGAGCAGAATTTTTTTTTTGTCAAAAAAGCACATAGCTTTGTAAAGCACGTAGAATTTGCCACCACCGGGGCAGCACGGTGATTAAAGATGGTGGATGACAGCTCTGTCAGAAAAGCACATGGGTTTGTAAAGCATTTAGAATTTGTCGTCACCACATAGAGTGTAGCACGGTGATTAAAGATGGCGGATGACAGCTGTCAAAAAAGCACATGGCTTTGTTTCTACGTGGAATTTGCCGTCACCGGGCAGCACGGTGATTAAAGATGGCAGATGACAGCTGCACATGGCTTTGTTTCTACGTGGAATTTGCCGTCACCACATAGAGGGCAGCACTGTTCTCTTCGGATTAAAGATGGTGGATGACAGCTGTCAAAAAAGCACATAGCTTTGTTTCTAAGTGGAATTTGCCGCCACCACATAGAGGGCAGCACTGTTCTCAAAGATGGCGGATGACAGCTGTCAAAAAAGCACGTGAGTATGTTTCTACGTGGAATTTGCCGTCACCACATAGAGGGCAGCACTGTTCTCAAAGATGGCAGATGACAGCTGTCAAAAAAGCACATGGCTTTGTTTCTACATGGAATTTTTCAATTTGCCGCCACCACATAGAGGGCAGCACTGTTCTCTCTGGATTAAAGATGGCGGATGACAGCTGTCAAAAAAGCACGTGAGTATGTTTTCAAACAAGAGCACGTGGAATTTGCCGCCACCACATAGAGGGCAGCACTGTTCTCTCTGGATTAAAGATGGCGGATGACAGCTGTCAAAAAAGCACGTGAGTATGTTTTCAAACAAGAGCACGTGGAATTTGCCGCCACCACATAGAGGGCAGCACTGTTCTCTCTGGATTAAAGATGGCTGCATGTCGAAAAGCATTTTTTCAAATTATCCGCCACCACATTTCAAAGGTAAGTAGCTAAAGAGGGCAGCACTGTGCTCAAAGATGGCAGATGACAGCTATCAAAAAAGCACGTGGCTGTCAAAAAGCACGTGGATTTGTTTATCTCGAGCTAGTGAGGTTAAGTTGGTACCACTAAGGTTTATTCCCGTCAAGATGGCAGTACTGAGGTTTGCGATGCGTTGTTGTCTGTCAAAAAGCACGTGGCTTTGTTTACAAATCTGTCAAAAGCACGTGGCTGTCAAAAAGCACGTGGCTTTGTTTACCTCGCGCTAGTGAGGTTAAGTTGGTACCACTAAGGTTTAGGCCCGTCAAGATGGCAGTACTGAGGTTAGCGATGCGTTGTTGTCTGTCAAAAAGCACGTGGCTGTCAAAAAACACGTGGCTTTGTTTACCTCATGCTAGTTAGGTTAAGTTGGCACTACTGGGGTTTAGGCCCGTCAAGATGGTAGTACTGAGGTTTGCGATGCGTTGTTGTCGATGACAGCTGTCAAAAAGCACGTGGCTTTGTTTACAAATCTGTCAAAAAGCACGTGGCTGTCAAAAAGCACGTGGCTTTGTTTACCTCGCGCTTGTGAGGTTAAGTTGGCACTACTGAGGTTTAGGCCCGTCAAGATGGTAGTACTGAGGTTAGCGGTGCGTTGTTGTCTGTCAAAAAGCACGTGGCTTTGTTTATCTCGCGCTAGTTAGGTTAAGTTGGCAGCACTGGAAGAGGCCTCTGGCTGAGGTGGAGGAGGCCACTGGGAGGCCACTGGCTGAGGAGGAGGAGGAGGTGGCCACTGGGAGGCCACTGGCTGAGGAGGAGGAGGAGGCCACTGGCTGAGGAGGAGGCCTCTTCCGAGAGCCGGAGGAGGAGGAGGCCGCCGAACTCTCCCATTATACTACTGATGGTCAGTATAATGCCGAAGTCCTGCAGTTAAATTTGCTAATGTCATTGTTTTACTTTATTGCGTGTGCGGATCCGTGATTTGACGAAGATGTTCGGTTCGCGAGGAGGAGAACGTGTGTAGGGCATTTTTTGTTCATGTCATTATTTTCAGGTGAATGATATCAAAAATAAAGATTGGAAGAATATGTTTTGTAAAGCCACTATCAGTCGAGATGGCTTGATAAAGAATGAGAGAGGCTGGTGGGAGTTTAAAGAAACCACTTAGTCCGGGATAGATAAAATTGGTTGTTAATTAGGATTATGAGATTACGTCGTTTATTAGTTTATTCACTTCAGTGGAACCGTATTTTCAGAATTAGCTTAAAGCCAAGTGACTAACTTGAAAATGTCTTCTGGAAATCTTAGTTTTATTTGCTGGAAATTTCAACTAATTAACGTAACGATTAAGGGGACATGTCCGATGGCAAGGTACTTTACTGCCACAAGTGTTGTAAGCGTTTGTTGTTGTTGTTATTGTTGTTATTTTGATTTGTTAAGAATCAGATGTGCTGGGGATTTATTAATGTGGAAACCTTGGTCATCAACTACTGTAACTTATTTGTGTTCAGCCTTCAGCTTAGAAATTTGGATAGCCATGGGGTATTCAACCTCAGTGACTTAGATTAGAGCCGTCTGCCATTATAGCATCATATCCTTGCGGTAATCATCCACAATTAATTTAACGTAAATCACAAAGCTAGATGTCGGTCCATGACATAGTCACAGCTCACATCGATTCTATTAAGGGTCTATGCCGTTCAACCACTGTGTGGCACATACCAATTGGACTGCCTTAATTATACCAAGAGTCCAGAGCTCGTGTTACGGGGACTGGATTACCACGAATCAATATTCTGGTACACGCAGTCTCACATGGAAACCGATCTTAGGGATCCCCAGACTTTCTTTATTTCATTCTTAAATTAAGACGGTGGTTTCTAGTAAGGATGCCCCTCGGGCAATTTAGTTTAGGTCTCCAAAGCCAGCTTCTCTCATCATCGTTATTGTTATTATGTTATCATTCTTTGACGGGCAAGACTGAGTTCGTTGATTAGAGGTTTGGTAATATCACAGGTTTCTTCGACTCTATCGCCCATGATCAATCCGTTTATTTTGACTCTACTCCTCTCATAGAAGACCATAGTTTAAGTTACTGAAACCCGCCTCTCATCTAAGCAAGTGACGAAGAACCTATAGACGACCCAAGAGAAAGATCTCATGCCGATTTGCTGATAGGTAAGGAAGTTAGGTATCCTAGTAAGGATCTTTAAAGGGATCAGTAAGTACGTGCTCATGTGACTACCAGCCCTCCAGAATCCTCCTCTGGTATTTCCTGGAATGGATGAGTGGGCTAGACTGGGGAGCTCCTGATCGGTCTGTGGACATGCGACGTTCACTACATCTATTGAGCTAAATTCTACTGAAAGCATGATCTCTATAAAGTCAGAAATTTATAGCCGCAATAATTCATTAGATAATTGATCATGTTATTTCCAGGCTCGAATATTAATAGCAGCACATTATGAATACTTGTAGATAACTTTCAGCACAAACAAAAATAGTGATATTCGCCGACAACTCGTATGTTAGGAAGTAGTCTCCAATGGTTACAAACATGGATGTTTCGAAACATAACTGGGAACAGAATAATATGCAACCCGATATTCAGTAAATCGTTATAAGTTAGGTATTGTAATTGTTGGGTATTTAGCGTTGGGGTGTACTGTACAGTTTTCTCAGAGGTGTTCATTTGCACCACTCTGTTAAATATTACTGTTTAAGCACTATTACGGATAAATCTGGATTTGGAGAGAATAATATGAGCCAACTGGCTCATGTCAACTGTTTCCCTCATATCTGCGTCTCACGAGAAATCGCGGCTGCTGGTAGGTACGGCATTAGTAACGGATACTACTACGCTAAGCTACAATCATCAGTCGTAATAAAGAGTGCGAACCCTCTGAAAGTGATACGTGTTCATTTCGAAACTGTTCATTATGCAATACTTGAGTAAATGTGTAACGAAAGCACAATTGCACTACCAATGTGAAACTTCACAGCAGCACTTTAGTTCACAAGAATCACCGATGTTTATTGTGAGGCCTTGAGACTAGAGACTGGCTCATGCGCGCTACTTCTCCTAAGACGACCAAGTAACTATGACAGCATTAATGCACTCCAATAGCATCAGTTATTATCACTCGCACTTTCTGACAATTACAATTGCCATAATTATTTTATATCACTCATTAATATATCACTATAACAGCTGGTATTACTTATGTTATGAAATCACAACATTAAAATAATAAATACTAATCTGGAATGTGTCATAAGGATTAATTGACATCAGTTATTCCTTGACAGAAGTGAAAATTGCTCATACGTGTTAAAATTATGTAGTTGTTCCTAATCCTCAGCAGTATACGTTATTATTTCTGTGAAATATATTAGTGGACATGCCGGCCTTGGGGTAGCGAGCCTGCCTCTTACCCAGAGACCTTGGATTTGATCCCCGGTCAGATCAGAGATTTTACCTCGATTGACAGCTCATTCGAGATCCACTCAGCCAAATTGAAAACTATTCAATAGCTATCTGATAGTGGGATAGCGGACCCAGAGACCTTGGATTTGATCCCCGGCCAGATCAGAGATTTTACCTCGATTGAGAGCTCATTCGAGATCCACTCAGCCAAATTGAAAACTATTCAATAGCTATCTGATAGTGAGATAGCGGACCTGGTCAAGTAAGTAAAGAATATGGTAACGTCCGAAGGAATTCGTCGCACTGACCACGCATAATCTATAAGCTTTCGGGCTTGGCAGTAATCGCTTAGTAGGCCAAGGACCTTCAGGGCATCAGGGGACATCCAAAGCTCCTGAGTATTTATAAAGGTAATGGGACTGGCATGCAAATTTCATTTCTGTATATTCGTATTTCACACAACTTGAAATTAAAACGAGAATCTCACCGTCTGACTGGACAGTCCATAAATTTTTGTCTCACCGACTGAGAGGCTTAGATAGTATAGCGCTGGCCTTCTGAGCCTTCGATCCCGAGTTAGACGGTATTTAATTCTGCTCATATAAGTCAGCCGCGTGCCGGTAGTTATTTCAGCACGTACTATGAAGTATATAAACACCTACAGAGCGAAGTTCCGGCGCCTATTAGACTTCCAATGTCATGAAATATTATTTAGTAGTATATCAATTCTCTAACATTGTTTTCCTCTTTTAAAAGTGCAAAGGTTTGCTGTGGAGCAAGGTTGCGATTCTGGTCGCTTGTTCCTATGCGATGCAAAATGAAGCATGTGCTCAGTGTAGTATTTGGACTGTAAGTAGAGTGAAGCAAGGTCACGTACTTGAAATTTTTCGTTGGGATTTTTATCGTATGAGACCTAGCATTATCATGAAAGTGAATTATACCAGTAGAAGGAATACTAGTTCCTTCTGATTTGAGTAAAACTTTCTGTTACTATTATCTTTCCTCACAGTATGCAATATTGACAGTAAGCATTGTTGATAGTCAAGCAGTGGACAGTTGGAGATCCTAGGCGACCAAAGAAAAAGGTTTCCCTTACCTCTCTTGAAGAGAATATGGCAGAACTTTTTCGTGGAGGAGGATGGGAAGAATGCTACTCATACAACAACGAATAATTGCGTTGCAGAGTATCTCTGAGCGAATCAATTGCGGTCACTACACTAATCAAGAAACACGCCAAGCAATTAAAACACAACTTGAATCCCAAAATCCAGTTACGTGGAACATTCCATTTAGCTTATTATTATTATTATAATTATTATTATTATTATTATTATTATTATTATTATTATTATTATTATTATTATTTGCCATACACAGATGGCCATTATGGCGACGATGGGATAGGAAATGGCTAGGAGTGGGAAAGAAGCGACCGTGGCCTTAATTAAGGTACTGCCCCAGCATTTTCCTGGTGTGAAAATGAGAAACCACTGAAAACCATCTTCAGTACTGCCGACAGTAGAGTTCGAACTCACTATCTCCCGAATGCAAACTGACAGCTACGTGAGTCAAACCGCACAACTACTCTCACGGTGTACCTAGTACACCAATAGCTTCAGCCATTCCCGTTATCCTGTCACACAAGCTAACCCATGATACACTGACTGACAGAGCAAATGCAACACCAAGAAGGAGTGGTCAGAACTTTATGCCAATTGCAGGGTAGACTGACGTCACTGAGGTATGCTCATGATGTGAAATGCGCCGCTGTGCTGCGCACGTAGCGAACGATAAATGGGACACGGCGTTGGCGAATGGCCCACTTCGTACCGTGATTTCTCAGCCGACAGTCATTGTAGAACGTGTTGTCGTGTGCCACAGGACACGTGTATAGCTAAGAATGCCAGGCCGCCGTCAACGGAGGCATTTCCAGCAGACAGACGACTTTACGAGGGGTATGGTGATCGGGCTGAGAAGGGCAGGTTGGTCGCTTCGTCAAATCGCAGCCGATACCCATAGGGATGTGTCCACGGTGCAGCGCCTGTGGCGAAGATGGTTGGCGCAGGGACATGTGGCACGTGCGAGAGGTCCAGGCGCAGCCCGAGTGACGTCAGCACGCGAGGATCGGCGCATCCGCCGCCAAGCGGTGGCAGCCCCGCACGCCACGTCAACCGCCATTCTTCAGCATGTGCAAGACACCCTGGCTGTTCCAATATCGACCAGAACAATTTCCCGTCGATTGGTTGAAGGAGGCCTGCACTCCCGGCCCGGCGTCCGCTCAGAAGACTACCATTGACTCCACAGCATAGACGTGCACGCCTGGCATGGTGCCGGGCTAGAGCGACTTGGATGAGGGAATGGCGGAACGTCGTGTTCTCCGATGAGTCACGCTTCTGTTCTGTCAGTGATAGTCACCGCAGACGAGTGTGGCGTCGGCGTGGAGAAAGGTCAAATCCGGCAGTAACTGTGGAGCGCCCTACCGCTAGAGAACGCGGCATCATGGTTTGGGGCGCTATTGCGTATGATTCCACGTCACCTCTAGTGCGTATTCAAGGCACGTTAAATGCCCACCGCTACGTGCAGCATGTGCTGCGGCCGGTGGCACTCCCGTACCTTCAGGGGCTGCCCAATGCTCTGTTTCAGCAGGATAATGCCCGCCCACACACTGCTCGCATCTCCCAACAGGCTCTACGAGGTGTACAGATGCTTCCGTGGCCAGCGTACTCTCCGGATCTCTCACCAATCGAACACGTGTGGGATCTCATTGGACGCCGTTTGCAAACTCTGCCCCAGCCTCGTACGGACGACCAACTGTGGCAAATGGTTGACAGAGAATGGAGAACCATCCCTCAGGACACCATCCGCACTCTTATTGACTCTGTACCTCGACGTGTTTCTGCGTGCATCGCCGCTCGCGGTGGTCCTACATCCTACTGAGTCGATGCCGTGCGCATTGTGTAACCTGCATATCGGTTTGAAATAAACATCAATTATTCACCCGTGCCGTCTCTGTTTTTTCCCCAACTTTCATCCCTTTCGAACCACTCCTCCTTGGTGTTGCATTGTCACTGTCAGTCAGTGTATTTCAAACACAATTATAACTTCGGCTATAAGGATCCATGACCTTAAATTCCTCAACCAAGAAATTCTTCTTCCTAGTCTTCTATTTCCTTCCCTCTTCCTCTGGAGAATCAATAATGGTAAAATATATTTTTACCTGTTGCTCATGATGTCCCATAAATACTCTAGTTCAAGGTATTTTACTCTCGAAAGAATCCCCTACTGCTTTCCCATTCTTTCTAAAAGAGTGATCTGTCCGAGAAATCCTTAGTATCCGACGATGTGGACTCCGGAAAGGCCTGGTGCAGGTCCTTTTATTTGATACCCGTAGGCAACCTGCGTGTCGTGATGAGGATGAAATGATGATGAAGACGGCACATACGTTCAGTCCCTGTGCCAGGGGAATTAACAAATTACGGTTAAAATTCCCGATCTTGCCGAGAATCGCACCCGGGACCCCTGTGACCAAAGACCAGCACGCTAACCATTTAGGCATTGAGTCGGACAGTATCCGACGATATAACCACATTCAATAGGCTTCCAGTTTCTAAATCGATATTCGCGACTATGAAAGACTCAACTCCCAACCACAATGCTGAGAAGACATTACATCTGAACAGATTTATTTTACGTTGGGGGGATATATCGTGGCACCTAATGAAACTCAGCATCCTCAGGAAAGCCACCTTGATCTTTTTTACTTGGCAATCTTTGATCTTCATTCATTAACACCCTGGAAAACTACTGGAAGTTCAATTATGAGCCTCTCGGTAACGTTGCTAAACGTGAAAAGAGATTTTTTTAAATCGTTAATGGTTTACAAGTTACAGTATTTGACATGAACATCACACTTCACTCACCTTATATATATATACATACATATTTCTTCTTGAAGGAGTTGAGATTGCGTATGTACTATGCAGCCCTTACAAACTTATCTCCTCGTTATTTCTAATGTAATGTAATAATATTGTTACTTGCTTTAGTCCCACTAACTACTTTTATGTTTTTCGGAATTAAGTCCCACACGAGTTCTTTTACGTGACGACACTAGGCTGACGTATTTGAGGACGTTCAACTACCACCGGACTGAGCCAGTACTGAATCCCCCAAGTTGGGGAGAGAAGGCCGGCGCTTTAACCGTCTGAGCTACTCAGTCCGGCTCGTTATTTCTTTATCTGTAAATGAATACGCTGTTGACACTAGATCAAGTAAACCGAATAGAAAATACTCGAGATTAATATAACAACATAGACTTTAAAAGAAGTAGATAATTTGTCCTCCATGAAACGTTCTCTGAATTTTGCAGAATTTCTGGAGAGGTTTGAACCAGTGAAACTCCTCAATGTTTGTACTCTCATCTAGTTCAAAGGCTCTACTCTCTTTGAAGTCCATGTGCTCGCTCCCTGGACATGAGGGGGCGCTGACCACCACTGTGGTCTGGGGGGGAATGTCTAGTAGGTGTCCTTGGTAGTGGGAGAGGGTAGTTAATGGACAAGACGTATCGTACACGCGGCCTGTATGCTTTGCCTGATAGGGGCTTAATTGGACATGTACAAGTGTGTTGGTTACTACACAACCTTAGGGGACCACAACACTTTAATAGTCCCTGTAATGGGAACTAATTGCGCGTGTATGGATAGGTTACGCTACGTTGCAATCATTATTTCAATCCCCTAACAATTATTAACCCCAAGTCCCACTAGAGTGATAGTTCCACGCGGCTAGGGAGTCCCAGAAGGTAAAATGTTTAACACATATCTTTATTACATTACCCTACTTACAGAAACTTTGTATAGACCTATCAAACGACACACAGAAAATCGATTGCAGTGATTATTGTTCAGCGGAGATTAATGAGGTAACCATACATTCACATAATCTGAAGACAAAATGGATGTACTACGTCACTTTGAATAAATCATGTCGGCTATTTAAGGATAGAGACCACAAAAGGCGAGAACGTTGAAGACTTTCTAAGATCTGAGGGAAGACGTCGTTGTCAGAAGAAAACACGGTCGGAGCTAGAAGGGAATGGAAGCATGAAATCGAGAGTCCTGGCACAAGTAACGGAAGCAGTGCCACACTCAGCTACTGGAGCTGATGGTGGAGATATATTTTCCTAATGCCTTATCCGTTCCGAATGCTATGTATCATCGAAGTAATATCGGTTTTGTTGGTGGCGTTGCGGAACAATTCTGTTGCATAAATCAGTTATCAGTCTCACAGGTTTCTTAACAAGGAGATCTGACGGCATCCTCCACAAGCCGCACCTTGACCCGACACATATTCTGATATGAATTCAAGAACATTTTCATTCTAAAAAAGTAATCTTGCGACGGTGGTCTCTTTCTGAAGTTCTCTTGTATAACGAGCTGGATTATTGGGTACATTCCCTTCCGCAAGCTTCCTTACTTTCATGACAATGATAAGCTCTCAACCTTTCATCACTCGGCTCAGTACGTTTTTGTTAATTACATGTCCATCATGTTATTCTATGTACATGTCTCTAACTCCACATTTTAAAGGTTTCTATTTTGTTCACAGATCAATGTCCAGGACCCAACTCCGAGATCATGTAGCATTTAACTATTCTGGTTTTCATATGGTCTCGGAAGAGGAAAAGAGCTGGCTAGGATTGGAAAGACGAACGAGAGGACCCTGGCATGAGTACAAAGTAAGAAGAAGCAATTTCGAACTCAGATAAAGGATCCGTGGTCGCTTACCCATCCTTCTGATTGACAGCAAATGCCTCATTTAAGTACAGTTAGATAACATAAGTCGGCGAAAAAGAGATCCGATCATTCGAAGAATGAAGGCATCGTTAAATGAAGGGGAAGGGCCAAGAGGAAAATGAAAATGAAGACTTTCCGAGGCCTCGCGATATAATAAACGTTGAGATCGGAAGAGGAAAAGAGCTGGCTAGGATTGGAAAGACGAACGAGAGGACCCTGGCATGAGTACAAAGTAAGAAGAAGCAATTTCGAACTCAGATAAAGGATCCGTGGTCGCTTACCCATCCTTCTGATTGACAGCTTCTGAAGGTCACCTTTCAGTCACTTTTCACGACAGGCAGGATATGCGTTGGGTGAACCACAAAGGGACACAGGAGATGGCTGGGGGACCCGTGGTCACTACTTGTGAAGGTATTTTGCTGATAGTACAGAAACATTTTCAGAAAATGTGCTCTAAACGTACTTGCCAGTTCCACAGCTTGGATTCGAAAAAGCTCCCTTGATCTGTTGGATTGGCATGTAGGAGGACAACAAACAGGTGTGTCTTATACAAACTTACTTATTCTCTTTGCTCTTCCACTTCAGAGTCATTGCTTATACTTTCCCATTTCTTTCCTTTTTCAGTGTTCTTAGTAATCCGATCATATTTGACACGGTCAGGAGGATAATCTTGTATCTATCCAACTTAATTACATCACCTTTCATTTTAATTAGGAATCCCTGGATACATGTTACAGCTACGTCGGATACACTGTTTATAATTCAAAGCATCAACGGTCATTTTATCAATATCAATTTAAGAAAACGGTAGAACTGAACACTGGAACCTCCATAATAAGCTGTACATACATGCAGTGATCAATTGTGATAAGGAGTGCTTTTCATGACAACCATTCATGTGGAATTTATTCAAATAAGTTAACATTAACGAAATTTGACAAAGCTTTTATCTGCTTACGTATAGTAATTTAAAGTGTTTTAAAACTGTGTGTATGTAGTGCTTTTAATTTTTGGATGTGTTTTTTCTACGTTTTAAATGTTCTGTATACTTTTATTAACTTGCCGATTTTAAGAACATGGCTCAAGATGACCCTACGTAAGAGTCGAAAGTGCTCCCATACATATGAAATGGTGTAATTTTCAGTTATCCCATTTAATTTTGTATTGAAATGTAGATAATTCCTCTCCTATTCTCCTTGAATTGTTGAAGTATTGCGGCCTAGGGAATATTCCCTGTTTGAAATTATAGAAGCGTGTGTGTGTTACCTACCTTAAGTGTAATCGAGTATGGAATGCCCTTGTGTGCCCCTTTCGGGATAATGAAAGGTGGGACCGCCAACCGGTTTTAGTCCTATGTCCTATGACAGCTGGTCTGTGCCCTTTGTTGACATGCGATTGTAGATACGTTCAGATGTCGTTGCGACATTTGTATACCCTCTGTTTCCAGTGTTTCAGGAAAGGCAGGTGTAACAATGTAGTGGAGTTATTGAAATAATATTATGGTAGTGGCGATATATAGGTGTACTGGAGTACCGGCGGTTTTTTATAGGAATGTGAGGCTACTAGCGTACAGAAAGGCACTTGTCATCCGTCGGCCTCCGGATCCCAAGATAGCGGGTTCAAACCCGGCAGAGGTAGTCGGATTTTTGAAGGTCGGAAAAAAGTCCGTTCGACACTCCATGTCGGCATGTAAAAGATCTCTGGTGATACATTTGGTATTTACCCGACAAAATTAATTAAATCTCAGCCATAGACGCCCAAAAGAGGTCCGGTTTACTCTAGGTCCGCTAAATGGCAGACAGAGTAAACCGGAACGTCGAAATTGACGAGCAGACAGCCAGATGGCGTCAATTCGAAATGTCTGCAAACGGTAGCTGAGACCATACGATTATTATTATTATTATTATCCATCACATGTGCTGGCGCGCATATGAGGGCTGCAAGCAGTGTGATGCGGATATTTTGGGCATACAGTGTTTGCAGGGGAAGGGGGATTCTGGGGGGAGGGGGTGCTACTTGGGGAAATAGTTGGAGTTTGTTATGAGTGAGGTTACTACTACTACAACTACTAGTACTGTTACAACACAACTTTTCATTCCGCCCTAAAGGGGACGGCAGGCCTCCTAGACAGTAACACCGTCTCTAGGGAGATTTCTTACGGTGAAGGAGATGTGTGGAGAAAGTGAGGGGCTTGGCGGTCGTGGCCTATATTAGGCACTATGCCGGCATTCGCCTTGGTGCAGGAGAATGGAAAGGCACGGAAAACCATTCTCAGTACAGCCGACGGTGGGAACCAGCCCCGTGGCCACCCCTCCTCTCCACGGTTGGTCGGTCGTGGTACAGTGCTGTTGGACCACGGACCAGCAGAGGTCTTTGAAGGCCGAAGCCTACTCTACAACGAACGACCTAGGAGTGAAGACAGCTACTAAATGTTTTCATTCCTGAATGTTCGTGTTACCCTGTTTTGTGGAACAGAGAGGTGAAAAAAGGTGCGGGCATGAATGGGTCGATATAAGACAATTAGAAGATTAATTTAAAACTTTAATTTCATTTCTCTGCTATTTTTGGTTTCTTTTCAGATGTTAAATTTTAACAAACAATTCGTTTAGCAAAAAAATAAAAAATCACTTACAGGACTAGGTTGTTAGTTTAGGTACAATGTAGGAAAAATCAGAATAATCAACGAATTACCAATTAACAGTCTGAGCTTAAAGCTCATAATTTACAAATATGAATTGAGCACCACTGCTCCATTCACTCCATAATCAAGGAGACGGATATCCAAATTTATTTTCTATAAGTTTATCTAGGAGAGTACTCCCCGAACCTTACGACATTACAGCCTCACAAGGGCACCATTCAATCATTACATTAATAGAAAGAGCGTCTTTGGTGTATAAAATTTACACTTAGGAATCTGTTTCCAGAAATTTCCAAGCCTATCGAAAGCACAACCTACATTTTAAAAATTCAAGCGATATGCTCAACAGTCTAACATCTCCATATAAAAGAAAGAATGAAATAGGATTTCACAGGGGTATTGAATACCCATTCTACCGGGCCTTTGTGGAAAACAACAGGTTACTGGCCCAAAAATCAAAATTGTGTGAAGGCGGGCACTTGCGGTCCGTGAAATTTGAAGAGAAAAGCTTAAGACTCTATTTGGGATTATGGCCCGAAGTGATAGAGGCTAAGCCTATCCTACTGAGGTGAATAGATGGATAAAATATTTAAGTTACCGGTTACAAACAGAAAACGGTTACAAAATCATAGTCACCTCAAAACCAAGTTGATAGGGAACACGAGAGGGTAGCTGACTCTCTATACCTGATTACTGTTAAGTTACCTTGGTTTGTTTGAAATTTACATTAGAAGTTTGAAATTTACATCAGAAGTTTGAGATTTACATTTCCTAAAATGAAAATTACATTTTTAAAGATTGAAAATATTCCCCTCGAGCTAGGTGTCAAAGACTATCATTTAGTCAAACTAGGACCGCCATTACCTTGAGCTGATGGACTTCTAGACGATGGATGAGGCACCGCCGCCTCCCTTCACAAACACACACACTAGACTGGAGCGATGAATAAGACAACCTGGTCGAAAATGTCCCAGCTTTTATACCCGAGAGGAAGGTTCCAGAAAACTCTGGGCTAAAGCCCGACACACCCCCAATTTTGACTATGTAATTAAATGAATACTAGACCCTATGTGATTGGCTAAAAAGTATATGTACAAAATTTTCTATTGGCCAACATCTTTAGTTGGCGGGAAGAGATCGAAGTGTTGTAAACTTTAACACACCAAAAACAAAGAATATTCAACTCAGTTTAGGAAACCTAGGAATATACTTTATAATTTTAGTAGTCAATCTTAACACCAGGGGACATAACATAGTTTATAGTAGAGACATCTGAAGGGAAATGTCCAAACTTTTTGTATTAGTTGTTGCGCGTTTTAGTTTGTAGATGGTATTCTCCAAGGCGCTTCATTTCAATGAACCTTCCGGTACAGTTCAGAAGACATTTTAGAGTGAACACTTGTTTATGTCCTGATATAAATAAGTAATGTCACAATGATAACACAACAGATACAAATTTATAACTGACCTAAAATACACACTTTTTCACTCGTTTTACAATGCGTCTTGCATTGTACCGATGTGATATATTTAATATTTGTAGCTCTTCCGTACCCACCATGTTTGTCATTTGGAGCAGAAGCCTATTGCCATCTAGCGGAGAAGAGTGTCAGCAGCAGTAGCTGCATGCACCTCGCCTCAAGCAACGTCGGCCGTCTTACCTTTGTAACACTTCCGATAAGCCTTTTGATGCTGAAAATTGGTAATTTTCAAAAAATTTCTATCCTCTAATTTTTTAAAATTATTCTATCCTCTCGAATGTCTTTTCGATCACTTTGAAACCCCTTTTCCATTAATCGTGTATTTTTTTGACAGAAAGAAACAATTCGCACCCTTTCTTAACACAATGTTCACCATTTTATTTTGACGAATACTTACAGATCTCTCAGACACGATCCAAATAACACCTCAAAGGGCGTTCCATCACGCTGAAGTCCAGAGCTTCATAAATTGATGGCCGTGTGGCATGGCGATTTTAGAGCATGAAGATTATTACCGGTACATCACCCGATGACGTTGATCTTGTTGCTAGGTAGTTTTTCTTCCTCGTTACAATGAGATGTTGAATACTGTCGTCACACGTGCTGTCAAGAAATCATTTCGATTATAAAACTAGCGTGTCTTGTAGCGTACACCGGCCCTAGAATGCTTCCGAAACTAAAGACGCATTCTACATCAAAAACTTTTAAACTAAAATATTAAACTTATTTAAAAACATAGTATTACATCCTGCACTATTACATCGGTGCTGGAGATGTTTTTAATAATATTATTATCATGCCGTATATGATAATCCCGTTTTAACAACGTCCTCCACTGAAAACACCGCATCATGAATGGCAAGATGAAATGCATTATACATTTACACGGATTTTCCCAATGAGGTACAGTGTGAATGCTCTTGCAGTCACCTGTCTTTCTTCAGTCCTCGTTTTGCCTCTTTTCAGCGTAGGCTTCTTCTGGAAAGCTTGGTGTACCCCAAGATTCCTCCTGAGAGGCCCACGTTCCTTCATTTTTAATATGCAATTTTTTTCGTATCCTTCTCCGCTGTGAACCAAGCCCCCTTTCTTGTTTAGAAAGAAGAAGAAAAGATGTGCTTGTTCAATCTCTCTAGGTTTATTCATGTTATGCGCCGATAGAATATAATCCTTCTCTTCTGAATCATGCCCATTATCTTCCCCGCATGTATGTGTACATCATTTTCTCCTGTAGGTATTCACAATTTTATTTGACTGGCCCTAAGATTTTTCTCAGGATCATTACTTTTCATTGCAAGGCATTCTGAAGCACACAGGGTTCCGGTCGTATGAGGTGCAGTAGTGTCTAAGCTTGATGTTAAAGATACTGATCGTTTGTTATTTATTATTTATTTCTACTTGCCTTACGTCGCACCGCCACAGATATGTCTTATGGCAACGATGAGATGTGAAAGGCCTAGGAAGTGCAAGGAAGCGGCCGTGGCCTTAATTAAGGTACAGCCCCGGCATTTGCCTGGTGTGAAAATGGGAAACCACGGAAAACCATCTTCAGGGCTTCCGACAGTGGGGATGGAACCCACGATCTCCCGATTACTGGATACTGGCCGCACTTAAGCGACTGCAACTATCGAGCTCGGTACGACCGTTTGTTATAAAAGTATACTACTGTATTTGGTTGGAAGGTATGTCATTGTTTCTTTTTGATTCTCGATATCAAATACTTTCTCAGATATGTTGGTTTGTATCCACATACCGGTACCTAAGTAGTTAACATTTTCTGCTCGCTTAACTCTTCCTTGTTCAGCATGGAGTTCCTTGAGTACCACCTTGGTATTTATAATGAACTCGGTTTCCTTAAAGGAGATTTTGATGCCCGCCTTTGCTGCTTGCGTCTTGAGCTGACTGGTCTGAATTGCCGTGCTCTCTAAGGAACCAAAACATTCGCAAGGTCATCCGCGAAGACAAGACTGGAAGCTGTCATCCCGTTTTGACTCTGATTTCAACCCCTTCATTACTCAGTTCATTGTGCCATTCGGGAATGACTTCCTCGGACACACACTTGAAGAGCAGACGACAGAGGCCATCACCCCGCCTTGACTCATCTTGAATTTCAAGGACCGAGCAAGTGGCTGTGCTGTTTGGGTACGTAGCTATCAGTTTGCATTCGGAAGGTAGTGGTTTCGAACCCTACTGTCGGCAGCCCTGAAGATACTTTCCATTTTCACAACAGGCAAATGCTGTCGTCGTAAGACCTATTTGCGTCGTTGCGGCTTGAAGCAAATTATTAAAATTTCGAAGGAATCTTAGATCCCTCCCTTGAATTTTACTATAGATGTGGTATTGTTCAGGGTCTGCTGGGCAGTTTCTCTCGTTTTGTTGTGTAGGCCCATTTCGTTCAGGATTGCGATTTATAAGGTTCGATCGATTGAACTATAAGCTTTCTTGAAATTAATCTTTATTATTATTATTATTATTATTATTATTATTATTATTATTATTATTATTATTATTATTATTCCATCTTAAGACAGGATGAATTTCAAGACTTTTACATGAAGAGAGTTGTTCATTGTTACGGAAACTCGAATAGGCCGCCTCTGTGGTGTACTGGTTAGTGTTATTAGCTGCCACCCCCAGAGGCCCGAGTTCGATTCCCGGGTCTGCCACGAAATTTGAAAAGTGATACGAGGGCTGGAACGGGGTCCACTCAGCCTCGGGAGGTCAACTGAGTAGAGGAGGGGGGTTCGATTCTCTCCTCAGCCATTCTGGAAGTGGTTTTCCGTGGTTTCCCACTTCTCCTCCAGGCAAATGCCGAGATGGAACCTAACTTAAGGCCATGGCCGCTTCCTTCCATCTTCCTTGTCTATCCTTTCCAAAGTTCCCATCCCCCCACAAGGCCCCAGTTCCGCATAGCAGGTGAGGCCGCCTGGGCGAGGTACTGGTCATCCTCCCCAGTTGTATCCCCAGACCCAGAGTCCGAAGCTCCAGGACACTGCCCTTGAGGCGGTAGCGGTGGGATCCTTCGCTGAGTCCGAGGGAAAAACCGACCCTGGAGGGAAAACCGATTACGAACGAACTCGAATAGGGATCATCCGCATTTACATATTTAAATTGCCAGCTGGCACTGGTGGGGTTCATACCCCTCCTGTGAGTGCAGAAGGCAAAAGTCATTTGCTCTTCCCAGTCAACAACTCAAGTAGCCATCAAATAATCGGCCACCTCTTTCTCTGTAAATAAAAATGATATTAGGTAGCTATTGTTTACTGAAATGGTTTGGGGGAGATGGTAACTTGCTACAGTCCATCGAAAGCCTCACCTATCCTGGAAGCGGACACTGACACAAATTCTAAACTTTCCAGTGAGTGCTTAGAGAACAAAGTTTTGTAGAGCGTGGTGAAAATTTTCCTGATGTGTAATGCTTCCTATCACAATAACGCAACACACCTGCTTGACATGAAGAACCCACGCAACTATTCGCAGTGCCTCGATCTTCCAGATTCACATATTCCAATCAAGCACTCACACGGTTCTATTGGGAGAACATTTCGGTCTTCTGCAGAGACGTGAGATCTCGGATTTCTATTCATACGATCCACTAGCATGAATCTGTTTATAAAGCACTTGAGCTCAATGGAAATGTACTCATGCAAATAACTTGCTTTAACTGCCTGCACAATGTACAGAATTAAAGACTTTTTCCGATATTAAGAACGTATTGTTTAGGCACACCACCTAGTACCATTTCACACCGGGCGAGTTGACTGTGCGGTTAGGAGCACGCAGCTGTGAGCTTGCATCCGGGAGATAGTGGGTTCGAACCCCATTATTGGCAGCCCTAAAGATGGTTTTCCGTGGTTTCCCATTTTTTCAACAGGCAAATGCTGGGGCTGTACCTTAATTAAGGCCACGGTCGTTTCCTTACCATTCCTAAGCCTTTCCTGTCCCATCGTAGCCATAAGACCTATATGTGTCGGTGTGACGTAAAGCAAATAGAAAAAAAGTACCATTTCACTACTAATATTATTTTATTTTGTTTCCAAATATATATTCATCATAAATGAAATACACTTCACTCTTCAGCTTCTTCAGTAGGAGAGAATTTCGCAATTTGCACCGATGCCTAAATCGTTACGTTTTCTCGTTTTCATCCCCCACCCTGAAGGGGTGTGGCGGGCCACCTAAAAGGTAACGCCCTCTCTCTGGCCAGGAGATTAGACGGGGTTGGGAAGAATTGAGAGAAGAGGGAGATAGGTAAATGCGGTTTGAATAAGTAAAGGAGATGGGAATAAGGACGTGTAGGGTGTCCAGCGCTTTATTGACAGATTTACAGATACAAAGACATGTATAACAGAGATGCAAATAAGGGAAGATTTAACCAAGGTTGCAAGGGAAAAGGTGAAGTGTAAGGATGTGATAGAAGGAGGAGAAATTAACAAGAGAAGTGAGTAGGAGGCTGAGGAGGTGAGAGGTTGGCGATGGTGGCGAAAAGTAGCGTGGTGGGTCATGGAAAAGGTCGGATATGCGGACTAGGTGGTTGAGGAGGAGGGGTAGGTCGGGGACGGCGACGAGGTGTGGCAGGACGGGTTAAAGGTTGAGGAGGAGAACGAGACTGTTCAACCCGGTGGTGGCAGCCGTGGAGCTGTATACCATGGTGCATAAGTCGTTGAGCGTCGTCGAGTGTAGGAAGGTGGAGTCTCATTAAATACGTGGGTCCATCTGCTTTGAAGATCCGGAACGCTCGACGCACTGGTGATCCTGCTTGACGGAGTTCATGGACGATGTCTTCAGATGATATGCTAGGGTCCACACCGCGAACGACGCAACTGTAGGTGGTAGGGCTGTCGGACAGCGGCGGTGACGACGGTGGACGGGCCGTATCTGCAGGCGCTTCGGTGGCAGTTCCCTCAGCAGGTGGCTGAAGTAAGGTGCACTCGGGACGAAGTTGGTCAGTGGTGGGAGAGATGGGGAGAGGAGACGTCATAAGGGGGAAAGGATGGGACATAACTGAAGTGGTTGTAGGAATGTTGGAGGAGGTGTGGGTATAAGTGGTGGTGGTGATTGTGTTGGTTGTGGTGGTGGTGCAGCTAGACGACGAAGGACGGAATAGTGTTGTAGATGGAGGTGGCGCGGTTGCTACGGACGAATCGACTGTGACAGGCGTATCAGGTGCGTCGAGGAGTAGTTGAGCCATGATATTCGGAGGAGTAGCTTCGACTCGATATAGGCGGAGGTGAATGAATGCTCCATTATCTAGAAGGTTGAAGTAGTCGTCGGAAGAAGGAACATACAGGAGTACATCAGTCGAACGGTCTGGTCCGGCGTAGAGTCTGGAGGCGATATGGATGCCTGTTGAGCGGAGTTCCGTGTAGATGACGTCATTGGAGAGAGCGGGATCAACATCACGGACGATAAGGGTGTACATGTTGGGGAGGCCGACTTCCGACTTGGTGCCAGCCTATATGCTTGATTGCCGTCGGAAGGGTGCGTAGGTATAGTTGTGGCGTCACCCGACCGACAAAAAAAGAGGAGACGTTGCTGTGGGAAGACTGGAGTCCACTTGTAGAGGAGAACTATCCCTGAATCGTACCAGCTTCGTAAGAACTACAACACACCAATATTGTCATCTAGCATAGACATCGTGATGTACACGCGAAAATAATGATGAAGAATTGTTTTTTATCATATCGGCCTCCGTAGCGTAACGGTTAGCATTGTTAGCTGCCATTCTCCCGGCTTCGATTCCCGATACTGCTAGAGATTTAAGGATGGCAGGAGTGCTGGTATGTAGTCGAAATGGCACATGCAGCTCACCTCCATTGGAGGTATGCCTGAAAAGAGCTGCAGCACCTCGGGACGAGGACGCGAGTTTATTTTTCCGACACGGTGGCTGAATGGCCAGCGCACTTGCCATCGGTTCAGATGGTCCTGGGTTCGAGAAAAGGTCGGGTAGGGGATTTTAACGTTCATTGGTTAATTCCATTGGTCCGGGGCTGGGCGTTTGTGCTGTCTCCAACACCCCTGCAACTCACATAACACACATAACAGTATCCTCCACCACAATAACACGCAGTTACCTACACATGGCAGTTGACACCCATCCTCATCGGAGGGTCTGTCTTACAAGGTTTGCACTCGGCTAGAAATAGCAAATCGAAATTATTGTTATTATTATTATTATTATTATGAAATGAAATGGCGTATGGCTTTTATTGCCGGGATTATTATTATTATTATTATTATTATTATTATTATTATTATTATTATTATTATTATTATTATTATTATTATTATTATTATTATTATTATTATTATTATTATTATTATTATTATTATTATTGACAATGGTTTGAATCGTGTCGTCGGCTGTCTGATAATGGTTCTCTGTGGTTTCCCATTTTCACCTCCAGGAAAACGCCGGGACAATTCCTCTTCACAGTCTACAACCGATTCCTTCTATTTCCTTGCCCAATTTTGTACACCATCATTCATTTAATCTTCATTATCTTCTCAACTGATGATGGCGACAGGAAAGGCATCCGTCTGTAGAAACGTTCCATATAATAATAAGCCAAACATTCTATTCAATATATCCACTTAAAAGGGCTTTTAAATTTCCTTCCGAACATCTAGATACACAAATGATCTAAAATAAAATATACATCAGCTTTATTCTTAACGGTAATTGCTCTCTTCCTCCAAGGAAACTAGTGATTTTATTACGCTGTCTTTATATCTTGAAATATACTACAGCAACATAAATGACAAATCAGTTCCACCTGCTGTAGTGAAGAGTGTTCCAAATATATTATTGTTAGTCTTCGCCGTTAAATTAAGGAACTGGAAAGTCTGGGATAGTGAGTCAAGGGGGAGAGTAGCAGGTGATTCGTTTGTCTTGTAACGTTTTTGCTTCCGGAATCAGTTTGTATTCTATATTCTATATGCGTTTTTAATATGTATCATTTGTGTTTTAAGCGTGTCATTTTAGTACGTCGGCCTTATGAAACCTTTCTAACAATACAGCCCTTCAGGCTAAGTTTGAAATATTCTACCTGGGAAGAAGAGGTATGTGCTTATTGTTAGGGAAGACAACTACAAATACCTGCCCCCAAATATAATTCTTTTATTTCTCCGTTACATTCTACTAAGTAATTTAGATGCCTAGTATATTCATTTTTGAACACATTTCCACATCAAATATTCACTTATTAAAGCCTGAATGTTTGTTGAAGAATTACCTTTATTGTATTTTCCGCATCTCACATGGCACAATTCTCCAATATTATTCATAGGAAGTATTATACTATATGGGGGCACAAGAATGGAGGAATCAGTTTACCGTCTAATGTAGCCTAAATAATAGTTCATGTACCTCGATTAATGTTAGCAAATGATTCTCCTCATTTACAAATTTCCGTTCGGGGAAGTTATATAAATGAACTATCTGTTACCTGAGGCTTCGCTCGCGTGGATTTCGTAATTTTATAAATCGTTCCTCGGTACTGTAGTAGGATAAGTATAAAATATCACCGAAAAATTGAGTTTCATACCCCCAGAAACTCTTTGTAAACCACGTTTGTGGAATTGCCTTTTGAGGCTAAGATGACCATGCGACATAGAACTGTATTTCTGAGAAGCAGTCTTCTTTCAAGTCGATAACAATAAATAAATAAATAAATAAATAAATAAATAAATAAATAAATAAATAAATAAATAAATAAATAAATAAATAAATAAATAAATAAAAGAGATTCCAAATACCTATTTCCACGCCTGTAACATCTTCACTTTTTGAGATATAAGTATCCCACTAAAAAGAATTCAACCCCTTTGTCAGTCCCTTCCCCACCCCCGCAAACAAAGCAAAAAATACATATATCTTTATTTTTAAAGGAGATTCCAAATACCAGTCTTCACGTCTGTATCATCTTCAGTTTATGAGATATATGTATCGTCGTAAAGGGTAATTCAACTAATTTTTCAGTTCTCTTCACCCCCGTTAAGTGCCTTTTCTGAAAACAAAAAGTATACGCTTCTATATTTTTGAAGGACTTCTCAAATACCAAGTTCCCTATCTGTAACATGTTACGTTTTTAACATATAACCTAGTGTAGATATACCAGTACTCATTTTTAAAAAGTTCACCCGCTTTTCAGTTCTTTTCAGCCCCTTAAGTGGATTTTCCGAAAACAAAGAAAACGGGTTTCTTAATTTTTTGAAACCGATTCCAAATACCAGTTTTCACGTCCGCAACATCTTCAGTTTTAGAAATGTAAGTTTCCTCATACAAAGAATTCAACTAATTGTTCAATTCATTCACCCTCCCTCTTGAAGTAGATTTTCCGAAAAACCAATACGTGTTTCTATACTTTGAAAGAAGATTCTAAATACCAATTTTCACGTCTGTAAGCTTCAGTTTTTGAAATATAAGTATCCCCATAAAATAATTCAATTATTTTTCACTTCCTCTTCACCCATACCATTCAGTGAATTTTCCGAAAACAAAAAGTACGTATTTCTTTATTTATAAAGGAGCTTCAAAATACCAAATATCACGACTGTAACACCTTCATAAAAAGAATTCAACTCCTTTTTCAACCCCACCCCCTCAAGTTGATTTTCCTAAAAACGCGCATTTCTTTATTTTTAAAAGAGATTCTCAATACCAATTTTCACATCTGGAAAATCTTTAGTTTTTTTAGATATAAGCATCCTCATACAAATAATTCAACTATGTTTTCAGTTCAGTTCTTCCTCCTCCTCCCTCCCCCCTCCCGCCCGTAAGTGAAATTTCCGAAAACAAAAGAATACATTTCTTCAATATTAAAGGAGATTCCAAATATCAATTTTTACGTTTGCAAAGCCTTTATTTTCCGAGATATAAGTATTCTGATGCAAAGAATTCGACTAAGTTTTGAATTCTTTCACCCCCTTAAGTAAATTTTTCCGAAAAATGCTTATTTCTTTATTGTAAACGAGACTCCAAATACCAATTTTCACGTCAGTAACATCTGCAATTTTTGAGATATCAGTACCCTAATAAAAGAATTCAACCCCCTTTTCAGTCATTTTACACCTTTCCCTTAACTGGCTTTTCCGAAAACAAATTAATACAGGTTTCTTTATTTTTTAAAGGGATTAAAATGCCAATTTCCACGTCTGCAACATGTTAAGTTTTTAGATATACAGTAGATACGCACATTTTAATAATTACCTCATTTTTCAGTTCCCCTTATATTGATTTTCCGAAATAAATTATTCGTGTTTCTTTACTTTTACAGGAGATTCCAAATGCCAATTTTCACGCCTGTAACATGTTAAGCTTCTGAGGTATACTGTAGTTATACCGTAGTTGTTTTAAAAATTCACCTCCTTTGTCACTACTGTTCACCCTTCCTCCCATTAATTGGATTTTTAAAACAAAAAGTGTGTTCCTTTATTTTAAGGAGTTTCCAAATAGCAGTTTTAACGTCTGTAAACGTTTAAGTATTTGAAATATAAAATGAAATGACGTATGGCTTTTAGTGCCGGGAGTGTTCTAGGACGTGTTCGGCTCGTCAGGTGCAGTTCTTTTGATTTGACTCCCGTAGGCGACCTGCGCGTCGTGATCAGGATAAAATGATGATGAAGACGACACATACACCCAGCCCCCGCACCAGCGAGATTAACCAATGATGGTTAAAATTCCCAACCCTGTCGGGAATCGAGCCCGGGGCCCCTGTGACCAAAGGCCAGCACGCTAACCATTTAGCCATGGAGCAGAACATTTGAGATATAGATATACTCATTTAAACAATGCGCCCCCTTTTCACCCCATTAGCGACGGAATATCCATAAATCCTCCCTTGACGAGCACCTACACTCTAATATAAAAGTATCCCCAAAATTTCATTTCTTTATGTCCAATAGTTTTGGCTCGGCTATGATGAGTCAGATAGATAGATAGATAGATAGATAGATAGATAGATAGATAGATAGATAGATAGATAGATAGATAGATAGATATAACATATCTTCCTATTTCTTCTTTTAGCTAAGCATTATTCTCTTACGTACTTTATCCCGTTTCTCTTCCTTTAGAAGAAACTGCACATGAAGATAATTTTGCAGATGAACAGTCTCAGTTATGACGAAGATCATAATTAACTCGGTGATTCAGACGGGTTAACTGAAGGATAGACGATGATTTTCTTAACTATACCAAAAAATAAAGGCAAGGAAACTGCGAAAACTTCTTCAAAATTTCATAGCTTCTAGGCCGCTCAATGTTGTAGCAAACTCAAGGGAAAGGTAGGACCATTCACCTACTTACCTTCGGGGATCTTGTGCACGATACAGGTCGGCGTGCAGGTCCGGTGCAGGTATGTTGTGAGGATACCTGACCTGCGTCATGTGAACGTTCACCTGTTCCAAAAAAAGCGAGTTACTTACAGCAGATAATCTGCAGGCAGTTTTGCAGTAAGACAGGTACTGTACATCGCCAGTTGCGCAGTCTACTTGCGCTGGTTAAAACTCCATCCGACGAAGCGACGTCACACAGGAGTTACATCTTGTAACGTGAATCATATAGATGCGCACCTGTTCATCGAGCAATCCTTTTGAGTGAGTGATTTGAAAGAGTTTCCGCATTTCGTTATATTTGTGCTATTTTCAAAACTTCAAAACATTGGTGGAAGACCAAACCTAGCATTTCTTGGAAAAGTACATTCGACTTCAGTGTTTGTGGAATGTCATGAGTGAAGTGTACAAATACATGCACGTCCTAGCGAATGCATTGAAGGAACTCATGCAGCACATGAGCACTGACGGTTGTGACATTCAAGATGAAAAGAATGAAGTTGAGAGCTTGCGCACTAACCTACTCTACTAGTTTCAGACCTATCATCTTGGTATTTGCTTGCGAGCAGATGTTTACCCGCATGTCAACTTTTGACGTAAACTCCACCAAAACTGCTTCTTAATCTGACCTGCACCTGAACTGCAAGCCAACTTCCGACGTGTAAAAAGTCCATCACTGTGATCCAAACTATTCAGTTAAAGCAATGGAACTCATAATCTATCACTAATGGCAACGAACATCGAACGTAACAAAAAGGTCCAAGCAAGCAAACCACCACTCCTTTGTCATGGGACATAGGATCTTACAAGGTAGGTGGTCCCACCATCCAGAACCTCTTGTTCGGGGGCACACAAGGGTGTTGCAAATCGACTGTGACTGTGACTGACTGCTCAGATCCCACAACCTCACCGCCAGACTATAAGGGAAATGTCAATATTAAAGCTATATACGTTTCCTGCAGGAACAGGATTGAGTGTAGTTCTGGGTCGGCGGTTGTAGGGTAGGCTTCGGCCTACAAGTGGCAATGGCTGGTCTGCGGTACGACAGTTCCGCACTCCGACCGACCAACCGAGCAGATGACGGGTGGCCACAGCACCTCCATGGCCCTACACCTCTGTATTCGGGAGACGGAGAGGGTCTTGTCCCCTCCGTTGGCTGTCCTGAGAATGTCTGGGTCTTCCATTTTCCTACACTAAGGCAAATGACGGAACAGTTCCTAATATAGGCCACGGCACCTATCTCCTCACCTTATCTCCATCAGCTCCACAAATCTCCTGGCCTGAGAGACAGCGTCACCATCTAAAAGTCTCGCCTTTCCCTTTAGGGGAGGTATTAAAACAATTTAGTTGTAGGAGTACTTTCTCCTCTTAGTTCTACCCTTTGCTTGAGTTTTGAAGGTTCAAGAATGTATTGGAATTACTCCCATTCCTGACGATAAACTTTGAGTTTTCACCCGGTGTACCTTCCACAATTAATCATTAATCGTCCAGGCTAAGTCACAGTTCAAATGATGTGTACTTTTTGGAAGGGGATTATGAACCAAACTTTACATTATGAAATCTTCGTTCACGGTATGAAGACAACCATTGGTCATATGATGCGAAACAGTAAATACCACCTTCTGCAAGTAATACTCAAGGGAAAATTAATGAAAAACGTAGTCCGGGGAGAAGTAGGACATCACGGCTTGGCAACTTGAGCCAGTGGTTTGGGGTGACAAAGCTTACTCTGCTCAAAACAGCTATAAACAAATAACCATGCTACTGATCGCCAACGTTCTGCGAGGAAATGGCACATGAAGAAGAAGAAGATATGTACATTAGATATCAATTCCTATTCCTATCTTCCGCTGATGCCTTGAGGCTGATGACACACTCAGTGGTTTTTGCCGAGTCAGCCGCCCAGTCTGCCGCCGAGTCGTTTCTATAGTATCAGATGGGATGAAACAGACACAGCGGTGCTGGCCGGAAGGCGGCAGATTTGCCGACTCGGCCTGTCATTTGCTGGCTGAGCAGTGAGAGTTTTGAAGACTTTGTGCGCGCTCTAGTGCCATAGATTGAATACATTCAGCTAAATTTACGCAGTGATTGCATCATTGGTAAGTATTCCTCTATTAGATTAATAACGCGTTACATCTATAGAGCTGAGCATACGAGAGAGGCGTGGGTTCGAAACCCGCCGTTTGCTTTCCTGAGTATGGTTTTCTGTGGTTTCCCATGTTCACTTCCAGGCAAATGCGGGACAGCTCCTGTTCAAAGACCACTGCCCATTTCATCCACCTCCTTACCCAGTTCCATTCACTATCATTCATTTAATGTTTATTAGCTCCTCAACTGCGGTTGATGTCAGGAAGGTCATCAAGCTATGAAAATATGCCATATTAATTCATATGAATTCATGATCCCGGATCTCATGTCAAGAAATAAGACTAAGGGGTGGACACACATACATTATTAGGTTACTCCTCTCTATGTCAGCTTTAGTCCGGTGCGGCAGCCATGCTTTTTCTGTATTGTGGTCTGAGAATTGTAGTTTGTCTTTCCTTATCTAATGTCGAACGCGGTCGTGTGTGTTTTCACAGTCGGCAAAAATTGTTCTGTGTATCAGTCACAAGCGGTGGCAAACTCAGCGGCTGACTCGGCAAAAACCGCTCCGTGTGTCATCAGCCTTATTCTTTCTCTCTCCGATCCCCCTTTACTCGAGCAAGGCTCTTCCCAATCATTCTTCCTATCCGATATCCCTTCGCCAACCGTTTCCTTCCGATATCCGAGGCCTACTGAGCTTCGTTTGCACGTGCTTCAAAGCCTTTCCTTTCGATATCACCATTCTTCGATATATTAGTGTTAACAGGGGTTGGTTTTCTGGCTGTATTTCCTTTAACACAATAATTAACGCCGACGGCCTTAAAGAGGGAGGAAAGCTTATTTCCTGCGCACCCTACTTCCTATAATTACTCCATAAATAAGTAAATAAATAAATAAATAAATAAATAAATAAATAAATAAATAAATAAATAAATAAATAAATGAATAAATAAATAAAATACCGAGCAAGTGGCTATGTGGTATATGTCACGTGACTGTCAACTTTCATTTGAGAGATAGAGCTTTCGAACCCCATTGTCGGAAGCCCTAAAGATGGCTTTCCGTGGTTTCTCATTTTAACACAAGGCAAATGCGAGGGCTGTACGTTACTTACGGTCACGGTCACTTCCTTCCCACTCCTAGCCCTTTCTTATACCATCGTTACAATAGGACCTATCTGTTTCGGTGCAACCTAAAGCTAATTGTAAAAACATGATAACAATAAGAACAAATAATAATAAAAAACACTGAAATTTCTAAAGGAATTGGAAGTCTCTCATTGGCTATGCCAAACGTATTTTTAATGCTATTTTTTCGGGGCGTTGACCAAACAAGACCTTTTGCCCTACTTTGCACCATGAAGCTGTATGTATTTGGAAATTGCGAAAGTGTAAAGTGTTGAACGTGAGGAAAGGAACATTAAGGATGACGCAAACACCCAGTCCCCAAGCCATGGATATTAATCATTTAGAGACCCCCTGACCGGGCCGGGAATCGAACTCGGGACCGCCGGCTGATAGGCGGACGCGTTGTCCCCTACACCGCGGGGCTGGACTACCATAGGTATTAATGCGACATATTATTTTAAGAGTCTCTTAAGCAAATCACCTAGATTAGCCGATATTAAGCATGTTAGACAATTAAACGTACTCAACCTTATTGATACTATCTGAGCCACAAGTATCTTTATACGATAATGTATTTTTGTTACTTTTAGTAGTCGGAAACTTACACTGCACTTCCTTTCGCAGATTATTAACTAAGTCTATTTTAAGTCAAGGAATAAACTTTTTTACGTGCTTCCTTTTCAATTTTAATAATTTGTCAGCTTTTGATCATAAACAGCTTTTATTTCCGTTTTTAATTTCCAATTTCCTTCCTTAATTACATAAAGATATATTCACCTGCGAAGTATCGAGCTCAGCTTAATACACAGAGTAGCAAATGAAATTTCAACGTAGCAGTCTTCAATTATGGAATTAAATCCGGCATTAAAACAAGCAAGCTGGCAATAGAACTGCGATAAACTCTTTATCTTCTCTTGAAAAGGGTATTATATCCCATTGTATATTTACCGCAATATTGCCCCCTTTAATAGTCACCGCCATAAGATTCATCATGTATATGATTATAACGAAGTATTCAAGCAATATAAATTGTAATCACCATGGTAAAACCACTACTTCACTGGATGAAATCTTTCTTACAATTTCAGTTTGTCAGTTAGTTGGAAATATGAAAAATTGTTTGTCAAATTTTGGCGAACATTACTTCGGGCTGTTGCGATTATTTGTGGAGAATACCTCAGAAGTAAATTAGATGTGAAGAGAGATGTTATAAAGATCATGCAGTCAGGATAAAAAAAAATGTCGGACGATGTCGTCGTTGAGAAAATAAGGCAGTAAAAAACTCTGTGATTAATAAATGAATAAAATAATGTTGAGATAGGAAGTGAGATAAATTCCGTATGGGAACACTTACTGTATAATGAAGCTGTGCTGAAAGATAATGTGATACGAAGAAATGTATGAAATTAATGATAAACACAAGAAATGAGTGTACAAGTACGGGCAATGTAACAGAATAAAATTGAATTACGTAGAGGGCAGGATTCGAACCCGTGACAGCATGTACGAAATAAATAGACTGCGCAGATATTCGTTGAAATACTACCGACCTAAAGATAACTAGAGGTTCAGATTCCACATAAATGATCGTATGTTGTGATAGTTAAGAATGACGAGTGATGATAATCATGATATATATATATATATGGTGAAATGAAGGGGTTTAAACTCTGTCTAATGAAATTAAAACCATATAGAGAATCTAACTGTGCTAGGACTGGAAGGACAGGATAAAATCTAATTTTCTGAGACAAATAGAAGACGTTAAAAAGAGGGTTGATTGTGCCTCAGGCCTTTGTGTTTTAAAATGATTTTCCTTGACTTGATGCTTTGCCACCAGTCTTCAACTCCTAAGTACCTGGATGCCGAAGCTTAATGGTGCTGATATCCGGTTACCATACTGAATGTAGTTTTCCAAACATTTACCACAATGATTTCATGATAGGGTAGTATTTTATCTGGAAACACATCACGCATCCATTCTTTTCCAAGATTGTTAATAATGTTATCGGTTTTGTGTCACTCTAACTACTTTTACGATTTTTGATGATGCTGAGTTGCCCGAATTTTGTCCCGCAGGAATTATTTTACATGCTAGTAAATCTACCGACATGAATTTGGCGTATTCGATCACCTTCAAGTACAACCGAACTGAACCAGGATCGAGCCCACCTACTTGAGATCAATCCAGCGCTCAACCGCCTGAGCTACTTTAGCCGAGCAATCCCAAAATTTTAATCGCTATTCAAAATATATTGCTGCATCAGATTGTTGATCAGAAAATAGGCTCAATCAGAACACAAGCAAAATACAACTAGAGTAAACAAGAATATTGCTAGAATATACATGAATATCACTTCGTGTGCGATTCGTACCATATTTTTAGATAAGATAGAAGAAGATTGATAACGGTGAGATATTAACAAATTATTCTTTGTTTAAGTTCACTGTATGTTGATACTTTCTTTTAATCTTAAAAGCGGTGAAAGAAGTAGACTGAGAAATATAGATCCCTGAAGCAGCTGGTCCAACTACTTGGTAAAAACAGCTGATGCAGTTATACTATAGGCCTACAGTGATCTAACAGCATTGCTGTATGCCGACTGAAATATTGTATACACTACTGTACTATTAAAGTGTTTTCATTCCTCCCCTGAAGGGGAAGTGGACCTGTTAGACGGTGAAGCCGTCTCTCAGGCCGGGAGATTTGTTACGGTGAAGGAGATGCTCGGAGAAGGTGAGGGGGTTGGCGGCCGTGGCCTATACTAGGAACTGTCCCGGCATTCGCCTTAGTGCAGGAGAATGGGAAACCACGGAAAATCATTTCCAGGATAGCCGACGGTTGGGGGCCAGCTGTGACGTCCAGCCCTGTCCCGCCTCCCGAATGCAGAGGCGTAGAGACACGGTAGAGCCGTGGCAACTTGAGGGCCGAGACCCACTCTGCATGTTCCGACCCTATTGTATACATTAACAGTATGGCTCAATTAACGCCTCAAGAAGCCAATTTTCTGAAAGTGGCGCTATCAGCATCGAGTTAAATCTGATGTCTATTTTTTCAGGTGAATAGGAGATTTTACTTCCTTAGCCGTAAAAAAGGTAATTATACTAATGAGTGCATACGTTGTAAGGAAAGAGGAATGACGGTATCTGGTTAGCATGATTAACCCTTCGTATGAGTACCTCTTGTGCATCGGGTTGGTTGAATACATGCACGGTCTGTTCACCCTGTCGTTAAAGGTGACTAAAAGGTCTTTCTTCGAATCAGAAGTACAATAGAATAATACTACATTTAAAAGAAACAAACTGTATACACAAATATATACAAGTAAAAGGTCTTCAACAATATATGCATACAGTTGTCAGACCGATTCGGCCCAAACTTTGGCCACTTGAAGGGCATTTCGATTGGCCAGCACCAAGTCTTCCATTGTGCAGTTTGATGGAAACAGGGGGCAGCATAGCAGGTGTTCGGTTGTCTGAAGTTCACCACAGTCACAAAAGGCCATATCGATGGGGAAGTTCCATTTTTGTAGTTTCGCTCTGGTACTACCCACTCCGGACCTAAGTCTGTTTAAGGACCTCCCTGTCAACCATTCCTCAATGTGACCGGGAGGTGGCCAGTGGCACTATCAGCATCGAGTTAAATCTGTCTATTTTTGCAGGTGAATAGGAAATTTTACTTCCTTAGCCGTAAAAAAAGGTGATTATACCAATGAGTGCAGACTTTGTAAGGAAACAGGAATGACGGTATCTGGTTAGCATTATTAACCCTTCGTATGAGTACCTCTCGTGCATCGGGTTGGTTGAATACATCCCGTGGTTCCATCCATTTAAAGAGGCCAGGAGTCTTTTGTTTCCATTTGGTAATCCTGACTTTGTCCGATGGTCCGTCCAGGTGTTCTGAAGATGTTAAAAAGACTAAGAGGTGGGTCCCTAGGAGAACTCAATTTGGAAGCATGGGTAGTGTGGGTTGACAACTATTGGGTCTCTAGCTGAGACTGAAATTACTTTCACTTACTTTCATTTTTTCTACCCTATCCGACCTCCTTTGGTCAACTCTTGTTCTCTTCCAACCCCGACAGTACTGGATTTGAGAGGCCTATGATGTCTGTAATTTTCACTCCACTCGTATCCTTTCCCTTTCTTTCGCCAAATCCCTATGTCAGAATACATCCACGATATCCCCTGCCTGTAACAAGAGGCAAATTAAACGGGAACCTCCAGAGGTTAGCGTTGGTTATCTACGATGAGACGTCTTGCTAAGCATGGCACTGTTTCCATTTACTTGGGTCAGGCTCCACGATTTCATATCCGCTCAGCGTCGGCCTACAGTTGTTCCTTTCTTACCGACGGTATGAGTTTGTGAGGCTAAGGGAGTCTTTCACTTTCACGCCCTTTGTAATCCTTCTTTCCTATTGTCGAAAATCTCATTTTTCGAAGGATAGGACCTCTTCTACCTTTTCTCCCGATTAGTGGGAAAAGAGGATGGTTGCCCTCTTGTACTTCCCCTTGAAACGATAATCACCATCACCTTCAACAAGGTCAACAGGTGCCTCATCCATATGAATTCCGATGTCCGCTCTTGCAAGTAGGCTACACAGGAAAGTTACAACCTTAATGCTGTATAAATGTATTTGTACCAATAAGTGTTCCCAGTGTTAAGGTGCGTAAGAATTCAGGAGCTACGCTACCTGATCAGTATACTGATGAGTGATGAGACATGTCTGTAAACGAAGTGAAATGCCAGTATAAACGAGGTCGGATATGGGTCAGCATTGGTGGTGTGTTGTAAGGGAGGAGGGGTTGAGCCTCGCCATACGTCTCGATTAGCCGACCGTCAACACGCTCGCAACACACATACGCATTACAAATGGCCTGTAACCTGCACTTTGTCCTGCCAAGCTTTTGCAATTATTTTTCATTTAACCCTCGCGTGTAGAGAGACTGCTTACGTATCCACACCACGCTCCCATCAGCTTGATGTCCACTGGTAGCCTGTCCAAATGGATGAGAAACAGAGAACAACTCTGTTTCTCTCTCACTTCTTCTCACTATATCTCCCGGAAACAGGCCGTAAATAACAGTGCGGCTTACCCATTGTGTATTTCTGTTACTCTGTCAGAGAAAGATCGACTCTCACCTACCATACTGCTAAAAAATGTGTGCATGGGAGGTCATTCATGCATTTAATATATACAAAGCTACACTGAGTATTTTCCTCAAATTCACGAACTCGCAAAAGTGAGAGACACACACATATATTATACAATTATTGTTTCAAAACAAGTACTGTAGCTTGTTACCCAGTTCCATATAAGTCAAATCAGGAAAATTATTAAACACAAGCCTGTAATGAAATATACTAGAGTATTTGTCAAGAACTGAGTTCTCTGCAATAAACCACTGACCCCGATTATTATTATTATTATTATTATTATTATTATTATTATTATTATTATTATTATTATTATTATTATTTCCCCACCTTTCCATAGTTGAATCGCACACATGGACTTGGCCATTTACGGTCGAACACCCTTTCTAATGTCGATGCTATATGGTGAGAAGTTAGTGTTTGGTAGTGTGTATGAAGATGAATGTGTTCAGACGATCTCATTTACGCAATCATCGAGTCAAACGAATTAACCAGACATCAGTAAAATCCCTGAAGCAACCGGAAATAGAACCATTCACTCAAGAAGCCTGACAAATTTGTGAAATGAAATTCAAGTCACTGTAGTTGAGGTAGCACATACATCTAGAAGTTCCATTGCTGGGATCACGATATTAACAGTCATTTAAAACTACAAACGTTCTTGGATTGTCCTGACAGTCTCACTGAGCGAACCTTCCTTGTTGAAATCGGATCCGCATCGTATACATTCAATTGGATATTGCCCGGGCTGAGTATCTCAGACGGTTGAGACACTGGCCTTCTGACTCCAACTTGGCAGGTTCGATCCTGGCTTAGTCCGGTGGTATTTGAAGGTGCTCAAATACGTCAGCCTCGTGTCGGTAGATTTACTGGCTTGTAAAAGAACTCCTGCGGGACTAAATTCCGGCACCTCGGCGTCTCCGAAAACTGTAAAAGTAGTTAGTGGGACCTAAAGCAAATTACATTATGGTTATCAATTGGATATTTCTACAAAAAGCAAATAGATATACTGGAATTTAATGTTGCAAGATAGGAGTGTATGGAGTAGCCCGCCTGGTGGCCATGACCGTTAAGGAGTCATGTCTATATGGTCTGTCACAATTGTTAGCCGGTTCGAGTTCCATTGGTCATTATCAGAATGTTGGACGCCAGAATAGGACAAGTGGTGGTATACAAATTCTATTTAAATTAATAAACTTGATTATTTGTCCGTATTGAACTAAGATTACAACGTTTTATTAAAAGTTTTTGGGTCCACCTCATTCAATACCTTTACAATTTTGTTGTGTAGATTATTATAGCATTATAGCATATCTTGTTATCTACAGGTCTGCACTGAACTGGGAAATGTTGTTCTTGAAAATATCTTAAAGGGCTTTGTGTTCGTTTGCACTTACTTAGGATTGCTTCATTGAACAGCACTGTCAAAGGGACACTGTAGATTTTATGGAACTTATTTTTACTATGATAGTACGTGATGTTTTACGAAGTGCGATCAATTAAGCACGAATAGTTTACAAGACTATTTCCATTGTACAGTATATTCTGTTGTTTAACTTTGAATTCACTTACCTCATAACTGAGCAAACCGCGTTGCATATGTTTTTATTAGTTTGTTGCATAAGACCCGCAAGTCTTCGATTTGTTGAAAATTAAGGATGTATAAATAGACATTATACTTTTTAATAGTTTCATTGTTATTAATATGATTTTAAATGTGATGAAGTTGATGTTGATAAACTTATGTGACTGCCAATTTTTCTAAAAATCTCTGTTCAGCTGATCATGACACAGTATAGCGTCGAAACTAGTATTGAATGAAACATAACATGTTGTAATTACATCTACACAACAAAATTGTAAGGTATTGAATAAGGTAAGGTAAGGATATATTCTGCCCGAAGGCAGGTCCCAACCTCCTCAGAGGTGTGCCTAAGCCGGAGTTTACGTGCGGTAGGGTGGCCAGTTCCTTTCCGCTCCTCCATTCCCTCCAAGAGCGCGTGGCAACCCATCCAAATCTTGACCACGCTTAATGTTGCTTAACTTCGGAAATCTCACGGGGTCCGGTGTTTCAACATGGCTATGGCCGTTGGCGGCATTGAATAAGGTGGACCCAAAAACGTTTAATAAAACGTTGATAAAATTTCTGATCACTTGATTGCGTGCCAAAAGCCTGCATTCCATTTCAAACCTCTCCGCAGTGATCATGAGGACAGAGGGCATATGACACTGCTGACGGTGATTCGTTCCTCGGATGGAGACGTAATGCTTTGAGCAGACCCCTTGTTGCTGCTATTCGACAAAAGTAGTCTATGTACCGGCACCGGGTTTCACCCTCTCCCTTCCAATTATCATATATCACGTCATTCATCTCATTAACTTCTCTGATGAGGTTGTCGAAGTGCATCCGGTCGAGAAAACCTCTCTTTGCCGGGCTAAGTGGCTCACACTGTTGAGGCGCTGGCCTTCTGAACCCAACTAGATTCGATACTGGCTCAGTCAGGTGGTATTAGCTCAAATATGTCAGCCTCGTGTCGCTATATTTGCTGGCACGTAAAAGAACTCCTGCGGGACTAATTCCGACACCTCAGCCCGAGCTCGTGCCATCACGAGTGGATGGACTTTATTGAACTTCATAATCTCAATCTAGCGGGTTCGTTTGGAAATGGTGATTAATCAAATCTATAGAAAAATTTGCAAAGATATTCTTTCATTTCATTCATATTGATATACATTTGGTATCCGTAGTGAAAACAGCGAGATAATATTGTGTTCTTTTACCATTAAATTCTTTTCTTCATATTATAAACTACAATTGTGCTTTAAATACTGGTTGTCATCATTTTTTATAATTATATTGAGTTGCAGGCCAGCTTATATTTTCAACTATGTACATTTCTCTACATTATCATAATTTGATTAATTTTTAATTCCTGAAATCTGAATAAAAATAGATTGTAAATAATTCCTAATAATGGCTGATGTTTAAAATAATTGATCATTGATTGGTTCTTGCTGCACTGTCTCGAAGAAACAATGCAGCTTACGATTGTGCAACTTCTATCTTAGGTGATAACCGCCTCCGATACAAAATTAAGGGGTCGGCGTTTAGAAACTGGAGACTGTCCAATAATCATTCAACGTCAAAACCTTATTTAGCAAAACATTTTATATCTCAAGTTGCTGAGAGAATAGACGGTCATGATCTGATCATAAATATTTCTTCTATGCATAAGTATGACAAATTTCAAACGAATCAAAATGTTTATAAATAAAGCTTCTTTTTCCTTGCAGTGCTATAATTTTAAACCAATTCCTTTGTTTATTTCGAAGCAAGAAATATTTTTCTTTCCTCTGTAGTTGTGTAAATTACTGGGGCCTGGTCGTAGATTCTGGTCCAGATTGAGAGTGAGTGAAGGGACCTCGCCGTTCATCTGATGTCGGATTGAAGATTCACAGAACGTTCTTCGTCCACGTTGTTGTCCTGTCTTGTCCCATTTCTTTTAACGACCGAGAGTTGTACTTTAAACCTTTCCTTTGATGAGCGCCTCCTCCGTCTTCTTCTTCCTCTTCGACTACTACTCCTCGTTGAGAAACGAAAGAAAGAAAAAGAATAGAGAGACAGAAAAAATAAAACAAGGCCCACGACCAAAACCGCCGAAAGAGACACGCGCACACAGAGACCGCGGGCTCAACAAGGACTAGATACATATAAAAAAAAGAAGAAAAGAAAAGGGTAGGAGGATGTGGAAGGTCCTCGTCCCTCTGTCCTCATCAGAGAAGGTTACATGGCAGTTAAAGTTTAAAAGGTCTACTAGCAATCCATTATAGTGTAGGAGCCAGCCCTGCCCAGCCTGTGATGACGTGAGTATCGGTTCACACAGGATAAGATTTCTTCTAAAACTCGGGGAGTAATTCCAGAACACGACAGCTGGTTATCCGTCACAATCTATCTCACAGTTGAATGATTTTCTTAGGGGGTGCTGTGAAGTAACAGAAAATGAAGTGAAATAATTCACTGAGCTATAATTCTTAGGAAGAGAAGGTCTCGAAACTATACTCATGACATCAATCAATCAATCAATCAATCAATCAATCAATCAATCAATCAATCAATCAATCAATCAATCAATCAATCAATCAATCAATCAATCAATCAATCAATCAATCAATCAATCAATCAATCAATCAATCAATCAATCAATCAATCAATCAATCGCCAATGATCAGCATTTAGGACTATCAGTTGTTTATCTAGTCTTTTCTTAATTTTTTTAATTTCATGCGGCTATTTCTAGCCGAGTGCAGCCCTTTTAAGGCAGACCCTCCGATGAGGGTGGGCGGCATTTGCCATATGTAGGTAAATGCGTGTTACTGTAGTGGAGAATAGTGTTTTGTGTGGTGTGTGAGTTGCAGGGATGTTGGGGACAGCACGAACAGCCAGCCGCCGGGCGACTGGAATTAACCAATGAAGGTTAAAATCCCCGACCCGGCCGGGAATTGAACCCGGGACCCTCTGAACCGAAGGCCAGTACGCTGACCATTCAGGCAACGAGTTGGACTTTTCTTAAATGATAGCAAAGAAGCTGAAAAACTTCAAGCTCATTAACTTTTAATAACCCAACAATTCGATCCCTGTAGCTGCTCAATAGTGAAATTTTCTAAGTCATGTCTGCAACTCCTTTTACATGTTACTATGTACTCGTACACTCCCATTATTAGTCACATGATCATTCATATACCGGTAATTCGTTTAATGCCCTGTCCGTGGGCTATGTGCCTAAGTGGGTCAGCTCAACGCGTCTACTGTGTGCGAAATTCTTCTTGATAACCTAATGGCCCGTATGTAATAGCACTATCTTCTAATCAAGGTGGTCTTTATTCCTATCTCAGCCAAGTCAAATGAAACTATCGTACGTCAGTGGTTCGAATTCCACCAAAAACTCGTGTCCTGTAGCTCCAAGCTCGCTTGCATTCCACTTCAGTGATGTGGACTCCACCCCACAACAATAGTTAATCGAAACAGAGTATATCTCCTTCCAATCCATAGAACCAATCCTGAATTTGTAGTTGAGCTGGGAACTGAACCTTCACAAGCTGGAAGGGAAACTATTGGACGCATCTACCATAGGACTGGATGTAGATCAAATAAATCCTGTCATCCTTGGCATCTACTGTCTGTCGTAAGAGGTGAGTGGTAAGTGCAACCTCCAGGGTCTTTCAGCTCGAGAGTGGTCTGGTGACCATGGGGTCCCCATCCGATTCTGGTATTGTTACTCTTACCAGTTCCTCAGTTTCATACTTTACGTCCAACATCCCTTCTTGGTCCTTATCTTTCTATCTCCGGTACTTATCTTCTCAGAAGTGCCGGACCTATTCCAATTTTCTCCTCTCATTAATGTTAATGGCTGTCTAGTTGTGCACATCGTAAAGCATTTACCACCACCACCACCAATGCTGCATTATGAATATTAATTCATGTTTTTATTTAAATCCTTAAGACTTAATTAGCCGTTCATAATACACATTGGTCGACCAATGAAATTACTGTTCACATTCTCGTCCGCGCGCGCGCGCGCGCGCGTGTGTGTATTTTTTCCTGATAACCTAATGGTTCGTAGGTTTGAAGCTATATCTTCTTTTCAGTGTGGTCTGTGTTCGTATTCTGGTCAACTGAAATGACATTTTCGAAATACAAAAACCCCGTCTCAGTGGTTCAGCCTCCACGTAAAACTGTGTCCCGCCATTCTAACATTGCTTGCACCGAACCCTGAATAGCCGGATGGAAGCTACTGGACCTATTAGTCCGACCTGTGACAAATAAGATTATATTATTCACAAAAGAAATAAAGTGAATTATCTAGACCAGGGATGGCGAACCTATGCCACGCGTGTCACTAGGTGACTAGGTGACAAGCGAACACGATTTCGGTGGCACGCCACATGAACATAAGAATGTTTTTATATACGTCTTGTACTACAGACAATACATATCTTATAGTGTTTTACGAGTAAGAAATAAATATCGAAAATCTAAATTCTAGGTCCATTCGGACGTTCAGTATGGCAACACAGCTACACTGATAGGTCGGAAAGTCAAATGAGATAACAGTGTCGTTTTCTGGTGGTTTTGTATACGGACTTCGCAAACATGTTTTCGGTGCCGAAAAGAACAGAAACTTAACAAAGATGGTGACCGGATTTTTCAAAAGCAGTGGACAAGGTTATTCGAACTGATAGAAAGGTGTGTTGTCTGTGTTCGGAAACAATTGCGTCCCTCAGATATAATGTAAAGCGCCATTTCGAGACTAATCATTCAAAAGTTTGTTCCATGCCAAATGAAGAAGGAAGAGAGTTCATGTCACAAAATATCGAACATTACACAGAACAAAATAGTTCTTTCGTATCATCTTTTCCGCCAAGGAATAATATCAGTGCAGCTGTTTCCATCTGTCTCACTGCATAGTACGACATGCATGGAAAACTGCTTTCTGACGGTGAGTTCTTGAAATAAACTTCCTTATTGATGTCCGACACATTATTTGAAAACTTCCCTAACAAACAACAAATGATTAACAGAATGCCAGTCAGCTGAACTGCTGTCAAGGATAGAATAATAAGAACGAGTGAAGTTTCGGAGCAATTGAAAGATAATTTGGATAACTCCCAGATGTATACAGTGTGATTTGATGAAAGCATGGATGTGACCTTACAAGCAAGGATAGCTGTTTTCTTCTGATTTCCTAAATATGATGAGGTGGAAATGAGTTAAAATGTTGAGCATACGAACTACGACAACATCGAAAGATAATAAAGCTAATACAGGAAGTGAAGTCCATTCGCAATATTAGTATTTTTGATTTTTATATCTAATAATATTTATCTTTTTACATTTATCTACATCGCACGGGCGTTGATGGGTTTTATGGGGACGATGGGATAGGAAAGGCTTACGAGTGGGAAGGAAACTGCAAGCTCACAGCTGCGCGCCCCTAACCGCGCGGCCAACTCACCCGGTAATAATATTTAATGAGGAAGTGGGTTACAATGGAAGCTTATTATTTATTTACAAATAATAGTATGTATTCTCAAAACTTACATTTTTTAAAATGTTTTTTTGCAGTATTTGCAAAATACGACCACGGAACATGCAATCAAATGTATTTACAAGATATATATCTAACAAATAAGTAAATAAATCAGTAAAAAGTAAATAACATATTATGGAACATAATTGGGAATTTGTAAAGGAAGTGTAGTGGGGGGAGGGCGAGGGTTGTTGTTGGTTGTAGCCATTCCTTAAAAAAGAAAAAAAAAGTGGCACAGTCAACAGTTGAGAATAATGAACCAGACTCAAAATGGCACACTAGCTGGAAAAGTTCACCAACCCTGATCTAGACTATGTCCTAGAGTAGGAGAGGTAAATGAACTGTCCTGAGCCCAACGGCTGTGAACTGTTTAACTGAATATTGGCTGGCCAGCCACGTACTGGAGGCTGCAGAGGAATTAATGCAGAAAGCATATAACAAGATCCGTCCCAAAGTTTTAATGGTAGTTGTTGCTGAAACTCGTTCAGAAGTAGTAAGAGGCTAAAAAATAAATAGAGAAGATTAAAAAGGAACTCAAAACTAACAGGGGTGAAATAATTTATACATTTAATGGATGTATACCAGATTTATGAGCTGTATAACAGCCTGCACTAGATGATTTGTTGCCATAAAGAACATTTAGCGTAGCAGGTTCAGTTCTATTTATTAAGATACCGCAGCTAATTTCATCCTTTTGACGCAACATACTTCTACAGAAATAAACAACTGGAACATCTTGGAACCTAAGAAATATATCAAAATTGAAGAACAAATACCTTATACTTCTTCAGTTATATGAGAAGCCCGTTATCTGTGATTTTTATTTCCTTAACTTCAGTAGATTTCGAATACATTTTGCGAGTTTGAGTGTCTGAAATAAGTTGATTCTTATTGGGTTTGTTAATGTTTTTTCGGAGTAGGGATAATTTCATATGCAAAGAAATACTGTGTAATATGGTATTCCTCCACTTCTTCCTTGGTTATTCCTAAGTTATCGTAAAGGTAACACAAAACTATCGTGAAGTAACTGCTGCAGACTGTAGGCTGCAGCTACCAATGCGTTGGGTAATGAGAAAGCCGAGTGGCTTCGCCGTGGAAACCGGGATGAGAAAATGATATAGTCCAACTCCTCGTCGATTTTGAAGATTGTAGTAATTTAGATACCTCATGAAGTATTGTGCACATTTCTACGTGTCAGATAAGCCAATTTTGGCACAGATATAGTCATCTAGACTGGAACTACAACACGTTGAAGAAAACATGGCTAGCCATTGCTCAGCTAATCGAGCTAAGAGTAGATATTTTGTTTATTTCATAACATATCAGTTGTCGAACCCGTCATTGACGGGTTAGTATGGACAGAAGGAACACCATCTAGCGAAGATTACTGGCAGCAGCAGAGACAGAACACACCTCAACTAACGGCAATAGTCAGTCGGTGTAATGTTATTGCTGATAATTTTCATTAACTATGGACATTGTACGCCATTACATGTTAAAGCATTTGAGACCCAGGCTTCCAGCCTTTTCCTTTGTGATCCTCTTTTCCCTTATTCTTCACGTTCTTCTACTCATTTCGATGCATATCTTTATTATCTTACTAAGCAATATGTGCTAATAGCCAAGCAGTTTTTTCGAATGTAAAAATCACAACCACCACCATCGCAAGCAGGTTCGTTACCATGACGATTCAACAACATTCCGTTGTGGACTTGGTAATAAAAACCTAAACTCGTTGTTATCCCCATTATTATATCGCGTACGATACAAATGATCGGACATAAAATATTGAAAATTAAATTTTCTACAATTATTATTTCGTACTGCTAGAACTAATTTTTCTGAAGTTTGTCAAAAATCTTCAAAAATCTCTCTTTATAACTCCTCGCATAGTAAATGAACGATTCTTGACACGTACAGTTTTCCTGTGCAGTTACAGTAATATAAACGGCGAAACTTGACATTTCCTGTTTTGATCCCCTTAATATTGCTGCACCGCTGTACACTAATCTAATAACACAATTTTAAAATGTCCAAATTATTTGAAATCAATCAATCAATCAATCAATCAATCAATCAATCAATCAATCAATCAATCAATCAATCAATCAATCAATCAATCAATCAATCAGCACTTATCTGTATTAAGGGCTGTCATCCAGGTGGCAGATTCTCTATCAGTTGTTTACCCAGTCTTAAATTATTTCAGTTAAGTTGGAAATTTATCTAACATAACCCTTAGTAAATTATTTCAAACCCGAATATTTTCCTCACATTGTCCTCTTGAATTCCAGCTTTATCTTCATATTGTGATCTTTAATACTTTTAAAAGCTCCATTCAAGCTTGTGGCTTACTCTTAGTGCTTTAGCGTCACATTAACACAGTTTTCGGCGACGCTAGGAAAGGAAAAGGCTAGGATTGGGAAGGTAACGGCCGTGGCCTTAATAAAAGTACAGCCCTAGTATTTGCCTTGTGTGAAAATGGGAAACCTCGGAAAACTATCTTAAGGGCTGCCCACTGTGGGAATCAATTCCACCATCTCCCGAATGCAAGCTAACAGTTTCGTGACTCTAACCACATGGCCAACCCACTCTGTCCATTGAAGCTTATACCACGGACAGTTTGGAATATGCCGCTTAGCCGAGGAGCTCGTCTCCTTTCTCCCAAGTCTTCGAAGCCCAGAGTTTGCAACATTTTCGTAACAGTACTCTTTTCTCGGAAGTCACGCACGATAAATGGTGCTCCTCTTTTTTTTTTTTTTTTTTTTTTTTTGCTAGTTGCTTTACGTCGCACCGACACAGATAGGTCTTATGGCGACAGATGTATTTACTTTTCTATACAAAATCGAAGTATTTCTCACTGCTACTATATCAACCAGATGCAAAGGAATCGAAAATACCATTCTTTCATTTTGTTGTAAGAATTCTTAGCTCTCTTAGAGGATATATAGTGAGCAAGCAAATCCCTCTTTTCACATACGCAGTGCTGCGGATTTAAGAGTTGAATTTCTTGGCAGAACAGGAAATCGAACCCGGGCCTCCGGGGGTGGCAACTAATCACACTGACCACTATACCAAAGAGACGGACTTACGACATTTGAACCACTTTTAACGTGAATTTAATACAAGAAGAAATGTGAAATTTATACTCTACTGCAACATAGCGCAAACGTCTATTTTTCAAATTAAACTTTCTTTTCACCTTTGAACTTAAATAGACGAGTTTGTGCACCCTTGAAACGTCATCCAGAGTTTCGCCAAGTAACCTTGCAATGTATATAGGGTCCGACCTACACTGTAAGGTAAGGGTGTATTCTGCCCGAAGGCAGGTCCGATCCTCCGCACAGGTGTGCCTGAGCCGGAGTTTAGGTACGGTAGGGTGGCCAGTTCCTTTTCCTCTCCTCCATTCCCTTACCCCCAACAACTGCGCGTGGCAACCCATCCAAATCTTGACCACGTCCAATGTTGCTTAACTTGGGAGATCTCACGCTCGCTAGCTAGCTAGCTAGCTACCTACCTACACTGCAGATGCTGAAATATATTTTAAGTGATTTAATTGCAAGCGATAGGAGAACACGATTGACAGAACGAAATGATTAGTTGCATGATTCCGTGCAACAGTATTACTAAAACACAAACATGACTTCAATTTTATTATTTTCTAGCCTTTTTACAAATTTTATGCGATCGGCACTAATATGAATTAAGTCCGTTTTTACGGTCGGATGCCCAGCCTAATGATAACTCTATGTAGAAAAAGATGTATTCACTACTGCATGTTTCTGTGGAGGGTTGTGGTGTGATGTGTATTAACATTATCACAAATGCCCAAAAATTAACCAAGTGGCTACACAGACACAAGCTTAGCAAGTTCTTCCAGAAGGGGCATAGCTAAGGGAGAAAGGGGAAGACATTAGAAGAGGAAAGCTATCAAACGTAGTTAAAATCCCTGAATCTGTCGCGAATCAAACCCAGGGCCTATGAACTGAAGGTCATTACGCTGACCGTTCAACCATCCAGCTTGACATGAATATGATCGCGTTTTAAGGTGTTACTTATGTTTCTGATTTCCCATCAATTTAAATTTGCTCTTTTAATTGCTATGTACAATATACTTTAACTTGCTATGTGATGGATGTACCGTTTTCCTGTTTGGGGAAGTATTATATGGCATTTCGTTACGGCCAGATGACCTTCTTGACGGCAACCTCAGTTGGGGAGCTAATGAAGATGAAATTAATGATGGTGAATGAATTTGAATAACGAAGTGGAAGGAATCGGTTGTGTCTTAATGAATATGAACTCTCCCAGCATTTGCCTGGAAGTGAAAATGGTAAACCACAGAAAACCATTCTCAGGATAGCCGACGGTAGAGTTCGAGTCCACTCGCCTACCCAACACCCTGTAGCCCGTTAACACGTGCGGCCACGGTGCTCAGTACAGTATGTTTAGCCTACAAAAATGCACAAAGAATGTATAATTTTATGATACTTGATGAATTGTTTACTATTAACTCTGTGCAAATACTATTTTAAAGTAACGTTAATATCATCAAAAGGCATTTCGTCTTTATCAGAACTGACCGACTCGTTGGCTGAACTGTCAGCGTACTGGCTTTCGGTTCAGAGGGTCCCGGGTCGGGGATTTTAACCCTAATTGGTTAATTCCAATGGCTCGGGGGCTGGGTGTATGTGTTGTCTTCATCATCACGACGCGCAGGTCGCCTTCGGGCGTCAAATAGAAAGACCTGCACCTGGCGAGCCGAACCCTTTCTGGGATATCCCGGCACTAAAAGCCATACGACATTTCATTTCATTTTTATAAAATCCGAACTCAAATATTATGTTTTCTCTTAAAATGCTGTAAATAGCTACATTATAAATGCATAAATACTATATGTAAACATAAAAATGAGAAATTTCTCATTTAAAATGCACCTCAAGCTATTGGTAAACTATCAGCTCTCAGATGAAACCTATCGTCAGCCTTGATAACACCGTTCAACTAGCAAGTGAATAAACTGCTGATATTACTTCCAGATCACCTCCATTTTCGCTATTGTTTACCCTGTAAACTCCTGCTTAATATACAGTGACGGCAAGCGGAAGACAGCAGAAAACCCTTCGTCCGGTCCGGAGCAATTAGGAACCACTGCCTCCCACAGCACACCGGGGCGTCTTCCCCGGACTTCCGCACTATAATTTAACACTTAATATTACCTGCAGTGCGCTCCTTCTTGTCTCCTTCTTACAGCAAGCCAAGGTGTTATCACTAAACTACAAACAATTAACCAAGCCTGGAATCGTATGTTGGTGCTTTGAAGACTGGCTTCCGCTATACAGACACATGCTTAGCAAGTTCGTTCAGAAGGGACAGAGTTGAGGGAGAAAGTGGGTAAAGAGCTAGACAAAACCACAAGGGACTGAAGGAGTCGCCTTGGAATATTCATCTTGGGAAATTAAAAGTAGATTTAGCCTCCCTTTATCTGAGAAACATTGAAATCCTCCTGTAGGCCGGAATGTACAATGAATCCACGGTATTCCCTGCCTGTGGTGAAAGGAAACTAGAAGGGGATCTCCCAAGAGATCTCAACTTAGAAGATTGTGCTGGCGGTCACAGGGCCATAGTTGAATCAGGTATCATTTCTACGCACGGTAATCTCATCATTCACATCCTTTTTACTTGACCTCCCTCGGTCAACACTTTTTCTCTTCTAAACACGATAGTAATAGGTTTGTGAAGACCAGAATATCTTCCAAATTTACACCATTCGTGGACCTTCCATTTCTTCTGCTGATACCTTTATCTCCCCCCCCCCCCCGAAAGATTGGACTGGACGTCATTCTCAGTTATACTTCCTCTTGAAAACAATAATCACCTACGTTTTGCTTCTTATTAGAGGGTATGGTTATCTAGTTGTAAATTCCCTTGAAAAAATCATCACCTCCACTGTGAACATTCTACCCCAAGGAGATATCAACTCAAGAGAGCGTACTTTGGAAATCATGGGACCCCTAGCTGAGTCTTGGCATTGCTTCCAATTCGTTGGGCTGGGACTGGGACCTTGAATACCACCATTTCTATTTGACTTTCCTTGATCAATTCTTCTTCTCTTCAGACGCCGACGGAACCAGCTTTGCGAGCCATGGGAAATTTTTCATTTTCACCCACTTCTGCCACTTTCCTGTTTTTCTACCGACGCTGTCATCTTTCGAGGATCCGGAACACTTTCAGTTTTCAGCTTATCTGCCTCCCGTTGACTCATCACTTCCCGTTGCACAACGCAGAGACAGCACGGGGAATGCCCGCATTTCGCAGTTCTCGAGTTGTGAAGTGTTACAGTACTTCAGGGTTTAATTTGCAGGGAAGTTGTTAGGCGATTTGTAACACAATTTTCAAGTGTACTCTCTCCACATAGAGAGACCGGGTGGAAACTCGTAAACAAATTGAGAGTAACTGGTTCTGTATATGAAACTAAGTGTTAAAAAACGTGTACTTAACGAGAAAAAGTAAATGAAATTGCAGAAAGTGTAGAACATACGCCTAGAAAACTCCTAAGACGACTTGAACAAGAGGCCGGAGTTTCGAAGAGCTTAGCACGGTGGGCAACGGAAATGTTAAAATTAAAACCGTAAGGTATGCGTTTATTTTCTTAATAGGGAACATGCATGATCCGGGGTTTTAATTAAAAATATGCTAATCTGATTCAAAATTGCATGCAGAATTCAAAAATGTGATCAGAATGTACAAATAATAACTCCAAACATGATAAAAATCTACGAAAATGTCACGCCACGCAAGTACGCGATCTCATTGGCCTGACGTCACAGTACAGGTTGACTGAATTAGCAGACGAAATAACACATAGTGTGCTGTGAGAAGCAGGATACACTTCGCGTATTCCTACTTTACGTTAGTGTCTAGTATGGTTAAATTCGAGGTCTATACATTGGATAAAAATCTGAGTGGTATATTTTAGACTTAAAATGAATCCTGCGTAGACAGTGAGGTCTATACATTGGATAAAAATCTGAGTGGTATATTTTAGACTTAAAATGAATCCTGCGCAGACAGTGAGGCAGAAAACTTATAAATGGTGTAGAGTTCCGATGTGCAATAGCACATCGCATACCATACCAAACAAATTGTTTATAAACGTTCCAAAGACGTTAAAACTAGGGAGAAATGGATTTTGGAGAGCTGGAGAAATGCTGGTGATATATTGGAAAAGTCTACAGTTTATTCTTTTGAAGATTTTAACGTAAGTTGAATTTGTTTGAATTTTCAAATCACTTTTCCATGTCAGCAGTTCTAGTGGTAAAACTTTAAATTTTAATGTATGATGCTTTATTTAAATGCTTCAATTACATCTTGGAATATGAAAGTAATAAACAGTGCATGAAATAATGCTGATTATTAAAGTATTCTCCAAACCATGAAATAATGCTGATTATTAAAGTATTCTCCAAACCTAACCTATGTTTTGGGTGATCCATGTCAAGATAATAAATCAAAGGGGTTATGAACCATTTTGACAGCTCTAATTCTACCAATATATCTTGGCATGGGACAGTTATGTATGTCTTTATTGAAGAGCTTAATTGGTAAAGAAATTTAGGCTATATCTAAATACTCTATAATGTAACAAAGAATAGGCGTGTACATCATGAAAGGAAACAACGTGAATTTAACAAATGTATAACTCTACACAAAACCAATGCTTGTCTGTTGGGGTCTTATAAGTTAACAATGCTCAATTATAATAATTACCATAATATTAATGAAATAAATAACATAATTGCACACAGGTGAAAATAGTGATGTAGGTGTTTAAAATATTATCCGACTTAGCCTAAGTTTTAGGTTATACAAGCCAAGTCAATAAACCGAAGGGTAAATATACCGCGCGAGTTAGCCGTGCGGTTAGGAGCGCGCAGCTGTGAGCTCGCATCCGGGAGATAGTGGGTTTTGAACTCCACTGCCGGCAGCCCTGAAGATGGTTTTCCGTGGTTTCCCATTTTCACACCAGGCAAATGCTGAGGCTGTACCTAAGGCCACGGCCGCTTTGTTCCCATTCCTAGGCCTTTCCTGTCCCATCGACGCCATAAGACCTATATGTGACGGTGTGACGTAAAGCAAACAGCAAAAATTAAAAATAAAAATTAAAAAAATAAAAAATAAAATAAAATAAGTAAGTCACAGCACCCAAAGACATTCCTGTATTGAGCGACTAAAATGTCACCAGGACACTTTTCTTTCCTGATATGCTCAGCTTGTTAAAAGCCAAATGTAATTAATGTTACTGGCGTCACGCCCCGCTAACTACTTCTACGATTTTTGGAGACGCCGATGTGCAGGAATTTAGTCCTGCAGGAGTTATTTTACGTGCCAGTAAATCTACCGACACGAGACTGACGTATTTGAGCACCTTCAACTACCACCGGACTGAACCAGGATCGAACCTGCCAAGTTGGGGTCAGAAGGCCAGCACCTCAACAGTCTGAACCACTCAGCCCGACTTGTGAAAACTAGATGAAGTCATATTTATCTTTATCATGTTTAACTTTTTCCCCCTAGAAAGATATTTCTCTTTCATGGGCCCCGGAAGTGGGTAGGCCAGTTGTCCCAACCATAAATATATATATATTTTTTTGCGAATGATAGATTATAGCCCTATAGTACTATGGTCTTTCTTTCTTTCTTTCCTTCTTTCATTCTTTCTTAATCAGTTTATCCTTCAGGGTTGGTTTTCTCTCGGACTCAGCGAGGGATTTCACCTCTACCACTTCAAGGGCAGTGTCCTGGAACGTGATACTGTGAGTATGGTGATGAAACTGGTGAGGAGGGCCATTACCTCGCCCAGGCGGCCTCACCTGTTATGCTCAACAGGGGCCTTGTTGGAGGATGGGAGGATCGGAAGGGATAGACAAGGAAGAGGGAAGGAAACGGCCGTGGCCTTAGGTGCCTGGTGGAGAAGTAGGAAAATACGAAAAACCACTTCGAGGATGGCTGAGGTGAGATTCGAAACCTTTCTACTCAGTTGACCTCCCGAGGCTGAGTAGACCCCGTTCCAGCCCTCGTACTATTTGTTTTCAACTTTCATGGCAGAGCCGGGAATCGAAACCGGGCCTCCGGGAGTGGCACACATTAACCACTACACCACAGAAGTGGACTAATACTATAATGCTACTTATATTTTTATGTTAGTGCTGAAATCCGATTTCTTACTTTACTAATGCTGAAAGCCCGAAAATGTAATGTTATTCTTTAATAGGGAAATCAGTCTAGAAGGAAATGTGAAAGTGATGTGATATCTATCCAGGTTCGTTGTTATCCTAATACTATGGGTTACAGTACATTGCACGTATATAAAAGACGCCACTTACAAACTTGCTTGTTATCCGCGAATTTCTGCGGCCACAAAAGTCACTATTTTTCAAGAATGATGACATTTACACATGATAGATTGTCTGATTGTGCTGTTTTGAACCTTTCTTCTGTCATTTTGAAGTTATTCGCGATCATGAATAATAAACAATCGGCTTTTAGCAACGGCTGATGCACAACGGCTGGTAGAGCTCCATGCGGTACTGGATCGTGACGTCACAGCGCGCCGCTTACGTCAGAGGCCGTTTCACTCGCCTTGCGGAAAGGCACTATTAAATATTTTTTAAATGGTAGAAAACAAGGCAACATACCACAATGTAATACGTTTACGTACTATTTCATTGGTGTACTTTTCAAAAAAAATATTTTTGAAAATGATGCATGTTCCCAATTCTTAATTACTAATTTTTTAATTTTTATTTTCTTAATTTTAATAGTTGTCTCATGTCATGCACGGATAAAATGAGTGAAGTGCTGTCCTTGCTATGCCGCGGAGCGGGGAGTGATGAGTCAACGGGAGGCAGAGAAGCTGGGCCGGCCAACCGATGAGAGTAACTCACTGTAATTTTCTAGTTGTAACCTACTTCCCCTTAAAACGATAATTACAGCTGCATCACTTTCTCTTTACCCTGTACTTCACTGATAGATAATTCCCTGTATCATTACTTGTCAGTATTAACCCTTAAATGCACAGCATTGCATATGTGCAAAGGAGAATATACTTGATTGTTATATATGCTTTGTGAATTTACAAGTGTCCATTTACTTCTGCCTTGCAGACGAACTCGCTAGTGGCCGCTAGTGGCCGCTAGTGTATAAAAAATGAACAATCTTTTACTTTATGAGATTTCTTGCTAATCAGCTGGAGTGGTGTGAACTTTAAACAGTTAAGTTAAAACAAGTAAAATGTTGTTTACCTCAGAGAATTCGTGAGCCACGACATCCTTAAGACTCAATGTGCCATTAGCTACAGTAATCGTACAGTTTTGCATATACCGATGCTTAAAATATGCAGCACTCTTATCATTTTGACTGATGCAAATAAAAATATATTCATTTGACAGATAATATTTTTAATATTTTTCTGGTAACAGTCTATTATTTTTATAATGAAAAACCATCATATTTTAAAGAAATATTAAATTGCGCATTTAAGGGTTAATCATCGAAAAAAATCGTTTCCAGGGAACTAAAATCCATAAGTAGTTTCGAGTTTTCCGTGTTTCAAATAAACTAATCTACATTTCTCCGTTCCGAACTTCATGTGAATATCATGAAAGAATCTCTTCGTTAAGGCCAGAATCTGGGTCAGTTGTTCATTGCTGGCGGCATATAGCTTAAGTACATCCATGTAGAGGATGTGATTCGTTTCAAATGGCCTTTTGTTGTAGTCATAGCCTGTGCTATTGAGTGTTCAGCTTTGTGGGCCATGAGCTGTACAGAACCACAAGGGACGGAGAGAGTCACCTCGGAATATTCCTCTCCTGATGTTGATTTCCGTTGTTTCGAAGTGCTGTCGAAGTCGGCGTCGTGTTACCCATTTCTACATTGCTGACTGCTGGATGTACTTAGTATATTCTGAGGACTTTCACAAGGTTAAAATGTCGTATGGCTTTTAGTGCCGCGATATCTCGGGACGGGTTCGGCTCGCTAGGTGCAGGTCTTTCTATTTGACTCCCGTAGGTGACCTGCGCGTCGTGATGAGGATGAAATGATGATGAAGATAACACATACACCCAGCCCCGTGCCATTGGAATTAACCAATTTAGGTTAAAATCCCCGACCCGACCCGAAATCGAATCCAAGACCCTCTGAACCGAAGGCCAGTACGCTGGCCGTTCAGCCAACGAGTCGGACTTCCACAAGGCAATCGTGTGGCACTGAATCGAAATCGAATGCCTTCTTATGGTCAGTATACGCCATATGGAGATGTTACTTCTTGTGATTGGATTTCAGCACTTAGGCACTGATTGTAAATTTTGGTGGCCAGTATGGATGTAAATGTATTCAACAGAGTTGGCAGGCAGGTGAATAACCTGTACATGGAGGAATTACTGGTATCTTTGTCCTTCAGCAGCGAGTAGGTTAAGTTAACTGATGCACCTTCTGAGTTCTCAAGGAGGTATTCTAAATGTCTGAATAACACTTGATGTGTGCTAGTGAGGATTTTATACCAGTAACTATACAGTCCTTCTGGACCTAGTGATTTCCAGATTGCCACTTTCTGGAAGCATTTTTTAAGCCCATGGATGTTATTTTCTCATTTGACGTTATTATTATTATACATCCATCCATCATTGTATACTGTTCCACATTTCAGCGCTCAGACTGCAATGCCTCTGGTAATTTACTAAAAGCCTCCACAATCCTCTATTTCTAACTAACTCTGAGGCCACGTTTTGTCGCATACCTCTTATCTTTAAATCAATAGAAACTGAAGTCTAACCATCGTAGTCTTTGTCTCCCTTTACTTCTCTTAGCCTCCATGAACGAATACATTATTCAACTAGATAACCTAACCACTTCCATTCGACTCAAATGGCCCCAAACACCAAAGCCGGTTTATGCGTAGCCATCGAGTTCATTCTTAACTTAGCCTTTTTACCCTCATTCCGAGTACCCTCCTGTCATTGTTCCCACCTGCTTGAACCAGCGATCATTCTCACTACTTTCATGTCTGTTACTTCTATTATTCTTCTTCTTCTTGTTTCGTATAGGCCAGCTAAGGACCACGACATTCAACTATTGCATTTTGGAATGGGCTTTGATGTTTGCCCAGTAGTTGCGCATCCTCAGGCTGTGTTGCTCCTTCCTCTCCTTTGTCCAAAGGGCGCCAGTCTTCTTTGTTGATAATCTGTCCTGGAACTTCTTATGTTTAAGCATCTTCCTGAGTGCTGTACGATCCTTTAAGATTCCTTCTGTTATTCCCAGTTCCTGTAGAAACTTCTATTATTATTATTATTATTATTATTATTATTATTATTATTATTATTATTATTATTATTATTATTATTATTATTATTATTATAAAATATTTTGCCCAGTCATTTCCCAAACATTACATGTGACGTAAAAATACGGTAACCCGACGGATTGTTATTAAAACTTTTGCTAGGCTCCTCACTTTCAGCTTTCCTATCCAGCCTTCATTGTTTAATTCTTACTATCTTTCGACTCCAGCCACATTCGGTTTGTGAAATCTAGGGAGTCCTTTCTTGGCCAGTTTATTTACACTTTCAACTTTCCTAACCAACTTTCCTTGGTCAACTCTTACTGTCTTCTGACCTCAACCATATACGGCTTGCAAAATCTAGGGAGTCTTTCATACTGATTCCTGTCGTTCCCATTTAATTTCATTCCCAGACACCTTCATTTGCCAAGGAGTCGGAATTTTTTCAGTTGTGATTAGTGTTACGAGAGGAAATGGTGGTGGTGGTGGTGGTGGTGGTGGTGGTGGTGATTATATCTTTAAGAGGAAGTACTACTAGGCAACACTAATCAGAGAGGAAAAAGGGACCCGATACTTCGAAAAATGTTATTGGCCAAGGGAAAACGAGGGCGTGAAAAGGAAAGACTCCCTAGGCGTCGCAACCTAATGCAGTCGGGATTGGAAAAGAACAAGAGTTAACCAAACGAGGTCGGATATGATAGATGAAAGTGAGGAACTAGACACAAGTAAGTGGAAGCAATGCCAGGACTCAGGCTGATAGCCCCGAGGTTGCCAAACTATGCTCCCAATTTAAAAGCCCCTGGGGCCCGTTTTAGTCGACTCTTACAACAGGCAGGGGTACAGTGGGTGTTATTATACTACCCTCACCCACAGGGGTTTGTTAAGAGAGGTCGGTTGCCTTGTTCTTCTTTCCCTGAAAGCAATAATCACCACTGTCTTATATCGTGATTTCAGGTGTAATACCTATGGTAGTTATTGAATTCGAACGCATTACAACAGGTTTTGCTTTAAATATAAATCTAGAAGTTTATAAACTAACAGTTGGTAGCCTACTTTTTATAGAGTCGTCAGAAGACTTGGTGAAGAATATCAGTGGCGAAGTGACAGCGTGCTGATTAGTTAAGAACAAAGCTCAGCCGTTCCTCTTTGACCTTTGCAATGTTACGTGCACGGAATACTCAGTGTGAGACACTTTGGAGCATTTGATTTAAATTGAAGTGGCCATCATTGTGCCCTGTCATTATCGTCCCACCAGTCTAATACCTCAAAGGAGCTATGCCGACTGTGGACTGTGCACGGCAAGAAGGAATGTCGTTCGCTATTGTTACGCAGAAATTTCTGAGAAGATTGTGCCTGGTTAATATTGTTTTACTCTTTGGAACGAGATATGTATCATTAACCCAACTGTTACAACTAATTGCACGAGGTCTCACGAGTCACCGTGAAAAGAGCGCCGCCATTCTTGCTTATTGAACCACTTAGATCTGAACTCAGTGGCATTACATCCGGAGAAACACTTGCCGACCACTGCATCCTTGCAGTATGCGCATGATTCTCCCAATACTGGGCCACTAATCTGTTTTGGATAGCGAACTTTTATTACTTTCAGCAGAGAATCAACTCAGATGATACGAATGTTAGACTACACTGCGGAAATACAGAGATTTGGATATTGATGTTTTAGGATTATCCCGTTGTGCGTCGTTTCCCATGGTCAGCGTACTATCCTTCGGTTCAGAGGGTCGCGGGTTCTATTGCGGCAGGGTCGGGGATTTTAACCTTCATTGATTAATTCCAGTGGCTCGGGGGCTGGGTGTTTGTGATATCCCCAACATCCCTGCAACTCACACACCACACATAACACTATCCTCTACCACAACAACACGCAGTTACCTACATATGGCAGATACCGCCCACCCTCATCGGAGGGTCTGCCTTTCAAGGGCTGCACTCGGCTAGAAATAGCCACACGAAATTATTATTATACCCTGAGAAAATGCTTGTAAATGCTTGTTTCAAGTCACGGGACGTTCTGAATTTTTGCCCCAACAACTCACCACTGGGCATACAAATTACATAATACAACATAGGTCCTACAGCCGGACTCACCTGACGTTGATCCTTAGGGGATAAATCTTACTACTTTTCCCCGTTCAGTTTTACTATTTCTCTCTCATTACTTCTGGTAGTACCGAGTGAGTTGGTCGTGCAGTTAGGGGCGCGCAGCTGTGAGCTTGCATTCAGGAGATAGTTGGTTCGAACTCCTCTGTCGGCAGACCTGAAGATGGTTTTGCACCAGGCAAATGCTGGGGTTCTACCTTAATTAAGGCCATGGCCGCTTCCTTCCCACTCCTAGCCGTTTTCAATCCCATCGTCGCCATAAGACCTATCTGTGACGGTACGACGTAAAGCAACTTCAAAGAACTTCTGGAAATAGCGAGATATAGTTATTTTCTAATAACATTGAATTCTGCATTGCCACCTATTGGCCTAAAGTGAAAAGACTCGCTTGCCGATACAGTATCTTGCACTTAACTCCCATGACTGTAGAAGTTTTCGTGATTTTCGAGGAGTTGAACTGTACTACCGTGAAAATCACTACTGGTACAGTTCGAAGAGTATTTAATATGTTGGTTTCCTTTAGATAATATCAGGTAAGTGGAATAGTACTATGAACGAATAAAATCTTTTACATTTAGAATGCTACTAACGAAGTGATTCGTAACTGTCAACGCACTTATTTAGCCATTGCTGCTTGCAGTGTTATTAATAGGCCGTAGATGTAACCACTTGCCTCGTGGTGGTATTTAGAACTGGATTAATAATTGAATAGTAATTTTCTATTCAAACGCTTTACGCTCTATCAATACGCATTAGATAAAAATTAATTATTAGTTTCCTTTTAGGAAATTATCGATAGAAATATTCTGTTAGTGTTCAAAGTGGCTGTCTGGTAAGCACGTACAGTATGTTTTCGAATAACATGCTCTCTAAGTATTTCTATATTCTCCTGACCGACTGATAGATCCGTTTTCTAACTCACTACTGGAAGATGGATTTGAAGAAATTTCCAGTATTTTAAGCACATATTGTAGGTTGGGTATTCAACCCGAAGGCTGGTTTGATCCTCTGCAGCTCCGCCAACAGCTGTCATAAATAGCCTAGGCGTCACTGAAGAGGCGTACTAGGGAAATGAGGAGCGAGGTAGTTTCCCGTTGCTTTCCCCACCGAGCCAGCCGTTGCTATTACATATCAGTCTGACAAGCCCACTGAAATGAATGCACCAACCGACCTTATGAGCGATATTTTCACACCATTCATAACAGAGACTGGCTGCATAAGCAATGGTATTACTAGCATCACTCTACCTCAGTCACTTTCATATTGTCAAAGCCAAGGATGAGACTGAGACAGGTCAATGAAAGTAACAAATTTGATATAGCCCATACCAGAAGACATAGTGTACTGTAAATACTACATCTCGCCAGCAAAGGCCTAAGCACGTATTATGAAAATTTATTTTACACTTACTGCACGCTTGAAAAGTATTAAAAATAATGTAAGTAAACTTTTAGAACTTTTGGTACTCGAAAACTCGTACCACATACAGTCCGTCACACTAACTATTCGTATCTTATACGTTCTATATGGTCCAAGATACATTCTGTCGCAGAAAAAATGTGTGGTGGAAAGCTGTATCATCACAAATTCGAAATTTAACTTTGTGTAGAACTTACAAATGAGCATCTGAAGAAAGGGTTATGAGCTCCTTCCCTGTGTATAAGTGAAGTAACAAACGTAAACCATTCGGTATAATCGAGCACTTCACAGGCAAATCGGTGACTTCGATCCTCGGGCAGAGTTCGGAAAGCATTTCAACCCTTCTTAAACGTGTCACCGTCTCTATCAAAGATTCCTCCTTTGGAAATTTGACGTTGGTCTCACTGCTTAAACTGGCTAGTGTATTTTGAACTAGTGACGTTCCACGATTTAATTTGACCATTAAAGGAGGAAGGAAATTACAAATATGTGTAAATTATTTCTGCGGTAGTCCCGCCATATCGTATTTGAGATAGAGACTAGCGAGGTTGTGTATGGGATTGTCAACCTAAAATCCATTGTAAATAATATAGCCGGGATTGTGTGAGTCCTACAGTCCTTGTACTTACTTCCCACCAAAATAAGCGAAAAGTGTATGGGACCCTCACCAGGATATCCTGATTCAAGGACTGGAGAAAATCCAAAGAAAAGCAGCTCGATTTGTTATGGGTGATTTCCGACAAAAAAGTAGCGTTACAAAAATGTTGCAATGTTTGGGTTGGGAAGAATTGAGAGAAAGAAGAAGAGCTGCTCGACTAAGTGGTATGTTCCGAGCTGTCAGCAGAGAGATGGCGTGGAATGACATTAGTAGACGAATAAGTTTGAGTGGTGTTTATAAAAGTAGGAAAGATCATAATATGAAGATAAAGTTGGAATTCAAGAGGACAAACTGGGGCAAATATTCATTTATAGGAAGGGGAGTTAGGGATTGGAATAACTTACCAAGGGCGATGTTCAATAAATATCCAATTTCTTTGAAATCATTTAGGAAAAGGCTAGGAAAGCAACAGATAGGGAATCTGCCACCTGGGCGACTGCCCTAAATGCAGATCAGGATTGATTGATTGATTGATTGATTGATTGATTGATTGATTGATTGATTGATTGATTGATTGATTGATTGATTGATTGATTGATTGATTGATTGATTGATTGATTGATTGATTGATTGATGAAACTGTGCTCTCTTCAACTGCAAAACAATCTCTCTATACGCTGGGAAAAATAAGTCTCCGTAAGTATTTGGTAATAATGCGGCCAACTTTCAGATTATTAGGCTGTGTCAAGTACAGAACAATAATGGACACCAGAAGGAATCGAACACACAACTTTCGGATCTCACGTCTAGGTCTGAACTCTTTCATTTTTCTTCTGGTTGATGTTAACAGAAGGTGCTTGCTAAGTTGTACTTGCCCTCAAAACGATAATCATCACTACCACCATCAAGTGATGTACAGTACGTAGCTGTAATTGGACCTTCTTGAGGCCAGAATATTGAACATGATATAAATTACTATACCAGCATTATCGCCGAGTAGCTCGGCTGAGTGGCTCAGATGGTGGACAGCTGGCCCGCGGAGCCCAAGTTGGCAGTTTCGACCGCAACTCAGTGACGTGCTCATACCTGATGACAAACAGCACTCTTCTACTTTCCCTGGAACATCTAATGAAGTCTTTGAAACTGTTCACGAGATTAGTCTGATGTAGAAATCATGATATACTCCGTCGCAGCCTTCTTGATTCTCTAGTAACAACACTTATGTACTGTAATGTTATGATCTTCCTCTAACATTTAATGATCAGGTTTGTGTGTATTTTAGCTGTTTGCTTTCGTTACCAACAGTCCAAGCGTCTTTGTCTGAGCGTTCGTGGTTCTAGCAGTGATTAGAAGGCAACGCGTTCGATTCTTCCTTAGGTAAATGACATGTTAGCAATGAAATTTTCACGTCCACTGAGCAAAAAGCCCTCGTGGTTCCCTCACCTCCACAAAACATATAAGCACTATTCAAGAGGCAGTGACCTCACGCGTAGCTTCACTACTGTGTAGCCCTCAAGTAAACCTCCAGCAGGTCTCCAAGCTAGAATCTTAAAGATTCCAGTCGACCACCGCATTTTGTGGCTTGTAACAGGTTGCGTTAGGTACACACGTCACCGAACTCCACGTTCTGTGTCAACATGACACAGTTAGGGCGAGAATTTTCACTGTCTAAAAGAACAAAAGGGCCCCACTGCGTGGTAACCTCCTGGTCAGCGCACTTGGCTCCTCTGACACCGAAGACCTCGAGTTCAAGAGGCCACGAGTACTCATAGAATAACACATAAAGCGTCTAGCGGGCCTACATTGTACATATTTCATTAGCGCGTACGGCCCGGTCACACTCTGGTCACTGATTGGCAATATTGTGAAATTCTCACCCTAACCATTCATCAGCAAAACTACAGTCACTGAATATATTCATTAAGGCATAGCGCTCAAGACCGACACCGCTCGACGAGCTAAAATATTCTTAGCATTTGCACAAAGAATGTACGTAGCTGATAGCGGATAGGATAGTTGAGTGAGTCCGCCGTTAGCTTCTCATAACGGCAGCCGTTGTTCGATACCTAGTCAATGAAAGTCAGATCTCCAAATGGAAATTCTCGTCCAATTATTCAAAGGATAAGATCTGTTCCGTTCTTTCCTTTGGTTAATGTCGGGAGGGGCTGATTGTCTAGTTCTATTTCTTAAAATGGCAAAAATTGGCAAGGTACCAACAGTAGCAGAATGAAAGAGCCCTTGTATTTGCCTAGTGCGGATATGGAAAACCACGAGAGACAGTTTGTTTTCAGGGCTGCCAACAATAGAATTTGAGCATACCATCTACTTGAATACAAGCTCAGAGCTAAATGACTTGAACCGCACGGCCAACTCACTCACTTAATTAACTTCAAGCAGCTGACAGTCGCATGTTGTTTCTTGTAGAAAAGAAAGTCTTCTTATATCACATTTTCTGTCATAAGTGTAATACCGAAGACCTGTCGTGGAGGACGTAGTACATGTGCTAGCTGACGATGGACAGTAGGATAACATATTCTTTCCATACTCGTTGAGCCTGTCTCTCTAGCCATTACATTACAATGGAAAGTCATTGAAATTACTAGTCCTCGTAATACTGACCAAATACTTAAATAATGAAGACTTCTTATCCTTCTATGAATGAAATTATCGAGTGAGGATAGGGAGTGTCAAGAATGGTAAAATCCCCTAGACCAGGGATGCCAAACCTTTACCGACTAGCATGGCATTTAAGATCTTGTTTACATCTTTTTACTGTCTAGAGTGCCGTCAGTTACTTTTCTTTAAAATCATAACAAAACCCCTAATTTATGTATTAGATTGCATTACATATAAATCCTTTTGACTGATTCTATTTTGAAAACCACTGAAAATTATATTTCTGACATTAAAATAGGTTTGTATGTTGTATGACGTGGCACAAAAGTCATGTTCGCGTGTCGCATAGTGGCACGCGTGTCAAGGTTCGCCATCCCTGCCCTAGACCTTACAAACCGGGACCAGAAGAAAACAAGAGTAGAGTGAAAGAGGTCAGATAGAAAAGATGAAAGTGAAGAGTATGACAGAAGAAAATAAAGCAGATTCATAATGCGAATAACAATAAATCAGCGAGCTCGGGGCTATTGAACGCAATTTTAAAATTCAGCGTTGAAAAGTATCCCTTAATTTGTAGTTGACTTTCCAGGTACGTCTCCTCTTACTTCTTTTGGACAGATTCTCCAGTCTCCCATCATTTCTAGTAACTTAAATTCAGTTACCCTCAATCTGATATCAGTGTGGAGGAGAGCAGTTGAATACATCCACGCTATCCCGTCTTGTTATACGAGGCGATTAAGAGGGGCTCTCAATTTCAGAGAGTCGATTGGTGACCACGGGGTTCATAGTTCAGTCTGGCATTGCTTCTGTTTAGTTGTGATAAACTCATCAGTTTCATTTCTCCTATCCGGGCCCCCTTTGTTTTCTGTCCCCATTCGTATTAGGTTTGCGAAGCCTAGGGTGTCTATCATTTCTCACCCTTCGTGGCCTTTACCTTCTATTGCTGATGCTTTCATACTTCGAAAGGTCGGGCCTGTTCCATTATTTATCTTTTTAGTATTGATGATGATGATGATGATGATGATGATGATGATGACTGTTTTCCATTCAAGGGGTCTAGCAGGGATGACTGCCTGGTATTACTTCCCCTTAAATCAAGTTTCATCAATATTAATATTCTCCAATATCCATCACTCAATTGTCCCGTCACATGGCTAAATGGTTAGCTTACTGGCCTTTAGGCTAGGGATCCTGGGTTCGATTCTTGGCTGGGTCGGGGATTTTAACCTTCATTGATTAATTCCAATGCCTCGGGCCTGGGCGCGAGTCCCGTCTTCATCAGAGGTAGGGCCGCGCAGGTCACCTATTAGGTGTCAGTTCGAGGGACCTGCACGGGGTCTCTCTGAATGCCACACCTCATTATTATTATTATTATTATTATTATTATTATTATTATTATTATTATTATTAGTATTATTATTATTATCATTCTATTGCGATGAACTTTTCACAATCACCTTCGAACTGGTAAACATCATTCCTCCGCTATCAGAACACCCTTCCACTAGTTTCGAACATCTCATCACTCTTCCCTCGTTACACACCAGATTAAATAATTACTAAGCCGGGGCATCTGAAGCGTGACGAGATCGAAGTTTCCGGACGCATGTGAAGTTCAGTTTTCACACACGTCGTCGCTTTTCCTCGCAAGATCGATAGACCGCGAAGATTAAAGGCAAGATACAGATAAATCTCACCGAGAATGTGTGCTTAGATTATACGCTTGTATTTAATACATTCATACCCTTGGTTTGAGTTGTTATCACACAGTCAGTGTACTGTGGTTACAAGTGCAACAAGTGAATTCGGATAATACACTGACTGACAGAGCAAATGCAACACCAAGAAGGAGTGGTCAGAACTTTATGCCAATTGCAGGGTAGACTGACGTCACTGAGGTATGCTCATGATGTGAAATGCGCCGCTGTGCTGCGCACGTAGCGAACGATAAATGGGACACGGCGTTGGCGAATGGCCCACTTCGTACCGTGATTTCTCAGCCGACAGTCATTGTAGATCGTGTTGTCGTGTGCCACAGGACACGTGTATAGCTAAGAATGCCAGGCCGCCGTCAACGGAGGCATTTCCAGCAGACAGACGACTTTACGAGGGGTATGGTGATCGGGCTGAGAAGGGCAGGTTGGTCGCTTCGTCAAATCGCAGCCGATACCCATAGGGATGTGTCCACGGTGCAGCGCCTGTGGCGAAGATGGTTGGCGCAGGGACATGTGGCACGTGCGAGGGGTCCAGGCGCAGCCCGAGTGACGTCAGCACGCGAGGATCGGCGCATCCGCCGCCAAGCGGTGGCAGCCCCGCACGCCACGTCAACCGCCATTCTTCAGCATGTGCAAGACACCCTGGCTGTTCCAATATCGACCAGAACAATTTCCCGTCGATTGGTTGAAGGAGGCCTGCACTCCCGGCGTCCGCTCAGAAGACTACCATTGACTCCACAGCATAGACGTGCACGCCTGGCATGGTGCCGGGCTAGAGCGACTTGGATGAGGGAATGGCGGAACGTCGTGTTCTTCGATGAGTCACGCTTCTGTTCTGTCAGTGATAGTCACCGCAGACGAGTGTGGCGTCGGCGTGGAGAAAGGTCAAATCCGGCAGTAACTGTGGAGCGCCCTACCGCTAGACAACGCGGCATCATGGTTTGGGGCGCTATTGCGTATGATTCCACGTCACCTCTAGTGCGTATTCAAGGCACGTTAAATGCCCACCGCTACGTGCAGCATGTGGTGCGGCCGGTGGCACTCCCGTACCTTCAGGGGCTGCCCAATGCTCTGTTTCAGCAGGATAATGCCCGCCCACACACTGCTCGCATCTCCCAACAGGCTCTACGAGGTGT